>NW_028261382.1:154776434-155407637 GCF_051295495.1 Thamnophis sirtalis
TTTACAGATAAACCTCCAAGTGCTTCAATGACTCTCTAAAAGGATGCAAATAACCAGCTGTCTGCCAGGAGTATAAATCCTTCCATTCCCCACTATCCTGTCAGAGCTGAAGAAGCGTCTTGGATGAGAAGTTAAATGTCTTCAAAGAAAAAAACAAGAAAGCCAAGTTGCCTCCTGAAAAAGCACCTTTGGGACAACCATGACCTGGATGACCGAGAATCTCTATAGAATTCTGCTCTAATATTTTTTTGCTTTATCACATGTCCAACATAAATGATAAAAAGTTCCTTCTTTGCATTTACATCTCCAACATTCATTTGAAGTGCCTTTATGCATTCTTGACAATTTGTCCGGTGTTAGATACCAATGGTACATCATCTTATAAAAGTTTTCCTTTAAATTATAATTTAATCTGAATTTTATACCTTTCATCCACATATTCTCACATTATTCAAACATCATATTATATCCAAAGTTCTTTGCCCACTAACTCATACAGTCTTTACATATTCATTCTTCAAATTAAATTTCAATAACAATTTATAAACCTTAGCAATAGTATATTCAACATTAACCACACAATCGGCTTTCCAATTTATTTTTCACAAAATCAAATGCATAGCTCTTTTTGAAAGAAAAACACTTCTATTGCTATAACTACTCTTATAAATTGGCATGCTAAATATTTTACAGTGGCTGGGTAAAAAAAAAATCACAAGATTAAGGCCAATCTGTCTGAGGAATTGCTCCAGAGATATTTGTGTAGACACGTCATTCGTGAACATTCAGCATATTTCATATACTTTTTCTTTTGCAGAAGCTGCAAAAGGGAGTTCCTTGCTGCAGTTAAGAGATTTGGAAGTCATGTCCAATTGACTCACTCTTAGTCTTGCAACGCCAGGATGATGATAGGATTAAAGATTCTAGGTGGCTTATATTACACCTTCTTATGAGAAGAGAAAACACAGCTAGGGGGAGTCTAATCCAGTAATCTGCAGATACATGTGTTTTGGGAGCCAAGAACAGCTATATTATATGTAAGAACTTTTCCAAGAAGATGCTAAACAATGTGTTCTTGTTTTACTCCTCGCACCATTCTATTCCATTCAAAGTGGAGAGTCAGGGTGACAGATTAAGTAAGGACTAGCGACAAGCAAACTCTGATTGTCATTGATCTTACAAGAGTGGCCTCGTCCTCCTCTTACACATGTGGCTTTCTCTTCCCTTCTTCTTCTTCTTGAGGGTTTTATGGCAAGACAATTGCATTATAGATTCTACTGTTATCCAACAAAGGTCTAGACTGAAAAAAAAAGTTTAAATAAGTTGCAGATGTCAATGGTTGCAACACATGTAGCTTCTTGCAATACAACATTTGGCAATCTGTATTGGTTTAAGTTAGTAATATGAAAAAGTTAGCCTTCTCAATGAAACAATGAGGATACTGCAGTTTTGCTTTCATTTTCATTCAAAATAGACAGGTAAATGGACCCTTAATATTAATCTAAATTAGGGTTGAGTGTAATGATTACGATCTGGGTATCTTCAGCACAGAAAGACTTGAGGATATGGAAATAATTAGAAATCTAAGTTCAGAAGCAAAAAAAAGCCAAAGCCTTATTAGGCCTAGGAGTGGTATTGAGATTTAATGGGAAAATATACATACAGTACTAAGTAGTACTGAACTTTAAGACTCATAATTAATTTCTCAAACCCCTTAACAATTTTAGATATGTAAAATCCTGAATTTGAGATTCAAAAAAGACTATGAGAAATTGAGTTGTGATAAAAGAAGATTGAAGATTGCTTGGAAGTACAATAACAGTGTTGCAGAGGATGGCTTGACTTAATTTATTTTAGAAGATGAAAATCTTCCTGTCTCCCTATGTATCTCTATTACTGGACAAATCCACAAAGCAAATGTGCTTATACAAATGGCTATGCACATAGCCTGAATTCTTTATAGGTTATTGCATTAACCTATTATTAATGATGTTTTATAATTGAAAATTTCTTCTTCACAGCTATTGTGAGTGCCCTTCACCATGGCAACTAATCATAAACTTCTGACCAGCATGAGGTTATTACCTAAGTGTCTTGGACATTCATGAGATTGCCCCCCCCCCAATGCGTGCTTTTGTACTATTCAAAATCAGGTATAAAACTATAAGCTGTACATTTTCTTTTTCACACGTTTTTCTTTTGTTGCCTCTTTCTTGCTGTCATCTAGTGCAGTGTTTTTCAATCTTTTTTGTGCAAAGGCACACTTTTTTCATGAAAAAAATCACGAGGCACACCACCATTAGAAAATGTTAAAAAAAATTAACTCTGTGCCTATATTGACTATATATAAAGTGTTTTTCCCATGGCACACCTTACACTATGTCACGGCACACTAGTGTGCCGCGGCACAGTGGTTGAAAAACACTGATCTAGTGTATGAGTGGGTGGGAGTTCTTGATCTTTTTAAAACCTGGTTGAAGTCTATTTAAGAGCCTTCAAATACAGGTTTGGGAAGAATTGAACTTAAATTGGGATTGATTTCATACATGAAATATTTGAAGATTTTAACCTGTTGCCTTGGATGAAAAGTGAAAATATTGGGGGCTTACTGTGGTTTTGCTATTGTATAGTCATCAGAATTTATCATATACTTAAGGCATGGCTTGCCTAGCTAACCTGACATGGTGAAACTGACTAGCAGGCAACAGAAATCCAGCATTTCAAGTATGAGATTTACTGGCCCTGCCTGGAGAAGCCAGGATTTGAATATGAAATGAACTTCCTACAAAAGCATGACATCTACCCTTAAGCCATTTCTCTCCTATTTACTGAGCTATGCCTCTTTGTTTCTTGAAAAGCTGCCTGTGGAAAATTTATACAGCCTAATAATCTTTTGGTTCCATTTAATTATAAACACAATGTAACTTGCACTGGAAAATAGTATGTAAGATAAAGGAAGTTAAATCCTTTTGAAGAAAGTTTAAAGGAATAGGGTTTTTTAAAAAATCAGTGGGGGGGATGCAAATACATCAGTTCTGTTGAATTTAAAATATGTACATGTTTGAAGAAATAGGAACACACTCAGTCAAAAATCTCTTGATTTTAGGACATATGTATCTACTTAAAGCAGATGACATGCTGCATTGTTTCAGGATGAGAAGAATGAAAAAGACATTCTGAGATCTTTTGTCCTTTTCTGAGACTCCATCTCATAGCAGCCATCAAAGACCAATATGCTGTTAAAATAGAGTTTACCAAACAACTATTTTAACACATTCAACTTCAAAAAGTGGTCATTTGTGTGCTTGACTCTCCCGCCCCCACCAACAATTACAAATGGGTGACAGTCATTGTTGTACCACACAGGAAGAGATGAGTGAGAATTTATGTCAGTCATTGTGGGAAGCTAATGTCCTTCAGAAAGCGTGAGAGCCAATTTGTTTACTAAAGAGGACATTGGAAATAAACAGACAAATCAGGACCATAAAAAGAAGTTAATGTTTCTTCATGAGAAAGAAGATATTTATAAGTTATCTTTATAATACTGCCCCCCCCCCAAAAAGCCTGAACGAATAGCTAAAGTACTGTACTATCTGGCAAATCTATTGTTTGCATCACATTAACAGCTCACAAGACCCAGCTGAAGAATACAGTCTGTTCATCTGTCTTTTTCTAAACCACATAAACACTTCTGAGAATTTTTACTCTGCCATCTTTGGAAGGGGAAGCATTTAGCTGAACATTTTTGCTCTTAGAAAGCAAATAAAGGCAAATCTATTTAGTACTTGGATGGAGGCCAGCAGGAAATTCTAGGTTTGGCTGAACCGACATGAAGAAAAAGCTCAGAAGTAAGGACTGCAAATCACTTTGGTATTTCTGTGATGAAGCTGGTTGGATGTTTCTATGTAGTCATCAGAAGTCAACGACTTTTCTACATGCAGAGCCAGTTAGACTGGGAGAACTAAAGTTCTCATCAATGAATGAGATGGTGATATCAGGCGGAGGAGTTTAGGTTTGTTAGGCATGTGGGGATATTTTGGGACATGCTGAACCTGTACAACAGGGTTCCTCAAATTTTTTAAACGGGCCAATTCATGGTTCCTCAGACTATTGGGGGGCAGGTGGGCATGGCTAGGTGGGTGGCTGGGTGGGCATGGCTAGGTGGGCATGTGACTGGGTAGGCATGGCTAGGAAGTCATGTGGCAGGGTGGATGTGGCCAATTTAGCAGTCCATTAAACAATGCACACAAATTAAAATTTAATTTGTTTTGCTCCTGGGAGTGTTTTATTTGCTTTTCTTTGCATATTACTCTTTTAATTGACTTTTCTTTTTATTAGATCATTTTTTCAATTATTTAGGAGTCTAGTGGTCCACTTTAGGAAACTCAGTTTTGCAGCAATTATTTTCAGACCCAAGGAGTTTACAATCAACATCTCTCCCCTCCTCTCTCCTGGAGGCAGAAGAGATAAAAAATGGGGCACGTGCCCCGTTTTTGGCCCGCAGAGTGCTTCTGGAGGTGGGGGAGGGGTGTCCGTGCACCCTTATTTTTCACCTCCCCCATCTCCAGAAGCATTCTGCGGGCCTAAAACGGGCCCATTTTTGGCCTCCTGGGGTGTTCGCGTGCCCCATTTTCACCTCCACCTCCTTCAGAAGCACTCAGCAGGCCAAAAATGTTGGCCTTACCTTCCAGTTCCAGCCCATGGGGCTTGTGAAGGTAACTCCTGCGCTTGGCCGAAGGATGGGTGGGGCGATGTGGGTCGGGGCAGCCTCATGGTCTTGTGCTGGCTGGATTAATGGCTTTGGCAGGCCGAATGCGGCTAATGGACCGTTGGTTGAGGACCGCTCCTGTACAAGAATGGCAGGTTCCATTTCAAACAAAACCTTGATCTCTCCATGAATAGCACTCACATTTGATATAGCGCTTACTGAAATTATTTTGAAAAAGCTGAATGTAAATGAGCACTAGACGGAATAAAGAGATAGTGTGCACTTTATGTCTTTGCTGCCATCTAGTGGGCTTCTGGGTATCTGCAATCCAGATATGAACAAATTAATTTCCTTAGACTGAATTTCATGCATTCAGTTTTAAACACAAAGAGATGATTACAGTTACAGTACAGGTAGTCCTTGAGATATGACTGCTTCTGGAATTGTGCCATGTGGTTGTGGGACAAAGCTCTCTGCTTTGCTGCCTTAATGCAGTTTACATAGTGCTGCAGAAACTGCAGCTTTCTCCAGCTTTTTGATATGGTGTGCATTTGGGCAACTTCGTTAGGGTAGCAAAATAGAGCAAGTGGGTGGGGGCAAAATGGCAGTTATTTCCAGGTCATTGCCATGTGTCCCTCGGACAAACCACTTCATTTTGCTGCCTTAATGATATTTTGCAACACTTCCAAAAGCTGCAGAAAACTGCAGCACTGTGCAAACCATGTTAAGATACCAAAATGGGGTGCGGCATGATTCTGGAATTACAACATGTGGTTCAGTGACGAAGCAATCCATTCCAGTGTTATGGAATACTTAAAACTCTTTGAAAAGGAAGTGAGGAGGAGTATGTGGAGCTTGGTGGGGTGAGAATTATGCCTAAGGCCAGCAGAGAGTCATTGGGGGAGGGAAATACTTGCAGAGATGCAGTGTAGGGAGTAGGAGGAAGATAAGTGAGGGTGGGACACTGCAGCATCCCTACAGTTGGCCGTAATGATAAATGAATGTGGGGATGTTTCAGCCACTGTAGCTTTGGGATTGGATAAGGTGACCAGATGTCCTGCTTTTGGCAGGACAGTCACGATTTTTAATCATTTGTCCCATGTCCTGCGGCGTGTTCAAAAAGTCCCGATTTTCCAAAAGAAAGAAAAGATGCCGAATCATCAATTTTAAAAAGGACACCGTTAAAAAAAATGTTTTTATTTCTCTGAAGTGTGTTATTCCCGATGTGGCCTTTAGAGGGCAGTGGTTTCCCTCTCTCCGCTCAGCTTGCTCACAGCGCCCGGTGAGGGGTGAGGCTCCCTCCCCTCCTGCACGTGCGCACACCGATGCGCGATGTTTTTCTGCAGGGAGAGCGACAGTATTCCAGCGGCGGCAGCGCGATGAACAGGAGGCTCGGTCCCGGGCCAAGCGGCTCAGCTGTTGGAAGGGTTTTTTTGTCTGCTTCTCTCAGGCACCGCTTTCCCTGCAGCCATGCCGTGCAAGCCGCCATCAGCAACCTGGTCTGGGTGAGCCGAGGGGAGGCAGGCGAGGATCTGGTTGGGAGAGGCTGGCGATGGGGGTGGCTTTTGAAAGGATTGGGGGGCGTTGGGGGAAGGCAATCAGGGGAAGGCTGCTTTGCAACCGCCAGCAAAGTCCCATCCCCCCCCCGCTCTTGCCTTTCCTTCTGCTTGCTCTATCCCAGCAGAGACTGAGCCCGCCTCTTATTTGGACCTCCTGCATCCCCCCCAAACGGAGCACCCCATTTCAAGCAATGAGGGGCAACGAGGTGCACCAAGCCAAGCAGGGCAGGTTGCAAACACCCCCTTCCCCCAAGGTTGTAGGCGAAAGCTGCTCTCCAGCATCCCGTCCCTGCCCTGCCTTCCCGGAGCCATCTCTGTGGAGGTCCTTTTTGGCTTTAACGCGAAGCCTTGAGGGTGGGGCGCGGATCGCTGGCTTTTTAATTCAACTTTTTGGAAGGAGGATGGGAGGACGGATGGGGCAAGTACTAAAGGCATGCTGGCTGAAATCACTTTTTAAAAAAGCCATTTTTTTTAAATCCCACTTTTAAGGCGGTGAGCAGATATAATGCTCCTTCTGACTCGCCACAACAGAGAAAGGGAGGGGGGGAAGAAAGTTAGGGAAGGAAGAAAAGAAGGAAGAAAAGGAAAGAAAGAGGGAAGGAAAGAAGGAAGGAAGGAAAAGAAGGAAAGGAGGAAGGAAGGAAGGAAGGAAGGAAGGAAGGAAGGAAGGAAGGAAGGAAGGAAGGAAAGAAGGGAAAAAAAGAGTAACTGGCCTCATTTTATCCAAGCAGATTTTCATGCCTAAAATGGGATTAGAAACTCCTGATTTCTTGTCTGGTGCCTGAACCACTACTAGGCAAACTTGTTCTCTTATCCATATTTGATCTACTGTGACCAAATATCTTCCAAATCGTGCCAGGAAAGCAGCTCAGCACAGCTGCATTGAGTAACAGGAATTATTTTTACGGCTGTGTAGTTTCTCCTTTTGCAAAACTAGCAGATTAAACAGCAAACTCGCCACAAGATTGCAAGTAACTTCTAAAACTTCTCCTCAAATAGCAGTTATCTGAAACTACCCAGTGAGCAGAGTTGGGTGTTGATATTATTGTATCTCTGTATAAAGCCATGAATTTGTTATAGAAGGTCATAGACAAATAGCTGTCCTTTGGGGTCATTACAGGTGTCTGGAATAGAAGAACATGGGTGTTTTCTGATACAGAAGCATTTTGTATAAAATAGAGTGCAACATTGGCTAATAAACAATAGCTCCAAACTTAGTTTTAAATTCATACATTTAAATGCATTGCTATTTTCACATACTATGTGAACGAGACAGTTTTTATATTCCAACACTTCAGGATACAGTGTTAAGCTTATTGCATTGGGAGATTTTGTACAACATTTGCTTAAAATATTTAAGAAAAAAATGGTTGGATATTTTGTTGTTTAGAAAGCAAGGCAAGCACACCTCAATTTTAAGGGACTGGGATTATTTCCATATACTGTACAGCTAGACCTCGATTTACAACCACAATTGACCCTAAAATTTCCATTGCGAAGCAAGACGGTTCCTCATTTCATGACCTTTCTTTCCACAGTTGTTAAGTGAGTCACTGCAATTGTTAAGTGAACCATGCAGTCATTAAGCAAGTTTGGCTTTTCCCGGTCACTTTGCTTGTTGGAAACCAGCTGGGAAAGTGACAAATGGTGATCTCATAATCCTGGATACTGCAACTATCATGAACACATGCCAGGTGCCAAGCAAATTTTGACCATGTGGTCATGAGGATGGTGCAGTGGTCATAAAGGAGAAAAACAGTCACAAGTCAGAAGAGCAACAAAGATGATTAGGGGACTGGAGGCCAAAACATATGAGGAACTGTTTCTGGAACTAGGTATGCCTAGTTTAATGAAAAGAAGGACTAGGAGAGACATGATAGCAGTGTTCCAATATGTCAGGGGTTGCCACAAAGAAGAGGGAGTCAAACTATTCTCCAAGGCACCTGAGGGTAGAACAAGAAGTAATGGGTGGAAACTAATCAAGGAGAAAAGTTGTGAATGTTCCAACACTGGAAGTTTTTAAAAAGATGTTGGATAACCATTTGTCTGAAATGGTGTAGGGTTTCCTTCCTAAGCAGGGGGTTGGACTGGAAGATCTCCAAGGTGCCTTCCAACTCTGTTATTCTATTCTAACATATACTGTTTTAAAGAAGCACAGAGGGAACAATCCTCCAGGTTTCAATTATGTTGCACTGTAAAGGGCTTCTGGTCCATTTAAGTGATCACTCTTCCTTTTCAGTTTGTCAGCTTTTAATACTTTGGTTTTATTAAATGAATGTTAGCATTCAGAAGGTGCCTTCACTATGTCCATCTGCCCTCTCCCCATCAAAGTTGCACTCCCCAGGAAATAATTTTATGGGTCTGGGACACTGCTAGCATTTTCCATTAGAAAGCAGTAAGCCTTGTCTCAAAATCTGATCTATACAACGTAGATTGTTTTCGGCTTTGTGTGACTTTATCAATTGCGGATTGTAAGCAATTGTTTCTTTCATCACACCAAAGCCAAAGCAAAGAAACCGCATTGATGAACCATAATACATAAAACTTTTGCTTACCACCAGAGTCCCTGAGTAGGATTAATTACTGATTTCAATTAATTCTAAAATGTTTATTGAAAAGTCCTGCATTCAGAAGGCATACATCTTTAGTAGAGGTCTATTGGACTCTTTCCATCATGCCTAAGAGGGGAAACCAGGGGAGGGATGCAACCACTCAATGAAATAATAATTCTTGTAAAAAGCAAAAAATTACAAACATTCTCTATGATTTTTTTTACAGTTTTAAGTCTGTAGAATTTTGAAAGGAGGTTTTGATAAATTTCGTTATTTGCATCTGAAGAACTCTAATAGCTTAAAGATTCTCAAAATGTAGGAAAACTTAGTAGATGGAAAGTACCTAAATTCAGAAAATAAAGGTGAGGAACTTGTGTGAGGTAGAAAAAAAGACATTCAGCCTCTTCTCTTGTTTTTATAGAATTTTGTAGTCACATGAACTAGAAGACCTTTTAGAGAAAGGCAGTTGTTTCATGAATCATGAATATATAATAATTACCTAGAGGGAAATTAAACATAAGTTCTTCAATATGAGACTTTGTTATAGAATAATAGGTGAACAATATAGACCAGTGACTCAGGGGTGAAATCAACCTACCTTTGCTACCGGGTCACAAATGTGAGCCCATATGCCACCTCTACCCATGTGCAGGACCGTCCGAACATGCGCAGAGTGACAAAAATGGGATGTGATGACGTCCGGGAGGGTGGATGGAGCCTCCTGCCACCACCACTACCAGTTTGCCCAAACCGGATAGAACTGGCTGAATTGCACCACTGCAGTGGCCCTCAATCTTTTGGGTACCAGGAACCGGTTACATGGAGAAAGGTATTTCTGTGGACCAGAGGGTATGTGGTTTTGTGTGCTGCCTGCGTGCTGTGGATGGGGCTTTGCTTGTTTGCGCAGACCGGTTGCTGGCATGCTGTGGACCAGTGCTGGTCCAGAGATCAGAGGTTGGTGACCCCTGATATAGACCACTAGTGGATGAATGTGGGAGTTGTGGGAAAAAAGTGAATGAAGATCTGGAGAACTGCAATGTCCTTTTAAGAATTAAACTTTCACTTAGGAGGCCAACAGTGTATCCAGTGATGGAACACAACATACTGTAGTAATATTTTAAAATCAATGAGTAGGGCAGTTATAAATAACCACAAAATTAATGATCTGAAGATAAGTTGCAAGTAGATTGAGCAACTTATATTGCCTTATCCTAAATTCCTCAGCAGTCTCCTCTAAACTAAGGTGACCAGACGTCCCGCTTTTGGCGGGACAATTCCGCTTTTGAACAATTTGTCCCGTATCCCGCGGCGTTTTTAAAAAGTCCCAATTTAAAAAAAAAATAATCAAGAACCCCCCCCCCCCCGGTCAATGGTGTCCCTCTTTACCAATGTTAAAATCTAGTCACTTTAGAATTGGATCATTAATTGCTTTTGGGTGGGGGTTCCATCATAACTGTGAATGGCCATTAAAAACAACCAGTTGTAAGTTAAGGATTAGTTCTATGCAATTACTAGAAATTAGTAATGTTCAACACTTTATGAAACCATTTAAGATTTTAGATTATGTAATACATTGAACACTAAGTTAATAAGCAATTTAGAAAATCGTTCTAAAAACCAACAAATATTGAAGTTGTAAAAGATTACAATAGATGAGAATAGTAAATAGTTTGAAATACAATGAAGCAGGTTTAAAGTACAGATAAAATAAATTCTTTAAAAATAACTAAATGAAATTGCATTCCATTTTTATAGAATTATGTAATACACAATTTCCAGATCTGAGATTATCCAAACTGAGTAACATCCAAAAGATCATTACATGTGTGATTGTTTCAGTTGTATTAAAATGTCAGTGGTAAGTGATTATGGCAGTCAAAAAGTATGAAGGAATCCACAATGAAGTAATTTAATAATTATAGTTTTTCTTTCTCTGTCTCTAGGAAACAAATCCCCAATTTTATTAAATGTTTAACCCATTCGGATGCATATACGATAACTTTGGGGCTTGTGCAGCAGAACTGAGTATTTCTTCTGTCCAGATTTGCAACATTTGCACATGGATTTGGGCTACTATATCTGTAATTGTGAAGATCTTGACTATCATTAGAAGGCAGCGAAGAAATGCAGAAAACTCTTAACTTTTTGCTGCTATCTACAGGAATGGTTTTCCAAACTTGGCAGCTGAAATATAGTAAAATAAGGCCTTCTATTTAGACAGACACAGCAGACTTAATAGCATAGCTTTGGAAACTTGCAGAGGAAAAAGTACCAAAGGGGTAATGTCTAGTGTTGACAACAATAATAAATTAAAATTCAGTAAATCCATCCATGCTGTGTTTTGTTTTTATTCTACTCTGAATTTTCTTCTGAACCTGTTTTCCTTTAAATAAATGTCAGTAGAGAACATTTGCAAATATTGGAAAACAATGTGTAGAGGAGTTATTATTTTTGTAATTGGTCTTTTATGGCTAAGAAACATGGTCCATTTAAATGGATTTCATGCAACTTAATAGTGAAAAGGACCCATCATATTAGATTGAATTGTACCCTAGTTTTTCAAAGAACGAGGTTATCAGAAGTGCAAGTTTAATGAATGTTGATGCTGTTGTTTTTTTAAAAAAGAGGGGGGGGGGCTCCCAGCAGTATTTCTATTCTACATGGAGATGCCAAGGAGGACCTGGATTTTTTGCATCCAAAGCATTTGCTCCACTAAATGAAGGAGGCATGTAGCGATAAGGGCATCTTGGCGGGGGGGGGGGGGCAAAGAAGGACTGATAGCCAAATGTACATTATGAGATCGTAATACAAATGATGCAATTTATGTACTTGTATCACAGTTGTGAGACAAGTATTAAATGACATCATTTGTACAAAGATACAAGCTTTCTTTTTAAGATGACTGGCTTGTTTTGGAGGCTGCTGAGTGGGGCAGAGAATTCTTGTAAAAGAAACCCAACTTCAGACCATTACCTGTGAAACTGGCCCGATTTTACTTACCTTATTTATCATCACAAGTTAGGTTTGGATGTAGCATTAAATTCTGGCCAATTAAAAATAAATAATGCAAACAAACACTTTGTGTCAGGGACCATATATAATCCTGACATTTTTTTTTTATGGCCTGACTTCAGCGTAATAAATCTTGACTAATCATGCTGTCCAAATGTAGCCAGTGACAATGCAATGCAAGAAAATACAAGCTGGGTAAAACATGCCACTGAATTTTGCACTCAGTGATCTCAGAATGTGAGATCACTGTAAAGCTTTGTAAAGTGGGTTACAGATGTGTATGTGTTGGTCTGTTTTCAGATATGTTACATAATGCCGAATCTTGAAATTTTGTCTGATGTTAGATTTTTGACGATGGGATTTTACCATGTTCTTTTGTTTAGAAATCCCAGTCTGGACCATGAGACATTGTTGGGAAAGTAGAGCAGCAAATTCTATTCCTACCAAAGTCATAACCACTTACAATCTGCAGCCTGAGACAGTTGTTTAATTTTGCCTAATGTCTGCAGGGACATCCTAATGCCTAATGTCTGGCAGAGCATCTGTTAAATCATTCACAAGATTACACAATACTATGTTAAAGGACTTCATTCCCTTGTTCAGTGAATCATGCCATTACTTTTGAAACTTTGAATTCATTATAGAACTACATTTCATAAGTGGAACTCTTGTGCTTGTGAAAATACAATGACTTCGGGGCAAACTGGTTGATTGACACAGTGGGAAGCTAAGAGATAATGATAACACTAGCAGGAGAGATACCGAGCTGTGCACATGGACAGTTTGTCTACTATGCCTTGAGAAAGGTATTACTAAATATGATGACAACATTATAAAAACATTAAATGATTTTTTGGCAGATTCTAAGAATACCAAGGGTCTATAAGTAATGTAATTGTAGTCATGGGCAATATGTGGAGAAAATCTACCAAAAATAAGAAGGTTTGGGATGGTCTGCTTATATTGGAAGTAGGATGGCGGGAGAGTTTTCAGGGAATCTTGTTAAATATTTCATATTATGCTATTGGGTGAAATCCAGGAAACCACTTATGTGATAACAGCTGAAAGTAACTGTTTTTAAAACAGCTTTTAAAGTGATACAGGTTCTGCATCTGAGAATGGTGAAAAATGCAGAGGCTTGAGGCTGAATTAACTACACTTAGGATACATCTGTGCTGCATCCCTAAATTGGCCAGGTGCTGGGCTCCTGCTGGCTTGATTCTACGCCAGTGTAAGAAAATCTTGTCCAGACTGAGACCCTTTGGCAACAACTTTCAGTCCAAAAATCAGGCCACCATATCCCGCTGTTGCTCAATCCCCCCAACTGTTATGCCCTCTAGGTTCTGTTTACTGTATACATCAATAAGTTAGTGAAAGGAAGTAAACTGGAAATCATTATATTGTTTGAGATCCCCACAGAGCTCCTTTGGCAGTATAATTAAAAATTGCTAACATTTGGGTCAGTATTTGGTATGTTTCCAATTAGTTAAAATTACACAAAATGTTTTGCTTCCACATGCCAGAAAGTCAAGTGGCTTCTACAAAAATATGGACAAGGTTTTTCATCCTTAACCTTGATGAACACTACATTAAAATATACATCACAGACAACCAGTTTGATGAAGGGGGTTGAGTTGTGGCCCAGAAGTGGTTCTAAGCCCATAATGGCAAACCAGTGGAATGTGTTCCAGAGGTGGCATGCAGAGCCTTCACTGTGGGCTCATGCACTGTCGCCTGCTGCTCTTCCTGGTTCCAGTGTGCACCTGCATGCCAAACAGGTGGTCCGGCATGCTCGCGCCCCAGCCATTTGCTATCTTCCGGGTTCTGGCGCATGCGCGTTCCAGTTTCAGCACTCAGTGCCGAAAAGGTTTATCACTGTACTAGGCTAACCGCAGCTATGCAAATTCATTGGATGATTTTGGGTCATTTTCTCTCAGCCCAATTTACTTCACAAAGTAGTAGTTGTCATGTGGGGAAAAAATAAGGGGATGGTTTGTATGCTTTTCTGCCATGACGCTCTGGAGGAAAGGCAGAATATAATTCTTAAAAATAAAATGTGTATGAGTGCTAGAGAGTAAAGAGAGAGTAGGAAAATGCCATCTAATAGTAATGGAAGAGTTTAAAAACATCACAATCTTGTGACAATATAGAAATACCCTTAAAATATTTTTTTAAAGAACCAGCATATAGGATTTGCAATGGCTGTTGATAAGAAACACTAGTGCCACAGTTGATAGTTAAGATGAAAGAAAAGCCTTTGGATTAACAAGATTTAGGAAATAAAAGGATTAGAACTCTACAAAAGCAGATTTGGGCATTTATTTAACTAGCAGTGTGGCATGATGGGATATGAGACTTTAAGAAAAGAGATAAAAGGAGAAAAGAAAAAGATGAGGGAAAGAGGCAGTAATGTGGTAAAGAATCATTAGGAGTCCGGAACCTCCTCACAAATCTTCTTATAATTGAAAAAAGGACAACTGAATAAAATAAAACATTTTATTGGCAATTCTGACCTTAGTAAAGAATGTATCAATATAAGTCATTTTCAGTAAAGAAATTTAGAATCACTTATAAGAAAGAGGAAAGTATGTTTTGGATAGTTCTCAAATATTCTAAACTTGGTCCTTGGAAATCTCTTCTATAAACTGAAAGGTTGCAGATTGTACGGAGAAATATATGTGGTTGCTAAGAATCAAAAACTACTTGATGTCACATAATCAAATACAAAAATAACCAAACATTTTATGTACAGATAGAATGATACTTCTAGATGTCGGTATACTGATGGAAAAAAGAAATAGATCTAGTACCGCATTTTTCAGAATATAAGACACACCAAGATTTTGAAGAGGCAAATTAAAAAAAAAAGTTTTTGCACTCTGCAGACCTCCCAAAAACAGCCCGTGTTTTGCAAAAATGGGCTCATTTTTTTAAAAAAAGGGCATGAATAGCCCTTGTAGCCTGAATAGGCTTGTAGAGTGCTCCTGGGAGGTGTCCCCCCAAATGAGCAAAAAATGGCCTGTTTTTTGTCAAAAAAAGGGCAAGCATAGCCTTTAGGTGGCTTTTAGAGTGTTCCTGGGGGCTGGGAAGAACAGAAATGAGCGAAAAACAGGTCATTTTTTCCCCCAATTTTGCTCCCCCAGCCCCCAGGAGCACTCAATGAGCCTCCTAAAGGCTATGCATGGCCATTTTGGTGAAGGAGATGGGGTTTCAAGAGGGAAAAAATGCTGTATTCAATGTATAAGATGCACCCAGATTTTCTTATACTCCGAAAAATATGCTATATCATTCTCCATAAAAGTCGGCTGCTTCTCTCTTGGTATATGTAGTCCCTGGATTGTTAGGGTTTCATAAATATGAAAGAGATGTTCTATATCAGATCCTTTAAAATTAAAATTTGTAATTAGATAGGATATAAGACATACAATTCCAGAAGTACAATGTTCAAAACAGTAAAATACTAATAAATAAATCCAAATCCTGTACAGCGGGACCTCGGGTCCCGAACAGCTCAGACCACGAACAATTTGGGTGCCAACCGAAAAATTCACTAAATGTTTTACTCATGTCACAAACACACCCTCAAGTGCCAAATAAACACAGCAGCAGCGATTTTCTCTGCAATGGTGATTTCCCTTTCTGCACCATTTTTTGTGTGTGCGTGCATGCGCAATTTGCCTTGCTTCTGATCACGACCAAATCAAGTGCTGACCGAACTCCTGGTATGGATTATGGTCGGTACCCGAGGTCCCACTGTATGTTATATTAGATGGGGAAGTGGTTGATTAACAATATTGTGAATATTGTGAAAGTAAAGCAACCTGACGCCTCTGACCAAATACATACATTTATCCCGATCTCCATTGCAAAAAACATTCATACAGATTCTATTGCTAAGATTAAGGGAGAAGCTACATCTTAGGAACAGAGCCCTTGCTCTGCCACAACCCCACATCCATGCTCGATTTAATCTTTAGGTCTACAGGAAGAATTTAGAAAATTCCAGTCTGAAGTCTTGAGAGTTCTGTAACCAGTCCAGGTAGACACTATGGAATCTGTTTGAGAACATACTGTAGGATCCATTTCTTGTCTAATCATATGAAACTGTAAAACATATATATGAAAAAAGCAAATAAAAATCCAACAACACATACACAAGAAAAGTGAATAACAAAAGGCTGTGTGTGCTATGAACACAAATTATAATGATATTATATTATGTTACTGTGCTGGATCTTTTGAAGCACTGGCTGTGTCAGGTCTACAGACTATGGCCTTGCAAATATTTTTCTTGTTGCCATTTCACGAGAATGTTATAAACCAAGAACATAATAATTGTTTGAGTGGATCCACCCATCTATGTTTTTTACATTAGAATTTTATGATGTTCCCAGATGTTTACTTTCTTCTAAAGATAATTTCTAACTTTCATTTGATTCAAAACACTGTTCCACCATTTTTTTCAGTAGTCTGGAAATAATATTAAAATTGATGCTCCATTCCTAGA
The DNA here is from genome assembly GCF_051295495.1 of Thamnophis sirtalis. Lineage (NCBI taxonomy): Eukaryota > Metazoa > Chordata > Lepidosauria > Squamata > Natricidae > Thamnophis > Thamnophis sirtalis. Next base: position 154,792,773 of record NW_028261382.1, read on the forward strand.
TGTTTTGGAGAGTATTAGCTTTTAAAACAGAAAATGCAAATGTATGTTTCTGCTATAGGCAACAAAAGAGAAGTTTGCCATTGTCTTCACAGAGAATTAGATGACAGAGTAAGGATTATGGCAACACCAGCAAGGACTATTTGATCTTTGGTGGGCAATTATCTGATCTCAATCACTGATTTTACTATATCAGCTTTACTAACTAAATTTTTGAATCAAATCAATTGTTATGTTTGAGTAGGTCATTTCTCCAACCTTACACCCACAAAAAGTTGCCTAGGGGAAGCTGAAATAAATAATAGGCTATCTTATAGGCATAGGCATTGGGCCTGACCTGAGAAAGCTTGACTCTAAAATATTCTAGTGATATATTTTAAAGCCTAGGAAAACCATACATATGAATGGTCAGGATAGAATGACAGATAGAGCAAGCAAATCTGTTCTTGTAAAAAGTAGTTGTAAACCTCCAGTGCTCATATTCCATTGATATTTGTGGTGAAATTGGACACTGGGGAGAATCAGATTCAAATCTACCCCCAGCCATGAATTCTCACTGTGTGATTTTAGGCTAGACTCTCTCAGCTCAAATTACCTAACTGAGTTATGGGAAGAAAATGAAAAGAAGAGAATTATATATGATATCCCAAGTTCCTAAAGGAAGAAGTTGAGATATAAATCTAGCAATATCAATTAATGTATAAATAATTAAATATTCAGCATATAGGTGCTGAATATATATTGACAGAAATCACATTAGAAGAAGATACCATGATTTTTAAGAATGGAGGGTATAATATGCAATGCTGATAACACTACTCTAATAGCCACTACTCTACTACTCTAGTTTGCAAGCTCTGGTCATGAAACTCAAGGAGCAGAGTTAAAAATAGGATTATGATTAAATATCAAGTAGACCTAGTTAATGACAATAGGTACATCCTATTCCAGAAATTAGAACTGATAGTGAAGATATTGATATGAATAGCTTCGGCATTTTAGGACCATCAACTATCATTTAGGATTGACTATCAGCTATCCTTCCATACTCCTGATGTTGAAATATGCCATCTGTAGCTAGTTCACTAATTTACCTTTGTTGTTCCTCTGCTGTTCCTGCTTCTCAACTTGTTTGAAGACGTTTTAATATATATTATTTTTCAATGTAGGCTGGCTTTTGTGGTTCCCAGAGATGGCCTTGGATATCCAAGGGGTTTCAGGACCACACTGATCTGTCTCAATAAATTATAATTGTAGATTTTATATGGAGTCAGTTTCTTGTTCTGATCTACCAAATATGTACAGTATGTGATTTTACAAACTGAATAAAAACAAACAAATTATAATGTTTAAGTCTGGAACTACAACACATCCTCAAAATAGAGTCTTCTTCTCTCCCATTTTTGTTTATAAGGAAGCTATTTCTGATATTCTTCTTCTTTGTTCTGGAAAATAAATGCAAAGAGACTTTGTGTGATAATAAGAACGTTTTTATTATCATAGAATTATATGAGCAAGTAGATGGAAAGGTCTCAGCTTAAAAATGAAATAATTCTGAGCAACCATACAAAGGTTTAGTATATTAAGGCTGAGTTGTGTTTAAACAAACCAGACTATTTTACTGTGGTACTCTAATATTAAAATTGTATAAAAAATAATATGCTCATAAATGGATGTTGACATAGTTTATTGATCTATGTTAGATCAATAAATTTAAAAAAACTTATAATATATATGTCTGCTTGTTATTTTTTATAGGTCACACATTGTTGCCATGGTGAAACAGAATCTTCAAAGGCATTTGAGGATTAAAAATGTCAATATTTTATTAAATTATATCCCCAACAGCAAACTTTGCATATATTGTACTTGAACTAAGGCAAAAAAAATTGTGCTCATGAAAGAATGCTTATATCCCATATTCTAAATGTTAGCTTAATGCAATTTGTCAACTCTCAGCCTTTGAGTCAGTTCTGTACTGAAGGAGAAGCAAGACAGACAATATAGTATAATCCATATGGTCTAAATTAAATTAATTTTGTTTACTTGCTTATAATGGTTTTGCATTTTTCCGTTCTATTTCCTTGAGTCTTTTCTTTCTTTCTGGTGGTTTTATTTTTTGTTCCCCATGAATTTGTTTTTCTTTTCTTTTCACCAGATGACTTTTTAATGTAACAGTTTAGATTTCTTTTAAAAAGTATGTGGTATTGATATATAATAGTAAAAATATATTTCTGTACTGCTGTAGTTTTCTACATAATACCATAAAGGTAGCTGCTAGGTTTAGGACATCCCAAAAATTATTTAAAACTTGTTTGTTCCCCCAAGCCTTGGAATAAAGTCTATGTGGAGTTGCTTTTTGTTAGTTTTTAAATTTTTGTTTCACTCAAGATGGGCATTTTGTTTGCTCCTCTGGTGGTCTTCTTTTGTTTCTTTTGTTAGTTTTCTTTTGTATTTTTTATTTTTTATTCATAAGCTGATGAGAGTTGTCAAGAGGCTTATAATGTTTGGAGTTTAATATAAATTAAAATTAAACATTCTATGAGAGAGGAGAGTGGGATAGAGAGGCAAAGGTATCAGGATTAAATCACTAATGTGAAATACTATTCAAAATTATATCTAGCTTTTCTCAGAATATGCCCCCATATGGATGCTTCCAAAAGAGATTTTCATTCTGCAACATCTCATTCGTGTAATTTTTATAGAGTTCTAGCTGAAGTTTCCTTTCCCTCCATTGGAAAACCTCCTATGTTTTGCACAAATTTGTCCGCCATTTCTTTTCCTCACTAGAGAAAATTCACTAAAGAAGGAAAGACAGAACCTGTTTCTTAAGACATTCTCAACAAAGTATTTTTTCCTGAGACCCAGTTTATTATGCCCTGCTTTTTCTCTGACTGCCAAACCATCCTTACAAGTTGTCTGCCCCTACACTTAAAAAAAAATTATGGAAAAGAGTGCAGTGATCAAAACTAAACTGTTCTTGTGCACCCCTGGAGTGCCCAAAACAAAATGGGGTCCATTTTCCTGTTGCTTTGGGCCTTGAATTAAGACCCATCATGTTAAATCAGCATTGTCAATACAGGACAATGACAAAGTCTATGGTATTTAGAACTTGTTAAGGCTCCTCTGGAGCTATATCAGAATATCAAAGCAAATACAGTGGCCTTGGTATTTATCTAATTTTATACACATACTCCAAGTATCAGATGTTAACACTGCTTAAATCAGTGTTTCTCAACCTTGGCAGCATTTGCTGGCTGGGGAATTCTGGGAGTTGAAGTCCGGACATCTTCAAGTTGCCAAGGTTGAGAAACACTGGCTTAAATTATATGCTTTGTTGGAATTTTATGACATTTTCATTATCCCTTTGGGAAGGCTACTTAATGCCTTTTCTGGATAGGTGCCAACTCTTCAAAATAATCCAGATCAGGAAACTAAAACTAATAATATATTTATTGTAAGGTTATAACAGAATCATGCAAGTCTAAAAACCCCTCTCCTGCCTTTATGTTCCAGAATATAAAGGGTCACTTCTGAGATGTTTTCTCCACCCCAATTCCTGCTTTAGATTTTTTTTATCACTGTTGTCTGAGCTGCAGCTCTTCTTCCGGTCTTTCAAGGTTACTCTTACAGCCCATCGTAGCATTCTGGTACTATTTATTAATGAATAGAGTATAAGGAATATACAACCTATTTTCCATCCAAGATTTCTCTTTAAACCTTACTTTTATATGTGCTATTTAGCTTATCTTCTGATTCCTCCCTTGCTAGATGTAACCAATATAAATCAAACTTTATTTGTATACTTTCTTTCTTTCTACTGATGCTCTTCTTTTGTTCCTTTACTGATGCAGATTATATAACATTGCCAACATTTACCATACAAACCAGGGTAGGTTTGAATTATATTAGCTGCTCTAGCCAGCAAGACCAGATAATGTCTTGGGTTGCAACTGAATAACATCTGCAGAATCAAAAAATCCCTCTTGGTCATGTAGACTAATGCCTTAGGCAAACAAATATAAATAACATTTCAGCTTTCCTAGGTAGACCAGGCAGAAAATACAATGAGCTAATTCTACTTTAATTCTACTCCCATAAAGTAGAATCAACAGAATCTTACAAAGATCCACCATTTCTTTTGCAGCCTGGGAAGTTAGGGAAGATTCTTTCTGAATCTCTTTATTTGTCTATTATGCAGCTTCTTGTTATGCCCTTTCTTATCTGATTGTTCCCTAGGCAGCATCTACCCCCTATCCCCCAATTTCATTCCCACATACCATAATAACAATATAGCTTACACATTGTTTCTGTTTAAGGCTGACTTATTTATTGTGTTGATTTATGTGGCTGCCTATTTCAAATTCATAAAGCAGGATAGGAATGTTCTCCACAGCACAAGAGTCTCTTCATTATAAGCAGAATGGGGGGGGGGGGATCATTTGCCTCTTTTATAAATGCCTCAAAACATGATGATTTGCCCTTAAGCCAGTGCTGTGTGGTATACACCAGTTTCTCATACTCAGCAGGGATTTGGTACCCTGGTGTGCTGAAATGCAAACCCTGCTGAAGTTTACTGGTTAACACAGCAAAACAGAGGGAATTGTTCCAGAGGGAATTGTGTTTATCTACAGTAGCTCTGCAAAATAGAAAATTCTTTTGCCAAGGTGACAATGATCAGCATTTCTGTCCTACAGTACTAAGCAGGATTTTCTCTACAGTGGATCTGTGACTGGATGCCATGCATTTGTTCCTTTTAAAAAACCACTTCTCTCCCTCCCTCCTTGTTTGCTAGTTCTGCTACATTGCTATTCTGTATAACTTCTTCCCTCAGTATTTCTTTGGAAACAGTTTTATGGAAAAATAGTAAAGTGAAAAGAGAAAGAAAATATAATGAGTAGAGGAACTGGATTATTCCACTACAATTTCAGATCTATCTTTCTCTCTTTTTAATCTAATATTCTTCTTCTTACATAATCATATATCAGCGTAGACAAAAAAGGAAACAATAGATATTTTATAAAGATTAAAAGACGAAAACTCTGCTGATTTTCAAGAATCTTTTAGGATGGCCCAATGAAAATGCTGTGTTTGTACAAAGTGACGGTTCTATGGTGAAGTTATTCGGGTGGCTTATTCTAGCAGTTCACAATACTAGCTATAAACAAAGGCGATTCTTTATGTTTTCTTTTATAATATTTTAATTGGAGAACTGGATTCTCCAGTTATAGTGTTTTATTAGAGAATTGGATTCTCCAATTACATTTAAGCTTACTTTTTAGGCTCCTTTTCAAGAAAAATAAATATGAGCTCTGCTGAATCAGATCAAAAGTCAATTCAGTCCAACATCCTCTTTTACATAGGTGGCAACTCATGAGTGACTTGGAATTGCAGAAATGCAAACAGAAATCATTTGTCTTCTGATCTGGTTGACGGATTGCTCAATCAACCTTTAACTCTTTAGAATTATATAAATCTCTGCTCTTCAAAATAACATACCCTAGGATTAGCCCAGAAAATTTCATTTCTGTTTTTAAGGCTGTCTTGTCTTATACACTCATTTGAAATAGGCAATTAAGCTATTTTTGTACACATTTCATTGGCAAGCTATGAATACTGAGTGTACTGATTACCTAAATATGCATTTTTACTAATAGAATTTTACATACATTTCAGGCACCCAAAGGTGTAGGCTGCATAAAATTGAAGAGAAGAAAGTTAAGTGTGCAAAACTACACCTGAGTTTATATTACATACATTCAAGCAGAATAGTTTTTTTGTATATAGGTTATTTACATTGAGTTAAGCAAAGCTGTAGTTATCGTCCATTTGAGTGCAGAGTAGTTCATCTATTATGTTTGCTTGTAGAAGATTTATAATGAAATATAGACTCATTTTATTTTGGAAAAGAAACAGATAATTACATTATTAGGGTGAATATGCATCGACTATTCCTCAACCTTATCAATTTGGAAAGTACAAAAAAACAGTCATCAAAAAAGTCGCCAGTCAGCAGTGTTTACCTACTTACTATGATTTAATGAGAATAAAATCCTAAGTCATTTTATTTTTCCTATATCATTTTAATATATCAAATGTATTTTGTTACTACTTCTTAGTAACGTTAAAAGTAGTTGTAGATGTGCTGTGTATTAAAATATCCCAAATCTATACTTGGGAAATATATTTCTTGGGACCAACCCCAAAGTCACAAAAGTATATATCAGCTTTTAAGGGTTATTTTCTAATTCACTGTATCAGTAGGGACACTTGTTTAATCAAAGGTTATAATTTTAAAGACTACTGAATGATTTTGGAAATGTGCAACAGATGTTGAGCTGAGCTGGCTTTGCAACCCTGCATTCAAGATCACAAGGTTAAGACCTCTGGCATTCTCTAATAGAATTGTGCCCCAGACTTGAAATGAAGTCATCTGCTTCTAATGATTTTGCTCAATTTAGTCAAGGAAGAAACCAGCATGTCCTCCAATATTGTGAATATCATTTATTGAAAAGGAAAATGGTAGATTCACTTCTTACAAAATTATGTGGATTGTAAATCATATTTCAAAGGGTAAAACTGAATACTTTCTTGTACATTGAATTGAACAGAAAACATGGAAAAACAAGAGATCAATATGAAGACATAGGACTGTTCCTTCTAAGGTTTTATCAGTGGTGTATTATTCAAAAGGTAAGATAGAGTTTTTATTTCTCTAGGGCAATGCAAATAGTATATATGCTTTTTAAAGACTTTTCTTAATTTGTGATGAAAATTATTTTTTACAATATAATAAATGTAGATGAAATTAGAGTAAGCTACACTAAATATATTCTAGTTTGCTAATCTGTTGTAGTGGGCCTAGTGAATCAAAGATTGCAGAGAAAAAATATTATACTTCTGACATTTGCCCATGCAGTATAATTTTTGCCTAGATAATTTAATCCTTAATATATTGATTATCCATAAGAAGAGTATAAGCAAGTATAAATGATATAAATGTTCCCCAAACCTAAACCGCAGCCCTGCTTACAGTCTGTACAGGATGCTAAGAGTATTCCTGCCATATTCATCAGCTTTGCCAGATCCTGAAAATGTTGTAGGATTTTGGTGTAGTGTGGTGGTACACGGAGGCTTCTCTGCCGCAATGGTGGGTTCCTACCAGTTAGGACTAGTTCAGCTGAACCAGTAGTAGCTTGGTGGCCTGGGCCGTTGGAACCGGCAGTGACCCAGGTCTGCCATGCCCCCAAACTGGTCCTCCCGGCGGTGCCATAGGCGGCGCCATCTTGTTTTTGTTTCTGCGCATGCACAGAGCAATTTTACTTGTACTGCAGATGCGTGCACAGCGTGTGTCAAGTGCGTGGGCATGCATGGCTGTCCCTGAGCAAACCAGCAGTAATTTCTGCGGGAACTCACCCCTGCTCTGCTGGCATGCAAGCTGTCACCGCAACTGATCTCCACTGTGCATGTGGCCAGCTGATTTTTGGGTCTCCCCAGCGGCTGCTGTTTAATCAAAATGCAGTTAAAACACTGTACAAGCCATCAAGAATATAACTATATACATCCAACCGGAACAGGAAGTGCGTCACAGGAGCAGATAGAGGTAAATCCTAGGGAGGTAGAAAATACATCACTGAACAATGGAGATAAATGCTAGAGAGGAATAAAGCTGCATACAAGGCAGACATAACACCTCTAACAGCATGCACATGCATGGGGGAGCATGGGGGGCACACACCCCTGTGCCCCCCATGCCCTGTTTTTGGTCCCAGGACACTTCAGAGAGGCCTGCTAGGCCCAAAAGGGAGCAGGAGGGTAATGCATGCATGTGTGGAGGGAAACATACAGGGGGTCACGTGCGCAGGGGAGTGGGTCACGCACGCATTGTACTATGGGTGTTGGCACGCGAAGACAAAAAGGTGCTATAGATTCTTGCAGCCACTTAGATCTAAATGAGATTGCTATTTTCTTGTGCTTTAGAGTTCTAGACAGTAATTGTTGGGATATATTTTTCTTTACTGTTCTTTAAAAAATTTTAAAATTACTTTTACTGTATTAAGGTCATCTTAATATGTCGGTTGTTCTAAAAAGAAAAAAAAGACAGTCTTGCCACTTCCCTATCCTTTTGACTTCCTAGAGGGGGGGACCAAAAACCACAGATAATGCTGGTACAGTAGTAAGATTCCAACCACATGAATATGAAATCTTATCACAGAAAAAGAGGCAGGGCCTATTGAGACAAAGCGTAAGTGGTATCCAAATGAGGCTTTTGTAAGTTAAAACTTGGCAGATATAAATTGTTTGGTTTCTGGGTGTTGAGTTCCTATTTATTAGAGTGGTTTTTAATCTAAGATATTATTAATATTTCTCAGTTATATTTTTAATGAGCACTATTGTGTGTAAACCCAGTGCAGAGGGCAACACAGTATACTGACAGGCACACAAAATATTGCTAAGCAATGTTAGTATTACAACCTGCACATATGCAGGGAGCTTAGAAGGAATTTTGATACTCAGCTTTCTAACTGACTATTTATTGTTCTCCACATGGCTTTTAATCAAAACTCTGCTACTTTGCCTTTGGATGCTGTTGTTGTTATTGATGTTAAACTGAGATACTATAATTTTATAGTTGGATCGTTTTACCCCAGTTTGAAATACAATAGAAATAGGAGTTTGACTTCCATCTGGAATGCAGGAAAGAGAAGATAAGTTTCCTCTGTGAGTAATTTTCTTTGTTCTTTTCCTTCAAAAAACTCCTACATGTGTTGGCAGAAGTGTGAGGCTATGCTCCATTTTTTTTTCTTTTGACAAGGAGCATCTGACTATCCCAGAATCAGATGGTTATGCAAACAGATGTAGGTATCTATAGTGGGAGTTTACCTTTTTAAAACTAGTTTATACTTTATTAATACAGTGGCCTGGTGTGGTGCTTATTTGTATGAAATTTATTTTAGACACTTTATAGTAAATATTTGAGTAGATTTCCTGTATTCAACTTCAGCATGGAGTTAATAATTAGTTAAATTTTTGATGCTTTTATTTTTGTTTACTTCTTTTAAAAATTTCAGTCAGAAAAGTCTGATTTTTAAAATATGTTCTTTTTGGTACCTCTACGTATCTATATCTGTATATATGTAACAGCTATATTCAAGAATATTCTTTTCTACTGGAATATTCTTTAAAAACTTATCTTTATGTTAAATGAAATAAACTCTTTACACTACTAATTATCTGTTTTAGCTATTAGTTGTCTACTAGTTTAATTGCCAGATTAAGTAGTTTAACCACTAATTATCTACTTTAAAAGTGACAATGTTTGAGCCTCTTCACTTCTGAAAAACTTTACTGGAAATAATATCTGCTATTCTGTAAACTAGAACATTTTTCTTCAATCTGGCATCCTTAATATGTTGGTATTCAGTTCTCATAAATCTTATTGAGTATTGCAGTTGGCTTTAGTGGTTGGGGATTATAGAAGCTGAAGTTCGGAATACATACATTTCTTCAAGCCAACCTTTGGCATTTGGTATACAAGAGCACATGACAATCTTTTTTACAAAATTCCCAGTGCAATAGAACCAAAGTTTTTATAAATAGATACAGTCCAAATAATAGATAAATTCAAAAGCTTTATAATTGGTGCCTCAGGCAACAGATGTTATGGGACCAGAGTGCTACATTTGTTTGGAAGGCAGGCAACGCATGATACACATTCTCTCTAGCCAACTTTTTAGATGGAGTTGGAAGAATATTATCCTGTCAATTTGAATACTTTATTGTCACCTTCTGTATAAGGAATGGATATGAAATGCTATCTTGACCTTTGTCTCAAGCAGTAGGATGAATTGGGATGGCATGAATTTCCCTTTAGATCCATTTAGTGCTTGATAGGATTGAGTTACTTAGCTATGATAATTATGACATTATTTTAGTGGAAGGATACAGATATGCTGGTGCTCTTCTAAGATACTGAACAATTTATTAACACAACTACAGATAACATCAAAAAAAATTCTTTCCAGTCTCTCATTGTGGAAAGAATGGTGAACTAGTTATATACCGCATGCAACTTATGCATGGCTATGGATACAAGAACAAATTTCACCTGTTGCCTTTTAATTAGGATTCTTAAAAGCAAATTGCCAATATAGCCCATGTTCAGTCTTATTGTATTGTAAGCAAAAGTTAATAAAATTTTGCTATAAACTCTCAAGAGCTTTTGTGCCAAATTCCCATATTTAAGGGCCTTGGAATGTTTGGTTACGGTTCAGATAAACATCAGGAATTTTTTTCTCTTATTCATTCTGAAGAAACCTACACAGTTTTATATTGGTTATACAGAGTGTGCTTTGCCTATCAAGCTTATTCATACTGGAGTTTGGTTAATATTTGGAGTGGAAAATACTTGGCAATTTATATACTAAAATCTCCCCACTAGTTATTTTACATGATGCTGTTGTAACTCAAAAGTACTTGGAGATGAGGATAATAAGGATGATCTGTGGATCCATTTGCCCATTTTTAATAGTAACACAAATACTTGATGGAGGAACACTAGAGCTGTAGTCCGTTCCTGCCATGGAGCTTAGGACTCTGTTATAATTGTTGAGCACTAGAAGCTGAGTAGTTTTGAACATCTGACTAAAAAATGTCATTGGATATTTAATAGAATATTGCTGCCATATATTGTGCTTCTCTATTAATGGTCTTAATTGAAAAAGGATGTTTAATTGCAAACTTTTCAGCTCATCAACTCCTTTACGAAGTTTCAGATTGGTCATTGACCTCCAAATTTAACTAACAGTAGTACAAATAATAACAATAATCCCTTGGATAGTTCCATCAACCCTTGGTGCTTGATATTAACCACTTTGGGGAACCATTAATTAATTATTGTCTGTGTACATAAGCAATTGTTTGCAGTTTAGTAACTATTTTAGCAGTCTTCCAGTCAGTTTATCATAAAAGAACAGAACTATATCGTCCTATAAAAGAATTACTAATCCTGCCCTGCATATTAAAAACCAAACTGGAATGTTTCCAGATACCTTTAATTGTTTGCAGATTTACTCTGATGTTAAAATTGGATAAGAATGGTCATGTTTCAATGCTTGCTAGTTAACAGTTCATAGAAAACAACTGATCAGCACATATCTTTTCTTCATACAACCTGCCTAACAGGTTGGTCATCTTGGAGTAGCAATCATCTTGGAAGAAATGATCATCTTGAAGGAAGTAAGCAGAGACTGGTTGGTATTCCCTGCCACCTTCTTGGCCAGTTTGATAAGAGGATGGATGGATGGATGGATAGATGGATGGATATAGGCATATAGAGGTGAATAATAGGGTCCATATCTACATCTGATTTGGCTTGGCTCCGAAAGGGCAAAATCATTTCGAATAGTTTTGCTCACCTCCAATATTGAGCAAAACCTTTGAGGGAGGAAATGGAGTGGAGCTCCAGAGCATTGGGTTTCAGAAAAAGTTTGTATTTTAGGAGGAAATGTGGGTGCATCAGCCTGGCTTGTAGCAGCCCTATTTACAAAAACAAAAAAACAAAACCCTTTGTGAACCCAATATTATCAAAGTGAGATTGGAAACAGAAATGAAGTGCAGAGGAGTCTCAGAACAGGAAATATTTTTTAGTATAAGTTAAGAGCAAAATAAGAGGTGGACACATATGTTAATTGTATTACTTTATATATTGTATGTTGATGCATTTTTTTGCAAGCTGCTTGGGAAGATTTTTGTGCTGAAAAGGATCTGCTTTAAAAAAAAAGACGGTAGCATAAGTAATCTCTATTTTGACATCCATGATAGCTAAAGCACCAGAACCATAAGTAAATCTATTTTATTTAGTCGGATGGTGTGTGGAGAGGGTGCCACAATTAGATGACATTTGAGCCATTTAAAGTTTAAATTATTGACCCAAGAAAATGGAAAATTTGCATGCACATGCTTATATGAAGGGGAAAAGTGGAAAGAAACAAGAAGTAAATGAAGAGATGAATGGGGGAGGCATTACATAAGCATGATATCCTACATCCAGACTTACTTCCAGAATGTGAAAAATTGCTGATTCTTAGATATGTTGCAGAGAGAAAAAGGAAAGTTGAACCAGAAAGGGAGGAGAGAGATGGGTGAGGAGGGAAAATTCAGAGGAGTCAAAAACAGAGGTGGAGGAGGAAAATGCAGAATGAGCAATAGAACAAAAGGAAAGAGGGGAGGGGAGGTTTAAGAGAAAGAAAGAAGGAAATGGGGGTGACAGATGGAGGAGAAATCAACCATTCTGGAGATAATTTAAGATGTATTAATAAAAACACGGCCCAGTTGATTTCTTTTCCACCCACAAAGTGATCTGTGCTTCTCCCCCAAAGGATGAAAACAGATTTGATGATCACACATGGATTTTATATTTCCATAAATGCCAAACCAGCAATTAATTGTCTTTATTCATTTTAGGCAGTTTGGGATAGTTCTTCCTTCATGCTGTAACAGCATTTTTGGCTCTTGTTAGTATGTGTTTGCATATGATCCTGTCCTTCTAAGATTGTAATGAAATAGAATTTTAGAAGTGATAATTCCCTTTTGCTTCATGTATGGCAAGTTCTTATCACCTATGGATCACTTAAGTGGTTCACATGGAAAAAACGGATGGCTGATATTTACAACACAAAATATGTCTGAGAATAAAAATCATTAGGTTGGGTGGTCCTTTCCAGACAAAAACGTAAAATTAATGGTTCTCTTAAGAGTGTTTGGAAATGATTCAGCTAATACAGGTACCCAGGACCAGAACCCCTGATTATGCAAATAGAAAGGCATAGGTACCACTTCTTGTAAATCTTCTGTACAAGGGGCAGACCATCTCCACCTTGGCTATTTAAAAATAAATTCTAGAAGAGGAGCCGAAGGGAAAATCTATGGAAGAAGAGTTGTTCTCTTATATTCTGGGCTTAATTAAGAGATTCCATTCTCAGTGGCGTGACCTAATGGTGGCAAACAACATATAGTTAACAGATGGGAAAGACTTGTGATGTGGCCTTCTGGAATGAAAGATTGCAATCTATTTGTGGTAGTAGGGGAGAAGATGGACATAGTAAAAAAAGAAAGAAAAAAGCCTGTCCAAAGAGACTAAAGTGACAGACACAGGAAAAAGCTTTGTTTCCCTTCATAGAAATTTAGGAAGAGCTGGGGTGAATTTGATTTCAAAGCCTAACTGCGTGGCTGTGGCATTTGTTTCCAATTCAGCAGGAATGAGCGTATGGTTTGAGCAATTTTTTCGAGGTTCCTGGTGGGGAGAAGTATAACTCATCTCAGCTGGCTGTATTAGAAGATCAAATGACGGAAAAAATTTCCCTCAAAGCCCAGGGTATCCTTCTGGCAAACACAACTCTCGTACATCTTCACAGATCCGTTATTTGGTGCAGGCATGGCCAGATCTCTTTGCTGCATGGAAACTGCCTGCCTACAAAATAATTTTACTGTTGCCAGATGTTGGCTCTTAGCCTGCTTTTACATAATTCAGCACTTTCCTTTATTCAAGATGTTGCAATTTAAAAAGGCTTTAGAAGTTTTATTTTAAATAGCTTGGCAATAACATTTTTCTTATTCTAGCCTCTCAGCTCAATCACTCTCTTCCTCCTTCCCATGTTGTGGATTTTCAGTTATGGTATAGATTACTTAACCAGGAATAGCGAGAACCATTTTTATACAGCTATATTTTGTTCTGAAATAAAGCTAATGGGAAAATGGTGCGTTTTCCACCTTGTCAATATCCAACTGAAACATAATTCCTGTTTCTCATAACAGCTGTTATACATATTTCTTTTTGTTTATGATACTCATTTGTTTGTTACTCCTGGGGCATTTGCATTTGCTGTCATGCACATGTCAATTGAAGTTACCTTGTACTTACTGCTTGCATCTATGTTGTATTCCGCTGAATTTTAGATTTAGTAAATACTTTATTGTTTCACCAGCATTTGGTCTCTGATGGATTTTATATTATTTTGGAATTGTGATTTCATTTTGTTATGATTTTGAATAACAATTATTTGTATAATGTTATGAGTTTGAGCAGAAGTGCATTTCATAAGGATGTTTTCGAAATAAAGTTGATAATTCATATTAATTTCTGGTAGTGTCTTGCTTCCAGGATACAAGACAGGATGCATTGTTTACTGAAAGACCCTATAATCCTATATTGTGTGTGTGTGTGTCTGTAATTGGTAAAGCCAAATTTTAAATTCATTGGGCAACCACAGTTTTTCCCTAGCCTTTTGATTTCTTATTTTAAATATATTGTATTACGGTTGGTCACAGTGTCAGCCAGATGTGGCATTTTATCTCTCTATCAAGTTCTTCTCAAGGATGTGGAAAAGGCAGGTGTTGTTTAGTAACATTAAAGAAATTGTCACAGGATGTATGCTGCTTTTTGCAATTGACCGTTATCATATCCCACCTTGAAAAACCTTTTGATTCTCAAAGGAGACTAAAGAAGTCTAGAAAAAACTATAGAAGCCCTAGTTGTATATGGATTTCTGATTTTAAAATGTTAGAAGCAGCTTGCTGGGTTTTCTTTTAAAAGAGTGATGAAAGAAATGTCCTTCTGGGTTCGGCTCCAAGTGGGGAAAAAGACACTGGAGACATGGAGGCTGCTTGGTTTATTGGTGGACAGGACCACATGGCTTGAGTCCTGAACAGAAAAGGTGATCACATGCTTCAGTGTTGATGGAGAAGAAGAAAAGGGCTGAGGGAGGGGCTTGCTAGGCTTTTTATAACCTGTTCAGTCCCACCTCTCTGTTTCCTGTTCCTGTGTAAGAAATGTATTCTGATTGGTTGTCAGACTCCCATGGGGCCATGCAGGGTGTGTTTTGAATCCAGGTTTGGTTGAGTTCTCAGATGCCATGTGGTCAGTTGGGTAAAGTTCCTTAATACCATCTTCCTGGAGCTGCAGTGGAGAAGTCTTTATTAAGTAAAGGGACTAGCTTGGCCTTCTTAATGGCCCATTGATTAAGTGGGATGGGCAGGAAGCTACAGGCAGCTATTCTGTCTTTTAAAACATGTTTCTTTCTTTTCACATCCAGAGAAATATTCTGCCTTTTCAATATTTCCTAGGATATTTCATTTTTCTGGGAGAGGGCTGGGTGATAACTTCCTACAAGAGCAAAGAAGTATAATGAACAACATGAAGACATATCCAAGAACATATTAGTTCCATCCTGGCTCCTTTTGCATAAACATGCCTATGTATAAGCAAAGTAGAAAGTCAAAGCCAAACTTTGCCTCAGACCAGCTTGTTCCTAGCCATCCGCAAGAACTCATGTGCTATTCTCTCCAAATTTTGATCTAAAACATCCAGGGAATAGTTAGCATTCATTGCCAGAATTTGATATTGAATAGTGTTTGATATTTTGTCAGTTGGTGGGCAATCCTTAGTTTTGGACAAGTGATTTAATGGTAGATGAGCAACAATATCTGATTCAGGCAAGCACTGTTATGCAGTATTTGAATAGTATTTAAGCAATAAATGTAGTAACAAATTAGTAACAGTTACCTTACTAAAAGCTGTTGCGTAAAATGGATTATTCTTAACTAATAAGTTTACAAGTGACATTTGGGGAAATTACAAAACAAATAAATATTAGTTGAGGGAGAATATGGTGGAATTGTGTAGATGTTGGACTATAAGCAGAGAAGGTCAGGTTCTAATCCTCCTTTAGATAAGGGCACCATTTTGATTTGATTTTATTTGATTATATTTATATGTTGCCCTTTTCCCCCGAAGGGGACTCAGGGCGGCTCACAATTCAAATCAGGGAAGGGGGGGTACAGACAAAAAAATAAAAGACGAAACATAACAATACATAATTTAAAAACACACAACAGTCATACCATTCGAGATGGGGGCAACAGCTCTTTAACCCCAGGCCTGTCGGAACAGCCAGGTTTTAATGGCTTTGCGGAAGGCCTGGAGGGTGGTGAGGGTTCGAATCTCCACGGGGAGTTAGTTCCAGAGGGTCGGAGCAGCCACAGAGAAGGCTCTCCTCCGGGTAGTCGCCAGTCGGCACTGGCCGGCGGATGGAATTCGGAGGAGGCCTAATCTGTGGGATCTAATCGGTCTAGTGGAGGTGATTGGCAGCAGGCGGTCTCTCAAGTACCCAGGTCCAATACCATGAAGGGCTTTATAAGTGACGACTAGCGCCTTGAAGCGTATCCAGAGACCAATAGGCAGCCAGTGCAGCTCGTGGAGGATAGGTGTTACATGGGTGAACCAAGGTGCACCCACAATCGCTCGCGCGGCTGCATTCTGGAAAAGCTGAAGTCTCCGAATGCTCTTCAAGGGCTGCCCCATGTAGAGCACGTTGCAGTAGTCTATTTTGGTCAATCACCTCCTGTTAACACAAATCTGCATCAGGCTCTGCAACACACCAGCTGAAAAACCATAATCTCTCATTGCCTTGTACACTGATAGTGAAGCTATCAGTAAGAACTAGGCAAGAACTACACAAGCACAGGGGAAAAACAAGCAGGTCTGCAACTATGAGGGACAAACACTAAGAACAATATACTAACTAGACAATGCAATTAAGGTATGGCATGTCTTCTATTTTTTCCTCTTCCAACTATATTAGTGTATATGTTTTATACCAATGTTTTATTGTTCTAGAGTTTTTTTAAGAATTTTTTTATATTTTATAAGAAACACAAACAAAACACAAAAAACAGCACAAACGATCTTCCATTGCAAATTGTAGAGAGTGTGTCAATTGGTTACAAAAAACTTTCATGCATCCCTTCCACAGTCATCACCTATAATTCATATCAAGTTATATATTTTAAATCAAATATATTTATATATATATTACTATCATCATACCTCAACCTTCATTTGACTAGAATTGTTCTAGATTTTTCAAGATATTTTAAAGGTATAATATAGAAAGGCTGAAGTATTGAAAATTCTACAATAGTTACAAATACAGGACAAACACTTCTGCATTCATAAGTGTTAATGAGTCTTGTGGGTCATGTAAAGGATATTGTAGACTATTACCGTATAACATTGCCTCATCACCAAGGGCAAAATTGCAGTGATGCTAAAATAATGTGCACAATGATGCCTTTGTGTCACAACATGTAATACACATATACAGTTTGCAGCATTTGTGTGATAACACCATCATGTTCCTGTCATTTGCCTTACCTTATCTGTCATAGATACTCATGTTCACCAAAGTTTCTATATATAACAGAATAGAAAATAACAAAGTTGAAGAGGAGGTCTTCTAGTCCAACCCCTTGCTCAAACAGGATACCCTATACCAGCAGTCCCCAACTTTTCTGGCACCAGGAACTGGTTTCACAAGAAAAATTGTCTTCCATGGACCATGTAGTTTTGCACACAACCTGGATCCCACGGAAGTGCAGATGAAGCTTTGCTCGCTTGCCCATCGTTTGTGTGGCCTAGTTCCTAACAGGCCATGGACTAGTACTGGTCCATGACCTGGGGTTTGGGGACCCCTGCCCTATACCATTTCAGACAAATGGCTATCCAATATCTTCTTAAAAACATCCAATGATAGAGCACTAAATTAAATAGAAGCAGTGTTGATTCTTTGAAATCAACACTGGTTGATTGGTATCCCTTTGAAATGCCCCAGCAAAATGCTTCCTTATTTTTTAGTCAGTGGAATGGAATGGCCCTTGTTTAAGATGAAGAAGCTGCAATTCTCAAGTTTGGTTTAATTATATATAATGTTTATAATAATTCTTTAAATGAAATAAAATGTAGATTTTTTTTATGCAATGGTTCTTGTTCCTCATTATTATTTAAATCTAGGTTTAAAATATAATTTCAAAAGTTATTATCCTATCAGGCAATTGATGACAACTGGTTCCACTTAGATTCTTAGATGAAGTGGAGCCACGGCCTCTGCCTTAAAGTGATGCAACATAACTTTACAAAGCAAATGCCTCATTGAGACAGATTGTTTTCAATACCCTTAAAGCAAATCTCCACTGAGCATGCAAAAGACTAAATTAGATTCCTCTGTTTGTAAATAGAATAAGCTAAAGAAACCAAAATGACCCAAAGTCCTTTAAAATAACATCAACAACAGAGGAAAGTCTGCAAATCTATCCTAACCTAAAAGCTTGTAGAAAGATTAATTACAAGACCAAACCCAGGATTTGTCAAAGATTTTTTATCAAAGGTTCAATGAAAAGCAACCAGAAATCATTAAAGATAAGTATCTGTAACACTATATCACAAAGGGAAAAACTATGCAGTGTAATCTATAATGCAAGGCAATCCAAAATTACTAAGAAACCTCATATTTTAAAACAAGATGAGGCAAAAGGTGTTCCAGTAGAAAGATGCAAGCTAAAGTTTCATATTTAGTAATTTTCAATAACTACTGAATGTTGTTATTTTGATTCTCTTTTCAGCATGTGAAATTATACTGTTGCTGTACTCTACAAAGATTATTCAATGCATGACTCTTTATGTGTTTATAAGGAAATTTAAGTTTATATATTATTTCTTTATCTTTATATTAATTGTTAATAACCAGTACACTTTTTTATTTCCTTCTGGTGAACTTTTGCCTAAGATCTTTATCATAATTGTCTATAGAAAGTAGATTTAATTCTGGATTAATAATGAACATCATGAAACCACTTGGTGTGTCGTTATTGTTATTCTAATTTCAGCAGTCTTTCACCTTTCTGAAATGTTATTTGGCTCTTAACAAACTCACATTTTATATGCCTAGTTACATGGTTAGGTCTAGGTTCTATGGTCATTAATATGTCCATGTGACTGAGAACACATATTATATTTATTCCTGGCTTGTTTTTACTATGGTTTGTGGAACATAGTTGCCCAATTGACACATAACAAACCATGCTTCCTAGACTACAATGAGTCTTATCCAAACAAACTACCTTAAGACTTAGCATGAAGTATGAACCTAGACAATATGTATTTATTAGATTTATATTTTGCTATTTCTTCATAGCATCACTGAGCTATAGTCATGTATAAATTCAAATTTTAATTTTTAAATTTTCAAATTTAAAAATTAAGTAGAGGCATATTGGAACATGATTAGTATAATTCTGGCTATTTTTTCCATTCTTCCACATTTTCTTTTGGATAAATCTAATAAACCTGAAAAGCTATGTGAAAGCCCTTTGCTTTATTTGCCTACATATTGTTTTGGAGCTCCCTCTCATATCCATAGTATGTTTAGCACAATGTTATTGTGAAGACCATAATTCAATCACATCCCATCAACAATAAAGTAGTTCTCCATACGCTAATATTTGGAAAATATGCACACAGCCCGTGACAACTGAATGTTTTAGGAACTGGATTATTTGGTAAGGAACAATAATTCCTTACAATAATTCATGAGTTGGGACTTTCAACATGTGAAAAAAAGTCCTAGGAAAAGAACGTTTGCATTTCTGTGGAAGTTAGCAATAATGGAACCACCTGACAGTCCTGACAAAGTAGTAACTTTGGTTCCACAAAGACCATATGTGGTACATCAATCATAAAATGGAATTATCAGTGAACTTCCGAAGAAAATTTCTTCTCTGGAAGATATTATTGCCTAAACATTTGGTTATCCTTTACCCAATTAGTTCCAATGAAGAACAGAAAGCAATTATAAAATACCTACAGTTTATTGAACAAATGAACAGGGGCATTCAACAGGATTAAGGGAGACAAGTGATCAGGGAAATAGTGTGTTTTGAAGAAATGTGCTCTTAGCTTTGAGGAGAGCACACAACACGTCTTTTCCTAAGTAGCTTCTGATTGCTCAGCATGAGTGACTGAATTATTGCTTCCTGATGGATAAGCAAAACTCTGAACATATTATAGGTAGCTAGATTCCAGGGAACAAGTTCACTGAGTAACAAAATTTTAAAAAAGAGAGCTAATAGGACTCTATTACAAAATTTGCCTCAAAGGGCACACACACAAAAAAACCTTTCTTACTGTTGGTGCCCTAAAAAAGAGAAAAAGAATGAATAGGAATGCAATTATGTCGTGCAATATTTATGGTACTTTTGTCTTCTTTCCTAAATATTATCTGGTATGTATCTGAAGGAATGAGAGCTCATAAGAGTTGTTAAAGAAAAAAATGAAGTATTGGAAAAGCTAATGATTAACCAATGAAAAAAGTGCAAGGTTTTCTCCTCTAAAAGGAAGATTCTATGACAGTAGATGACAGTGAAAGTTACATTTGGAACAAGCCAGTGGCTAACAATAGCAATTAGCAAGCACAGAAAGTAGCTGGAACCTCTTGAATTCAGAAATAGTTTTCCAGTCCTTGCAAGTGAGAAAACCATGGGCAATTGTGTAAGCTCAAGGAAGCAAAAACTAGAAAGCCATTTTTAATGCTAGACTGGAAACTGTAAGGGGATGTCCCACTCTAATTTATAGTGAGTTAACTAAGGTAGATTCTCTTTGAATGATTTGAAATATTTTTCCTCAGGTTTCTTTCCACCTGGACTAATTTATTATGTATGATATAAGCAGTTAATGACTCACCCATTGTCTCTTAATTTTTTATGTCTGTTTTCTCTTCCATTTCTTTTCCAGCCTCCCCACAATCATTCATATGAAATAAGCTTGAGCTTTCAGGCACAGAAAAATATACAAAAATATGGGAAACAAGAAGGCAGATCCAAAAAAGTATAGAGGATGCAGCTGTATCAAATATAAATACACTAATAAAAAGAAAGCAAATAGTGCCAAAAGAAATAGATGCCTTAAGTGCTATCTTAAAATGTCTGGAATATCACTGGCATTGACAAAATCACCATCTGTTAGTTGCAGAAGGCAGCTTTACTTGGAACAATTTACATCGTGTGATAATACCTTTAACATCACAAAACAACATCTGCCAATCATAGGTCCCTGGGAAGGAGTCAATTGGTTGATGAAAATGCCAAATTCAGTCTAAACAATTGGTTAACTGTGTGATGAACCAAAATAACAATGTATTAAATTTATTGAAACAATGTAAGGTCCATTGGATCCATTAGC
The DNA here is from genome assembly GCF_051295495.1 of Thamnophis sirtalis. NCBI lineage: Eukaryota > Metazoa > Chordata > Lepidosauria > Squamata > Natricidae > Thamnophis > Thamnophis sirtalis. The sequence continues at coordinate 154,813,840 of NW_028261382.1, forward strand.
TCAGGAAGTGTTTTGTTTTCTAGAAAGAAACATCAGAGGCATGACAGAACAACTTCCAAGATTTGTCAAGTCCTCTGATGACAACCTCTCTCTTCTAATGAGGCAAAAGAACTCCTACAAACATGTTTTACTAGGACCTAAAATCAAGGAACTAGCTCAAGATCCTACAGTTTTGATGACATTCTCATCCAATCTTCCACACTATGGGAGAAGATTCAAAAGGGGGGAAACTACTGGAAGCCAAAAACTGTTTGTTTTTTGTTTTTGTTTTATCATGAGTTAATATAATATATATTAATATAGATGATCTGATAGTGCAAGACTGGTAAAACATATGTTTGGCCAAACATAGTGAGCATGATGAGGAACACTAAACTGAATCCTTGGGGGAGGGAAGTAAAAAGCAGAAAGACATATATGCTGTAGAACGGTGTTTCTCAACCTTGGCCACTTGAAGATGTCCGGACTTCAACTCCCAGAATTCCCCAGCCAGCGAATGCTGGCTGGGGAATTCTGGGAGTTGAAGTCCGGACATCTTCAAGTGGCCAAGGTTGAGAAACACTGCTGTAGAAAGTGGTTGTTTTCTTGAACTCTGAAGTCACAGTTAAAAATTATAAATATCATTGGTTAATAAAAGTAATTGCCTTCATTATTTATATACTGGTGCTTTTAGCAGAAAAAGATAGCTATGATTAAATAAGTAAAATAGAATTCTTGTGGATTGACTACAATGACTGGAACACAGCAGTCGAAGGATATAATAGCAATAGCAATAGCAGTTATTGAATTGAATTGAATTTATTAGATTTATAAGCCGCCCAATCCCAGAAGACTTATATACCGCTTCATAGGGCTTTCAGCCCTCTCTAAGCGGTTTACAGAGTCAGAATATTGCCCCCAACAATCCGGGTCCTCATTTTACCCACCTCGGAAGGATGGAAGGCTGAGTCAACCCTGAGCCGGTGAGATTTGAACAGCCGAACTGCCGAACTAGCAGTCAGCTGAAGTAGCCTGCAGTGCTGCATTTAACCACTGCGCCACCTCGGCTCTATAATTCGTTCAAATGGAAGAGAAACAGGCCAAAGCATCATTAACTTAATATTAAATAACACCAAGACTGGGTTTAGGAAATGGATCACAATCAGAAGCCAAGAATCCGAGGATGGGGTGGGAAGCACTTCTTTTTTACATATAAGAATGGGCTTTAATAATCTTCATTAAAACCTTTGAATAAGAAGATACAAAACTAATGCAAGCTAATATAAGGAAGAAAAAAGAAAGCAAAAAGGGAAAGGGGAAAAAAGTTGAAAAAATGGAAAAAAGCAAATAAATGGGTTCTGAAGCTCTTCACAGCAGTTACAAGTACAAATATGTTTTAAGCTTTCTTTCTAGTTATATCACATTACTCTTCTTTTTATAATTTATCCTGTCTAATCATCAAAACCATAAATCACAAGTTCATTTTAGTTTCATTTTTACTCAAAAAATCTGTAAGAGGCTTCCAATAAATGTTGAGGTCTTTTATTTAATCAGTCAATTCATCAATTACAGCAAAATTTGTCAATTTCACCAACTATAGCAGTGCTGAATCTTTTCATCTCTTTCTGCTGTATGTATGTATGTATGATGTGTGTGTGTGTGTGTGTGTGTGTGTGTATATATATATATATGTGTGGTTTTTTTATTTGTGCTGATAAATAAATAAAGGGAGACTAGTATAGATCTATTTCAAGCTATTTAGCTCTCATCAGCTAGCCATACCCTTACTGGGATTTGAACCTGGGCTATATTGCATACTAGGCATACTAGGCAGAGATCTTAGCCATTAGGCCACAGGCTCTTATCCGTTATCAGTGAAGCCAGGGTGAAAGGTATCTATTAGATTTTTACAACCCCTGGTAAGCCCCAATTATGGGAGGAAGCTAACAACACAAATATAACAAAGGCAACAGTAAAAATATTGGGTTTCTGTCGTGATGGACTCTTGTGACGAGCCGAATGACAGATGATGGAAGCAGTTAGCTTCCTCCCATAATTGGGGCTTACCAGGGGTTGTAAAAATCTAATATATATATATATATATATGTATGTATGTATGTATGTATGTATGTATGTATGTATGTATGTATGATGTGTGTGTGTGTGTATATGTATGTATGTATGTATGTATGTATGTATGTATGTATGTATGTATATATATATATATATATATATATATATATATATATATATATATATATATATATATATATATATATATATATATATATATATATATATATATATATATATATATTAGATTTTTACAACCCCTGGTAAGCCCCAATTATGGGAGGAAGCTAACTGCTTCCATCATCTGTCAATCGCCTCGTCACAAATAAAAACACACACACACACACACACACACACACACACATATATATACACACACACACACACACACACACACACATACATAGATACATATACATACATACATACATACATACATACATACATACATACATACATCATGAAAAGTTAACCTGAGTAAATGTCATTTAGCAGTGTTTCTTTGGTGGCATATTAATAGAGATGATGGATGAAATGAATATATTTAAATTGGACCTATTGCCTATTATTCAAAGCCATAATATGCATTTTCTACCATTGAAATAAATACCAATTCTCAAGTGTCTTTCTTGAACATTAGAAAATGGTTTATTTCCTTGAGCTCTGTAATATTTTATTATCCACTGGGACCTGGATAAATATAATGATCAACTACCGGTAGTCCATAGTGGAGGAAAATGAATAGGAACTACAGCACAGCAGGGAATAATGTATTGTACTTAGAATTTTTTTTAAAAAATGGAAAGGAAATGGATCATTTTCTGACAACCTAATGATTTTTGTGCCTATAGATTTCTGGATCAGCCTAAAAACTCTGCCTGTCTTTCCTTCCTATTTATCACAGCAGAAATATATACCAATTTACTATAAGATTTAGAATTCCCCAATGCTCTTTATTCTATGCAAAGAAAATAACATTTGTTCACTGTGTGGTCTAGGCATGCTGAGATTAAATATAACATAAATTCAAATGGAGTGTGCATATACGCTGTAACCCTAGGGGATTTTCTTATATCTGTTGGTTCAAACAAATGTTTTATTGCAGTCCAAGACCAGATCATTGTTGTTTTGTTAAAATAACAAAATATAATTTGAGAATAGAAGAAAATTTCATTGATTAAGCAAATCATTTATTTCTATTGTTGGTTCTGAACTTAGTGAAGTCTTATCAGTTGGGTATAGAAAATAGCTATTGTGGACATGATTTCAGGATATTCATTTCTTAGCAGAAAAAATTCAAATGCCACTGATCTGAACAGTTGGGCAGTTTGTCTATTAAGGATTGTATGAATTGGAAGCACAATTCCTTGTAAAATATATACTTCAGGAAGACATGTTCTAAGATCTTGCCTGCACCTGATGCACCGGGGCATTTTGTATTCAAAAAGATATCTGATTACAGTTAGAATCTGATTGCAGATGGAAGGGCCTTGAAGCATGCTGTAGCAAAGACCAGCACAATTTGGAATAGGATAAACACACACACACACACACACACACACACACACACACAGAGTATATACAGCAGGTTGTCTTTGTAGCATGATAGAATCAGTATAGCCTTGGGGCCAGTGACGTGCGGTGAAGCTTATGGCTGGTGAGGCAAAAAGAAAGAAAGTGGCCCCCCCACAGCAGGTATGTCCAAAATAGAGGCGCCCCGCGCCCCGCAGCTATGTCCGACCCAGCTGTGGGGCGCCTCTGTGTCAGACAGAAGCAGTGGGGCGCTTTCTTTCGGCTTTTGCCCGCCCCGCAGGGCAAATAGTTCCACCTTGCAGGCGCCGGAGCCACAAGCCACCAGGAGTACGTCCCACCTGCAGCAGAAGAGCTCCGGTTCCTGCCCAGGCTGGAGCAAGAGCCGCGAAGGCGAAAGGCGAAGAGGGGTGGGAGGGTGTTCCAAGAGGCCCCCTTCCCCTTTTTGCACTCCACAAGTCAGGCCCACAGCGGCAAGAGGCTCAGCTCCGCTTCTATCGCCCCCTCTCCGCTCCAGAGAAGCCAGCTGCGGGCGAGTCTCCGCAGCCTCGGTTCTGTCTCCAAGGAGCCCCGGGAGGAAACGGGCCAGCCCTGCTTCCCTCCCCGGACTTTCCGGGAGCGGAGGACCCGCATTCCGCTCCCCCTTCCAAACCCCGAGTGGCCAGCCTTTCGCCTCCGCGGCTCTTGCTCCAGCCTTGTCCGGGCTCCTCCTCGGTGGGCTTGCCGGAGCTCTGGGAGAAAGCAGCGAAAAATTCCTTATGCAAAGGAGGCCTGTAGTTCTCTCACCTCCCCCTGCAGTTAGCACTAAGCACTAAGCACTAAGCAGAGTCATTCTGGCAGCAACTACCTTAGCCTTTTTCCTTTTAATTTAATTTTCTGTTCTTTTCCTCATGACACTGGTGAGGCCCCGCCTCCCCTGACTGCACATCCCTGCTTGGGGCAGCTGCAAGAGTATTGTGGATATAGATGAGACTATGGTTTCTTTCTTCATTTGCATTCGAACAACTGAAGCTATCACAATAGTGAAGAAACAACTGCTACAAGACAGCACATTAAGCGACAGAACCAACCTCAGTCCAGAGGACATATGTGCCTTGCTGGACCTCTGCCTGACCACTACCTATTTTGTCTGTATTTTCAATGAAAATACATACAAACACACAGCTGCGCCCTCAGGGTCAGCTGAATTGGGCAAATGGGTGCGGAACTATCTTGGAACAGCTGAAAGGACTGTGTTGTAAACAGGAGATAGGTGGTGTCATATTCCCCCCCTCTATTGAGAAAAGGCTGCTCATCTAAGTGGCCTCTACAATTCTCAGAAAGAGTGTTAATGATCAGATGACTGCAAGGAATATAAATCCTTCCATTCTCCATCATTCATGCAGAACTGAAGAAGCTACTTGGATGGGAAGCGAAATGTCTTCAAGCAAAACCAAGAAAGTCCAGTTGCCTTTTGAAAAAGCACCCTTGGAACAACCTTGACCTGGATGACTGGAGCATCTTCATAGACACAAGGACTACATATATTTTGTATGCAGATTATGCTTGGTTTTGGCTCAGAACACAACAAACATAATGCAACAAGGATCAAGGATCTGAAAATCAATGTATTGAAGACCACAATAGGGCTGGGTGACAGGAAAAATGATTTTAAGTTCTCCAACTTGATTTAGGTCTCCAAAATGCATATCAGATTTGATACTTAGCAGGTTTAAGCTAAAATAATTCCTAAGGAGACAGTGTAGAGCCATGATGGAAAACCTATGACATGTGTGCCAGAGGTGGCACACAGAGCCCTCTCTGCTGGCATGTGCACCATCGCCTCAGGTCAGATCTCCATGGTGGTTCTTTCGTGAGCTTCTTTTTCCCTACAAACAACGAAACAGAAGCTCACGAAAGATCTTACCCCATGCAGCGCTGCCAGTGTTCAGGTGCCTTGGTTCCCACTGGTCAGATGGTCTTCGGGTCTCTGCTGCGCATGCATGCATGTCCGTGCATATGCACACACATGTTTGTGCATGTGCATGCTTGTGCATGTGCATGTTTGGTGCGCACATTCACACATTCATGCATATGCACACTTTTCAGCTTAGGCATGCACACATGCAGTTTGGGCACTCGATGTCTAAAAGGTTCATCGTCACTGGTCTAGAGAATGTGGCTCAGGTGTGTGGGTCAGCTTAAAGTGGTCAATTGATGTTGGACGATCTCAGAGCAGAAAAACATGGTAAATGAACTGTGTCAACTATAAATGTTCTAAAACCATGGGAGATTGTGGGCTGTTTAAAGAGGAAAAATACTAATAGCTATGGATGACCAAGCTTCTCAGATATGGATGAGACAAGATAAAACCATTGTCACAGAAACACAGCAGAAAAAAAGTTGATAGGTATGATTGTGCCACCATTTAATCATTGTTTCCCACTTTCCTATTGGTGAACAGCAGTCCTGATTGTTTCATGGTGTTCCCTGCTTGCTCTTAGTATTTTGAAGTTGGCAAAAATAAATGTGATCAGTTGCTTACGTAGTGCTTTGGAACAATTAGAAAATAGAAATAGTGCCATGTTTGTCTGAGTGTTTATTTTCTTTGACTACACAGATGGCCTTATTGTCTTGCAGACACTCACAGCAATATCCAAGCTTTTTAGGTACAATAAAACAGACTTCTAATATACTCAAGAAGCACTCCACATACATTTTCTTTTCATGGTTTCTATCAGTGTAGGACAAAATATTATGCATAGAATGACCCTTAAAAATTAATCAAAACCCAGCTCTCAAATGTGTCCACCTCTATTAATTATCACAGATGGTTTCCATCAGTAAGTTATAAAAAGGAAGATCTTTGGTGGTGTTTTATGGCTTCCTGGCTGTAATTTTCTGGTTGTGGCCTAGGATTGTACTGGGCAGGATATAGTCAGGCAAAAATCTCTCCTGCAAGAGAGACAGCATCACAAATAAGCAAACAGTCCATGGAAGCCATTATCTGCAGACGAAAGGAGTCAAAAGACTTGAAAGATTGCAGGAACCACATTGTGAGGAAAATAATGACCACACTGTAAAAACAAATACAATATTCCAAGGCTTGCTTGCAAGATCCTGGCTGCCTTTCTTCAGCTGCAGAATCAAAACATTTTTACCACCCCTGAACTTCCTGAACAAACCCCTGCTCCTTAGCACCTACTGTGCACTGAGGTCATGAGGAGCCAATGTCAGTTTGACATCAAGAAAGGTTCACATTTTCAAGCAAGCCCCGGGTTCAACCGAGAAAAAAAAATGTTTTGAAGGCATTTGCTGTTTCCTTTCAATGTATTTCATTCTCCGTCTGGCTATTTCAAAGAGCTCATATTTCACTGTTAATTTCAACAGGCTTGAGAGGAGCACTCAGAACACCTTCTTTTCTTTTAAATTGTCTCCATAGATTGTTTTTCTTCCATTTAAAAGGCAGACGGGCATTCCTTTCTGGCAGAGTAGAGCCGGACAGCTGGCTCACCCTTTTTAAGTGTCATGACACTGATCAGACTTTGGACCTGCACTCTTATCTCCTTATCATTTTATAATGTAACCTTTAAAAAATTGAAATTCCTTGGTTGAAATATAAAATGTTTATTTTTATTATACTTGGTTATCTAGTTCACTTCCTTAATCCTTTTTCAACCCAATGCCTTCTGGCAGACTGGTGTGTGGGGGGGGGAGTCCTACCCAGAATATTATAAAATAACACATTTTTATTTGCCTGATTATGCTTTTTAGACTTGAATGAAAATGACAGCATCAGCAGTTATTGCCCACCTCAGGCTGGAAATGTTATAACTGCATGAAGAAAAATATGGTTGGTGAAGAATGGAAGTCTGAAAAAGTTTGGTTCACATACAGGTAGCCCTTGGCAAGTGACCATTATTGAACCCAAAATTTCTGTTGCTAAACAAAATGGCTAGTATGGGAATTTTGACCCATTTTAGGAACTTTCTTGCCACAGATGTTAAGTGAATCACTGCAGTTGTTAAATTAGTAACACACTGTCGTTAAGTGCATTTGGTTTCCCTATTGACTTTGCTTGTCAGAAGGTCACAAAAGGTAATCATGCGACCCCAGGACATTGCAAAAATCATAAATATGTGTCTGAATTTTGATCGCGTGGCCATGGAGATGCTGCAATGGTTATATATGTGAAAAACTGTCATTGTAATTTCCAATGGTCATGAAATGAACCATTGTAAATTGAGGGGTACCTGATTTATTTAGGTTTTCTCTCTTAAAATGCAGGTGAGTAGAGGGTTAGACTAGAAAACCTCCTAGGTCTCTTTCAATCCCATTCTTCTACGTTCTATGTTCCAAAATTTCTATTGCTTCTTATTATCCCTGCAAGGATGAAGAAAGATGAAAGATAATGATGGGTTTAAAAAAAAGTCTAATGAGTTTTAATTTCTGAACTTGAGGGCTTAAATCAGGAGTTAGTTTTATACTGTACTTCCATGACATATGACAGGATTGTTGCTGGGGAAAGAAGAAAAGCTGGCTGATACAGACTCTGTGATTCTGAATGGACTCCAGATGTATTTACAAATTACAAAAAGCAGCAACTATGAGGCAAAAAAACCCCTACAAATGTAACTTCAACTCACCAGGCTAACGTGCAAATGGAAATCTTGTATATCCTCCTTTGGGAAAAATTATAGATTCATCCTTCAGTGAAGTTTACACATTTCCTTATGGGGAGACTAGTGAAGGTCCTTGTCTTAAAGATTTCCTGTCAAGCGCTTCAGATAGGCTTAGTTTATGCTTCAATCGTTTAATGTTTTCTTAGAGTACAAAGCAAAACTTCAGCATAAAATAGCATGAGATCAAAGGGAATGGTATTGTCTCATTCTTTGCAGTTTCCGAGTGTTGTTGTCTGATATTTTTTTGCACGAAGCCAACATGATCTGCTAACAACTAACAACTTAAACTGTATCAGGGATATTTTTAGATAAACAGATCCTTCCTACCTTTGACATTTCTGAAGCAGCAGGGTAGTAGCCTATGGGAGGGTAGGGAATATGACTCCTGCAAATGTTTCCCTTTAAGCTTGCCAAACTATCTGTCACACTTATGTTTTTGTTTTATATTGGTTTAATTAAAAAGGAATACATAGCTGGGAAATTGGCATGTTAAAAAATTGGCATGTTAAAGCATGAGGCTTTACTATCATTATCTTTATTCCAAACAAGGCCTTTTGGTCTCATAAGCCTTTGGAGATAGTAAAAGTAGTGGGTGGTGGCAACCCAGGATCTTACTGGGTGCCACCTGCCTAGAAACAAATGAAAAGTCAGCTGGGGTGGGAGAAAACATTACACAAATTTTGACGACATGTCTAGAAGTCAGCTCTCTCAAGTAAATAGGAATTTTGCTTTCGAGTAAATAGGAATTTTGTGCATGACCATGACTATTTGGGAAAAAGAAAAACTCTTTTGTAAGTATGCTTATATTCTTAAAATTCCAAATTTGCATATTTATATTCTGCTTTTTCCTCTGGTGCGCAAAGTGGAGTACATAATGCGCTCGTGTCCCATTCATTGTCCCCTGAAACAACAGCCCTGGAGGAAGGTGGATTGAAAAAATCATTCAGTTTCTGTGACGGACTGTGAACTTGAAATAAAATCTCCATTAACCTTCACCAGTACATCACACTGGATCCCCTGTGCCTATTCACCCAAATCATTACCTACCGCTGGCCTATTGTTAAGAGCAAAAAGCTTTGATCTTGAGAAGATGTTAGGAGAAATGAAAAGGTTGCTTGGCCCTAGGGAAATAAAAAGCCTGAGAAAGAGACACAGGACAGCCACTTTCAAGAGTCTGTTAATTTACCTGACAACAATAAAGTAGTGAAATTCCCGTTGTGGCTATTTCTAGACTTGTCTTTCCTCAAAAGATTGATACGTACTGGCACTTCTTTAGCCTGCTTCTATTGTGTCCTGTTCCCCCCCCCCTGCATTTCTAGTACAGGTAGTCCTGGACTTACAACCACAATTGAGCCCTAAATTTATGTTGTTAAGTGAGACATTTGTTAAGTGAATTTTGCCCCATTTGATAACTTCTCTTTTTACAATTGTTAAGCGAACCACTGCAATTGTTAAGTTAGTAACACAATTGTTAACTGAATGTGGCTTCCCCATTGACTTTGCTTGTCAAACGGTCGCAAAAGGTGATCACATGATCCGGGGGCGCAGCAAAGATCATAAATATGAACCAGCTGCCAATCACCTGAATTTTGATCACGGGATCATGGAGATCCTGCAAAGGTCATAACTATGAAAAACGGTCATAAGTTACATTTTTCAGTGCCACTGTAACCTTGAATGTTCACTAAATAAACTGTTATAAATCGAGGACTCTCTGTAGTTGTCATCGTAGCTAATTCATGTGACCAGTTAGCTACATTTTAGTCAATTTAAGTCCTTCACATAACAAGTCATTTGGATGTTGCATTTTGCCATATGAAGCCTGCAAAATACAAGCCAGAGGCTTCATGTGGTGAAGGCTATGCACAGATGGCTGCACACAGAGAGCAGTCAACACACAGGGAGATTAAAAGAAGTCAGCAAATAGTAAGTTGGCAATACATTTTAACCTCCTTCTATTCTGTGTAACAGAGATAGCTTTGATGTAAAGATTTACAAGGAACTGAATTTCCATGGGTCATCTTGTCTAACAAGTGCCTTAATCCAGGGTGCATTGTTGTTTTTGTTTAGGGTACTAATAGTGTTTTTTGTATTTATCCACTTAATTTTTTGCGGTATATATTTGTATTAATTATTTTTAAAAGGAAGATTCAAAACTAGTACAAACTAATATAAAGTGAGGAAAGGGAAAGAAGAAGGAAGAGAAAAAAAAGTTAAAAGGTCAAGAAAATGAAAAAAATTAGAAAATAAATAAAAAAGATAGAAAGAAGTAGCTTCCAATCTTCTTTATAGCAGTTATAAGTACAGGTAGACCCTATGGTTACAGTATAACTCTCTCCTTTCTATAATCTAGTCTTTCTAATGATCAGAACCATAAATCGTAAGTTCTTTTTTTTTGTTTCATGCAAAAAGTTTTTAAGAGGGTTCCATTCAGGAATAAATGTAGACACTGTCTTTTTCCTGATCAAAGAAGTCAATCTAGCCATAAATTTTGGAGTGCCTTTATACATTCTAGACAATTTCACTGGTGACCTATAGCAAAGCTCCGCATTAGTAATTTGAATTTAAAATGTATACTGTCTAGACTGAAAATCTCATTTCAAGACTCTTACTGTTTTCATTTCTTCATTGACAACATTTATGTGTGCAGTAATAATGCAAGGGAGGAGCATGGATGCTTTTAGTGTCATGTGTGAAAGTACCCCAGACATAAAAATATGTCTAACCAGCCTCTCCTGGAAAATTTCCAAGAGAAAATGAATTACAAATTCTTTCAACAAAACCTGAATCCCTGGGCAGTTTGTCCCATTATTCAACAATTTGGTTTTATGTAATGTTTAACAGTTTGTAACCTAAAGCAGTTGGTTCTTTTCCTACATTCATTTGATACACCATCTTTTTTTTCCCTTCCTCTTTTTTGTCCTGTTGAAACATACTCAGTTATTTCAACTCATTCTTTAACTCTTAAAAGTCATAATCCCAGCACATTTAGTCATTTTAGTCATTTTATTAAGACTTATAGGCCGCCCTTCTCCCTGAGGGGACTCAGGGCGGCTTACAATCACAAGGGAAGGGTGTGCAGTAACAAGAGACAAACAATAAGTGACCAAAAATAAAATGGTAAACCACAACATGCATTCAACAGTCAACACTCGGGCGGGTAAATTGGAAACTTATCCCCAGGCCTGCTGGGAGAGCCAGGTCTTGAGGGCTGTGCGGAAGGTCTGGATGGTGGTGAGGGTACGAATCTCAACGGGGAGATCGTTCCACAGGGTCGGAGCTGCAACAGAAAAGGCTCTCCTCCTGAATATTCTTCATACATTTTGAATTATTATGCTTTATATGACATAGGATGCTTCTGCTCAGGACATTATTGGACATTATCCATTTGTATTAAACTGTATTTCTAAACTGCCCTGTGCAAGGCTAATTAATTTCTTTACATAATACTTTCTGCTTAATTTTTTTTTAAATTATCACGTTAACACAGCAGCACATGATTATCTGTACGCTTGTATTTTTTTTTATGCTGCAAACAAGAAAACTGTGACTAATGTATCAGATGATGCACATGAATGAAGGAGGGAACACAATTTTTTTCTGGTTGTGTCCAGCATCTTGCCTTTTTTGATTCACCTTCATGAACACCAGAGGTTCTGACCAGTTCTGGAGAACCGGTAGTGGAAATTTTGAGTAGTTCGGAAAACCGGTAAATACCACTTCTGACTGGTCCTGCCCCCCCCCATCTACTCTCTGCCTCCTGAGTCCCAGCTGATCGGGAGGAAATGGAGATTTTGCAGTAACCTTCCCTTGGAGTGGGGAGGGAATGGAGATTTTACAGTATCCTTCCTCTGTCACACCCACCAACCCACACCCACAGAACCGGTAGTAAAAAAAAATTGAATCCCACCACTGATGGACACCCCTAATTTCCAGGTTCCTGTGAAATTCTGAGATAGTGGAATGAAATTACTAAAATCCTGAAGTATTTGGCAATGCTTAGCAAGGTGTCAGTTAGTTTAAAAAAATAATTAACTAACAATAATTTAAACTCATTTAAAGAGAGGCATGCAGACCATTTAAGAGTGTAGCAAATGCTCTGGCAGTAGTAGGTGCCACGTTACTGATCCTTGTGATTTATTCTAATTCTCTTTTTTATTGCCAAGAGGGTTTGGCAGCTTGCAGGAGCTGAATGGGAATAATGCCAGTGAACCCTGATTATGTGTATTTTTGAATCTTGTCCAGAACAGAGGCTATTTGCTGTTTGACTTAGGCAGCTACTAAAACTAATTGGCAAAGCAAGTCATATGATTAGATTAGGCATCTATCTGAAGCTGATTGAGAAATGATGAAAGATCCACACAGATTGTTAGTGATTTGCTTCATCGTTACTGTCTTCTTCTAATACGGAGAAGGGAAAAAGTTTGTAAATTGTCTGGTCAAAAATGGAATTCCTGTTTTATATCCTGAGCTAGACGTGGTAATCCCACTAGGTTTAATTTATTTAGCAGGAATAGATTTATTAACTTAGAATTTAGTAAATGTATTTCTTTTGTATTAACTATTTATTTATTATTGACGGCTACACGTCAATGGAAAAGTCTGTAACTTCTCCCCTGAAACCAACTGGATGACAGTCACATTATGCCTAACACTTGCTTCTAATTCACATCTTTGATTTTCATCTTTCATTTCTTTTAATTCCACTTAAAACATACTCTATATAACAGGTAGCATCTCTGTATTCCCTGAAGCATTCTCCTGATTTTCTTCTCAGCAGTCAGAGAACATCCAGTGTTGCAGAGGGAAATCTGAATTGACCTTCAATTCACCCTTGCCAGATTCTGAAAACGTAAAGCTGCGGATTTGCTAGATACACGGTCCTCCTGTTCTTCTGACATGTTCCCAAACCAGTATGTATACACTATCCTTAGAATTAGAATAGATTTATTATTTCACTGGAACTGAATTTCTCGAAACGTGTATGCCTAAAGGTATACACTGAGAGGAAGGGAAATATAACCACATGCTCTCAGTTCTACTTTACTGGCAGTGGACCAGCAGACTAGAAATCTTGGAGGCTATGGCATCTACTATGTTCGATAATATATTTTTCTTTGTTTTGTTGACTTTATCTTTTTCATTCCCATTTCCATACCCATCCTCCAGGTTTACAAATAATTCTTTCTATCTTAATTTCGGCTAGAGATAAAACAAGCAGTTTATTGTTTCCTTTAACTATTTTGATTTATCTTTACTTGGGGCCTTCTACAACATGACTGTCTTTATTGTCCCAATCTCACCAAAGCAGTCTGAAACTGATCTGAAATCAGAAATGGAAATGGGTCTGGAATTCTCTTCCGTTCTATTGATTGTTTTTTAAAATCAGTGACCAACAAGAAATTGTGAAAAGATTATTCCATTAAGGATAAATGCCAGCTTCAAATTCCAAATACCTTGAGCTGTACAAAACAGATGTTTAGAGTAAAATGACCTGTCTTTATAATTTTTGAGGTATTTCGAGTTTCTCACTATATTGTATATGGAAATACACTAGAGTTGGACACCAATAAATTTTGTTTAGTTAATTAATTACATTGTAATAATATAATGATACCATATCAACAGTTTTGCAACCAGATGCTTTCCCCAGAATGTCTAAGCATGATTGCATGCAGCTATAGTAATCGGATAAAGAAGATAAATCCTCAACAATCTAGACAGGTTCCAGGAAATCTAGCTTCAAATGCAGGCAGCATGGTATTTTGACTATTTGCTAATCCTTACAATCCTGCCTGCACCAACAATAGTCCCCCAAACAAATGAAACAGAATTAAAGTTATGCCTGTTTCCCTTCTAGCATGAAAACCCCAGGCTGTTTAGGGAGTCTGGATGATTGCTTTAAAATGGAATAATTCACCTGAACCTAAGATCTGGGAGGCAGGAAGAGGACTAACAGAGAGCAAGTTGGTTCAAGTTTCTGAATCACAGAACTAGGGAAAAAGCTGACTCAGTTCTTGAAGTGAGCCAATATAATTCAAAAAATCAAAGCCAATTTTGAACTTGTGAGTAAATTTATTTTCAAAAAATTAGAGGAAAGCACAAGAAGTCACTTATCCTTGAATTAATACTAAGTCATAAGGAAGACTTAGTAGTGAGAAGATTGGGGAAAGTGATGATGTAGTATTGGGCTGACTGGTTTTAAAGAAAATTAAAACTAGTATATTTAAATGTGCATTGTGATGGATTTTAATATTGATGTTAAGTAGGATTCTACACAAGAGCATCTAATATCTAAAGCACTGGAGGGTAGAAAGGATTTTGTGAAAACTGAGAGATGAAAAGCATAACTGCAAATAATTCCAACAAGAAGAAGAAAACTGGAGACAGTAAAATCCAATGTAACTGTGTAATAAAATAAATAAACCTTTTAAAACAAAAGTAGTCAAGGAATGCAAGAGTCAGAAGTGAAAAACTAGTGTCAGAAAGCAAAAGCTCACAATAATCTGAGGTTGATGAAGAATATCCATAACAAAAATGCCTTGCTTAGATATGATCCAAATAAATGAAAAAGAAGAGAATTGGTATTTCACCTGTTAGATAAATACAACAAAACGCTGACAAATGGTTACCAAATTCTGTACTTTGGCTCAGTCCTTTCTAATACAGTATATAGTTCCCAGAAGCAATTATATGGAGAATAAAAAGAATGGCAGGATTGACATGTGAGATGATTAGAAACCTACTTAAGGAATATCTTAATTACTTTAAAGAATTTAAACCATAGGTAAAGGAGTCAAGTAACAAGTTGATGATCTGGCCAAAAATATGTGTGTACAAAATAATTTGAATCTGGAACATTTTGAAATTGATACTTCTTGTTTTGGAAAAATCTCAAACTTGAAATGAAGTGTGTTGAATTTGGAACAGTTGTTTGAAGCTTGAAACACATCCAACATGTTCATAGCAATTTTGAATATGAAATATGTGTGTTGATCCTGAAGCAACTGTTTTAAACTCAAAATGAGATTTTGAATTTGAGAGGGTTCAACTTTAAAAGTTTTGCCCACCACATTGCTAATCTTTAAGCATTATCTTTGAAAAATCCTGGGGAACCAAGTGCCAAATGACTAGAAGAGGACTAACATCCATTTTTAAAAGGAAAAATAGAGAAAAGAGACATCCAGGGAATTACAGTCAAGCTATACAGCCAAGTCTGACATCTGACATTATTTTAGAACAGATTACAAAAGAGATTATCTCTACATACCTTAAGAACAATGTAGTAATTACTAAAAGTCAGTAGGCTATCTCAACAATTAGTTCTGGCAGACTAATGTTATCTCATTTTTTGATTGGGTAATTTTCTCAATAGAATGTGTGCATTCTCTCTCAGTATTTCAACAAAGCATTTGAAAAAAAAATTCCATGACATTTCATTAATAAAATAGCTATAGGTAGTTCTTGGCTTATAGCCAGTCATTTAATGGACTTCAAAAAACCTACTTACAACCTGCCCTCAAAGTTACAATTGATATATACCCAATCACATGATTATATTTTGGGTGCTAGGCAACTAGTATCATGTGATTATTTATCGCCAGTTGCAGTGTCCTGCAATGTATGGCTTTTTTTGCCATATTTTGGGCAGAAAATTACAAAAAATGCCCATAGAATATGCTACATTTACTTAATGTGGTTCACTAAAGGATCATGTCCTTAAGTGTATGTAACATTTGCTAAATTATTATTTTTTAAATTCATTATTATTTGAATTTGAAACCAACAAATATATTTACAGGCACAATTTTAGTATGACAACTTATTGAAAGTAATAAAGATGTATTAGTTTATTACTCTTTCTAAGACAAGATAGAGTAATAAAGGAGGGATATATACTAGGTTAGATACAATGTGTTAGATTTCAATGTAATGCGACTTCACATGTATACTGTTTTTCTTTAATTTCTCTGTAAAAATAGGATAAGTTAAGGATAAGTTACATTGACATATAGTGGAAATACACCAAGGGGAGGAGGAGTGGGATAGAAGAAAGATGGGTAGAGAGGGCGGGAGAGAGGATGGGAGGGAGGGTGAGAAGGTGGATCAGGAGAGAGGAGTGGTAGAGGGGGAGGGGAAGTAGGGTAGAGGGGGATAATGGAGGGAAGATAGAAAGTTGGAGGGGGGGTGGAAGAAAGAGGTGTATGGAGAGTGGAAGAGGTATATTGGGTTTCTATTTTGGGGGGTATTGTTGACAAGAGGAATTGCTGCGATTATTGTTTAATGTTGTATGGCTCCGGCTATGCACAGTATATATGTGAGTGTATGAAAATGAAAAAATGGAAAATAAAAACCTTTTTCAGCATAAGACAAGATAGAAAGACAAATAGTAATTGACATATTTTCATGAGGAAAATGTTTGTTACCTTCTGTTAAGTACAATCAATTTATATTTTTGGTTAGCTTATGAAATTATAACAAACCCATTTTCTTTTGTTGGGTTTGGCTTTTGCTTGACATTTAGTGCCACTGTTCATTTGAACTATTTGTTTCAAAATCTGCACTGACATTAAACTTATGCATTTCTTTGAATTTGAAATCAGTTACTGATAAGATATGTGTCTTTGGTATCTATAATTATGAAAAATTCTCATACATCTATATAAAGAAACCTTCCGCCTTCTTTTCCCTTTTCTTGTATATTATATATGCACGATATAGAGAGAGTTTTGAACACTAATCCTTTTAAATTGATAGTGGCTGGATACATGCCACATTTTCATTTTCTCTGATTTTTTTTAAATATAGCAATAATAACATAGTAATATTATATAAATAATACAGGCATGAAAATTCTATTAAATGATGAAAATCTAAAGGATTCAGAAATTGATTTTGAAATCCAGTTTCAGGTGATGATGGCCATTATACCTTTTCCATTCAGTGTTGATTGTAGGTCTGGTTTTAGACTTATAGGCTTAATAATAAGTATTTTCACCTAATATACAATCAGAGTGATGTTGCTACATTTTGGCAACAAGTTATTCATACTGTGCCTAAAACCTTTGAAATAAGCCTCCACCCAAATAGTTAATGCCAGGAACTTTACTTCCCCCTCCCCCTTATAACTAATGAATAATTGCAGTTCTAATTAGATATAATGTGATGTGCTCATCAACATATTTGATGTGAATATGTTTCTTATTTTTGTTCCTTGAATATTAAAATTGTTTCCGCATGATACTCTTTACAAATCCCTTTTTGTACTGTCTTGTCACTTTAAATTATACAGCAACTAAATAATCCAATTATTATCATTAAAAATGTTAACACTTTCTTTTCCAGTCTGCTTTATTTAATCTTGACCCTTTTTACCAAGTTAGATTTTAGAAGGTCTGTTTATCTTCTGAAATGTATAACACTATATGCAAAATTAGTTTGCAATTTCACATTACAAGTAATGTATTTTCATGAAGATTTTGTTCAATGCAGCTCTTGGCTTTCATGAGTAGCTCTCTCCTGTGATTCAATGAGAAAGAGTCCTCAGTAAACAGAATAGCATCCTATCCATAAAGCATGACAGATCTGATGTATTTGCACTTGGCAATTCATCCTGGAGGCCACGAAAAAGGTTGAAAGCAAACTTTAGAAGCCTTGATGTTTGAAAGATTGCAATGGGACTTCTTAGGTGTCTCAGGTGAGGTCTCCCTGTTTTAGCACTGTACCACCCAATATGTTGCTTCTAAAGATAATTTTCTAATTGGAATATTTCGCTGTTGATTAGCTATCTCTGTATGGAACTGTCTTTTGGAATCATATAATTCTTTTATCATTGTATTAAACTTTGACAGTCATATCTCAACAACAGATATGAATTTCACTTCAAAGGTCACCTTTGAAAAAATCTTTTTATATATCTTAGAGTAGCCATCCTCAAAAGGGTACTCTTTTGGGGAATATTGAGAATAATGATCTGGAAAATGCTAAAGTAGAAATAGTTGACTTGTAAATCTCCAAGACTAAGAATATTATAGACCTAATATTTCTGAATCTGAATAAAGATATACAAATTAATAAAAAAAGAAAGTACTAGTAGAAAAAAGGAAAATAACTGCAGCGGATGTACTAAATTGAAATTTTTATTTTTTAATAAATATACTAAAATAGATTTTATAATTCACTCAGATATAAGCACAAAGCTAAAATACTGAAATACTAATACAGCATCGTTTCATTTGAGAAAATATTCCATTCTGATCTGGGAAGAAAAAACAAATCAAAAGTCAATATGGCCATACATTTCCAAATATATGCCTAATCTTGGATGAAGATAGTTTACTCAGAGAAGCCTTGCTTAATAACTAGTTAATCTTTATCCCATGTAACCGGGTTTTCCATCTATGTGAAAAGGCAAATGCCGGCAAAGTGTTGACACAATTGAGAAGGTAAAATGAGCCTCATTGGCCTCATTTGTTCTTAAAAGATCCCAGAGGCTATTTACACAGCCTCTTGATGACTTTACCTGTCTAGTATTTATTTGAACCTCTCCTCCAGAGAATAAAGCAATGATAAAGGATGTATGTATCCATTCCAATTTGAGAGGTTCTTAAGAAAGCCATTGAAACATCGACTTATGATGTATTGATGTCCAGAACTCCAGCTACCCAAAAGAAAAGCCCTGTTCATTTTTTAAAAATAAACTGTTGATATCAGTTTGACCTTTCCTCTTCCCTGGCAACTTTGAAAAGCTGTTTCCATAAATGTCAAGATTCTAATATTCTCACTGACTAATGAGATAGAACACAGGCTTAATCGTTTGAAATAGGACAATAGGAAGCTAAATATGCCCTTTAACGTATCAGCTTTTTTGCCAGCTGGTGAGATGCAAGGATGGGAATAATAATTATAAACTGTTCGCATTTATTATATTACATTATATTTATATTTGGTATTTATTTTCATTTTCTTATTTTGATGCTCCAGATTTTTCTTGTAGGTGTTTTTCCTGTAATATTTGTTTGTATACTCACTGTTATGTTTTATTTGTAGGAACTCTTCCTATATATTCTATTTATGTTGTGTGATTTGATAAATATGAAAAAATACAACTTTATGATGTGCTCTTTCTTAGATGGACAACTAGTGGTTCTTGATTCAGTTGAATGAAATTCTAATTACAGGTAATCTGCAGAGAAAGACCAGCAGAGAAGAGGAAAGAACATAGTGTTGTACATCTGCATCCAGCAGGTTCTTGATTTAACCATATTTGGAGCTAGTGGCTTCCTCCTCCTCCCCCTTCATCCACTTCCTCCCCTGCCCCCTTTTTCTCCCCTTCCTTTCCCTGTCCTGCTCTTCCTCCTTCTCTATATGTCGTTAACTCTTACTGGACTCATGTTACCGCCAATATTTTATGCAACACAATCAAACATTTTCAGTACAACAATCCCAGAATATGCAAAATTAAACAAAATATGAATGACAATATAAAAATAACAATAGCAATATAAAAGCTAAACTAAAAATCAGCCACTTGCTAATAATCAATCCCAAAAAGCCATCTGGAAAACTTTGATTTTCACCAACTGCCAGAAAAGCATTATTGAAGGGCTAGTCTAACTTTGAGAAGTAGCTGTTCCCCAGTATTTTCTGGCCTCAGCTTCCTCATCTCAGGAATTATAGCTCCACTAGCAGCAGCTTCTGAGAGGCTAAACTTTGATAGGGGTAGGTGGTTTTGAGGCTACGCTGGTGAAACCATCCTTGGATCCAGCCATTTTAAACAACTATCGTCCTGTCTCCAACCTCCCCTTTATTGGGAAGGTTGTCGAGAAGGTGGTGGCCTTCCAGCTTCAACGGGCCTTGGAGGAAGCTAGCTATCTTGACCCCTTCCAGTCCGGCTTCAGACCCGGTTACAGCACTGAAACCGCTTTGGTCACATTGACCGATGATCTCTGGAGGGCCAGAGATGGAGGCCATGCGTCCATCCTGGTTCTCCTTGACCTCTCAGCGGCTTTCGATACCATCGACCATGGTATCCTTCTGCGACGACTGCGGGAGGTGGGGGTGGGAGGCACTGTTTTGCAGTGGTTCTCCTCCTACCTCTCGGACAGGTCGCAGTCGGTGTTGGTCAGGGGGCAGAGATCGTCCCTGAGGCCCCTAACATATGGGGTGCCGCAGGGTTCGGTCTTATCCCCCCTACTATTTAACATTTACATGAAACCGCTGGGCAAGATCATCCGAAGGCACGGGATAAAATACCATCAATATGCGGACGATACACAACTGTATCTGTCCGCCCCGTGCCAACTCAATGAAGCGGTGGACGTGATGAACCGGGGCCTTGAGGCCGTTAAGAACTGGATGAGCGCTAACAAACTGGTACTCAACCCGGACAAGACCGAGTGGCTGTTGTGTTTCCCTCCCAATAATTTGGCTGACATTCCAACACTCAGGCTGGGGGGTCAAATTTTATACCCCTCAGATAGGGTCCGTAATCTAGGAGTCCTCCTGGATCCACAGCTGACTTTTAACCATCAGTTGTCGGCTGTGACCAGGGGGGCATTTGCCCAGGTTCGCCTGGTCCGCCAGTTACGGCCCTACCTGGACCGGGAGGCTCTCACAACAGTCACTCGAGCCCTTGTGATCTCTAGGCTGGAATACTGCAATGGGATCTACATGGGGTTGCCCTTGAAGTGCATCCGGCGACTGCAGTTAGTCCAGAATGCAGCCGCGCGAGTGATAGTGGGCGCACCGCGGTTCGCCCACATTACACCCATCCTCCGCGAGCTGCACTGGCTACCTGTCGATCTCCGGGTGCGCTTCAGGGTATTGATGACCACCTTTAAAGCACTCCATGGTAGTGGATCTGGGTACTTGAGAGACCGCCTTCTGCCGATTACCTCCCTTCGACCGATAAGATCGCACAGATTGGGCCTCCTCCGGATTCCATCTGCCAGTCAATGTCGACTGGCGACTACACGGAGGAGAGCCTTTTCTGTTGCAGCTCCGACCCTGTGGAACGATCTCCCCGTTGAGATTCGTACCCTCACCACCATCCAGACCTTCCGCACGGCCCTTAAGACCTGGCTCTCCCAGCAGGCCTGGGGATAAGCTTTTAAATTACCCGCCCGAGTGTTGACTGTTGAATGCAAGTTGGTGTTTTATTATCTATCTTGTTTACTCACTGTTTGTCTTGTATTATTGCACCCCCTTCCCGTGATTGTAAGCCGCCCTGAGTCCCCTCAGGGAGAAGGGCGGCCTATAAATCGTAATAAATGTCTGTCTGAAAATGTCTGAAAATGTCTGTGCTCAGCCATGTAGGTCAACACTACAATTTTGAATTCATAAACCAGGAAAGCTGCAAGTGGCACATCAGCCAAAGCTAACTGGTAGAAAAATGATGGAAAGTTTATGATTACAGCTTATGCTTTTACATTGAATCTTATAACTTATCTGTGATTTGTCCAAGGTCCTGCAAATCTTCTTATCCAGAATTGGGTTATTATGGTTAGAGAATAGGAGGGTATACTATAACATCTGTATGTAACTCTTTACATCAAATGCAGCTTTCCCCAGGATGACCTTCAGGAAGCTATGAAATCTTAGGAAAAGAGAGCTACTCTCCTGAATATAAGAAAGATGTTTTGTGAGTATCTCTGTGCACTCTCAAGTACCTATGGAGTTTCTCAGTCATCTAGGTCATGGTTCTTCCAAAGATGCTTTTTCAAAAGGTAACTGGCCTTTCTTCATTTTTTAAATATCTTTTTGCTTTTCAATCTAAACTATTACATAGCTGTAGCAATGTCCAATCACTCTCTCCCTGTCTCCCTTCGCGCCCCCTCTCTTAAATCATTTGTCAGATTTATCATCTTGTGTACAGAACTGGACTGCGTGTTTCATCTTCTGATTCTAAATGTTCATCAGTCACTTTACATTAAAAGGATTGCCTTCATCCATCCATGTCCTGTTGGTGTAGGAGTTCTGCAATGTTTATTGTGTACAGTACACCTACACACAAATGCTGTTTATCAATTGTACAGGTAAGCTCACTTGTGCTTCCTTCTTTGCATATCTAATGCCCCTGTGTTGATGCAAATAGGATGATCTGCATCAGGGGGACAGTTATTATCCACAGATAATACTACAGCACCACAGAATTCAGTGCAATAAGTGCATACAGTTAAGTTAATCACCAAATTAAGAAGAAACAAAAGCTGTTGTGGGTTGAAATGTTTTCATTGTCATTTCCCCCTTTCATTTAAATTTAAAATCCTGCCAGTGTTGTGGGCATTTAGAAACATTCCACTGCTATATTTAATAAAAAATATTTAAATTTGTCCATCAAATAACAGGGAGGAAAGAGGTGGAGCTACATTTGTAGGGCAATTGATGATTCTGCTTAAAAGTTTTGCCTATCATCTCCCAAGAATAGTGTGATTTTTGTTGAGAGAATAAACTGATATTAAATGCATTTTATATGAAGGTAAAACTTACCCAAACTCTTAGCTTTGTCTAAGATATACAGGTAGTCCTCGACTTATTACTACAGTTGGGACCAGGATTTCCACTGCTAAGCAAGGCCATTGTTAAGTGAGTCACACCTGATTATAAACTACATTGCCATGGTTAAGCAAATTACTGCAGTTATTAAATGAAATAAACTCATTAAACAAATCTGGCTTCCTGCATTGATTTTTCCTTTTTCAAAGCCACCTGTGAAGGTCACAAATGGTGATCCCATGATCTTGGGATGCTGTAACCATCATAAATACATGCTTGAATTTGGATCAGATGGCCATGGGAATGCTGCCAAAGATTTAGGGTGAGAACCACTTGTAAGTCACTTTTTACAGCACCATTGTAAGTTTGAAGTCAGTAAACAAATGAGTCTAAGTCAAGGACTACCTCTACCTATGGTTCAATAGAATATTCCTAGCATGATGCAACCTTTTGCCACAATGTGTAGATGATTAGATTAGACTGCTCGTAGACCCATGTGTGTATATACATCTCTGAGCCATACTTCAAAGGAATGCTTTGCTTTGATAAAGGTTCCTTAAAGCTGGTTCACAATGCAACATGGACCTTTTGCCTCTGTGAATGATATAAACATAGGGTTGTGCACAGGAGTGGGCTTCAAAAATTTTAGTAAGGGGTTCTCTGTTTGCTGGGTGTGCGTGGCCATGGTGTGTGTGGCCTAGTCAGCCTCCTGCACCACAGCAGGGGGGTGTTTTTGTGCCTTCCCTGGGCTTCAGAGGCTTTCCTTGAGCCTCTGAGAGGGCAAAAACAGCCTCCCCAGGCTCTGGAGGCCAGAAACGGGCCTGTTTCCAGCCTTCCCAAACTTCCAGTAGGCCTGTTTTTTGCCCTCCCCGAGCCCCTGCACATGCCCTGCACTTACCTTTATCCAAAATGGGCTGCGTGGGGACTCCTGGGAGGAGTGGGTGAGGCCAGCCAGGAGTGGGATTTGGGGGTCCTCTGAACTGCACAGAATCTTAGCTAGGGGTTCTCCCAAACCCCCAGCAGCTCACCCCTGCGCATTTACACAAAAGCCTCCTACAGTTTTAGTGAATACTGCTGGAGTAACCTGAGAGAAACTGTATAGCAGCACCCTCAACTTTCTTTTTAGTTGAATGAAAGTACTGGTAGATAAAGCTGAACAGCATGTCCTGCAGCAGTGAACTTCAAGGTTTGGTGAGTGCTACTATGTTGTGCTGGCCCATCTCTGCAGATGAACAAAAACAGCACATATACCACAACACTGGCATGTCTGGCTAGGTAGGTTTTTGATATCTTGCTTGTAGATTCATTTAAAAGTCAAAAGAGACTATCAAAGTATCCTTCTGGCTAGTATTATTTCAGACAAACCAGTAGATGTTAAGGACTGAACACAGGAGTAGCATATCCATCACAAGAGCTCTATCATAGAGGAACAACAGACAGGAGTCTTCTGTGTGATAGTTTCTTGGGCTCTGGAAATCTTTATTGAGATGCCACATTCCAGATTATAAGTTTCTGATTGGGTTTTTAAATGAATGCTCTTTCAGACCAGCTTCTAATGATACTAGGTTAAAAGGAATTGTGTTTTTTTAATGTTTTAATATTGTTTGTTTCTTAGAATCTATGAAGCTGTTTTATTTAACCCATATTTAGAACTGCTATGGGGTTTTCTAATCACAGACAAGGCTTTCTGAGGTAGGCAGCCAAGTGGTGTCATCATAGTCTGAGTCCTATGATCTATTGAAGATAGATTTTTGCTGCAAATTTGTAAGAGCTTTAGAATGAAAGTAGGGTGTGAATCTTGAGAATTGCTCAGTCTGCATTCATGTCACTAGATTGTGATTTCCAGCAGTGCTTTATGGCAGATAAGCAAATAGCCCCCTTCCTTAAAGTGATTCTTTAGAAAAGTCTGCTTTAAAAGGGCTGGTTCATCCCACTTTGGAAGAGTACCTTGTTTTAGCCTTAGGTAATACAGTGGAGACTGTAGGAAAACAGGTGCATCTCATATTGTGTCATTGAGCAATAAATTCTGTAATTATAGGTCCTGACTACGGCTCTCCTTTGAAGCTGGTTATTGCTGCTGTTGCAGTGGATACAATTTGGCTGAGATATCAAATAAAGATAGGAGTACAAATTTAATTTAAAAAGCCAAGCATTTATCTGGGGATTTTAGAACTTGAGCCAACAGGTTGCTTCGATCTATAGAACTTGAAGAAGATGTAGTACGGAAGGCAGCGCCTTTGTAGAATATGAAGTCTCATATTTCTAAAAATAATTGCTTGCAAAGGTAAGAATGCTAGTGAACTGCTTTTCATTTCCAAAAAAATGCATAGGTCTTTCAAATAAAGACATTTCAGTATTATTATTGTCTTTTGTCCTGTGTGGCCCTCCTTTTCTTTTTCTAATTAAAATGAGGTTTTTTTAAAAAAATTAAGCAATCTGCTTTGTTGATAAAAGATACTGTATGTTTTAAGTGATGAATGTTGACTACTATATTTTCAATGGTAGTTATAAGTGGCTGTAGCTTTAAAGAGCAGAAGTGGGATTGGGGTACAATCTCACCACATTCTTCGTCTGGGTAGCAAGAATTTAATCCCACTGAATTTATATTTATCCCAATCATTCTGCTCTTTAAAGCTGCACCCAGGATTGTCTGCAGGGTTTTTCCTAAAAAGTGACATGTGATAGAAGCTCCACCTGGTGTTGTTATTTTTTTAAAGAAGAGTTCAGCTTTGCCATCAGGGCTGCGATCTTAACATTTTGGAATACAACATGTGGAGGCATCTGACTGTAATGTCCTAATCCAATAAAAATATGCTATAAATAAAAAACACATTCTGGCAAAGGTAACAAAAATTAGTAAGTCATAATAATCTATTTTTTTATACTATGGAATTAAGACAGTTTGCTTGTTGTTGACTTTTGGGAACAAATGTATAAGTATGGTAATATAATAGAAAACAAAATCTTCCAAGCATATCTGTTGTATTTAGAATGTCTTTTTCCCACTTCTTTAGAACAACAGAGACATGCCCAGAAAGTATCTCCACTTTGAAGGAATCACAGGGATATATATTGAGACACTACAACAATATCCTCACATCAAACAGTTGCAAGGAAGAACTTGTACAATTGATATCAGTGACGTGCAGTCAGAGGAGGCAGGGGAGGCAGAGCCTCACCACTGTTATCATGAAAAGAAAAAAATGTAAAAGGAAAAAGGCTAGAGCTGAGGTCAGGCTGAGCTAGTTGCTGCCAGAGTCACCGTGGATGACTCTGCTTAGTGCTTAACTGTTTTAAAAAGCCTCTAAAAAGCACCCTCTACAGGAGGAGGCAGGAGAATGACGTGCCTCATCTAGTCTGACTTTAGGCATTTTATGATCACTTGAGCAGAGTTAAGCAAGGGTTAAAAGCTGAAAAATTCCTGACGTAGATGAGGCATGTGGTTCTCCTGCCTCCTCCTATAGAGGGCGCTTTTTTAGAGGCTTTTTTAAACAGTTAAGCAAAGTCATCCACAATGACTTTGGCAGCAACTAGCTCAGCCTGACCTCAGCTCTTGCCTTTTTCCTTTTACATTTTTTTTCCTTTTCATTATGGCAGGTAAGAGCAGAGTTGAAATCCTCTCTGAAACAGCTGGAAAAGCTACGTGTGGGTCGGAGGGAGGGGGAGGAATTCAAACTTCATCCTCCTGGTGCGGGGCTTTGGGCAAAGGCTGGAGGGAAGTGCTTTCCCTCCCCAAGTGTAGTTTGATTGCAGGCAGAGCCACGTTGTCTGTAATCTGTAATCAGTGAAGCTGGGCTGGATCCTTCCAGGGCTGGGAGAAAGTGTGTGTGCTTCAGTATGGCTCTTTGACTGGCTTCCTGCCTCCTCCTGTGGTCTCCCTGACTCCCTCCAATCCAACTTTGTGTGTATGTGTGTGCTTGTTTGAGAGTTTGTTTGAATGAGAGAGGGAAGGGGATAGTAGGAGAGATAGTCCAATCCAAATTCTGTGTGTGTGTGTATTTGAGAGGGGGGGTGGGAGGGAGAGAGGAAGGAAGGAGGGGAAGGGAGAAGAAAAAGAAAAAGAAAGAAGGAAACTTATTTCGCAAAGGAGAAAAACAAATGCTGTCGCTTTAAATTGGAACTAAGTATACCAGGCTGTGGAATTCTGGGGGTTGAAGTCCACAAGTCTAAAAAAATTTGTGTCAGTGCCCCACCAGCCATAAACCTCACTGCACGTCACTGATTGATATAGCAGATACTGATGCAATTAAATACGTCCCAACATTTCCTTTATGAAATTTTGACACTAACATTATTAACATTTCAAGGTATGCATGTAGGGCTTGGTTATTCTGAAACAGAATTTCTTGAACAAATAGGTCTACAGCAGTAGTGGGATTAAAAATTTTTTACTACCGGTTCTGTAGGTGTGGCTTGGTGGGTGTCACATGGCTTGGTGGGCAGGACTTGGTGTGTATGGCAGGAGAAGGATACTGTAAAATCTCTATTCCCATCCCACGGGAAGTTTACTGCAAAATCACCATTTCCTCCAGATCAGCTGGGACTCAGGAGGCAGAGAATAGATGGGGGCGGGGACAGTCAAAGGTGGTATTTACTGGTTCTCTGAACTACTCAAGATTTCCACTACAGGTTCTCTGGAACTTGACAGAACCTGCTGAATACCATCTCTGGTCTACAGGTGTCCACCTTATAGATAGAATGGTATGTTAATAACTCTCCCAACAGTTTCATATATAAATTATGGAGTCTGACTTACTCTTTGGTTAACTGGTTAAAAATAAAATGATTCTAGGCCTATCACAACTACATACAATTAAGTTGTACAAGACATATTTTCATTGCAGAAGTGGGTAACATATGATCCTCATATGGCTGATGGGAGTTCGAGTTAAACAATATTTTGAGGATCATGTGTTTTTTCATATCTGTTGCTCATGATGTATAAGGAAGTCATGGATCTTGTAGAATTCCACAGAGAAAGGAATAGTATGGAAGAACACAAAAATCCATTTTCTGGAAAAGTTCAGTGCCTTTTTGAACTAAGCTGAAAGACTATAGAAGAACAAAACATTCCTACTTCTACCAGCTATTAAAGGAATTGGTAAAGGAGTGGCATCTTGGCCAAGGCAAAAAAAAAAGGGACAATTCAATGATGTGTGTCCTTGGATTAACTACTCAGAAACTGTTCTTTACTCTTGGGAACAGTATGGATAGAAGATGTGGGATCAAATATAGTATGCTAGTCAGAGGTGGGTTCCTACCAGTTCGCACCTATTCGGAAGAACCGGTTCGTCAAATCTACCGAACTGGTTAGAAGAGGTTCCACCAGTGGACCCGGAAAGCAGGCCACACCTACAGAAGAGGTTCCACTGATGCTAGTTCACACTTAGTTCCATTTTTAATACTTGAACCTTGATAGATTTTAGCCAAATGTGGAAATATTTTCTTTTTTTTAAAAAAAATAGCAATTACTAAAAAAAAAACCTCCTGACTTAATACGCCATTGTTTCAGAGACATTTCTTTACCTAAACAGCAAAATAGAATGACAAAGAGCAAAAACACAATAGGAGTTGTAACGATTTCCAATTTCTTGCTGACTTGATTATGGCTGACTGCCCTTCATCACCTGAGGGTGGGATTGGTCTAGGTAGCCTTCAGAGGCCTAGTGGGAACTGGTCTACTGAAACTCTGGCCAGTGGTGTGATGGCGCAACAGGATGGCAACATTCCAGTGACTGCAAATTTGCTAAATTTCAAATCCCCAGGAGTCCTGGGTTCTAGATTTTATAAGTTAGTCCATTTCAGATACTTTTGTTTAAAAGTTCAAAAAATGTTGTCCTATGTTGTACTGCTTTACATGGTTACAAACGTGAGAGTTTTAGTATTTATAAATATATCCTCTTTCCTCCAAGTAGCACAGACTTTCTAAAATATCCCTTCCTCTCATTGTTACAACAAACCTGTGAATAAAAGATCCATTTTTTTTGAAGACCAGACATGTCAATGGATAATGGTTAATAGTTAGAAAGCCTCCACCTAAGAGTTGCAGAGAGAAAGAATATCCTCCTGCCCTAGAGGTGGAATTTCCCGGTAGTATCTAGCTGACTGCTATGGAAAACAAGATGCAGGAGTGGAGTTAATTTGATTTTGCAGTGTTCTTGTTATGATTTATGCAAGGTCATCTATTGTCGGAGACAAATTACCATGACGTTTGCTGCATATTTCTAGTCCTGACCACAGATTTGTTTGTTTGGTTACAAGTAAACTTTCACATATCTGCACTTGAAGGCAAAAGATTGAAAAACCTAATATAGGTAATCCTTGACTTACAACCATTTTTAGCGACCATTCAAAGTTATAATAGTATGGAAAAAAGTGATTGTTCACACAACTGTTGCAGAAATCCCAGTCACATGATCAAAATTTGGGGTGCTTGGCAACTGGCATGTATTGGTGACAGTTGCAGTCTACTGTGGTCATGGGATCACTACTGTAATCTTCCCAGGTTGACTTCCAACAAGCAAAGTCAATGTGGGAAGCCAGATTAACAACTGCACAGATGTGCTTAAGAACTATGGCAAAAAAGGTCATAAATCAAGGTCATTGGTTTTTATTAATCCAACAGCAAATTTAAATAAAATCTGATAGTTTTATAATGGCATGAAACTGTTTTAGAATTACCTTTTTATAAGCAGCTCATGAGTTTTAAAAGACATTAAGGATCTGGGTGGTGAAACAAAAAAGTGGGACTTGATCAAAGACTACAAAGACTCCCAGCTAAATAAAAGCACAGGACAAGTATTGTAATATAGTTCTGAATTTCAGGTCATGCATTTTGAGAAAGAATCTGTTAAACTGTCAATAGGAATAGTATCTAAAGCTTCAAAAGACTGCAGAGGAAATAAAAAGGAAGAAAAATGCTCTACCATCCTTTGTGTTGAAGGGAAGTGAATTAACTTCTTGACATTTGTAATATTAATTTTTATGGTCTGATGGAAATAATCTGTTACAGTGCTTTAAAGGTCTGTGCTTCATCTCAAAGTGGTGGGGAAAAGGAAAAGACTTCAAAGTGAATAATATACCTGATGATAATATATATTCCAATATTTTTTAGTGTGGTTCAATGTGAAATTACATTCAGTGTGAATGTAAACAATCACAAAGCTGTCAAAAGGCACCATCAAGGAGAGAAGGACCCATTTGTTTTCTTTCCCCCTTTCTTTCCTTGGAAGAATCATAGCTAACCAGGCTTCAGTTTATCATTTGTGCAAATTATATCTTAATTTAAAGCCATCACCCTAAATCAAGGACACACCTCTAAAATATTGGATTGGATAACCATTTGTCTGAAGTGGTGTAAGGTTTCCTGCCTAAGCAGGGGTTTGGACTAGAAGGACCTCCAAGATCCCTTCCAACTCTATTCTATATCAGATACATATGTTCAGTTTCCATTGAGAACAACTGATTTACCAACTTTGGCTATCAACTTAGTTCCTTCCTTCCTTGGGCTCTTAAATCTTTAAAAAAGTATAAGATAAGAAAATCTAAATAACTGAAATGATTTTCTATTCACTGTGGCGCACTCTGTTTAATGTCTTTGAAAGTACAATTTCCATATTTTCTGAAAAAAATGTTTGGGACAAAAAAAATAAAAAACGAAACAAAAAGCTTTGGCACATCACAAAAAAACACTGACTTATTATGCTATAAATGTTTGTCTGAAACTTTGAACAAGAAGGCCTGACAAAGCTGTATGCCCTAAGACCATTTCTGGTATTGCTTTTATGGCTCCATCTGAGAAATAGGACTAACCATTTTTCCCTGAACTGCAGCAGCAGGAGAAACTTCAATTTAATTTGCTACAGAAGGAAGATAAGATTTCTCTCTCATAATCTAGAACTAGACGTTTTACACAGTCTAAACCTAAAAGTCTATTTTTTTTAATTTGTCTTCATTGCTTAGGAATTTTGGACAAGGCATCTCTTATTGTATGCTGCATTATTTATGAGTCTTATAAACTTGTTTAATTATCTGTCGGTTTTTGAGCTGGCCTGCTTTGAATCAGCATTATCTCCTCATGGGCCTATTGTTTTAGAATGAAAATCTCATTGTGTTAGATAATGTTTTAGGCTTAAATTTTTAATCCTCTTATGTCCAAAGCTTATTCTCAACCATATGTCTTTTTTTCTTTTAGTTGCATAATAGTCTTTGCTGTTTGAAGCCGTAGTGGATTTAATTAGCCAGTTGCACGAAAATATTAACTTCTTCTGCTCAGAAAACCAGTCCGCAGAAAACAAACAAGGTATGCATGGATCCTTCATGAGTAAACTCAATGTTGCTTGAGAAATGTCCTTCTCCACCCCTCCCACCCCCCTTTTTTCCTGGTCTAGAACAGATGTTTGTAATTGGAACAGTTTGTGAC
This sequence comes from Thamnophis sirtalis, assembly GCF_051295495.1. Classification (NCBI taxonomy): domain Eukaryota; kingdom Metazoa; phylum Chordata; class Lepidosauria; order Squamata; family Natricidae; genus Thamnophis; species Thamnophis sirtalis. The sequence continues at coordinate 154,845,001 of NW_028261382.1, forward strand.
AGTTTATTGCAAAACAGGGTTTGGACCAAGGTTGGCAGGAGCATGAGAAAGGTCTGATGTTTCAGTAACCTTTTCTAATTATTCTTATACGTGGGGAAGAACATACACACACACACACACACATATGTATATATAGTTGTATACTCAGCATCTTCACCCTATGCCATATCAGATTTCAACATCTCAGCATTTGTAAGGTGTGATGATCTTAATGCTTTCCATGAACAGCTGCACTTAGCTGAGATTTGATCAGATCTCTTAATGCATTTTAACGATAAGTTATTTATAATCTGCTCATGCTGTTGCAAGTTTTGTTTTGTTTTTACAGTGTACATAATAACCCCACACTGTTGTAGACACGTAACGAAGTGATGTTTTAGAAAGAAAACTGTGTTTAATAGCAACAACAACAACAAATAGATATTTGTTTGCTCATTGTTTTGCAGCTTTTTAATAGTATACCAGTTATCTCCAGAAAAGTATTCACCACTTTTGTTGAAGTACAAATTACCTGAGGTTGACAGTTATGGGAATTTTAGTGCAAAGCATTTGAAGTGCACTAGATTGGCAACGGTCAGAAAAGGCTATGTGTAATAATCTTTTTTTAAACTGAATAAATAAATACACTGTGAAATGGTCTCTTCCTGAGTCCAAATTTCTCCTATGAGAGAAGTTCACTGTCTGATCTCAATATATTTTATTTTAAGGGAGGTTTTTTTTTTTGATCAGGTAAAATGAGGTCTCAGTTTATCAGATCTTGTTACAAAGTACACTGCATACAACAAACTAAATTTCCATGACAATTTACATCATTGGCAGAATATTATTATGTGAATAACATCATTTGCGTCAATTGATATCATTTTATATCATTTGCATAAGTGTATTAACTGTGTAATTATGTCATCATGGAGACAACATAAATAATGCAAACATCATCTTTCATGTAATAAGGTTATTGTGCAAATGATGCAAACTGACACATTATTCTGCTTTAAGACTACTCTGGAATTTCAGCTGGTTCAGAATGCAGCATTGTAGGCATATCTCAGTACATTCATGTAACACTACTGCTTTGTGAGTTGCACTGGTTACCTATCATTCTAGATACAATTCAAGATTATTATGACCAATCAAACACTACAAGGCAGAGGGTCTGGTTTCTTGCCCCCCTCTTATGGTATCAGCCCATCTACTTTAATCAAACATAGTTGGTCTGCTCCAGGCCATTTCAATAAAATAATGTTATCTGTTGGGACCACAGAAACACCTCAATCAACATATCGACACACCTCACAATCCTACTTTACTATAAATATTGCTACTCGGTCTTCTGATTTTGTAGTCTACCTTTTGATTGCTATACTGCATTTTGTATCTTGGAGCGAAGGGAAGGACGCGACAAGAAAGTATGAGGAAGTGACTTTATTCAGCTCATAGTAAACTGCGATTCAGCGTGGCGTGGTTCGCGCCAAACATTTATACCCCCGGGTTTGAACGAGGAGCCAATGGGGCGTCGAGTAGCTCGACCAATCAGGGTGAAGATTGAACCGGCTCCGCCCGGGAACCAATCAGGAAAGGAGTCCTTTATACACGCGTTCGTATTTCCCGCGCTAGTATTCAACACCCCTCCCCCCCCAGTCAAGAGTTCCTTTAGGAAGGGCAAACATAGTCTTGTAGGTAGGCGGGACGGTGGCGTTCTCGTCCCGATCTTCGTGGCTCCCCGGCGGCCGTCGACGGGGGGGAAGCCGCCGGCGGAGGCGTGTCTGTGGTGGGGCGGTGAACCTGCGGTGCGGTCCCGTGGGAGAGCGCTGGCCCCGGGCCCCGTGCTCGAAGTCCATCTGTCCGGGGCGGTGTTTCCGTGGTGGCCGGAGTGTCCGGTAGCGGCTCCGTGCAGTCCGGTAGGGGTGTAGGTTCAGAGTCTCGATAAGGGGTTCGAGGAAGGGAATAGCCGGGTGAGGTGCGCCTGTTCGGAAAGTTCGCATCGGCTTGTCTCCCGTTCCCCGGTTGGAAACGGTCCGTGGGGAAAAGAGTCAACGAAGGTGGCTCCGGCTGAGAGCGGGTGTCTGAGGAACTTGGGCCGTCTGTTTCCGCGGGAAGACGACGCCTTAATTGGTCCACGTGGCGCCTCCATTGTATTCCGTCGGCCAGGCCGACCCTGAAGGAACAGGGGCCAGTCAGGGCTGTGATGGTTGCGGGAACCCACCGTGGATCCCCAGAAAAAGAGCGGGCCCATACAGGATCCCCTAACTTAAACGCGTGGGAAGGGAGGGCCCCCAGGTTGCTCGGCAGATCCCCTGCGTAAAGTGGATGGAGTCTGTCTAGGGGTGTTCGCAATCTCCTACCCATCAAGAGCTCCGCGGGACTTTTATTAGTCGTTGGGCAGGGTATGGAGTGCTGGCTCAAGAGGTAAGCCGCCACTCTCTCTTGCCAGTCGCCCTGGCCCATGCGGCCCAAGGCTTCTTTCGCTGAGCGAACTGCGCGCTCCGCCCGGCCATTACTAGCTGGGTGATAGGGGGCTGTGGCCGCGTGTCTGATTCCTTGCTCGGCCAGGAATTCTTGGAACGTGGTGGAGGTAAACTGGGGCCCGTTATCGGAAACTATCACATCCGGTAACCCATGGGTAGCGAACATCTTACGCAGGGCCCTCACTGTACTCTCCGCTGTGGTGGAGGTCATGATTACCAGCTCCACCCACTTAGAGTAAGCATCTACCACTATCATAAAGTTTCGGCCGTGAAAGGGACCGGCGAAATCAATATGTAAACGGGACCATGGGCCTCTAGGGATTTCCCACTCGCGAGGAGCGGCTGTGGGGGGATTCGGCCTAGAATTTTGGCATATTCTACATCGGCCTACATAATCTGCGATTTCGGAATCTAGCAAGGGCCACCACACATAGCTACGGGCTAACGCTTTCATTCGCGCTATGCCTGGGTGGTTTTTATGGAGTGCAGGCAGGATTCGTGCCCGCAGGGCTGTGGGGATCACTACCCTATCCCCCCAGACAAGACACCCTCCGTGAAGGGCGAGTTCGGCTTGTCGCATTTTAAATGGACGGAATTCTTCCGCTACCTTTTCCGTGGGCCACCCCCTCAAAACCCATGAAGCAACCTGAGATAGGACGGGGTCAGCCTTTGTGCAGGCTGCAACGTCCGCGGCCGAGACGGGGAGGTCGGATTCGGCGATGGACAGAACAGAGAGCGCGGGCACGTGGGCTGTGTCCGTCTCTGGCAGAGGGCAACGGCTTAGAGCGTCTGCGTGCCCTAGCTGTTTGCCCGGACGGTATAACAGCGTATACGAATACGCTGTTAGGAACTCCGTCCACCGAGTCATGCGGGGGGACAAAATGGGGGGAGTTGGCTTGTCGCCCGCCAGTAGCCCCAGGAGGGGCTTGTGATCCGTGACCAGGGTGAATTTCCTACCGTAGAGGTAGTCATGGAACCGCTTAATGCCGGAGACTGCAGCCAGGGCCTCTTTATCGATTTGGCTGTAGTTCCGCTCCGTGGAGGAGAGTGTCCGGGAATAGAAAGCTATGGGGGCTTCTGAGCCGTTCGGGAGGATGTGGCTCAGAACCGCCCCTATGCCATAGGGGGAGGCGTCGCAAGTCAGAAGTAGAGGCATCCTATCGCTGTACTGGATTAGGACTGCCGATGAAGTTAAAATATCCTTTATAGCCGCGAACGCGTGTGCTTCACGGCTACCCCATTTCCAGGCCGCTGACCGGTCCAGTAGTCGGTGTAGCGGCTCAGCTAGTGACGCCTTGTGGGGGATAAAAGGGGCGTAGAAGTTTAAAAGCCCCAGGAAGGCCTGTAATTCTGCCCTAGAGGTGGGTGCGGGTGCGTTTTTGATGGCGGCAACTTTGGAAGGAGTGGGGTGGATGCCTTGTGCATCAATGAGGAACCCCAAGAATTCGACTTTAGGAACAGCAATTTCGCATTTGCTGCGCTTTAATTTCAGTCCTGCCTCCCTAAAACGTGTGAGGACCTCCCGCAGTGTTTTCAGGAGTTCCGAGTGACTGGGGGCTGCGACCAGGACGTCGTCGAAGTAGGGAACGACGCCTGGGAGCCCATGGAGCAGCCGCTCCATGAGGCTCTGGAAAATCCCAGGGGCGACCGAGACGCCGAATTGTAGGCGGCGGCAACGGAAGGCCCCGCGGTGGGTGACGATGGTCTGGGCTGTAGCCGCATCGTCGTCTACGGGAAGCTGCTGGTAGGCCTGCGCCATGTCTAGCTTGGCGAAAATGCGGCCCTGTCCTAAAGAGTGGAGTAGGTGCTGCACTACGGGAACCGGATACGGGTTTGCCTGCAGGGCCAAATTGATGGTCGACTCTGCTCTCGCAGAGGCGAACATGGAAGGCTCACAGCAGGACAGGAAGAAGCTGCATTTCTCCTCGTCGGTCTGAGCCTGGTTCTTCGAGGCGATCAGGTAACACTCGAACCGCTCCATGAACCCGTCCCATGATTCTCCGGTGGCTACGCCGAATGGCGCGAAAGGAGGAAGCGACGATGCCATCGTGGTGTGGAGGCGGAGAGAGAGCGAGGAAAGGCGGAGAAAATTTCGCGTTCGCTGCCGGGGTTCTCAGTCTGAGATAGCGTTCGAGCTGGTTCAGACGCGGTGGCAGCTGGCTGTTCTTCTCCGTGGTCGCGGGAATCGGTATCCCACCTTCGTCGCCAGTTTTGTATCTTGGAGCGAAGGGAAGGACGCGACAAGAAAGTATGAGGAAGTGACTTTATTCAGCTCATAGTAAACTGCGATTCAGCGTGGCGTGGTTCGCGCCAAACATTTATACCCCCGGGTTTGAACGAGGAGCCAATGGGGCGTCGAGTAGCTCGACCAATCAGGGTGAAGATTGAACCGGCTCCGCCCGGGAACCAATCAGGAAAGGAGTCCTTTATACACGCGTTCGTATTTCCCGCGCTAGTATTCAACACTGCACATTCTGTTGTCAAAAAAACCCCTCTATCTCTGATCCAAGTGACTGGCCCTGTGCATAGGGAACCTGCTAGATTTGAAACCAGGAGTATGCAATTAGGTTGATCCCTTCATCCATTCTTCTTAGTTAAAAAGCAATCAGGGTTGTAGATTTTATTAAATTGAGACCAATTGCAAATATAAGCAGGCATTAAATATAAGCAGGCATTGCAAATATAAGCAGGCATATTAAAGGATGGCAAACACCAGAAAGATCAGAAGCAAAGGCAGAACAGATAAATCAACAAATAAAACAAGAAGAGAAGAAGGAGAAGACAATAAAGACTTATGAATCAAATATAAGAGACAATATATATTAAAATATTAAAAAATGGGATTGGATAAAAAGAAAGATATTTTTGAAGAGAAGATAGGGGCTTGGGCAGATCCTCCAGAGGTATGGCCGCAAAAGATAGTAGAGATGGAAGAAATATTTGGGTTAAATAGAAAATATGTAGACAGAGATAGACCCAAGGGAGGAGTTTGGAGCAGGGGTGGGTTCCTACCGGTGTTAGTACCGGTTTGCTTCGCTCTTGCGCGTGCCAGATGCATGTTGCTCGCGCATGCGCAGTTCACTGTAAATTGTTCTGTACATGCGGAAGACCAGGAAAAACTAATAAAAAACATGCTGGCAATGGCAGCGGAGACCAGGGAACCGGTTCGGGGACATGGCAAGCCTGGGTCGCTGCCGGTTCTGCGACCCAGGCCAAATTACCACTACCAGTTCATTCGAACTGGTGCGAATTGGTAGAAACCCACCTCTTTTTGGTAGGCAAGTCAAAAAATGAATAAGAATTGAAATACTAAAGCGGGCAAGAGATGGTGGTTAGAAAGGAAATGCTGTTTAATATAAAATTGGCTTTATTGGGAGCTAGAATAGAGGTAGAAACAAGATCAAGGGAGAATATTATTATGCATATTTTATATAATATATTAAAAGTAATAGCTATATGTAAAGATTAGATGTTGAAAGATGGTATCGCTATGTACATTTAAATAATATTGTTATTAGAATGACACACAAAACCACTGAACAAGTAAACAATAAAGGAACATACTCTAATAATATTGATGTATACCCCCCCCCCCAAAAAAAAAGGATGGCAAACACAATCCATGTTTACTTTGAATTATGTTATTTTTTCCTTTCTCCTGTCCTTAATTTGAAAAGTAGCTACAAGCACATTAGAACAATGTCTGTTCCCCCCCTCCCTCCGATTCCTACCTATCAGTACGGGTGCTGTCCTCCAAAGCTAACACAAAAATGCTTGATCATTCTTTTATGTGACATTTGGTGACATAAGATATATTTTTGCTAAACCTTCTTTGAAGTTTCAGAATGGCACTTTACTCATAGTTATGTCAACATTTGCTTTGAATTCCCCAGAACAAAGAACTTGACAGTAAATTGTCATTGATATATGTCGGAAAGGGGAAAGAAAGCAAATCAGGATTAGAAGGTCTTCATATAACAGATGAATTGATGTCAAACTTCAGCTGAGTGTCATGTTACAATAAAATGGCAATGCTCTAAGTTCACTGAAATACATAAATACAGTCTGTATCCTTATGCATGTACATTATCAGTTATTTAAACAACCACTAGATGGAAGAAGAAAAGAGAGAGAGAGAGAGAGAGAGAGAGAGAGAGGGAGGGAGGGAGGGAGGGAGGGAGGGAGGGAGGGAGAGGGAGAGAGAGAGAGAGAACAGCAACCCTATGCTACCATTCAGTGGTTATTTGGTTATTTGCATTTCTGCAGCCTAGATCTGATTACCTAATCATACAAACTGTTTTTTAAAAATAGACTTTAGTAATGACTGTAGATCAAATACACCTTGAGGAATGTGACAATTGCATTAAATATAACTATCTAGAGCTATTCATTGTGTTCTGCTTTACAGAAATTCCAGATTCGGACTTAATATGTTTCCAGATAGCCACTATAGGAGATATACTGTTGCATGTTTGAGGACTTGGCTAATGTTGAGAATGTTGGATTAGGTAGGGTTATTTTTTTCTGATTGACAGAAGCAAGAATAGTTAATTGGTTAAGAATAGAACCAAGTTATAGCATATGAAAGTCCAGCCACCTACCACACTGTGTTTCCTATTAAGGACCAAATAAGTCTGAGAAATCCAGAAGAATGGTATGAGGGCAAGATTTGTCTCTTCTAAAGTTGGTTTCCAACAATATTTTCATGAAGAGTTTGTGTGGTGTTAAAGTTAAGGTATTGATCTAGGAGCATGGAGCATAATTTTCCAGAAACTATTTACAAGTTGTAACAAGAAAGCTATTTTTAATAACTGTCATGTAAATTTAGATGATATGGTGAAGTACTAAATTGGATTACTAGATAGGATGTTGATGGGAGATGTAGATGATATATTGCTTTAAAAGCTGGATTAGCTGTATTGAACCAGCTGACTTGGCAGTTACATTGTTCCATATAAGTCAAAGTTAGATAATGTGCATTGTATTTTTTGCAAACGAGAAAACATTTTTAAATAATGCATTCTGTGCGCTAAGGATACAAATTCTGTAGAAACATATAAATGTACCAAATTGCACTGTTTGACTGCCTTGACATTTAGAAAGTAAATTGTAATAAATAAAAAAAACAAAAGGTTAGGGTTAGGGTTAAGTATTAATGCTTTAAACAGAATGGCATTTGTTGAGTGCCAACGATACCACAGGTCATTTCTGTAAATCTGACCTTTTTTTCATCTTAATGTTATGTTTTTATTTTGAATGTCAATTTTACAAGTGCTAGGAAATTCTCCAGGCATTGTTTATATACATCTAGAGGTAGCTAAAGTCCTTTTTGGCTGTATGCCTTGTAAAACACCTTAGGCAACAAACAAACTTCCAGAAATGTACGGCTGTCATGTTATATTGGTTCACTGATGAAGCTCAGATTCTCTAGGGACAGAAATATTTCTGTTGGCTAGAATGAAATGAAAACTAAACTTTAGCCTACTGAGCCATCAAAAAGGCAATGAAAGATGTCTGGATATGTTTGAGCTCAGTATTCAGTTTATGTCATACATTATTAATTGAACATATCTCTTTTTTTTCATTTTGCAGGATATTGTAAATAATCACCTTAAGACTTTCAAGCCTAAAGGACCAGACTCACTGGTGTAAATAAAAAATCAGGATGGAGCAATACATTTATTTTTTCCCAGATAGCACAAGCGGGGTTTTTTTTTTAAAAAAAAATCATCCACTTTCTCTACATGTTTTTGGATGCTTTCTACTTTAAGTTCCAGAAGAGACTGAAGAGTTTTTCATAAAATATCTTCATAACTAATATACAAGTGTAACATTTAAACATACAATGGACTCCTACTACAACAGGATTGTTTTTGCAAGATATTCCTAGACTATAGTTGTTAGAGTAATTCTCTACTTCTGATTTGTAGGTAGTGCCTGATAAATTCATAATAATTATTCCAGTGCATCCTGCATTAGCTAGGCAGGATGAAAAAAATTAACAGATGTTCCTAGGTTTTTTGGGGCAAATAAAACTAGGAATGTCCTCGCCTTAATTTAATGAAACTTTAACAGGGCATTTAGCAAGCTATTAGCATAAAAAGGTAGATTTCCCAGCATCTGTAATTATATGAGAGAGTTTCTTTGAAGTTTGTCTTCCAGATTTAAAGGTCATCTGCTCTGATAGGTTGCTTCCAACAGCAGCTCATTTGGTTTAAGGTATATTTGCGGTAAACAGCTAAAAAGCCATCTGCTTTGTACCATTAAATTTATACAGGAAACAAATTTAAACAAGAGACCTAAGCCTTTATAAAAGTATTTTTAAGACGATTAGTTTAAGCTTTCATGTGGTTTCTATTAGCATCAAACAGAAAATGGACTGATTGTTTAAAGGACGCTCTGTGTTTCATCATGTGTAACTGGCTAGCTTTAGTCCAAAGTGTTGCTGCTTATCTGCAAAAGTCTTGCTTATTTTGTTGCTCAAGTACAATGTATTCAGTTCTTCATATCTTCCCCCTCCTTCTCCAAGAAAAGGCATGTAAAAGATCTTTGATACAGGGATTTGGGACTTGGTCCAGAATAAGTTAGTCATAATTAGCTTCCACCAAAATAAGTATGAAAACATTGTAACGATCAGCTTACTTCAGTAAAAGCTATGTCCAACTTGTTGTGACTTGTGTGTAACACTGAAAACAACGTTCTGTTGCAGCTGATCTTTCTAAATGAACTAAGGGAAAGTTTGGGAATAATAAATTAAAAAGTTATTATGAAGAAGATAAAGACAACTGTTATTTGGTGCAGTGGCCTTGTATTTAGGGCTAGTTTTTCCTATGAGATTCAGCAGGTCTGCACCACTTGTGATCCCCTATAGAAATGAACCGCTGCATGATTAGTCCACTGGAAAGCAAGAAAATTGCATAAAAATCTTGAATGATTGAAGGTTTACTTGGTATTTGTGTGAAACATATGAAACAAATTTCTAAATAGGTGACTGATGGCTGATAGACACAAATTACTGGCTTGTGTTATATAGTCCAGAAATCTTTACATGACCATTCCCATCTGTGATGCCAATACTGGGTAAAAGCATCTGCCATGTTAAATTATATTACAAAAGGGAGAATAAAGGCGTCCTTTGCATGGTACTTTATCCAGGCAAAAAGAAAAGAAAACATCCAAGAAACTTTAAAAGCCTGGGATTGTGTTTTGTTTATTTTTATAAATATTGATTCCTCTGATTGCGCTCTACCTTCCAACGAGGCAGAGGGTAAAGACCGTGCAATTTCATTCCGGAATCCTTATGGCATGCTAGGTCTTGCTTTCCAGTGGAAAAAAATACCCTCAGAATTTCAAAAGCTTTCCTGGTATCTCAAATCAAAAGGCACTAATAGACAGAGATTTTGAAACTGGGGGTACTTGTCAGGTGCTAATTCCCACACCAGCATTGATCATCATCATGATGTTGCCAGATGTGGACTATGGGAGGAGAAAAAGTGGGCTATTTTTGTCCTTGCAAATGGAGTACACAAATCTGTAATTAAGGGAGAGTCAAAGTGCTTCAAACCAAGGCAGAAAGAGTACAGATAAACACAGAACCGCCATATTCAGACCAGGCCATAGAAAGATGTCATAAGTTTTTCTGGCTTTAATTCATTTGGTATATATTAATTTAACTGATGTCTCCTTATGTTTCTGCTCAGGCAATTACTTACAAAAACCAATATAATATTAAGCTGAAAACAATACAAAAAAATCAAAGCGCTAGTATTAATTCTAAAACCATCTTTTAAAATTAGAGTATAAAACATAATATAAAATTAAGTGTAACATAACAACAGCCATCTCAGGCAAGTAGCTGCTTCTAAAATTCCGATGTTTGGCCTTCCCCAGAAACTAATTTAAATGCAGGTGCAGGCTGGGAAAGGAACATAGAGAAGATTTGATGAAAAGCAAAATTGCCACAGTAAATGTATTGAAACGGAGCACCAATTCAGAATCAGAGTTAGGAAACATGCAGGGATCTAAAATGAGGGTTTTGAGAGCTGCGTTCACCTTAATCGAAGTACATTTTAGAAAGCCAGACTAAATGGTGATTTTATGTAAGCCGTAAAGTATGTAAAGATCTATCGCAGTAGTTTAAAAATAACAGCAAGTACATTGGGGACAATTACGGTAACCAATGGAACAACAATTAACCAGATTACAAATTGTGGATGCTCCATCACTGGATGTTTTTAAGAGGAGATTGGACAGTCACTTGTCTAAAGTGGGATAGGTTCTCCTGCTTGAGCAGGGGACGGGACTAGAAGACCTCCAAGGTCCCTTCCAGCATTCTATTCTAATGTTGACAAAGGGTTCTTAGTCAATCAGATATTAGTGGCATGTTCTTTTTAGTTGTTTTTAAGGCACATCCAACTAATTTGGACAGGAAGCTGCACAGAGTTACTTATAAGAAAGTTGTCTATATCAATGTAATAGATAGATAGATAGATAGATAGATAGATAGATAGATAGATAGATAGATAGATAGATAGATAGATAGACAGACAGACAGACAGACAGACAGACAGACAGACAGACAGACAGACAGCTATATAAATAAATCATTACTTCTAGTGTGCACTGTGGTAAGTGGAATTTGATTATGTCATCAGTAAAATAGATGCATTGCTGCAGTTTTACAGTTTGGCTGAAAAATTAGTCCCTTTGATTTTAATAGCAGGGTTTCAGCAGACCCAGAAATATTTGCACCATTATTTAAATAACAATAAGGTGAAAAGATTTTTCCTCCTCATTTACCAGCAGGAATCTGTCTAAATTCAGCAACACCTAAATAACATAAGGATGGAAGACCAGAGGAAATGACTGGCTTCACAACTCCGCACAGTAGAAATCTGTGTCATACACAGAATAACTACATGTTTCTTTATGATCTGTATTTTAGATTCTAAAAAGTTTAAAATAGCCACTTTGCTATGGAGGTCTTTAAAAAAAAACAAAAAAAAAACAAGTTTAGACTGGAATTGATATCTATAAGCAAGTGAGTATCTGTAGTGGGGATTCCCAATAACACAGTATTATAGTGTTTACTGGCACTTGAGCGCATATGGTAAGAAGATGAAGCAAAGTGGTCCTTGATTCAAGACTAGTACTTTTAGCATGCAAACTCCTCTGTGCAGCCTTGAAAATATATCTCCGAGTCTGCCCTTCCCAAGGTAGACTCTGGTTGTCCTAACCAAGGCTTTCAATTAATTATCTGCAGATGCAATGTAGGTGGAGAAGTACTGATGATTCACTGCCCTTAGTGACACAAGGTAGGCATTAATAGCAGCTCTCACCCATGTTTAGTTGAGGGCTCTTCTATGTCTGCCAGTGGCACCTTAAAGGTAACGGTAAAGGTTCCCCTCGCACATATGCGCTAGTCATTCCCAACTCTAGGGAGCGGTGCTCATCTACATTTCAAAGCCAAAGAGCCAGCGCTGTCCGAAGATGTCTCCATGGTCATGTGGCTGGCATGACTAAATGCCGAAGGCACACGAAACACTGTTACCAAAAGTGGTTCCTATTTTTCTACTTGCGTTTTTACATGCTCTCGAACTGCTAGGTTGGCAGAAGCTGGGACAAGTAACGAGAGCTCACTCCATTACACAGCGCTAAAGATTCAAACCACCAAACTGTCAACATTTCTGATCAACCGACGTCTTAGCCACTGAGCCACCACATCCCTAGTGATACCTTAGATGTCTCTTAATCGGTTTCTTCTCCCTCAACTCTTCCATAAACCACACAGAGAGATAGGATCCATGATAAGAGAGAGGCTGCATGGCATGAGCTGATCCAAGGTCTCAGTCATCTTCTTCAGGTGGACCATGCAGCAAATCCTCAGGAATATCTCCCAGCTCTCTTTGAAACCTCATACACAAATACACAAAAATACACCTTTAAACTGGTATCTGTAGAGTTTTGTTCATTATACTGAGCACTGTCTTAATACATAGGATGAGAAATCCATTGCAGCTACCTCCTCTATCATGTTTTATCTTTTCTTCAGTGAAAAGCCCTTGGCAACACTTTGATATTTATCTGTGGTATTCTTCATGTAATTTTAATATTTTTGAACATAATTTCCTTATGAAATTCATATCCTTATGACTTTAAAAATAAACTTGGCAGGTTGTCTAGGTAATAGAAAGTGCCATTTCTCAAAAAGCTATTCTATGTGATTTCAAAACTTTTCTATTTGCATAGCATGAGAACAAATACCTTTAAAAACCTGTTGATCAACTTCTGGTATTTAATTTCATCCAATGTGTAATAAGTTCTTCAATTTTTCTTTAATTAGCAATCTAGCAATTATAATCCTTGGCATGATTACCTTCTCCTGAACATCTGCCACATAAATACTTTCAAAATTATTAGCTTTAATTTCAAAGCCCAAATTTAATGATTTAACCCAATCAAATTATTAAAGAGAATTTAATAGCATAAATTCAACAGTAGCTTCCCACCCAGGAGATTTCTAGCAACCATCTTGAATGAAGACATTTCTTTATTAGAAGCAACCATATGAAATGTTCACTTTATTTTATTTTTGTTTAGAAGGAAAAAGTCTCAGTCATCCAAGTCATGGTTGTCCCAAAGGTGTTTTTTTCAGGAGGTAACCAGACTTTCTTGTTTTTTCTTTTGAAGACATTTAACTTCTCATCCAAGAAGCTTCTTCAGCTCTGACAGGATAGTGGGGAATGGAAGGATTTATATTCCTTGCAGACAGCTGATTATTTGCATCCTTTTAGAGGGTTGCTGAAGCACATGGAGGTTTATCTGTTTCCTCAGGGTCACCTGAGTAGTGCTCCTGGTTCCTGTGCTCTGCATTTTTTCCCCTCTGGAAATCCATTCCTACTCCCACACCATTCAAAGGGTGTTCATCCCAATTGTATAGATAAAAGTCTGTATAGATAAAAGTCCATAGAGATCCATGACCTGGATGACTGAGAATCTCTACAGATTTTTAGCTACACAATCCTTCCATTCCCCTGTCAGAGCTTAAGAAGCTTCTTGGATGAGAAGTGACATGTCTTCACAAGAAAAAACAAGAAAGTCCAGTTGCCTCCTGAAAAAGCACCTTTGGGTTTAGAAGGAAAGACACCACGTTTTTCTTCCAAAGAATTTTAATTGGCTCTCCAGTTGTGGCTGTCCAGCTGTGTGTTAATATAGCAATTGATCATGTGTATGGTTTCTTTTCTCTTTGGCCCTCACTCATTCCATATTGTGTTTCCTTTCACAATATGACAGTGCTTGATTTCACCTCAGGCAATTGTACTTTTTGGGAAAGCTTGTTTTTTAATGTAATTATCTTTATTGGACATTTTTTTTCAGAATTATTTTTGTCAAGAACAACCAAAGATATTTTAGTGGATGCCTTACTGTTTAGCCCATGTTGTTTGTGGAGGCTAAATCAAACCACTGACTGCCAAATGGCACCATTTCCATCCTTGAAGTTTTTAACACTGAAGACTATTGTGAAAATAGAACTCCCCAGAATTACCGTATATACTCGAGTATAGGCCGACCCGAATATAAGCCGAGGCACCTAATTTTACCACAAAAACCTGGAAAAGTTATTGACTCGAGTATAAGCCTAGGATGGGAAATGCAGCAGCTACTGGTAAATTTCAAAAATAAAAATAGATACCAATAATGTTTTTGAATATTTATTTCCTCCCCTGGAGTGGGGAGGAATTGGGGATTTCATAGTATCCTTCCCCTGGAGTGGGGAGGAATTGGGGATTTCATAGTATCCTTCCCCTGGAGTGGGGAGGAATTGGGGATTTTGCAGTATCCTACCCCTGGAGTGGGGAGGAAATGTGGATTTCATAGTATCCTACCCCTGGAGTGGGGAGGGAATGTGGCTTTCATAGTATCCTTCCCCTGGAGTGGGGAGGAATTGGGGATTTTGCAGTATCCTACCCCTGTAGTGGGGAGGGAATGTGGCTTTCATAGTATCCTATCCCTGGAGTGGGGAGGATTTGGGGGATTTCATAGTATCCTTCCCCTGGAGTGGGGAGGAAATGTGGATTTCATAGTATCCTTCCCCTGGAGTGGGGAGAATTTGGGGGATTTCATAGTATCCTACCCCTGTAGTGGGGAGGGAATGTGGATTTCATAGTATCCTTCCCCTGGAGTGGGGAGGATTTGGGGGATTTCATAGTATCCTTCCCCTGGAGTGGGGAGGAAATGTGGCTTTCATAGTATCCTTCCCCTGGAGTGGGGAGGATTTGGGGGATTTCATAGTATCCTACCCCTGTAGTGGGGAGGGAATGTGGCTTTCATAGTATCCTATCCCTGGAGTGTGGAGGATTTGGGGGATTTCATAGTATCCTTCCCCTGGAGTGGGGAGGAAATGTGGATTTCATAGTATCCTTCCCCTGGAGTGGGGAGGATTTGGGGGATTTCATAGTATCCTTCCCCTGGAGTGGGGAGGATTTGGGGGATTTCATAGTATACTAAGTCAGAAATAACATTGCTGCGTAGCCAGGAGTGTGTCTCAGTCACTTAAACCTCATACATAAATCATTGTACGAGGCGCTCGACGGCGCCTCTTACCTGCCTCGGGTCCCACCAGGACCGGCCAGAGGCACAGCAAGCTCCGGAACCAGAGCGGGAGCCTCCGCCGCATGGCTCAGCTCCGCCAGGGACGCATTCGGCAAGGGGAAAGCGGGGTCCCCTCTCGCGCAGCTGGTGGAGGGCGGGGGGCGGCGGCAGGGCTGGGCTGCCTCCGGGTCCTGCCTCCCGGAGCCCTGGGGCGGCCGCGGGAGTCCGTGGGCGGCGGGGCTCACTCGGCTTCCAGCAGGGAGGAGAAGGGGGGCTTCATTTCTTCCTGCAAAGCCCTTCTGGCGTCAAGCGGAACTCTCGGGTTGCCCGAAGGGCTTTGCGGGGAAGAAACGCGGCTGGAGGCGCCAGGACGGTCCTGGCTGTGGGGCGCAGACTCGGTAAAAGCCTCTCTTTGGTTCCCTCCTCCTCCTCCTCCTCCTCCTCCTCCTCCTCCTCCTCCTCCTCCTCCTTCTTTCTGGAGCCCCTTCCTCAAAGATTTGGTACCAAAGCAATGGCGGTGAGGAAGTTGTGTCTTTTGGATTTTGCACTGTTGTCTTTTCAATGGTTCTCAGACTGGTTGAACCTTTAGCAGCTGGGGTGATATTCTTTACTGTTAAGGTTACAATTGGATGTGTTGGACAAATCTTAAAAGATGAAACTTTTATTAAAACGTTTGACTTAACTAAAAACGTCTTCCTTTTTCTTCTTCTTCTTAAATATGATTTATTTATTTATTTTTACTTCAGAAGTTTGATGACCGTTGTACAAACTAATCCAACCTAAATGTAGAGGAGGAGAAGAAGGGGGGGGGGGTTTAAAAAGAGCAGAGGAAAAAGAAAAGAAAGCATGAAGAAAACATAAAGAAAGGGATGGGAGGGAGGGAAGGAAGGAAGGCACTTTATGTTGAAACAGAAAATATTATATAAGGAAGAAAATGGAAATAACTTTTTGCTCAAAGAGGTGTTTTTTCATTTCATATTTGCCTTTTAAGAGGAGTTAATGTTATAATTCATGTTCTAATGTTATAAATTTTAATCCAACATTAAGTTCCGAGCTTCCAAGTCATTTATTTTTAATGAAAAAAAATTTTACTCAAATTTTTGTGTTAAAATGGGGGATGCGTGTTATACGCCGGTGCGTGTTATACGCTGATAAATACGGTATATAAAGCAAATAAAGATATATGTGCTAAAATATTTAACCTCAGGGGAAAATAAAATGAAGTTTAGCCATATAGAGCTGTGATACCTATTAAAATTACATCAGATTTAGCAGCATAAATGATCAACATTAAAATCCAGCAAGGATTAGCATTTTCTCCTTGGCATTGATTCAGAGGTTCCACATGGACTGTTATGAATGCAAAACACAGAAGAAAGATGGTGTTTGATTATGATATGTTTGTTCAATGCTGGCTCTTAAAAGCTGACCTTCTCTTCAACTTATTATGTTTAAACATTTTTAACAGGATGAGCATTCTATTTGTAACTTTGAACTTATGGAGAATTTTGTAAGCTTTAAAAGAAGTAATGCACCCAGCTGTTCAAAATTGTATGTAAATAGTTGTCAGTTGAAGTACATCTCTTGATCTTTGAGTTGTCAGTTGGATGATAAATTGTTTCATTTATAAAAGCATAATTGTTTTAAAATAATTTTTGCCAATATTATCCTGTACAGTTTGAGGTATTTAAGGTTCCTATATTATTCTTAAATAAAACCGTGCCAAAATATCTATGAAGGACTTCTTCCATATAGCTCTATAATTATTTTTATTGCCAGTAGCATTGACTGTACATTCTGGAATAGTCACCCAATGTAACTGAAGATATGGGCATCCACGAGGAACACAAAATGGGAAACAAATGATGAAATATGTCTTGTGATGTGCGTGCAGTTTTGTGACATACAGTAGGTACATAAGAGTACAGTTCGCATTCTAATTCAAATTGATATTTTGGAATTACCATGGTTAATTATGGACAGAGGTTATCCAGTTGAAAAATGCAATACATGATATTGGGCAAAATCTCCTTGGGAACTGTTTTTACGTTGTGCCTGGAAAAGAAACCTCAACTTATCTAAATAAGGTGCATTTTTCCAAACTGCTTTAGAATTTTTAGTATTTGTATTTAAAAATACTTTGTATTGTGATAAATTTAGTTAGCTATATATCAACTTTTATGTTCCTCATCTTAAATTGTTTTTATCATTTTTTATAGATTAGTTTTAGGTGTGTTGTGTGTGTGTGTGTGTATAGGAATGGCATGTATGTATACACATATACTGTACATACTGTACGTGCCTTGTGTATTATATATTTTTTAGCTTTTAAAATTGTTTATATCCCACCCTTAAGCTGGTTATGACTGTAATAAAGGTTTGATTGATAGTAGATTGTAAGATATAATACATTTTGATTTCAGCAAAGATTTGACAAAATATTATTTGGCATAATACTGAACTGGATTTGTGGCTGGCTTGAAAATGATACTTAACTCAAAAGGATCTGTGCTAAGAGCTTGGTCTATCCTTAGTATATCCTTTATATAGTAAGTGAGTAAGCAAACGAATTGACAGATCTTTTTATAAATATTTTGAGTATTATTCAAGACCTGTGGTGGCACAGTGGTTGTAATGCAGTAATGTAAGCTAAGTCTGCCCACTGTCAGGAGTTCGATCCTCACTGGCTCAGGTTTGACTGCCTTCCATCCTTCCAAGGTTGTAAAATGAGGACCCAGATTGTTGGGGACAATATGCTGACTCTGTAAATTGCTTAGAGAATGCTGTAAAGTACTATGAAAGGGTATATAAATCTGCTATTATTATTCACAGATAACCCTTCTGCGTATAAGTCATTCGTTGCTTGTTCCTTTCATGCATTGCAGCAGAGAGAAATGAAATGAAATGAAACCAGACCCAAAGATTAGTTATATTAGTGGAAAATCCAGTATATACCGTATTTTTCAGACTATAAAGCACACCGGATATAAGATGCACCTAAATTTACAGGAGGAAAACAAGAACAAATATATTTTTGCCTCCATGTGTTGCATTTTTGCCCTCCCCTGCCCCCGGAAGTACTCTGAAGTTCTTCACATGGCCTGTTTCCCCCAAAATTGGCTTATTTTTGGGCTCCAAAGCCCTCCACACATTGTGTTTTCACCCTCTCCACCCCCCAGAAGCACTCTGCAGTGCTCTGCATGCCCCATTTTGGCACATATATGACTTTTGGAAATATCATCAGTGTTCCATGGATTATACTCAAGGAAAAAAAGAATTGTAGATTAAATCATAAGTGTCCTGGAAATATGGTATATATGTACCATTATCAAATACTAAATAATCTTATGATAGGAATGTTACTCCATTAAATGGCATTATAATATATGAGAGGGTGGATTAATCTTCAAAGTTTGTTCAAAATGACTTTTGGGATTGCATCCAGTTCTGTGGCCTGACTTTAATAGGCATTTATGTATAAGCTATTTAGATATTCACTTATTGTCCATCTAATGCCTAACACAGAAACAGTGACGTGCGGTGAGGTTTATGGCTGGTGAGGCAAAAAGAAAGAAAGCGGCTTTTGCCCGCTGTCAAGAAAGAAGCTTTTTCCCGCCCTGCAGGAGAAAAGCCGAAAAAAGCGCCCCATCACTTCTGTCTGACAGAGGCATCCCACGCCCCGCAGCTATGTCCAACCCAGCTGCTGGGCACGGGGCGCCTCTATGGTGGACACCCAAGCTACTGGCAGCAGTGGCGGGGGCCACCTACATGGCCATGATCCCCAACCAGCCAGCCAGCCAGCCCACCCACCCCCTGCCTGACCTACTCCTCACCTGGCTGGCTGGCCAGCACAAAGCCTCACTGCTCTTCTCCTTCTCCTCTTCCTCTTCCCCGCTCAAGCGGCGGCGGGCTCCATGGGACAACAGGGTCTCATTCCTCCCCCTGCGCGGTGAGCTCCAACGGGCTGGATGCAGGTGGGAGGGGCCTGGCCCCATGGTGCCTCCTCACTTAGTTGCAGCTGGCGAAGAAAGGGGAGAGGAGGAGGAGGAGGAGAAGGAAAGGGGGAGGGGAGCAGGACTGGGTTCCTGGTGGGGGGAGAGGAGAAAGGGAAGGGGGACACAGCGGGCAAAAGAAAGAAAGCACCAGCCCGCCAGCAGAGGCAGGTAAAAGACCCGCCTCTGCTGGCGGATTGCCCCTCTCTTCTCAAACAAGGCTGCCCCTCTCTTCTCAAACAAACTCTCTCTCAAATTGAGAGAGAGTTTGTTTGAGTGAAGTGAAGAAACAAACACACGCACACACACACACACACACACACACACACAAATCACTTACAATAAAAAATTACTTACAAATTACATTAATTTTGAACTCCTCCCCCTCCCTCTGACCCACATACCTTTTCCAGCTGTTTCACAATCACAGAGGATTTCAACTCTGCTCTTGTCTGCCATGATGGAAATGTAAAAAATGTAAAAAGAAAAAGGCAAGAGATGCTGAGGTCAGTCTGGGTTAGCTGCTGCCAGATCCTCCAATGGATGACTCTGCTTAACTTTTTTAAAAAAGCCTCTAAAAAAAGTGCCCTCTACAGGAGGAGGCGAGAGAACCACATGCCTCATCTACGTAAGGAATTTTTCGCCTTTTAACCCTTGCTTAACTCTGCTCAAGTGATCATAAAGATAGATTAAATAAGGCACGTGGTTCTCTCGCCTCCTCCTGCTGAGGGCACTTTTTTAGAGGCTTTTTTAAACAGTTTAGCACTAAGCAGAGTCATCCACTGTGACTCTGGCCTTTTAATTATTTTTCTTTTCATGATGATAGTGGTGAGGCCCTGCCTCCCCTGACTGCACGTCCCTGCACTGAAAGTACCGGTAAATGCTGATCCCCCCCACCCCACTAGCTATATCAACAGCAGAAAGATTACTAATGTTGCAGAGGCTAATGTTTGCTAGCCTTATTTCAACCTATATAATGCAAAATCCAATGTAGATACATCCCAACCTTGTGATCTAAACATAACAATGGAAGTGTTTAGAAGTTATGAATGAGTGTGTATGAAGATGTATAAATGTCAACTACAACAAACAAACAAACACACACACACACACACACACACACGGTTTCCATTTTATTAGAGTGGAATATGATTGATTACAATGGAGATTTATATCCTATAATGCAAAACAAATGAACAATATTTTGAAATCTTCTTTTTACCAGAACTCAATGCTCTTTTCATCCTAATCTTTGTCAGCTTAATTAAAATGGCTATAAGCACTTTAGAAAAAAATTCCCTGTTTTATTCTGGTCTTAGGTAACTTAAGCATGTCTTCTCCCCAACTGCTTGCCTTTATCGGTGTGTCTTGTCTAAGTTTGATCCATCTTTTTTGTATTCTCACTTTGGGGAGGGGAATTATCAGCCAAATGGAGTAAAAATAAAGGTATTAGTAAAATAACAAACATGAAACTGCAAAAAGCTATGTGCGTCTTCATCTTCGTCCCCATGCCCTGCCCCTCTTGTTTTCCTACCAGCCATAAAAAGAGAAAAGGCCTTGGGAATGTGTCATATTTAAAGCAGCTCTCAATCACCTGCCTTCCCCAGAGGGGAGAGATCAAAGTGCAACTGCCACAATCTGTATCCTTCCCTGAATTCTCCAGGGAATAAGCTACAAAAGAGAGAAAAAAGGCTATAATTTGCCAACAACAACTCAAGCAAAGTTAGATACCCGAATGAGTTAATTAAAAAAATTAAAAATAGCTGTAAACAGATTAGTAGAGATCTTAACTGAGAGAGAATACAAATGGGAAGAGTAGTAAGTGCGAAAGAAGACAGTTCAAAGGCATGGAAACTCTGTGACTGAATTGAAAAAAAATGGCAGAAGGAAGTTGTGATTAACTACGCCTTTGTATTAGCCAAGCATCTGTAAAGTAGACAAGCTTAAAATTAAGCATAATCATGGTACCAGAATCCAGGAATCCAGAGACAGAAAGAGAGAGGAAAGAGAAAATAGCTTCAAGCTATCAGTTTGGTGAAGCTTGATAAAAACTTTTGGACTAAAGATATAGCTAGCTTAACAAAAATACCCACACTCCCCATTGGCTAACATTGGGCAGGAAACATGAGTCACTCAACTAAATACAGTTACCAGAAGATGCATTGAAAATAATGTGCAACGCCCTGTAATTCAGCTGGAAACTTTTTTAAAAAAAAACTTGAATGTCTCTTCCTTTTATGTTGCAGTTTGCCAAAGTTTTGCTTTTCTTACTGGAGAAAATGCACCCTCTGTCTGATGGGATGGGGGAGTCCTTCCTTCCATTTTGTCAGGATGGTGCCACAGATCTCAAGAACTAATCTTCACACAACAACTGTGATGACAAATGCCAAGAAACAACCCACTTGAAACAGATGGTAATAAAGATTTCTGAAATAAAGCAACATTAAAAACTCAAGTTATTGACATCAACCATTAATTTTGTGACATATAGTTTCTTAGATATAGATCCGTAAAATCTGAATATTACTAATGTTGCCAACTCATAAACAAAGTCAACCCTTCTTGATATGCAGGTCATCCTTTATTTTTTTTTAAAGCAATTGCATATATGGCTTGAATAGAGATTAGGAACTGAATTATTCTTACAAACTTCATATCTTTTGGTTTTAAAGATATATTCATCAGACTAGAGGAATCATTCTAGGTATAGAATTCCCAGATTAGAGATTGAGCAAGGAAGGATATTTATGAGTGGGAAGGATGAATACTGGTTGGCATGAAGATAGAACTGTTTGAGCTGCTGCCATGCTTCATTGTAAAGCTCTGCATAGATCATGATTTGAGGCAGAACAGATGATTTGCACATAGAAAGTCTCAGATTTAAATGTGGCATCTCTAGCTATATGTGAAGAACTCAATTTCAGACTCACAAAATGTTGCCAGTCAATGATCAGATTCAGTGGCCATAAAAATGTTTAAGTAGATTAATGGATGGAGTTAATATGCTGTAAAACCCAAAAGATAATTAACCTAATCAACTAAATCCTGACAAGAAAGATTAGTGAATCAACATGGCTCTTACTACTACTACTACTACTACTACTATGCTGCAGTTCAGATTCCATCTTCCAAACACTGATATTAAAGTAGCCAAAACACATATTATTACCTGCTTAAATAATAGAGCAAGGGCTGTTATTAAACCTTGAAAATATTCTGCCAGTTTAAGGGCTAATATTAAACATTTATTAGAGTGATGTTATATTCTCCAAATGGTGGGTTTTGTCTAGATAGTATCATTCTGGAGGACAATGGGAGCAGTCAATATAAAGACATTTCCCATACTCCTACATACTAAAGTAGGTTGCTTAAATTTCATATTGGAAACATTCCCATTCTGTTCTGTGTTCTGTTATGATTCCAGACCACAATATTTAAATAATGTCTTAATTCAGACTATATATGAATATAAACATTGCTAAATATTGCTCATTGAATAACAGATGTGCGCTTTTAGCAACTTTTAAATTCAATATGCATAATGGAAAAGCAATGATCAGCCATAGTTTTTAAAGAGTACACACTAAAAACCAAATGCACAGACAATTGACAGTATATAAGTAAAATATAAAATTTTACATGTGAAATACGTGTTTGATCTGCTTTAGAAATAGCCTCTGCATAGGAATATTTCAGTTTGAGAAGCAGATGGGATAAATATTTTCATTATACATTTAGGCTGTAGCCTTTGGTACATATGAAAATAAGGTTAATTCAAAAACTAAAATTTACTTCTGAGAAAATAGATCATACGTCCCCTAGTACACATTTACTCAGGCAGGAAAACTACACTTATTGGTAAGCCAGTCAACAGGTGTAAGCACTAATCTTGGGCCAAAACAAGGGGAAAGTTTATTAAATTAACCTATTTAAATTTTGATGAACAGTTAATATATAGTGAAGAAGGACAAGAGAGAAATGGGTAATAAGTATTGTGAAATGCATAATAACTTTTTAAACATTAGCCTATCAGAATAACTCTAGATGTGCTGTTATTGCATTTAGCAACTGAAGAAGTAGAATGAGAAGATCAGGAATTGCTTTTCTATTTTGTGTAGTGAAAACAGTCTTGAAGGATCCTGCAATTTAAATGAAGCTGAACAATAAAAACCAATGAACATTATTGTAACTAGCTAATATGAACTCTTGTGTACTCAGCTTTCCCAGACTAAATGGAAGATTTGCAGCCAAGATTTCTAAAAAAAAAGAAACTCTTGCTTCTTTGAAAAAACTGCTTTGGATTGCTACATTAATGACTTTAAGTGACCATTTCTCAACCTTAACAGATGTGTGAAGTCCATCAATCTTCAAGCTGCTGTTGTTGAGAAGTATTGCTTTAAAGCACAGGTGTCAAATCCATGGCATTATGTTACTGTTGCATGAGGTATTGCGACGTTTTTTCCCTTCTCTGACCTGGGGTGGCCATGGCCTGCAAAGGACGGATCTGGCCCATAGGCCACCAGTTTGACACCGTTGTTAGAGTGTAAGCCAAGTACTATTCGCTCCAAATGAAGTGTTTCTTCTTTAGGACATTTATTGATCTTTGATTTTTCTTTCCTGATTGCTTATCTGTACCTCATCATTAAGTGTTGTGATTCAAAAGTTTTTGCTACCGGTTCTGTGGGCATGTTGGTGGGTGTGGTGTGGCTTCGTGGGAATGGTGTGATGTGGCAGGTGTGGCTTGACAGGCATTTCTTGGTGGACGTGGCAGGGGAAGGATACTGTAAAATCTGCATTCCCTCCCCATGCCAGGTGAAGGTTACTGCAAAATCCCTATTTCTTCCCGATCAGCTGGAACTCAGGAGGCAGAGAATAGATGGGGGCATGGGCAGTCAGAGGTGGTATTTACCAGTTCTTTGAACTTGTCAGAACCTGCTGAATACCACCTCTAGTGTTGTACCTTATGATTCTTGATGAATGTATCTTATCTTTTTATGTGCAGTAAGAGCATATGGACCAAAGACAAATTCCTTGTATGTCCAATCACACTTGGCCAATAAAGAATTCTATTCTGTTCTGTTCTGTTCTATTCTTTGTACTTTTGGCTTTTGGGGGTATCTACAGGAAGGTTTTAAAAAATCAAGATGGCATCTTTTTTGACACCTCCTTCCTCCCCAAACATTCCTGGGCCTTTGCTCCATCCATTGCTCTACTATTGGTATGAGAGATTCATTCCCAATGAAACTCAGCACTCCAGAGCTTTATAAAGACAAAACCTAATTGCATTTGGAAATGTCCATGGATGAGGATTATTTCCTATATTTAAATGAACATGAACCATCATTTGCATGGAATTTTGAATCATGCTGTTTGACTTTAATAGAATTTGCTGGATCATATTAATTAATTCAATCTGCTCAGATTTTATTCATGATGCAAATGCAATAAGTATTTCTGCACCTAGAGTCTGTTTATGAGAATATCTGAGAATTAAAGTCTGTGGGATCAAGCATTTTATATATCAGACTGGCAAAAAAAACCACCTTTTTTTAAAAAAAAAGTATGGTACTATGTAAGTGTGCAATTTTCAACATATGCAATCAAGAAACAAGAAAGACCTGGATGGAGAGATGAGGGAAATAATTCAGTATAGAATCTCCACCCCAGATTTCTGGCAGAAGAACAAGGGTGCTGTTATATTAGATGTGTTGGTTGGGAGAACAAATACCTTTTAGAGGATTAACATTAGGAAAAAGTCAGGATTAAAGTAGAATTAGCACAGTTGTGTAACTGAAACTCTGCCGCTTACCAGTTCAAAGGCAGTAAACCTCTGGCCCACCACCACTGCCAAATGACGAGAAGGTAGAATTCTTTATAATCATGAAAACATGGAGGGAGGGGAAGCGTTTTAAAGAAATGTTTGAGTATTTTATGACAACCCCTGAAAACCTCAGATGCAACACAACACAGACACTTATTAATTTATTCCTTTGCCTGGCCTAAGTGGGTGGACCTCCTGTCTAATCCTGCACTTCAGGATTCTTAATTTTCAGGACTGCTCAACCCAGCCAGGCCTGTTTAACAATTCCTTTTCTGAATGAGACTCTTTGAAGAGGCCTCCTTTCTGTTCAGTGACATGAAAGAGATACTGAAGCTGATTATCAAAGGCATGCGCTCTAAACCACCAAGCGTCTAATGCCCCGGGGAAGTAATATTATCTCTGCCTTCAGATTTTACATCCTCCCCCCCCTCACCCCACACCGCCACCCGACAAAGACATTGGTGGTTAACTTGAAAATCTTCTCCTCCATGCCTCCCTCCTGATCAGTTTTTTTTCCTTTTGCTGTCTCCTGTTCTCTGTCCTTTTGATTCATTTCTATTTGAGATATTAATCTGAAAAGAAATAAATTAGTAGCTTAAGCTTGTAGGTCATGGGAGTATGTTGTTTTGAATTAGATACAACAGCAATTTCAAATGAGTTGTTCCAGATCCAGAGCAGTGTCCCCACCTACTTTTGACTCTTACGGCCTGCAACAGATTGCCCCTGAGTGAATGGCAAGTCTTAAGAGAAAAGACTTGCCTACCCAGGGTTGATTTTTGGAATATCAGAAATATTAATATTTCTGTCAGTTTATGGGAAGGTTTGAGAAGTGAGCAGTCTGAGGTTGGCATTTCAAGAGAGCAACTGAGAGTGAGGTACTATAGTGCCCAGCCCTTTATGCTGAATTGCACAAAGAATGGATAATAAAAAAATAATACAATAATAGAGTTGGAAGTGACCTCAAAGATCTTCTAGTCCAACCCCCTACTCAAGCAGGAGACCTATTCCATTTCAGAAAAGTAGTTTTCCAATGTCTTCTTAAAAACCTCCAGTATTGGAGCACCCAATTCATGTTCTTTATTGGGAGATAGAAGGGACTCCATCTTGATTACTTTTTAAAGTCAGTGTATTTCTTTTAATGGTGAAAACATGCAAAAGGTACAGTTTGAAAAGGACATTCACTTTCCATGTGCAGAAAGAGTACTCTAAGAGGTATCACACAAGCATGTTGTTGTTTCTCTCCTTATGGCCTATATGATTATTTAGCTGACATTCCCATCTTTTGCCCACCAAGTCTCCATTCTTCCCCCCACCCAATGCATTCTTCACTTATTAAGGCCATATAAAAGTTCAGATTAATGTTGGAATCTTGAGTGCACAATCATTTTGAAGTATTAGTTAAAGTCAAGTCTAGGCCAGATGGAACTTTACCAAAAGAAACATATCTGGGCATTGGTTTTATTGCTACACTGAAAGTAGAGATTTAGCCAGGATGCCTAAACCATTCTGGGGAACAGAAAACTTTGAACTTCGTTTATTTTTATTTCTTTGGAGGAATCCGGCATCCATTTATTATTGAGTTCATAATTGTTACGGGAATTGAAGCATAATCTAATCTACAATTGATAACCATGTACTGTTGATAGTATCTTTTAGATCAATAAGAAATCTACTCTAAATCTAAAAGATCAATTATAAATTTAAAAGATCAATAAATTTCAGCAATTTTTCTGCTGAAATAAATAATTTATTTATATTGTCTTTAAAATTTATCAGAAAAAATGGCCATCCAAGAGTCTCATATATATATATATATATATATATATATATATATATATATATATATATATATATATATATATATATATATATAGTTGCAAAACAAACTCAGTTAAGTCATTTTCCTCACAAATTGTCACTTCTTTCAGATCTTTCTAATATGCTATATTTGTACCACAAATGCATTTTCCCATCATTTGTAAATTTGATTTGAACTGATGATCTGTTTATGTGCTTATATTCATCTCTCTCTCTCTCTCTCTCTCTCTCTCTCACACACACACACACACACACACACACACACACACACACACACACACAAACACTTTTCAGATTGAACATTTATACACATTTTACCTAAACTACAGTAATTTTTGTAGGCACAAGTATAAACATAACACCTGATCTAGCAGTTTGCTCCAATGGCTTTTTTAAATAAATAGGCTTTTGTTCTTCTGGAGATAATAAGCCATCATTTATTTGTGATTAGTTATATCTTGCCTGAAGCCAAGCATGTCTTATAAAAGCAATATAATGGAGGAGATTATGAATAACAGCAGTCTTATAGCTATCTTGGTACATAGGCATTCTCAGCATGCCACAAAATATCCAAGGATTTAAATGAAATACATAGCTAGCTTACATTCTCTACCCTATACCCTATAAAAAGATAACAAGGCAAAGTTCTCCCAAAAGAAAGCAACATTTCCTTTTTAGAATGCATGTAACAATCCATTTACTGGATGGATGTGTTTCTACATAGTGGAAAGCATGTATAAAAGGAAAAGGGTCACTAAACTAGATATACTTGGGAAAATTGCACCAAAATGTGCAGAATGCCCATATATATTCCCATGGGGAATACAAATTGGTACAGATGGAACTTGCTGGTATTTGGAAAAGTAATCCAAGCAATTATAGCAAGCAGATTAGCCCAGTTTTACATTTGACTTCCTCACATATACCTAGAAGTCTCAGTAGTGGCCACACCTGGTTATCCACTTCCAACTGCAAACTCTGCAAAGTTCAGATCCCTCAGTGCTGTGTGTACAACATAGGCTCCTTTGATGAAGGCGTGGAGAGTGGCAAAAGGTATTCCCACTCTCTGCTTGGTTTAGTAGCTGAAGATGCCTATTCATTTATGAATAATAAAAATAGTACAGTGAGAGTATAGCTGCACAACATCCATAATAAGCTGCTTCTGTCTTATGCTCCTATCAGCTTGGCTGTGAATTAGCCTAAGAAAATCCTGTCAAGGCACTTTGACAAAGCGGTTCAGACTTCAAGTTACCATATCCTCTAGTAGCCATATCTCCTGCTACTTTATCTTCCCAACTTTACATTCCAATTTTTCTGTGAGTCTTTTTTGGGGGGGGAAGGGGTAGAGGTACATTGCCAATTTTTTTTACTACCAGTTCGCTTGTGAATGCACGTGTGCTCACGCACATGCGAGACGCTTCTGCGCATGCACAAAAGAGGCCAGGGGGATGGGCGGAGCCTCCCACCTCTGCTACTACTGGTTCACCTGATCCGAGCCAAACTGGGAGCAACCTACTTCTGGAAAGGGGTGTCTTCAAGTCTGTCTTAGCTCTTGACAACTGCCAGGACAAGTCCCTACAACTTTCTTGGCAAGATTCAGGACTGGTTTGCAGGGAAATGTTCAGTGAAGAAAGGTTCAATTTAAGTCCCATGGATAGGCTAAAAATGGCAGCTGTATGCTGAATCTGGACTGCCGAAATCTCACCAAAAAAAGGAAAGATCTTGAAATCATCCATTTAAACTCCAGAGAGCTGTTTTTCTTTTTTCTTTTAGAGCAGATGAAAGAAACTATTCACTATTCACAAACATGACATATTTTTGCTGTCACTTGCAAACTGCTGATATTCACAGGATTCCACCAAGATCATAGCTGTCAATATAGTCTTTAGGGTCTCAAGTTAGAATGAACCTTACTTCTTAATCACTTTGGATTTTACTTTTTTTCCTGCTGCTTTTTAAAGGTTGATAACCTTCAGAATCACAGGTGTAATTGTATTCACTGGGTGAGCTTTTCTTCAATACTTTAAGAAAAAAGTTTGAATTAAATGTCTGCTGGTTTGTAGGCTGGTGCCTCAATGACTACACCAAAGAGAGAGCCAGGAAGAGCCAGTTTGGTGTAGTAGTTAAGGCACCAGGCTAGAAACCAGGAGACTGAAGACTAAATCTTGCAGGGGGTGGGGTGGGGGGAGATTAAGTTAGATGTGGATCTACAAATTTCAAGCATTAAAATGAACATTCATACATGAAAGTATTACAGCGGTTGTTATAGTATCTAGAAAAAAAGTAAAGATCAGCTAGCAAAAAATAAATAAATAAAAGTCTAAAAAGGAAATGAAACTGAGGATACATTTTTGATGGATAAAGGTTAATAGAGGATGACATCCAGAGGTGATATTCAGCAGGTTCTGACCAGTTCTGGAGAACCGGTAGCACAATTTTTGAGTAGTTCAGAGAACTGGTAAATACCACCCCTGCCACCATCTATTCTCTGCTTCCCAAGTCTTAGCTGATCAGGAGGAAATGGGGATTTTGCAGTAACCTTCAGAGGTGGGTTGCTGCCGGTTCGGCCTGGTATGGCCGAATCGGTAGTGGAATTCAGGCCTGGGTCACAGAACCAACAGCAACCCAGGCGTGTCACACCCCTGAACCAGTTCCCTTGCTGTTGCTTGGGCACTGCCATTTTGAATTTTAGTGACTGCGCATGTGCAATTCACTGTAAATTGTTCTGGGCATGCGTGAAGAACAATTTACATTGAACAGTGCACACGTTATGTGTGCGTTGCGAACCAGCAGTAAAGCTGGCAGCAATCCACCCCTGGTATCCGTCCCCTGAAGTGGGGTGGGAATGAAGATTTTATAGTATCCTTCCCCTGTCATGCCCACCAAGCCATGCCCACCAAGCCATGCCATGTCCACCAAGCCGTGCCCACGGAACCGGTAGTAAAAAAAATTGAATCCCACCACTGGTGACATCATCTGAACTTCCAAAAGCTACTCTCCTGTACTGGTAATGTACAATTTGGGTGTATGGACAAGTGGATCCCTTTAAATTTTTTGAAATAACCTTGTTTCTTCTATGCCAAATAGCTTTTTTCCCCTCCATTATTTATTGTCCATTAAGTGAGTGATCCAATAAATGAGTGTCAGTGTAGAACTGAAAACTGAAATAATGGGGATTTTCTTTTGACTTATTTGCTTTATTATTTTTATGGTTTTATGTCTCGAATTAAAAATATTAATTCATCTAATCATTTCAAAAGTGAACCCTATGCCAGATAGAGTTCTTTCTATAAATGTGTTCTACATATGTGTTCCTCTTGCTTTCCCCATTAAAAAATATAATTTAAGAACTTCAGTCATTTGATATAATGGTTTAAAAATGTTTGTACTATATGAGTAAACAATTGCACATGTGACTAAACTATTTGCAAATCTTCAAACAGAGGTTTCAAGTGTGTGGCTCCATATCCCATTCTCAACTTAAACCTACAGATATCATGAACAAAATACTCTTTTAAACTAAATGGCTCAATTCTTTACATTGTTTCCATGAAAATTATCTTGGTAAATAACTTTGCAAGCTATTGTTACAAGTCTGACCTATAAACATGGTTTTTAGTTGGCTTATTGGATTTATTTGCAAGGGAAAAAAGAATATTTCTCCATTCGTACTGTTTTTACACTGAGAAGTGCATTTTTCTTTGCTTTATTTGAACCTGAAGTTAACAAAGTTCCTTTCCTATTGGCCACAGTCTTCAACCATGCTTTAACCATTATCAAAGACATTTTGGTGGTCTTAAACTACCAGCATCTCTTTCATAAGAAATGACAGATTGAAGAAATGACAGACTAAAGATAACCATGACAGATTGAAGAACTGGCCTGTAGAGCAGCTCTTCAATAATTCTTCTCCAGAGAAGGAGAGGACTTCAGATTGCCCACAAGTGCTCCAGCTGCTCCTTGTGACAGCTGCTCCTTGGGAGAAGACTACAAAACCCATTTCCAGTGGGTTTAGAGCTCTGGTAGAAGAGGGAAAGACATCTTGCTCAATCAGCAGATGGTACATTTGAAAGGATACTAGGTTTGCATACTTTCTTTTCTAATCACTTTCAGAAATTGCTTTTTAACAGCCATACAGCTATTAGGAACCTAAAGGGACGTCATCTCCATTACTACCAAATGTTCCTTAAATCTAGAAGTATATTATTCATCAGGATGCAAATGGTAAGCCAACAGTGCAAATTTCATCACTGACAGTAATTTACATAATTTGTGAAATACCATTTTGCTAATAATAAACATTGGCACAAATACAATAAATGTAAAATAATAATGTAGGCATAAGTGCAAGTTGGTTGCAATCTATTATTTTGAGAGATTGTCTAAATCAGGGGTGCCAAACCCGCATCATCACAGTGTCGTTGCATGACGTATTGGGATTTTTTTCTCCTTCGCTAAACCGGTGGGGGCGTGGTCAACACGTGACGCACCTGGCCCACAGGCCGCGAGTTTGACAGCCCTGGTCTAAATGGATATTTTGTCCATTGCACTCATGAGCCATTAAACCAAGGTTTCACTATAGTTTCTGGGAAGATTACTAGTTTCAAAGTTCTCCTGAACTACCATGATAAGCTTTTCCTGGGCACAGTAATTCACAGTGCAGCTGAGCATCTTGCAAATGTCTGAAAATAAGTTTAATTCGTTTTCTTCTGATTCATCATGTTTTTTTCCAGTAATGGGACATAAAAACTGTTCAGTTCCTGGAATCCACCTATCAATCATATTTTCCTGTTAACATGTAAACACTGAGTATATCACCCAATTGTTATGTGCTGCTGTTAGTGACAAGGGCCCCTCTCTTCCTGTAGAATGTCTCTACCTCATCAGATATCCTGGCTAACGAAATGTACCAATCAAATGGAAAAATTCTGCTGATGCTGTAGTAGCTGCCTTTGAAGTCCAAGCACTGGTTTGTTTTCTTGGCAACTATGATGGTCATGTTTGCAAATTTACTACATTCATCTCGCTCGCTCTCCCTATTCCGCCCCCCTCTCGCACACACATAAACACACACACCACCTGAGCATTTCGGTACAAAATACTAATCCAACTTTTGAGTAGAGATTGGAGATTCAAGCAATGTGTGATAAAGGTCACTGCTCTCTATCATTTTCTCCTCTCCATACTTTTACATACTTATTTCAGATTTTGGAAGTTGCACACATCCATCTCTGAACTAAGAAAATTCAGCTGTCAGGAAAAGTTATTCTTTTGCTTATGTTGGGAGAACCTGGCTACTGCTAAGACACCAACACTTCTGAAACAACATACTTCTATGCCATAACAATAGCAATAGCATTTAGACTTATTTACTGTTTCACTTGTTCTTTACAACCCTCTCTAAGCGGTTTACAGAGTCAGCATATTGTCTCCAACAATCTGGGTCCTCATTTTACCAACTTTGGAAGGATGGAAGGCTGAGTCAACCTTGAGCCAGTGAGGATTGAACTCCTGGCAGTGGGCAGAGTTAGCCTGCAATACTGCATTCTAACCACTGGACCATTATGGCATCTATTTAGAAGGAGAGGGCGTTTTGCAAGCAGATTCCCTAAACTTTCCAGGTATTACCTTCCTGGACTTCAGAGATTAGAGAGCATAGAAAAGAAGCAAAACCTAGACACAGAGAGCATTTAAACAAACCTGTTGCCCTACACTGTACCTAGATTCTAGGTATTTAAACCCATATTTGGTAAGCATAGTTTCAAGTATTGTTTTTAATCTTAATTTTAAACCTTAAGTGGCAGAAATTCACTATCTTAAATGCCCCTCTTAGGCACAAAGTGTTTTGAATAACAACATTTTAAGAGAAATTATTTTAAAGATGCCTGAATTTTTTGTCTGCTTGTGGAAGAAGGTCTTCTCCAAAATATGGGATGCACTCTCTAAGGAGATACATTTAGTCCCAACTATCTACTTTCAGGAAAGAAGTTAAGGCCTTCCTCTTCAGAAAGACTTTCAAGTTGCCCCAAATAATAATGTTAATGGTTTTCTTTCAGTTCTTTCTGGTTTGTATATTATTATTTGAATTTTTTTTTAATTGAAAAGAGAAAATGTCTTTCCAGCAGCTCAACTTTTGTGATGACTTCACAAATATACCAATGTAACTTTTGTGGCAGCAACACAAATGTAATTTGCATTTGCTTTATTCTGGATGTTTTTCTCACTTCCCAGCCAGCTTTCATCTCTTATATTCCCTGCTAATCCCTACGAAAGTACTTAGGGCCCACCCTGTTTAATTTATGTGCCACTTACATCTCAGTGCAGAGACATTTTAAAATTAGCATTAACAAATACAGACAGGCCAGGGTAAGGAGGTTTGAATTCAGTAAAATCTAATGTGACTCCAAAGGGCGCAGTGACATTTTTGTGGAAAAAATAAAGGACAAACTTGAAAAGGGGGAAAATCTGAAAGAGATTCACAATGGTAAAAACATTTAATTCTCTGTGTTTATAACTTTGTTTTACAAAGGAAAATTCAGGAGCAAAACCAAGAAAAGTTGTTCCAAAATGTATACTGTAATAAAAATAGCTAAAATCAAATAGACTATGTAAATTTATTTTTAAAAGACAATTCAGGTTTTTTTTCACATGAATGTGAAAGACTCTGTGTTAAGTAGTATCATTTGTATCACTTTCAATGACCAAAATAAAAGACAAAAGTGATTTTTTTTTTAAAAAAAATCTGTCTAAAGGACAGCATTCTGAAATAATGACCTCTCCTTTGTAATAAAGGACATATGTTCCCTGCATTAAAGAGGCAAACTGAGATATGAAATAATGAGTTCTTCCTCTTCCAAACTGTCTTTAATGGGATGTGATGGCCCACAACCCAGACTGGGTTCATGCTCAGTGAAGCCCAATAACACACACACAAACACACACCACAGTGGAGATTACTATAAGAACAATTATTCGGCACAGAAGAAAGATACAAGGGGATTTCTTCCAAAACTTGTGTGATCCCTCACATCCCTGCTTCTTTCTTTATAGGAGCAAGGGGGTTTGAATTATGTTGTTGTGTCAGTAATAAATAAGAGTGATTTATACTCCCCTTAGCAAATTTTGTTGTTAATCAGCAATTTTGACATTTGCCACACATGCACTCTCTTTAAAAACAGCATTCAAATCCAATTCCCCTCCCATCGTTTTCCTTTTCTCCACATCTTAATTTTGTTTTCTTGTTTGTATTTGCTTTGTCCCATGATACAGTGGGGTTACAACTAGGCAAGCATAATATATTTATAGAAGCTGACCTATTCAGCAATTGAATAGCCATCTTGAAATCTGAGCAGAGTAGACTAAATAATTGGAATTGGATCTTACGGCCTTTTTCCATCAGATGAATTATTAGAAAGATCTTTTGGCCTTTAGAATACAGAAGAGAACAAATCCTCGCAGATACACACTGCTGCCTCAGGCTTCATTTAAACATCTGCCTTTTGGAGACAGTTGCATAGCTGAGTTGTATTTGTACGCCTGCAAATATTAACGTTCTGCTAGGGCAGTGTTTTTCAACCTTTTTTGTGCAAAGGCACACTTTTTTCATGAAAAAATCACGAGGCACACCACCATTAGAAAATGTTTAAAAAAAATTAACTCTGTGCCTATACTGACTATATATAAAGTAATTTTCCCACGGCACACCTTACACTATGTCACGGCACACTAGTGTGCCGCGGCACAGTGGTTGAAAAACACTGTGCTAGGGGATGCTCAAACAACAAGCCACCTTGTCTTCTGCCAAACTCCAAACAGGAAGTCGGATCAACCAATCAGCATGCAAAATGTGCATCTCTACACAATGAACGGTTGAGATTCCAAAAGTAAGTGCACTGGCTTGTCTGCAACCTATGCTTATTAATCAACTCCTTCCCAACCTACGTATGCATCAATGCCTATGTGCAGTTGTGGAACACTCAGGCTAAACCAAGATTTAGCCATTATGATCTAGTCAGCCTGTTGGGGATCCTGTGTTTTATGCTTCTGCCAGTTCATCTTAGACTGCTCTATCAGGAGCATAAATACTTTCACTGCTTTCTCAGGTTTTTCCATGGCGAAAGAAACTACTAAGTAGGCCCAACCTGACAAAGAGTATTCTCAGTTTGGGGAAGTCTTAAATGTGAGAGTGTATGACTTGCAAGTTATTGCTGACTTTAACAATGGTAATCATTTCACTCTTGAGACATAAATGAGAACTGGCAGAAAGGAAAACTCTGGCTGATCTTTTAATTTTTATAATTCCCAGATGGTTTTGCAATCTCATCTGTGGATGCATAATCACTCGCCTGGCTCTTACTTCAGTATTGTTTCATTGTTTACTCCGCTTTGTTTACACTGCTCGAAACCATTGCACTGAGCAGAACATCGACTCCTGTTGTGATGAAAGTTAAAAAGAGCAGGGTGGGTGAGGAGGGGGCTATAGTTTACTTGTTTGTAATGTCAAGATGATTCAGGATGAAAGATCATTTCAAACACTCAGGCTAACTGGGTATTATTGCTTTTAATCAGAAGTCTTTCTAAAGTATAACTGGGAGAAGATAGAAGCCGGACAGAGCATATTATCACACTTCTTTAATTTATTTTTAAAGAATACTATGTACTTTTTAGTGGGCTATTTGAAATATTAGTAAAAGGGAATAGGATGCACAATAATCCATGCCTTTAACCATAGGGGAAACCCTTCAATCAAAAAAAGGTTTTGCTTCATCTCTCCTACATTTTGTCTGGCCAAATGGAATTAAAGTGTTGTTGCCGACTCACTATGTTATTAGACTTTATTTTATTTCCAGTTGGAAAAAGTCATTTTCAGTGTCAACTGAAATTGGTAAAACTAAAATGTGTTTCTGGAGATCGTGTTAACTCGAAATTGATTGAGTTTATATTGTCTTAACTGCTAATATATAACTGTGAGAACATATAAACCGCATTATAGCCAAAGCAAATATATTCAGTGCTAAATGGTGAGAAAAGATGATGTAGGTTCAGAAGTATATTTAAAAAATTTATTCTATACCCCATCTTAAAATAAAAGGACATCTTTTTTCACCCTTAAAGTGATTTTCAGTCACCATATAATAAACACTAATTATTATACTCAGGGGTGGATTCTAGTCAGCGTTACTGCCGGTTTGCTCATGCGCCACTTTGCATGAGCGCACTGGATGTGTGCTGCGAACATAACGACAGTTCAATGGAAATTGTTCTGTGCATGCACAGAACTAAAAAAAAGTTGGCAGCAGTGGCAGTAGCAACTGGGGAACTGATTCGGGGACAGGCCCAGCCTGGGTTCGCTGCCGGTTCTGCGACCCAGGCCAGCATACCACTACCAGTTCTGCTGAACTGGGCCGAACCAGTAGGAACCCACCTTTGATTATACTGCTGTTAATTGTCGTGAGTCTGCTACTTCTGGTTGTAGATTTTTGTCAGACATCAGATCAGGAATGATGATAACTCTGTTTTCTTTCAGAAGCCTGACTGCTTTCAGGAACCAGCTAACAGCCATACTCAATATGTTACTTTATCACAGAGAAAAAAGAAAACATAATCACATATATGAAGAAACTGGTGTGTAGCACAATTCAGAAATCATGCTGTCATATGTCAGCCTGAGGGTTAAAATCTTAAACCTTTTCGCCTATCTTTTTCCATTCCCTGTATCCATTCTTTTCCCAGCCTGGAAAAATGATTGGAATGCACCTGCTCCATATTTACAGGATAGCTCTCCCTGTTTAAGCAGCCATGCCAACCTTAGCCATTGCTTTTCCTGCTCTGATGAAAATACATCTTGATTTCTCTTTCTACTCCCTTCTAAAGCTTTTCTCTGTGGTGGGGACGGGCATTTTTGTTTGCGAGAAGATAAAGTATGCCTAGCAGGTTGGAACATGTAGCTTCAATCTTGACATTAAAGAAAGGTAATGACATAATTATTGCACAGATATATATATGATAGGAATACTGAGATTACATTCTTAATAATCTACCATGAATAAATGTAAAATCTATAAATAGTCTAGGCAGATTTTATCATCTGAGATGAAGCAAAGAATTTTCTCTTTCTAGCTTTAAGAAAAATAGCAAAAGTACTTTTAATTAATTGTCTAATTAGCTTTGAAAAATATTGGCTAATATGAAAATGTGAGGGATTTTTGGAATAATTAATTATGTCTTTAAAATTACTTTAATTTTTATTGCATTAAATTATCTAGTTGCAGACATGATTACAACAAGATTCAAGACAGGATTTTGGAAGGATGTCTTTTTTTCATTTTAAAAACTGACCTATATTTTTCTGTGACTATAATTTTAATACACTTTTTTGCTTTTTCCCAATAGCATACTTCCCTGCTAAAACCTATGGTTATTTACTAAAACAAATCTAGCGTAATTCAATCTACCAATTTATCTATGAATCAATAAACTGAATTAAATTTGCTCATATTCTTATTCTTCTCTCTGTTTTTTTAGCAGAATTCATATTATTTCTATGGATTACTAATAGAAGTTTAGTTTATAGCTCAATCCTTAAATGAAACTGGGTGTGATTACTTATAGGAAAGTGTGTTTAGGACAGCATAATGTAGTATAATGTAGTGCTTTTAGGTACATAGATTAACACCATCTGTTGTTTGGAGATAAAAGGGAATTAATATTAAACCTTTTAAGCCTGCCATTCTTTAAAGTAGTAGTTCTTTCCCATAAACAAAATCCTGCTCCCAGAGGCCAATGTTAAGATCTGAAGAAAGATTTCAACAGCAAAATAGCCACTTCGAAAGTATGCCCTGTCATATTATAAGGTATTCATTCTCATTTAGCCCTCATTAGCAGCATTGACAGATATTAAGGGCCCTGAGAGAATATTTGCAAGATCCAAACTGGTCCTATGTTCTTTTTATTAGTGACTTGGATGAAGGGAAGCAAATGCTTATCAAGTCTGCAGATGACGCAAGCAAAACAGCTAGAAATAAAATTCCAAATTCTGGGAGTTAAACTACACATTTAAAAGTTTAAAAAACACTGGTAGCAGGGCTACCTTATCTGAAATGAATGGATGGAAAAAGAACAGAATAATGTCTTCGTTACCAAGCAGTGGTCATCTGGAGACTTGCAGGCCACATAGGATAGCTCTAAATCACCTGGAGGTGATAGACTCCCCTCCAGTGGTGGGTTTCAAAAATTTTTGGAACCTACTCTGTGGGTGTGGCCTCCTTTGTGGGAGTGGCTTGCCAGCCATGTGACCAGGTGGGAGTGACTTGCTGGCCATGTGACCGGGTAGGAGTGGCTTGCCAGCCATGTGACCGGGTGGGAGTGGCTTGCTGGCCATGTGACCAGGTGGGAGTGGATTGCCGGCCATGTGACCGAGTGGGGGTGGCTTGCTGGCCATGTGACCGGGTGGGAGTGGATTGGCAGTCATGTGACTGGATGGGAGTGGCCAAGACAATGTCACTGAATTCTTTGCCCCAATGGATGATCTACAAAAAGAAGATATAAAAAAGGAAATTTATTATTTTATGCACTTACTACTTAAATACGATTAAAATAAGTACACAAAACAATAAAAGCTTACTACTTACTACTTGTATTTCAAAAGGAATAAATACATATTTAATTTTACACGTTAACAGTTGTTGGAATTATGTTTGAACAACAGTGGAAAAAACAATAATATGAAAATGAATAAATATTAGAATGTGCAGGAATGAATAAATTGACAAAATCAAGAAGGCTTAGAATACTTTTTCACGTGGGATTTGTTTTATCAATTGCTAACTAACAGAAACAGCAATTAGAAATCTAAAAGTATGAAAGAAAACACCAATTATGTAAGGAAAGGTCACTAAAATGTATAAGGAAATATTATTAGTACTTGATCATTATTAATGTGTCGATAACTGCAGGACATTACACCCCCCCACACACACACAAACTATGACAGTGCCGGGAAAATACCAAAAAATATCAATTTCCCCCCAAAAGACTGCAGATGAAACCAGTTTTTTTTCTCCTAACCCTAAGAACAGGAAAGACAAAGCCACTGGAATAAAAACCATCAAGGCATTGTGGGAAATTTTAAAGTGCCAGGAAACTCACAGAACCAGCAACCACCTCACAATTACCTAAACAACCAGGTATCACACAGAAACACACAAAATCTGGCAAAGCTGCCTTGCACCAACCTGGCCTGCCCATAGAAAAGCAGCCACCTTGAGACACATAAACCATGCACCAACCAGTACACTTAAAAGCTACATATTGCATCACAAATAAAACATTTGCAAAAAGGAATAACATTTCTTGTAATAAACATTCTATAAACAATAAATAAATAAAATTTCCCTAAAAATAATTAAAAACCACCAAGTTCAGAGAACACAGTCCTCTCCCTCCTTATCTTTTTCCTTTTTGTCCTATCTTTCTCCTCCCCCCCCAAACCCACTCCTTTTTAGCACTGATGATGTTACCTAGTTTGGTAATGAAATGTCTGTAAAAAAAACCACCATCAAAAAGCAGCAAGGATCCCCTATCCCCCACCTCCTCTTTCTCCCTCTCTTTCCCTTTTTGTCCTTTATCCTCCTCCCCCTGCAAAGGAGAAAGAGAGGGAGAAAGAGGAGGTAGGGGATAGGGGACCCTTGCTGCTTTTTGAGCTTGGTGGGTTTTTTTACAGACATTTTATTATCAAACTAGGTAACATCATCAGTGCTAGAAGGGAGTGGGGTTGGGGGAAAGGAGGAGAAAGGACAAAAAGGAGAAAGAGGGATGATCCCCTATCCCCCACCTCCTCTTTCTCCCTCTCTTTCTCCTTTGGTGGGGGGTAGGAGGAGAAA
The DNA here is from genome assembly GCF_051295495.1 of Thamnophis sirtalis. NCBI lineage: Eukaryota > Metazoa > Chordata > Lepidosauria > Squamata > Natricidae > Thamnophis > Thamnophis sirtalis. The sequence continues at coordinate 154,884,572 of NW_028261382.1, forward strand.
GGACAAAAAGGAGAAAGAAAGGGAGGATCCCACTATCCCCCACCTCCTCTTTCTGTCTCTCTTTCTCCTTTTTGTCCTTTCTCCTCCTTCCCCCCCCCAACCCCACTCCCTTCTAGAAAGGTAATTAGGTAACATCATCAGTGCTAGAAGGGAGTGGGGTGGGGGGAAGGAGGAGAAAGGACAAAAAGGAGAAAGGGAGACAGAAAGAGGAGGTGGGGGATAGTGAGATGGAGAGAGGACGAATTGAACTAATGTGGGGTCTGAGCAGATTGGATGGGCGATTTTTTCTTTTGGTGTTGCATCGGCCCCTCCGGACAGCTGCCTTTACTATCCAGCCTCACTTTCCTTCCAGCATCGCCTCCTCCCTCCCTTGCCCCTGCTCGGTCAAGTGGCCCTCTGGACGCATTTTACTCTTTGCCCTCCCTGGTTGCGGTGAGGCCTTTCCCTGCGTCTTCCATCTACCATCTGACGCCCCCCTACTGTGGCATTTTAACCCTTGCCCACCTTTGGTCACAGACTCTGGATTTGCAACCCTGCTAGCTCAGTTCCATCTGGCTTTAAACATTATTAACACGACCACCTGTTACCATCTCTGGGACTATATCTGGGGCATCGCTTGTGGAAGAAGACCCCCTGTTTTCCCCAATTGTTCCGGACTCTTTGGACCTATTCAGACCTGTAAAAAAGGGGGACGTGAGTTACGCCCCTGTATACCCTCTCTGGACCAGAACTGGACGCTAATTATTATCGAGAGCCAATTGGCTCTGCCTGGACTCGCACCCTAATCAACTGCGCAATCCACTTTTTCTTTCTTTTCTCTACCTCTTCTTTTCTTACTTTGTATGGGATATGTTAGTGGTATGTATGTAATTGAATGAATGATCCCACTTTTTATTGCCATTATTGTTGTATTTTTATGTTTTTAACTTACGTGGGAATTGTTTGGGGGAGTGTTTGAGTATGTATGATTCGGAGGGCCTGCCGGGAGTGGCGGGGGCGATGGGGGTGGTTGAGGGGACCAGCGACACAGGAGAGGGTCGGGGTATTGCGGTCGTAACAGGGAGGGGCAGATACGGCGGGGACTTTAGGGCAGGCCATTACCGGGGAAGGAGGGTTCGCTACATTGCAGAGATCCCTCCTTCCGGCCCTAGGAGTCCCACTCCAAGACCAGATGGCGTGAGTAGTCAGGACCCTGGTCTCAGGCTGTTGTCGCTAAATGCCAGGTCTGTTGTCCATAAAGCTCCTCTCGTCCGGGACTTAATTTTAGACGAGAGGGCAGACCTGGCATGTATTACTGAGACCTGGCTGGGCCCAGAGGGAGGAGTCCCCCTTGTAGAACTGTGCCCAGAAGGATTTCAGGTGCTGCATCAGCCTAGAGCCCAGGGAAGGGGTGGAGGTGTGGCCGCCGTTATCCGGGAGTCGTTAGTTCCTCGTAGGGTCCCTGCTCCGGAGATTGTCGGGTGTGAGTCTTTGCTGTTAAAGTTGGACCTCAAGGGTCAAGTGGGTCTGCTGCTAACGTACCTGCCTCCCAACAGCGTTGCAGCAGCCCTCCCCTCGCTCCTCGAGTCGGTAGCCGAGCTGGCAATTGAGTTCCCTAGGCTGATGGTCCTGGGGGACTTCAATTTGCCGTCGCTCGGTGAAAGCTCTGACGGGGCGCAGGAGTTCATGGCTTCCATGACAGCCATGGGCTTGACCCAAGTAATTCGAGGCCCAACCCATTCAGCGGGACACATGCTTGACCTCGTATTTCTCTCGGAGCAGTGGATTTGTGATCTTGGTCTGAGGGGGAGCGACATCATACCCCTGTCGTGGTCAGACCACTGCCTACTGAGGCTCGACTTCCGGAGGCCAAACCCCCACTGTAGGGAGGAGGAACCGACCAGGTGGTTCCGCCCCAGGCGTCTTATGGAGCCGTTAAGGTTCCAGACAGAGCTTGGGGTCATTCCTGACACTCTCGCCCACAGTCCGGTGGAGACTCTGACTGCTGCGTGGCACTCGGCAGCGTCGGAGGCCCTCGACCGGATTGCGCCACTGCGGCCCCTCCGAGACAGCGGATCCCGGAGACCCCCTTGGTTTACCGAGGAGCTCCGGGAGATGAAGCGCCGGAGGAGATGCCTAGAGCACCGTTGGAGGTCCGACAAGTCCGAATCGAACCGAGCAATGGTAACCACCTGCACCAGGGAATACACCAGGGCACTCAGGGCAGCAAAAAGATCACACATAGCCACCCTGGTTGCATCCGCTGAGTCCCGTCCGGCCGCCCTGTTTAGGGTAACCCGCTCCCTACTGAACAAAAGGGAGGCGGGGGAACCCTTGCAGGGCAGAGCCGAAGAATATGCCCAATTTCTAGCGGACAAAATTGCTCGGTTTCGGTCGGACTTGGACTCCATTCCTGCAGTTCCAGCCGAGACACTGGGGGACCAAGTAGAACAGCTCTGGGTTGAGTTTCAGGATGTTACCCCCGGGGATGTGGACAAGGCCATGAGAGCTGTAAGTACCTCCACCTGTGCTTTGGATCCGTGTCCCTCATGGCTGGTCAGGGACTGCAGTGAGGTGACACGAGGCTGGATCCAGGCGGTTGTGACCGCCTCCCTTCGGGAGGGGAACTTCCCCGCCGCACTGAAAGCGGCGGTGGTGAGACCCCTCCTGAAGAAACCATCCTTGGATCCGGCTGTCCTTAATAGTTATCGCCCTGTCTCCAACCTTCCCTTTCTGGGAAAGGTTGTTGAGAAGGTGGTGGCCTTTCAGCTCCAACGGTCCTTGGAGGAAGCAAACTACCTAGACCCCTTCCAGTCAGGCTTCAGACCCGGCTACAGCACAGAAACCGCTTTGGTCGCATTGATGGATGATCTTTGGAGAGCCAGAGATGAAGGACATCCCTCCATCCTGGTCCTCCTTGACCTCTCAGCGGCTTTCGATACCGTCGACCATGGTATCCTTCTGCGACGACTGCGGGAGGTGGGAGTGGGAGGCACCGTGTTACGGTGGTTCTCCTCCTACCTCTCGGACAGGTCGCAGTCGGTGTTAGTGGGGGGGCAGAGATCGTCCCCTAGGCCCCTAAATTATGGGGTGCCTCAGGGGTCGGTCTTATCCCCCCTACTATTCAACATCTACATGAAACCGCTGGGAGAGATCATCCGCAGGCACGGGATCAGATACCATCAATATGCGGACGATACTCAATTGTATCTGTCCGCCCCGTGCCAACTCAATGAAGCGGTGGATGTGGTGAGCCGGGGTCTTGAGGCCGTTATGGACTGGATGAGGGTTAACAAGCTTGTGCTCAACCCGGAAAAGACCGAGTGGCTGTTGTGTTTTCCTCCCAAAGATTTGGCTAATATACCATCACTCAGGCTGGGGGGTCAAATTCTATACCCCTCAGAGAGGGTTCGCAACTTGGGAGTCCTCCTGGATCCGCAGCTGTCATTTGACCACCACCTAACGGCTGTGACCAGGGGGGCATTCGCCCAGGTTCGCCTGGTGCGCCAGTTGCGACCCTTCCTGAATCGGGAGGCTCTCACAACAGTCACTCGGGCCCTAGTGATCTCTAGGCTGGAATACTGCAATGTGCTCTACATGGGGCTGCCCTTGAAGAGCATCCGGCGACTTCAGCTAGTGCAGAACGCAGCCGCGCGAGTGATTGCGGGTGCTCCTCGATTCACCCGCATAACACCTATCCTCCGCGAGCTGCGCTGGCTACCTGTCGATCTCCGGATGCGCTTCAAGGTGCTATTAATCACCCATAAAGCCCTTCATGGCAGTGGATCTGGATACTTGAGAGACCGCCTTCTGCCAATTACATCCCTGCGACCAATAAGATCTCATAGGTTAGGCCTCCTCCGTATTCCATCGGCCAGCCAGTGTCGGCTGGCAACTACAAGGAGGAGGGCCTTCTCAGCAGTAGCCCCGGCCCTTTGGAACGAGCTCCCTGTAGAGATCCGCACCCTCTCCACCGTCCAAGCCTTCCGCACAGCCTTGAAGAACTGGCTCGCCCGCCAGGCCTGGGGATAAGGATAGTGACCCCTCCCGAATGATGAATGTATGTTGCTTACCATTTTAGTATTTGTCTCTATTTTGTTGTCTGTATCCCCCCCCTTCCTAGTTTATGTGAGCCGCCCTGAGTCCCCTCAGGGAAAAGGGCGGCCTACAAATTCCAATAAACTAAACCAAACTAAACTAAACTCTCTTTCTCCTTTTTGTCCTTTCTCCTCCTTCCCCCCCCCTCCACTCCCTTCTAGCACTGATGATGTTATCTAGTTACCTTTCTAGAAGGGAGTGGGGTTGGGGGTAAGGTGACCAGACGTCCCACTTTTGGTGGAACAGTCACTATTTTTAATAATGTGTCCTGTGTCCCGCGGCGTGTTCAAAAACTCCCGATTTTCCAAAAGAAAGAAAATACGCCAAATCATCAATTTTAAAAAGAATGCCGTTAAAAAAAAAGTTTTTATTTCTCTGAAGTGTTGTTCCCAATGTGGCCTTTACAGGGCAGTGGTTTCCCTCTCTCCACTCAGCTCGCTCGCAGCGCCCAACAAGAGGCACGGCTCCCTCCCCTCCTGGGCGTGCGGGCACCGATGCGTGCCATTTTTCTGCAGGGAGAGCGATGGCTTTCTGGTGGCAGCAGCGTGGTGAGGAGGACGCTCGGTCCTGGGCCAAGCGGCTCAGAAAGGGTTTTTTTGCCCGCTTATCTCGGGTGCCGCTCTCCCTGCAGCCATGCCGTGCAAGCCGCCATCAGCAACCTGGTCCAGGTGAACCGAGGGGAGGCAGGCGGGGATCCGGTTGGGAGAGGCTGGCGATGGGGGTGACTTTTGAAAGGGTTGGGGGGCGTTGTGGGAAAGCAATCGGAGGAAGGCTGCTTTGCAACCGCCAGCAAAGTCCCATCTAAACTTCTTGGTTCACCCTCTCCGGCCCGGAGCAGACCGTTCTCGGGAAAGCCGGGTTCTTCCTCCCTCCCTCCCTTCTCTTCCCTTCCTTCCTTTTCCCTTCCTCCCTTTCGCTTCCCTCTTCTCTTTCCTTCCCTCCCATCTTTCCTTCCTTCCTTCTCCTTCCCTCCCACCAGCCCAGAGGAGAAGCAGCTGCTTCTGGAACTTCTTGAGAAGTTTCCTTGCCTGCTTTTCTCCTTCTCAAACGCCTTCCAATGACTGGCCAAGCTCTCCTCCCCGGAGTCTCTGTCTTCTGCCTGGGAATGGAATGGGTGTGTGTTATTGATTAAAACTTTTGCCACCTGGGGCTGCAGCTGAGGTGAAGCTACCAATCTCCCACCGGCACCCCCGCCCGTGGCAGCGGTGCCTCCCCCTCTGCTCAGAGCACCTGAGCTGGGCACCGCATTACTCCTGCCCCATCCTCCTCCGCAGTGCTTTGAAGGAGCCATGAGGCCGTGGGAGCCAATAGGAAGGCGACGGAGGGGGCGGGAGCAGGAAACAAAAGGCCCCATGGCTTCTCAAAAGCACGGCGGAGGAGGAGGCAGTGGTGGCAGGAGTAACGCGGTGCCCAGCTCAGGTGCTCTGAGCGGAGGGGGAGGCGACACTGCTGCTGCCACGGGCGGGGGCACCAGCGGGAGTTTTGGCGGCTTCACCTCAGCCGTAGCGCCTGACGGCAAAATTTTTAATCAAGAACACACCGCCACCCTGTCAATAGTGTCCCGCTTAACCAATTTTAAAATCTGGTCACTTTAGTTGGGGGGGAAGGAGGAGAAAGGACAAAAAGGAGAAAGAGAGACAGAAAGAGGAGGTGGGGGATAGTGGGATCATCCCTCTCTTTCTCCTTTTTGTCATGCAGCCCTGCGTTATAAGCGAGCCCAGGATCCTTGCAAGACCGCAAAAGGTCACTGGACTGGCTTATAGTTCAGGGCCGTGGCAGGCCGCTCCAAATGGCCTGCTGCTGCCCCTCCCTGCCCCGTGCTTAGTTGCAGCTTACTTACCTCCTTGGAGTCGGCAGGCAGCAATAGAGAGCCAAGCAGGAAAAAAGCTAAGTGGGTTTAGATAGGGCTCTTAGAGTTGGGTGGGGCGATAGGTGAGCCAGCCAATCAGTGAGCGGTGGGTGGTGCTAGGATAGTGCGGATGGGCAGGGGGAGCGAGCAATGGAGCGGTTTCCAGATGGGCGGGGGCGAATGAGAGAGTGAGCAACAAATGCAAGAGAGTCTTTATTTTACCCAACTAAAGTGTCAGCCTCTGTTTTGCTGCTTGCTTTTCAGCTGTCATTGAAACGGGAAGGGAGGGCATGGTATTTAGGTGAGGGAAATAATCTGTACAGGAGGACTGTTAATTGGGAGTTGTTCACACCATTCATTTGCGCATGTGGAAGAAGGGGAGTTTCCCGCCAAGGCCAACTGTCCTGCATACCAACCTGATGATGATTTTTGAAGATATCTTCCACCTGACAGCTGTGGAGATATACGATTGACTATGGACTGGGGTACCAAGGGGAGGGGAATGAATCATGTATTGATATCTAATGCTTTCGTGCACTTTTGCTCAGATCCAGCTTTGCTTAGCTTCTCATTACTTATAATCAGTAAAAGTACTCTTAATTCTGCAGAATGGAGTTGAGTGGTTTCTTTCTTGTTATTAAGTAAAGGAGCCATAACATAAAGTGAAACAGTTCAAAGAAAAAAAATCCAAACATTAAGGAAAGTGAGGGATCCTGCCTTTTTAGATTTTAGAAGTAAGATTACATTATTGATTATAATTCACATGTAAAATTACTTCCTTACAAAAAGCTTAGATACCAAGGGAGTTGTTGTCCTTATTTTTTCTTCCAAATTTATGCTGTTCTAGATTACTCATAATCATGCAATTTGGGAAAGTTGTACTAAAGCTCTCTATTGAAGCTCTCCTCTCTGGTCACAGAATCTAATACAAGGGTGTCAAACTCAAGGCACCCCATGGGGTGCTTAGATCTGGTGACCCTGGAAAGAATGAGGGACCAGCCCGCGATTCCTCTGCCAGCAAAAACAGGCTCCTGAACTCCATTTCCGGCTGCGACAGTCTCCTGCAATCCTCTGCCAGTGAAAACAGAGCTCGGGAGGTCACTGGCAGAGTGCTCAGGCCGCCACAGGTGCTCCCGACATGAGTGACATCGAGCAGGAAATGCGCCCTCTGGCCAGCACCCCCCCCAAGGTCAAACACAACCCTCAATGAAATCAAGTTTGACACTCTTGATCTAAAATGTTAAAATCGCACCTAAGGCAGAAATCTTTTATTTAATTGTATAAATCACTAAAGATGCCTGTAAGCTTCCTTGGCAATTGGCTGTGGTTGAAGTAAGGGTGATATTCTGGGGAAATAGTAAAGCATATTTATGCTGCAGGACATAAAGATGAGCCCTAATATTTTTTTAATGGTTCCTCCCAGTTTGTCCTTATTTATTCAAAGCATTGTTTTCTCACATGTCACTAAAATGTTTCTAGATTTCTGTAAAAGTTGATGAATTGTGTAAAGCCTGCTAGAATGTCAGTTTATAGGAAAATTTATAAGATTATAGGAAGATACCACTATTTCTGAAAGGCAGTGCTACCTCTATAATGAAGCCTTAAAAAACCCCATAGATAGCAGCACAGTGTTCTTCATTTTTGCCTACTGAAGGAAAATGTTATGTTGGTGTAAAGTTAAGTTTCATGCATGTTATATTTTCTCTACTTTGACAAGCATTGACTTTCTAGAAATGCAAAACTGGAAGAATGCTAAGAATTGGTACATTCAGACTCCCATAATAAGCCTTTTGTGCGATCTCTTTTGATTAATATTTAGATAAGATTGACTTTGTTCCTTACAAATATTGCTTGCTGAGAATAAGCCTTTTGATATTGTCCTATGCTGATTTTATCACACCAATGTGTCTTCATATAAGTTTGGTAATTCTGAAAATTAAGAAGTATTGCAGCATGCAATGAATAGCAGCATGCAATGAATAGCAGCATGCAATGAATAGCAGCATCCATTAGAGACATGTATTTTAATGCATTCTCCCATTGGAAGAGAATTATGTGAATTAATCAAACGGGTTTTCAGAATCTTGACCTGTTTCACTTTTATTTACATTTGCTGACCAGTCTTTTTTCTGTACCTGAGGTGTTGGGATGGTGAAACAAACTTTGACAATGATAAAAGGATTCAGACCACACTGAGCCTGATCGTGTCTTTCAAGAAAGTGAAATTCTGCCCTCAAGTGGAACCTTTGAAAAAGGAGAACAGTCTCTAAGCCTTGTGTCAATTTAATTTTTTTATTGTCCACCTCTTGAGATACAAAGCCGGGGGAGCATAGAATGAATAAAGGAAAATGCATGCGCTGAGCAGCTGAAACAAAAGGAAGGAAAGTGATGACTTGTTCTTCAGCCCGCAGTCCAAGCGAAGATTAATTTCAAATAATTATTTCTCTCTCCCTCTTAAAACCTGCATTTGATTTTTTTCTCTCTCTGTTCCTCTGATATTTTTTCAAGAGTCTTTCAGTTTTTCTAATTTAGTTGCGGTTCTAATTTAGAACTTTAATATTGCAATATTTAACTGAATCTGTATTTGATTAATTGAATTAACAGAATTTAACAGAATTTAAATTGAAGTGAAAAAAAGTTTGATTTTTTTTCCTACCCCTTCTCAAATTGTCTTGCCTCAACAAAAACATCCACACCCTTGTCTGCACCTCCAAAATATGGCTAGTGGTATGTCCCAAATTAAGGCAACTCATCAATGTTGGCTAAGATTCCATAAATCTTAGCTTCAATTTTGGATCGTGGGAATAATGGTAATGTCATATACGACTGTTGTATCAAAATAATGTATAATAAGCCTACTTATATAAAATGCTATAGAAAAGCTAGGCATGATAATTTATTTTAAAATTTTATTTTAGAAAGTTATAAGGTTAATCTACTCTGTAACTCTGGGAGACATAAGGTAAAAAAACAATACAATTAAAGCAAGCAATAGACCAAATACGCTAAGAAAAGCAGCCATTTTAAAATATAAATACAAAAGACTTGCCATTTTCTCTAATTCAAGGCCTTGGTGGGCAGGGGGGAAATCAGGTTTTTAGAGCTATTTTAAATATATGCATGTGTGTATGTGGACAATGAGATAGATATAACAAGCCTGGAGGGAGAACAGTTACAGCTGCAACAAACAAGGCCAAAACCCACAGATACTCAATGTTGACAGGGTTGAGTTTAAGGTTGTTCCTCCCATTCTGTAGTCTCCAAATGCTGGAATAAGATTTTGACAGTGTTGCTTGGTTGGATTGGGATTGAGATGTATTTCAATGTTTTGTAGCTATATATATATATATATCCTTCACTATGCAGGATATATATAATTTGCACTAGGCAAATTGTCATAATTTTTGGAATCTAAGACGCACCGGAGTATAAGATGCACCAAAATTTTGAAGAGGCAAAATTTTAAAAAAAGTTTTTGCACTCTGCAGACCTCCCAAAAATGGCCCGTTTTTAGCAAAAACAGGCCAATTTTTGTGACAAAAAAGGGCATGCATAGCCTTTAGGAGGCATATAGAGTGCTCCTGCGGCGGGGGGGGGGGGCGGCAAAAAACAGCCAGTTTTTTGCTCATTCTTGTTCTCCCCAGCTCCCAGGAGCACTCTGGAAGCCTCCTAAAAGCTATCCACAACCATTTTTGCAAAGGGGGCAGGGTTTCAGGAGGCCAAAAATGCTGTATTCAGTGTATAAGACACATCCAGATTTTCAGCCTCTTTTTTGAGGGGGAAAAGGTGCGTCTTATATTCCAAAAAATATGGCGTCATTCAGTTTTGAAGGTTGGATTAGGATTTGGGAGATACAAGTCTATTTTGGCTGTGGAATGTACTGGTCCATCTTATCCCAAAATGTTGGTCTGAGATAAATTGAAGAAAAGTGGTAGTATGAATGCTGTATTTAGCTCCTAGAGGAAAAATAGCATATCTCAAGCAAACAAACAAGTAACCAATTCTCTCATTTCTATTCCTGAGTTATAATATCAATGGCACCTGACTTATTAGCCAGTGAAATTCCATGCCATGTGTTCTTTCAACATTGATTCCTTCTAGTTTTTCCTAATCCTTTTCATCAGTGATATATTGCATCCGATTTATCACAGAAATTAACTTGCTAGTAGAAAACGGATTGCTATAGAAACTTTTCTTACTTCTAAAAGTTTAGTTATGATCTCTAATGTAGATTCTAAATCAGATTTGATGCACTTGTTCAGTTGGATAATATAATATTGTGGTAGGAGGAAATTCTTTTCTGAAGCTAACCAGAGCTAGCCCTAAAGCAAAAGGATCATTAGCGCTTATCTTTTTCATTCAGCCTGGTGTAGCTATAGATACTATTCCTGCTCCCTCTTACAGATCTAATCCTATTTTTAAACTTACAGACTTGTTTTCTTTCCAATATCCTGTAGCAGGATATTAGATTGATGTTATTGTCTCTTTGAACCCTCATAAACTTGCCAGGCAGCCTGAAAAAAAATCAGAGTGAGCATAAGAGAGACTCTCTCCTTTACTGATGCTTAATCACGCTTTCATCTTGCAATGGCAAAATATTGATTTTATCATTTAAAAATATCTGACCATTTAAAAAAAATTACTGTTAGAAAAACAATCTGGTTTTGCAACTGTGTCAATAAAAAGGCTTCAGTGCAAATGCTACTAATAATTGTAGTGGATATGTGGCAATATGTTTTGCATCAAAGTTGCAGCAAAAATATTTTGCATGACTGTTATGTACATCAGAGGTGGGTTTCTGCCAGTTCGGCCTGGATCAGGTATACCGGCAGTAGCGGCGGGGGGAGGCTCCATCCACGCACCCGGATGCTTCTGCGCAGAAGCGTTGCACATGCATGATCTAACTGGTAGTAAAAAAAATATGGAAACCCACCACTGATGTACATGTGTACATGGAATAATTGCCTTGTCATCCTTAAGGATGTAGTTTATTGCTCAGACTGTAGAAACAAAGCATTTAAATACAGCAAATGAAATCATGTAGAACAATTCTACATTCCGTCATGGCATGATTAAAAGTTGTTCCATATTTTTTTATTCTACTATTTCAGGAACTTTTATTGCCAAAAATAGCAACTTTTAACAGATACAAATGCAAGGCAGTTCAGTTGACAAATTTTGGTTCTGTACTGTGCCCGAACTAAATAGGTAGAAAAGAAAAACATTGTTCACATTATTTTGTGTGTCTGAGTAATATCTGATTCTTATGAAGCCCGAAGTTCTTGCAAATTAAAAGAAATTAAAGGCATGTTTTATTGTGTACTAGCAACAGCCATTAATGCAATGCATGATGATGGGTTAATTGATATGGAGGGTAGCAGGTTTATCTTCTGCATTCTAAACAAATTTTCATTAAAACAACAACAGCAGAACTAATTGGAGGAGAGAACATCTTTTGTGCTTTTGTGTTATTATGTTGCATGCACGTGCGCGCACACACACACACTCACACACACTTAGCCTACAGTCATAAAGAATTTTCATCATTATTCCAAATTATATGTCTGGTCAATAAAATTAGAACTTAAATAATTCTTATGGCATCGTTGCTTCCAACACATCTGTTTCTAAGTGGAGTTCAGCATTTTATTCAGGTACTGCAAGTTCAAAGAAATGAAGACATTTTGCTTAATCTGTATGTCTTATGCTCTCAGTTGTCAACTAGTTCAATGAGTTTCATTTGTAAAAGAAAAAAAAATTGAGTATAACTCCTTGGGTGAAATTTAAGCCAGCTCAGCCAAATAAGTGGTTTTAGAGATGCCAATACTACTTACTGTCAATTCCCTCTGTATCATCTGAGAGTCTGGGATCATTAACCAAGCAACCATTGATGTCATGATCTATGTATGTTGGGAAGTAGATTCACAGGGGTTGTTTGGTATATATTGTTTCATATATTTTAAAGGATGCAAACTGATGCATGCTATGATAAAAGAAGTAAACAAAAGAAGGCAGGAGGGTTACCTTGGTTCCATATATGTGGAGGGATAATTTACTTGGGAAGGAATTCATTACAAATGTTTGATGTGTTGTAATATTTTACTTTGTTTGCAAATAAATACAATCTGAAGGTAAGTTGATGCATAGCTGCAATACTAACAACATTGGTGGGATTCATTTACCTTCCCTACTAGTTTGCAAATGTCTGCACATGCGCAGTGCTCGTGCATTATGTCAGGGCAGGTGGGTGGAGCCTCCTGCAGCCAGTGCTACCAGTTTGCCTGAACCAGAGAGAACCAGCTGAATACTACCTCTGACTACCAGATCCCCAAATTCACTGCTGCCAGGTCACTTCCTGTTTTTCTTTCCATTTTAGTAACTTGAAGATGTGTGGACTTCAGCTCCAAGAGCCAGCATGAGGAATTCTGGGAGTTGACGTCCATATATCTTCAAATTGCCAAGTTTGAGAAAACTGCCTTGGGTTGTGGTAATCAGATCCCCAGAACACGTGTCAACATGGACAGCATCAAATTCAAATGTCTTCTTGAACCAGTCCACACCAGGTCACAAAGCAATTATTTTTTGAATCCTTGAGTTCAGTCTGAAATGTTTAGCTTTTTCCCTGTTTTGTAATATGCAGAATTGGGATAATTACTTAAAATAGATACTTGTCTTCTAAATGAGCTTTCGGCAAAGATATATTTAACGGAAGGGTACTGATGTGAAACTTAAGTAGATTACTCCTGGAGAATTCATGGAATTGGAATATCTGACTTCTTCCTAAATTTAGAAAGGATTGAGTGCCAGATATGTATGTTCAAGGACATACCATTTCACCTTTTCTACTAACCTTCTACTATTTTACAAGGTGAGTCTTACCATCATTTGGGACCTTTAATAATTTCCATTCAGTGTTGGGCGTTCTTTTTTGTTACTTTTTCCCTTTTGCTTTGGGGGCCAGTACAATAATTAGTGGATACCTAAGACTATTGGGGAGGGATGTGGTGGCTCAGTGGCTAAGATTGTTGATCAGAAAGGCTGACAGTTCTGCGGTTTGAATCCCTAGCACCGCGTAACAGAGTGAGCTCCTGTTACTTGTCGCAGCTTTTGCCAACCTAGCAGTTCGAAAGCATGTAAAAATGCAAGTAGAAAAATAGGAACCACCTTTGGTGGGAAGGTAACAGAGTTCCGTGCACCTTTGGCATTTAGTCATGCCGGCCACCTGACCACAGAGATGTCTTCGGACAGTGCTGGCTTTTCGGCTTTGAAACAGAGATGAGTACCACTCCCTAGAGTTGGGAACGACTAGCACATATGTGCGAGGGGAACCTTTACTTTTGCCTAAGACTATTGGAAAAAAGAGAGAAGAGGAAAGAGGGAGAGAGAAAGAGAAGCCATCTTTTCCTGTCCTGGAAAACACATGCACAATGTAACTGATTGTAGCAGATAGAAAAACAAGTTGTCCAGACTTGAAGTACTAAAGAAAATGAGTTCTGTGAGCCTAAACCTCTGAAACATTCCATGGCAAGTATATCTAGTCATTGCTTACCTCCCACGCCTTATGTTCTGATTACCTGATATAAAACTGCCTTTTGCCTAAACTCTGTTCTCCTGGCATTTGTACAGCATGGATACGCCTCTTCTGCCAGATAATCAGACATTCCCAGACTTCATTTTAATCACGGACTAGTCACAGCAATGGAGATAATATAAAATATAGCATGAACCATATAGATAAAACACTGTTATTATATCAGCAATGCAGGAAAAATGCTTATAAGAGTTATTTTTTTATTAGTTGCCCCCCTATACTTAGATGTTTGCAATATTTTTAAAACATATTTTTACTATATAAAAAATGTGACCACCACCTAACATGTGCCTATGGTGAGATACATAAAAAGTATTGCACAATGTCATAGCTTCTACCTATTTATATACATAGGTAGATAAATTTATGTTCTTTATAACTTTATAACTATAATAAGAATTATTATTCTTTATAACTATTCTTTATAACTATTAACTATTATAACCATTAAAATAATGGCTTTTATATGCAAGCTTTTTATTTATCTGATTTCCCACTAATATGGTAAAATAGCAGATACATTAATTACTTCTATGAAGACAAGAAAATAAAATCAAGAGGAGGCAGGTATATTTTGTAGCTATTAGTAGTGTCACACTGTACTTTAAAAGGTAAATTATAATATTCCGTTGACTTTTCCATTCTTTTCTATACTTCTCTCTTCCCCTTTCCCTCCCTTTTGTTTCCTATTACTTGTTTTGTATTTTTGTATTTTATATTATAACGCAGGGACAGCCTGATGTGAGTTCGGGCGATCCTCTAGCTAGGATTCTGCCCAGTTTGGCGAACCCGCAAATGCCACCCATGGCTGGCCACACTCTCCCCTCCCCTCCCAGGACCTCCAAGCAGCCTGTTCATCATTCCAGGTAAGTGCAGGCCCCATGTGGAGGCTCGGGAAGGAGGGAAAACAGACCTACTGGAGGTTCTGGAAGTCCAGAACAGGCCTGTTTCCAGCCTCTGGAGGGCCTCCGGAGCCCAGGGGGAACAGTTTTTGCCCTCCCAGAGACTCGAGGAAAGCCTCTGCAGTCTGGAGAGGGAGAAAAATACCCCCCACTCATGGTACAGGAAGCTGACTAGGGCACGCCCACCATGGCCACACCCACCCAGCAATGGAGCAGCAAGCCCATTGCTGCAATTTTTGAAACCCACCCATGATTATAAGCTAATAAAAAGCTGTAAAATGAGAAAAAGTAAACTATAGGATTCCTTGATTATCAATCAAGTCTTAACTTCACAATTTTAGGCTTATTTGTTACAGAATGGGCAGCTTCCCACTTGTACATTTTCCTCTTTTGAGTTTTGCAAACCAGAGAGTTGTTCAGAATTAAAGCTGGAAATACAAATAAAGGCTTTGTGGGACAAATATTAAACAAATAATTTTAAATATGGCAAATGGTAAAACACCAGGATTGGATGGATTCCCAATCGAATAGTGTAAAACATTTAAAGGTCTTTTGATGCCAAAGCTTTGCCAACTGTATGATGTGATACTTATTAAAGTATCAGAAATTTTTTATTAATTAGGCTTATATTACAGTCATATCAAAATCAGAAAAAATAATGTGCCAAATATTTTCCAATCTCATTGATTAATGTTGATACAAAAATATTTACAGTAGTGCTAGCAAATAGATTACAGCAAGTGTTATTAAGAATGATCAAGTGGGGTTTATAAAAAAGTAGGCAAGCAGCAGACAATATTGGGTTAGTTGCAGATTAAACCAACTTCAATAAAAATGAAGATCAATTGGCAATCTTATTGTTAGAGACTGAAAAAGCTTTTGATAAAACATATACCATAGGCAGTACGTGTTTTCTGTATTGCTTAGCTTCGGATTTCCTTTGAAATTCATAAAATGGATCAAAATATTATAAGAATTGCCCATATAAAGGTTAATAGTTTATTTTCTGCTATGTTCACATTATTTAGAGGAATTTGACAAGGGTGATTCCTACTTTATCCTTGCTTTGTGATATTTATTTCGAACCCTTGGCTTTTGTTCTTAGACAACATAAGGACATTTACAGAGTATTGCATAATTTTGTTGAACATGAACTGGTTTTACTTACAGATGACATTCTTTCATTTATTTCTAAACCTTTCATTACTTTTCCAACATTGATGAAAATGAAATATGTCTTTAGTAAATTAGTAGAATAGATTTTTAAGTGATCCAAATTAAAGTTGATGCTAATAGGTGAAAATCTAGTTATCAATTCAGGTAAATAATATCAATTCTGCATTATTATATTCTGTAATTAGAATACAACAAATGTTTAGTAACTGTTTACTATTGTAACAACATATTATAGTATATATCTTTTTTTTCCTAAGTCAGGTGCGCATGCGTGCGAAGCATACAAGGAAAGAGCATGTGCACCGAACCTGCAGTAACACCTGGAGCAACCCACCCCTGATCACATAAATGTGATTTCAGAACCTTTTCTTGTGATCTTTGAAAAATAATGGAGGAAGGTGAGAGGACTGGAGAAATGCAAATATTATCTTCAAAATGGAGGGATGAATGTCAGAAATGCTGTAGTAGTTCATTCCTCAGCTGGCCAGCAGATTATATTAATGATCTGCAAGGATATTCTTCTGTTATGTGATTCTAGGACCTTTTGGGAGAACCTGCAGAGATTATTTAAGCTCCACATAAAGACAGCAGGAAGGTAGCGTTGAAGGAAAACAACAACTGCTTAAACATTATTGATGAGAAAGATATAGTTTGCATGATGCAATATACATTGTTAGGGATCTTTTTTCTGCCCGTTGTAGACCCAATAAGTAGGCTAGGGAAGCACAGAATAACTTATAATTGCGATTATTATGTTGTAGAATAAGAAAGTTACCTAACAAACAAGTGCTAAGTGTAGGATACATTTCCAGGATTGAAGCAAAACTTTTTTCTCCCACACTTGACAAGTCTTTTACCACCCCGTGTGTATTCTTGATATACCACACCAGAGGAGAGGCTTGGGCTCAGAGCTCATAATGAAAAAAAAAAAAATCAGAAAACTTTCACTCATTGTAGAATTTTAGCACCTGGCGTAAACAATTATGCTAAGTCCCATGTCAGGAGTTATGGGTGGGGAAAGAACTAACAGATAGTATCAGAAATATATCCGGTGTGTTGCTTTTCTTAAATATAATGGAACAAAGGCATTTTCATCTGTGTGTGCAAATGAAAGACTGTGTCTTTTAATTTGAAGCATAAATATAAGCATTTTTTTCTAACCACTAAATGAAAAGCAAATGTATACTCTTTAGGGTCTGGAGCTCTTTTGACCATGTGGGCTGATCTTTATATATAAATTGTTGCCTGTGGTGTATAATCAAGAATATACAATGCTGAGAAACTTTCATTAATACCAGAAGGAAATAAGTTAGCATAGGGGGACTTTTTCTGTTCTGCTTTCAGACAACTCATTCAGAAAATCTGCAACTCTCTGTCTCTTTCCCTTCCATTGTTGAAACTGAAATTTATCAACACTAATTATTCTGAGTTGTTGAGAATGTAGTAACTTGCAGTACTATAAATTAAAGAAAAGAAAAATCACAAAACAACAAGTAATATGATCTAAGACAAGTTCTCATTAACACATATTCATGAACAATCTGTGTAATATTCTCCAATAATTCAGTTATGGGACTTGTTTTCATTATTATTATTATTAGTTACTGTATTTGATCTCCAAATGCTAAAGAAATTATATTACAACTATGCATGTCTTCTTATATCCAAGAGCAACACCCAGACATTTTGTTTATAGGAATGTTCTTCTAGAACAGGGGTGCCAAACTCACATGCTGGTCATGCCCACCCCCATTTTAGTGAAGGGGGGGAAGTCATGATACCTCATGTGACAATGTGACACCACGAATTTGACACCCCTGTTCTAGAACTTTTGTTTTAGAAAATTACCAAAGCACGAAGGCTATGAAGCAGTAATGGTATCCTCTTATTTTCACTACCGGTTTGGTAGCGGGAGCACGTGTGCATGCACAGAAGGTTCGTAATAATGTCTGAGTGGGTGGGCGGAGCCTTGCGCTGCCACCACTACCAGTTCGCCCAAACCGATGCAAACCAGCAGAATACCACCTCTGCTATGAAGGGACAATTCTCTTTTTCACCAAGGTTTCTTGTATGTTTTATGCATTTAATTATCCCTAGAGAACCCACAACTGAATAAACAAAATTAGAACTTTTGCAACAGCAGTGAAGGAAAGCAGGGGGAAAATAATAGACTTTTTCTACACAAATGTACTTTGTCTGCCTCTGCTTCTTATCAAAATGTTCACATTATCCATATATTTTTTAAACACAGGCTTTCTGTTTCTTTCTAATTCTGTGGTTCATACCCTGCAAATTATAGAGTATTCTCTTATGCATTCAATCATATATCATGTTCTACAGCAGGGCTGTCAAAATTGCAGTCCACCGGTCGCATACGTTACATGCTGGCCACACCCACAACCGGTTTAGTGAAGGGGGGGGGAAATCATGATACATCACGTGACTATGCCGTGACAACATGAATTTGATACCCCTGCTCCTCAATAGACTGCTATTCCGCCTCTGTTTAAACACCTAAGCAAAGGAAAATCCACTACTTTTTGAGGCAGTATATTCCATTGGTGAATAGTTCTTGCCTTTAGGAAACTGTTCCTGAGCTGAAATCTGCCCTTCTATAATATAAATGCATTCTATTCTATCTCCCGAAACATTTTTGAATAATCCAGATCCACCACAGACATATTTTACCATGATAAAGACTGTTGCTTAATTATTTTGATCCTTGTTGTCATAGCAATATTATTATCCTTCATGATCTTGCTTAATTTTACCATTGCCTTTCTCCCTAGAATTAATCACCTTACTTCTACAATCCTTTGCCCATTCTTCACTATACTTGAGCCCAGGAAGAATAAATCTTATTTTTTGTTCAGTTGACCTTACTAGTTGACCTAGTAATTGACCTTTGCTGTAAAGTCATTAAACATGCAAATTGATATTATTTTTCACTTCCTAATATTTAATCAAGATTTTCCACTTTTTCCCCTTTTACAATGAGCTTTCCTAAGAATTCCTTACTTTATCTAACAAAATGGTGTAATTGGCACCTCTCAAACTGTTAGCGTTATGGGCTTCTTGATTGAATCCTGCTGCTGTCTTATTTTCATACTTTTTGGTCCTGCCATTAAACAGATACAAGTAGTCCTTGACTTATGATAGGTTGCTTAGTGATTGTTCAAAATTATGATGGGGCCCTTTAAAAGGGACCTACCACCTGGCTTCAAAGTTCCAATTTCAGCCACACACTCACCCCTTGCAGTCAAGTGACTGCATTTTGCGTACTCGGCAACTCACCTGCATTTATGACTTTCATACCCTTTAACTTTAATATATTCACCATTTTGGCATGATCTGTATAATTAAAGACCTTGCTATGTTTAATAAAGTAAAATTAAATGTTTGTTTATTCTAGTGTGCTCTTATTGTCCATTTATATTAAGATGTTTGTCCTTGTCTCCTTTGGCTTATTATGAAACCAATTTGTCCTTTTCATGTGTGGATTTACTCTTTTTTGTAAGATTACTAAATACTGCTTGTATGGAGAATCAGTAATTTACACATACTCTTGCATCTTCCTTTTCATATTTGACAGCTACTCCATTCCTTTATTAGGTCTCCTCCTCCAAATTTTATTACATTACACACACACACACACACACACACACACACACACACACACACACACACACTTATAACTTCTTCTGATTTAAAATGGTCTGTGCTAGTCTAACCAAATTCGCTGCTAAAATATCCAATTAATTTATTAATTGTTTTTGGCAATTTCAAGGGTTTTTTGTGCCATTTTCTCACATTTCATTTATATATCCTTAACCTTAACCCTAAGTGGAATTTTTGCGAATTGAATTTTCTCATGTATTTTTCCAGGAAATGTACATAAGTACGGCTCAAAAGTTGTACACCCCTCTAACCATACCGATGGGTTCCAAATCCAATGCCAATGCCCATTTTGCTGTTAGAGTTCATGGAGAGCTAACCCTAACCTTAAGTGGAATTTTCGCAAATGGGATTTTCTCATGTATTTTTCCAGGAAATGTACATAAGTACGGCTCCAAAGGTGTACACCCCTCTAACCATACCGATGGGCTCCAAATCCAATGCCAATGCCCATTTTGCTCTACAAGTTCATAGAGAGCTAACCCTAACCCTAAGTGGAATTTTTGCGAATGGAATTTTCCCATGTATTTTACCAGGAAATGTAAATAATTCTGGCACAAAAGATGTGCAACCTCCTAACCATACCAATGGGTTTTGAATCCAATGGCGATATCCATTTTGCTCTATGAGTTCATGGAGATCTAACCCTAATCCTAAATGGAATTTTCCCAAATGGGATTTTGCCATTTATTTTGACAGGAAATGTCAAAATAAGGCCGGCTCAAAAGGCATGCTCCCTCCTAACCATTCTGATGGGCTCCGAATCCAATGGCAATGTCCATTTTGCTCTGCGCTTTCATGCAGAGGTAACCCTTAGTGGAATTTTTCTGAATGGGATTTTCCTATGTAATTTGTCAGGAAATGTACATAAGACCATCTCAAACAGTGTGCCCCCTCCTAACTATGTCAACAGGCTCCGAATACAATGGAGATGTCCGTTTTGCTCTCCGAATTCATAGGGACCTAACCCTAACCCTAAGTGGATGTCCCATGTATTTTGCCACGGAATCTATGTAAGTCTAGTTCAAAAGGTGTGGACCATTCTTACCATACCAATGGGCTCCAAATCTAATGGAAATTAGATTTTTCCACTCTGAACTCATTGAGAATTAAACCCAACACTAAGTGGAATTTTCGTGAAAGAAACCTCCATATATTTTGCCACAAAATGATTGAAAGTCCAGATCAAAAGATGTGCACCCTCCTAACCATACCCATGGGCTCTGAATCCAATGGTGATGTCCGTTTTGCTCTGCACATTCATGGAGAGCTAACCCTAACCCTAAGTGGAATTTTCCAGAATGGAATTTTCCCATGTATTTTGACAGGAAATGTACATAAGGCCGGCTCAAAAGGCATGTCCCCTCCTAACCATACCAATGGGCTCTAAATCCAATGGCAATGTCCATTTTGATCTCTTAATTCACTTTTCCAGGAAAGCTAGATAAGGCAGGATCAAAAGATATGTATGTTGCTAACCATACCCAAGGACTCTGAATTTATTCGCGATGCCCATTTTACTGTCCGAATTCCCAAAGGCCTAACCCTAAGTGTATTTTCTGCAAATTTGGTTGTTCAGTTTATTTCTCCAGGAAACCTAGATTATGTAGGCTCAAAAACATGCATGCTCCTAATCCCTGGGGAAAATATATGGGGATGTGTGTACATATTATCCATGCATACCTATCCCTCATTGTCCCAGTTTTGTTCTCCTGAAACAGGACTGGGAAAACTATGCGTGAGTTGGCCAGCTGGATGAATCCCCTAGCTTATTTTTTTTGATGTACTTCTTCAGTTCCTTCATTTCCTTGGGAATATGGAATAATCTTGGGTTTGGGCAGTTTTGCTCCTGGCTGGAGTGGTCTCGGCTCCTCTCTTATGTGGCATAGCTTGTACAACCCGGTTGTGTGATGGAGGCAAGGGACCTCTTCCCAGTCTCAATTTCCTGTATCCCCCTTCCCACCATATATTTGGGCCCCTCTTATCGAGCCAGGCTAGTCCCAGGATCACAGCATCTGTCATTTTCCGGACAATCACAAACCAGATCATTTTCTAGTGTTGACCCATTTCCAGTTTCACTGGCTCAGTTAGGTAGGTTACTGGGGCCCCTCCTATTAGTGAGCCATCAATTTGTTCAAACCTTATGTCTCTAGAGAACCTCCTTACCCGTATCCCCAGCCTCAGCACTGTGGGTAGGCTTATCAAACATTGGGGGCCGCATGAGTCTATTAGGACTTCAAATTCCCCCTAAGTTCCCGACTTGCGTGCCACAATTTTCACAGGGATAGTGAAAAGACAGATGGCTCTACTCACCATCTGATCTCTTCATTGTCTTCACTGTCATACAGGGTGGGTGATTGGATTCTTTGGCTGGAGTTCCCTCCCCCTCAGGTAGGAGAAAGGGGACTTCAATGGCCTAGCATCCCTAGCTGGACTTTGGTGGCTTCTGGATCACTTTTCTGGCTTTGCTGATGCTGGTAGCTCTGCCTTTGGTTTGGGTTCAGGCATGAAGCACTTGGCTGCTCAATGTCCCGGTTGGAAGCATTGGATGAGGGCTTGGGTTTGCCTTGGGGTATCACTGGTGGGTGTGGCTAAGGCCAATTGTCTCCCAGTTTATTCTCTTGGGCCTTCCGTGTCCTTGCCTCAGTGTTGTTCCTTGGCCTGCAGGCCCTCAGTTTCACATCCAGTTCTGTGGCAGCTAAGTACCATGCTTGTAATTGATCCTCTGGTATGCACAAGCCTGTCATAGCCCCCTATTAAGGCCCTCCTTGAAGTGATAGATGAGTTTTTTCTTTGACCAGTACTACAGGTTCCCTGCGACTCTCCTGAATTCTGGAATGTATTTCTTCACTGGCTGTCCCCCTTGCTTTAATCCCTCAGCTTGGGCCATCTTCTTCGTGAAAGACTGACGCGTATTTTGGTGCGTATTTGAGTTTGGCAGTTACAGCATTCACCATTGCTCTTTGGGTCGGGAAGGCCAGGGCGTAACAATATAGCACATTATCAAGGAAGATTTCCAACTTGTCGGGGTTTCCATCGAACGTGACACCCAGAGGGTGAGGTTCCATGCGGTGAGGTGGCAGTGTGCAGTATCCTGGGTGCTAACCAGTCCTGGGGTAGGGAAAGGGGCCTGATACCACCTAGGGCCACTGGAAAAGTGCTGTTTCGGCTGCCTGGCCAAGCTGGCTATGTGTAGCAGCCACTGAAGGGCCGGCTGATGCCAGACTCACCCCATTGCTGCTGCCAGACTCACCCCATTGCTGCTGGCATGGGCAGGGGGCTTCACCTGGGGCTGGGACTCACTGCCACGGCTCCCTGCTGTTCCGGAACAGCTCAATCCAGGCTTCCCCTGGCTGTCAGTCACAGCTTGAGCTGGTGAGGTGGAATCTGACAGGAGGGCTCAGGCTCCACCATCCCAGAAGCAGCTGGACTTGGCTACCTTCTTCCGGTACAGAGGTTCTACTCCCTAGATGCTTGTGCGGTCAAACCGCTCTCTCAGCTGCTCCACCAAAGTGCTCCGGAGTGCGGTCAAGTATCTCCAATCTCTTGGCTTGTCCCAGGCCACCGTTCTCCTTTTTTTTGCACTTTGCGGGTTGTGCCCCTGTGTACATGGGAGCAGTTACAGGGAACTTGATCTCTGCTGCTCTGGGTGCTGTTCTCCACCAGAATTCATCTGTTGTGAAGTAAGGGCTCCCCTTGGCTGCCGCTTCTCCTCACAGATCCAACTGGTCGGGCTTCTGCAATTGCACTTTTGGCTGTGCAATGATCAGCTGGGTGATCTTGCTCGCCTGGGTTCTCATCTGCAAGGTTGCAGATCCTCCACTGGTTTGCTGGCAGCCTCTCTTCCCCTTTTCTCAGCCATCTCTTCCTGAGAATTTCCCTTCTCCCTGAAGTAACTGGATGGAGGGCTGGGGCTCAGAAGTCCTGGAGTTTTGACGGAGAGTTGGCTTAGTGTTATGGTTCTGAATAATGCTCCCAACTAGTTCAAGACTCTGAGACTGTTGCTTTGTCAAAGATCCTGTTTATTGGGTACATCATATCGGCACGTTTAAACGTAAAGCCAACTCTGAATAATTCCCGTGCTTTGGCATAATTAAATGATAGATACTGCCCATCCCACCTTTGTGTCATTAGGTGACATTAGCCAAGCAAGGAGGGGATGAGCTTCTTAGTACTCCCTCCTCCCATTGCTAGGGCATGTTGGGTTAGCGTTGCTTCTCATAAGTCTTATTGTTGTTATGTCTGGCAGTCTGGAGGAAAACATTCTACATTCCATAAGCCCCCCCCTCTCCCCAATAAGTGTGGTAACTAAGAAATGAAGCAGAGAAAATTATGGCTTCAACTAGAGTCATTTCGAGAGTTGACAAGTTGATATCAATTGACAAATAAACTTAATCAAATCAAGGTTAAACAAATACAAATATCTTATTTTGAGAAAAAATCTATCAGGGTTGACATACACACATAAAAATTTAAAATAAACTGTGTTTTAGAATGTTGGTGTGAACATGAAAACAACAAATAAGAAGTCAGAAGAAAGTAACTCAATCCTACTGAAACAGTAGAGACAAAAGATTATTTTCACCAGTTTATGGTGAAAAGCTAAGTCATATTATATGAAAGAAGAGTCATGCTAGAGTAAAACTTGGAAGATCACAATCATAAATTTTCAACATAGGTTGAAAGCCTATGGGTTGAACCTAACACAGGTTCAAATATCTGTTGTTCCAGCAATCAAGTGCCTCGGCCTGATACTGCATCAAGATCCAAACAGCCAGCCCCTCTCAAGTTTAGCTCGTGTTTAACAAAATTCTGATTTGGAGGAAGCTGTTTCATCCAGCCAGTCTGGTCCTGCACCCTGGCTTTCTTCTACCAGTCTTACTTTTCTCCACTTAAGAGTAATTGAGGCAGACAGGTAGTGCATCACAAAATAGAGGTACTGCACTCAAAGATGCCTGGACTGGTTTGGTCTCAATCTTAAATTTTCTGACCTACAGCCCTAAGTCCCAACAGCTTACCCTGGCTCCTTCTTCTGGTAGTCCCTTCCTTTACCTCAGCACATGTTGAGCCAAACCACAGCTTTCACTACTAAACAAGGGATACTTCTCTCTTGCAGTCAAAGAGGTTGGCTGCATAGCTACCAAGTCCTGTAGCCAGTGAAAAGAGATAGTTCTGCAGTGGGCTAGTTGGAGCCCTGTGTATGTACGTAGATCTGTTGAAAGAAATGTCCTTTTGGGTTCAGCTCCAAGTGGGGAAAAAGACACTGGAGACATGGAGGCTGCTTGGAAAGATGGTTTATTGTTGGACAGGGCCACATGGCTTGAGCCCTGACCAGAGAAGGTGATTACATGCTTTGATGTAGGTGGAGAAGAAGAGAAGGGCTAAGGAAGGGGCTTGCTAGGCTTTTTATACCCTGTTTAGTCCCACCTCTCTGTTTTCTGTTCCTGTGTAAGAAATGTATTCTGATTAGTTGTCAGACTCCCATGGTGCCATGCAGGGGGCTACTCTCTAGGCTGTGATGAGTTCTCAGATGCCTTGTGGTCAGTTGAGAATATTATCATACCTTTCTGTAGCTGCTGGTGAAGTCTTTATTATGTAAAGTGGGCTAGCCTGGCTAGTCTTAATGGGCCTATTGACAAAAAGGGGGTGGGCAAGAAGCTACAGGCAACTATTTCTGTCTTTTAAAACATGCTTCTTTTCACATCCAGAGAAATATTCTGCCTTTTCAATATTTCCTACGATATTTCATTTTTCTGGGAGAGGGCTGGATAATATCTTCCCACAGATCACTGCCTCTTTTAGTCTTTTCCTCCATGTGAGTCAGTTTCCTGTTTCCCCCCAAATTCTTGTTCTCCTGCGGAATTTGCCCAAAAGAGGGAAACGTTGGTCAGAAAAAATAGCTACCACAAGACCTAATGAACATCATTGCATAAAAATATTCAAATATGACCCAGATTCGCCGTACATAATGTGGATTTAGAGTTCAAACGAATGTACATGTAATGTACATATTTGAATCTTATTCAGTCAGTTTTGCATCTGTTTTTCTTTGGAGTACATTTTTCTATTTTAACTGAAATGTTCCGGAGAACATTACGTAGCTGTGTAATAGTTTTTATTCTTTTCATAGATATCAAACCTATACTTCTTCAGCAGTGTGCTTCACTTTTTCAGTCTTTCAAAGATGTTCTTGTTGACCTTTCTAATTTTAGCTTTCCCCAATTAATGTCTATTTCTAAACTACATCTAGTGCTTAAAGACAAAAGTCAGTCACTCATTTCACAATCTTGCTGTTCAAGCTTCATCCACAAACTAAATTTTTTATTGCCTTTCCAAGGTCATTTTCTTAAAATCCAACTCTTCCACCAAGCCGTGGGTTGAGTGCTGAGAATTCCTTTATATGAATGCCATATGGTTGAGTAGATGTTGGTTTTATTGTTTCCAGATGTTTTCTATTTTGCCTTATTGTTGTTAATTTGCTTTTATTATTGTATACCACTCAAGAGTCTTTATGGAGCAAGGCAGCCTTACAAATCAGGGTGTCAAACTTGATTCCATTGAGGTCCACATCAGGGTTGTGTATGACTTCAGGGGGCGTGGCCAGGGTGGGCATGTGTCGTGGGCGCCTGTGGTGGCCCGAACATTCTGCTAGTGAAAATGGAGCTTGGGATGGCCATGCGTGGCTAGTCATTTACTGTTTCCAGGGCAGCCCCGCAGGCCAGATCTAAGCACCCTGTGGTCCAGATCCAGCCCATGGGTCTTGAGTCTGACACATTTGTATTATATGAATTGTACATCTTCACCAATCAGGTGTTTCTGTATAGGGAGTGGGGGATGTCAGTGGCTTGAAAAGGATGCACATAATTGGGTGACCAAAACCCCTGCCCCTAGGGCAGAATTCAATTGTCCAGTCATGCTCATCATTTGACACCATTGACACCTCGGTGGATGCATTTGTCCCCAAAAATGTTTTCTGCCTTTCTGTAATGTCAAGGAGGGCTTCACCTGTTGTACTTCATTGCATTTCTACTCTGACTGGATACAGGTAGTCCTCAACTCACAACCAGAGTTGAGCCAGAATTTATGCTGCTAAGTGACAAATTGGTTAAGTGAGTTTTGTCCCATTTGATGACTTTTCTCACCACATTTGTTAAATGAATCACTGCAGTTGTTAAGCTAGTAACCCAACTGTTAAGTGAATCTGGCTTCCCCATTGACCTTACTTGTCAGGTCACAAAAATGAACTTGGGACATGGCAGCGATCGTAAATATGAACCAGTTGCCAAGCATCTGATCATGGGAATGCTGCAAAGGTCATAACTGTGAAAAATGGTCATGAGTCACTTTTTTCAGCACCGTTAATGGAACGGTCACAGAATGAACTGTTGTAAATTGAGGACTACCTGCACTGTGCCCAGTGGCAGAAATAATCCCCTCTCTTCACTAATCTCTACAGTTCACTGAGTTTTTGGAGCGGCTGTGGGAGATGGGAAATTCTGGGAATTGCAGGACACACAAAGGGGGGGGGGGTGTTACCCACGTTAAGTGGGGCTGCAACATGCTGAAATATGTTTGGCTGGTTTGTGTTGGTTTAATTTAATAAATCATATTTCAGTTCACCTTGAGTTTCTGTACAAGCACATGAAAGAATTTTGGATAGGACGGCTGGCTTCATTCGAATCTTAAACCCTCTGGAATTCTAAGATTTTGAAGGTTAGAGTTTCTTCCGCGCAAAAGGAATGTAAACGCCTTTCCTCTGAGGAAGACAATATTACGATTTATTTATGAGCCGCGAGATTGTTACGCTGTCCACCCGTCACCCTCTTCCTATTGCTCCTCCGGGGAATTCCATTTAGATCAGTGTTTCTCAACCTTGGGAACTTGAAGATGTTTGGACTTCAATTCCCAGAATTCCCCAGCCAGCATTCGCTGGCTGGGGAATTCTGGGAGTTGAAGTCCAAACATCTTCAAGTTCCCAAGGTTGAGAAACACTGATTTAGATGGATCGCTTCCAGGTATCAAACTACGGATCCCACAGCCTAAGAAAAGGAAACCCTTCTCGCTTTGCGCAGGCGCACCTTGGAAAGCCCGACTCCGCCTTTTGCATTGTTTGGACGAAGCGGCTTTCCTTATTCCGCTGACGTCGACTCTTTGAATCGCCGCGATTCCGGCTGGGCTGATATGGCTGCCCAGAAGATCAACGAAGGGTTGGAGCACATCGCCAAAGCGGAGAAATAGTGAGCTGAGCTGCAGGAACTGGCGGGGTTGCGGGAGGCAGAGCGGAAAGGCGGAGCCCCTCGTCCACCGCGGCTGGGCAGGACGATGAGTGGGGCTCTTCCGCCTCTCTTTTGGCCACGACCATTTCCAGGGGGCTCCCAAAGAGTGTCCGGGGACAGCTGGTTGGGAGAAAAGACCTCGCTGGGTCAAAATCTACAGCCTGGGAAGGGGAAGAGGGAGGGGTGGTATCACGGGATGGGTTTATAGATCCAGTGGATCCGCCTGTTTAAAGATGCACCAAGGAGTGAAGGTTCATCTTCAGGCTCCGGCGGTGCAGGTTGGAATTTGGGCGTGTTGTATCAAGGTCCCCTTTCCACTTTAGAAAAGAAATGAAGGGTTTCTGGTTTGGAACCTCTGATCTTACTTATGTACAGGTAGTCCTTGACTTAAGACCACAACTGAGCCCAACATTTGTGTCATTAAGTGAGACACTGGTTTAAGTGAGTTTTGCCCCGTTTTTACGACTTTTCATGTCATACACAGCAGTGGTCACCAACTGGTGGTCCGTGAGAAAATGTTAGTGGGCCGCAGAAAAAATATTTGCATTTTTATATTGCACTAAATGCAATTTATGTTTTTAAAAAAATCATATTAGATTTAAAATTATGAATTTAGCGGTCCCTGAGGTCCAAAAGGTTGGTATATAGGATCTCCTGCTTGAGCAGGGTGGGGGCTGGACTAGAAGACTTCCAAGGTCCCTCCCAGCTCTGTTCTGCTTCAAAAAATGTGTTAAAGCGAATCATTGCGTTTGTTAAATTAGTAACACCATTGTTAAGTGAATCTGGCTTTTCTATTGACTTTGCTTGTCAGAAGGTCACAAAAGATGATCACATGACCCCCCTCTCCAACCGTTATAATTATGAACCAGTTGTCAAGCTTCTGAATGTAAATCACATGACTATGGGGATGCTGCAAAGGTCATAATTGTGGAAAAAATGGTCATAGGTCACTTTAGTGCTATTGTAACATTAAATGGTCACTAAGTGAACTGTTGTAAGTCAAGGACTACCTGTAGTTTATCAAACAGACTGCTCAATGATCTTAATGTTTTTCATGGACTTGATTGTCTCTTGAGGTTGAAGATTCTGTAAATGATTTATTTTCATTATGTTCCTTCCAATTGGTGTTGATTTTTATGGACTATATAAATGGTTTTTAACCATGGTGGTCTGTCCTTCAGATCTTCCAACATCTTGCTGCTGGTCATCCTCTTCTTTTTTCTTTCTCCTTTTGCAACATCAGAGCCTTCTCCAGAGGGTTCTGTCTTTGCATAATGTGTCAAAGATTTTCTGTAATTTGGTATCATTTATGTCATATTACAGCTGCCTATCCCTCCTTTTCTTCAAAGACATCTGAAACAATATTAGCGCTTCATCTGGTCCTGGCCTTTCTTGACTGAGATCCTTAAATTATGACACAGAGATAGGGATTGAAATGAGAAGCCATATCTGAGCACAGTGATAATATACGGCCTCCAAAACAGCATGTATTCAGACAGACGGACGGATGACTGACTGACAACTGACTGACTGACTGAATGAATGAATGAATTGAAATTAGTGGTATGAAAGCTGTGTCCATTTTCTTCTTCATTGTAAACAATATTATTAATGGCTTCACATTTTTGATTTTCAGCTTGAAAACTGGATTGTTAAAATGGAAACCAGACTATGACAGTGCAGCTACAGAATATTCCAAGGCAGGTATGTCTTGTAAAATAAGGGGGTTGTTTTGAAATCTTAATCTTTTAAAAATTGCTAAGGTTATTTTCCAAAAGCAATAATGTTCTTTCATTATTATTTTTTGCAGCTGTTGCTTTTAAAAATGCCAAACAATTTGAACAAGCAAAAGAAGCTTATTTTAAAGAAGCTCTATCCCATGAAAATAATAAAGCGTATCTTTTCATTATTTGTTGTTTCTACCTTAAGTAATTGGAGATCATGTTGGGTTTGTATTAATTTATGCCTACTCCAAACATATAATTGTATTTGGCATATTTAAGGGTGTTTTAACAGAAAATTAATAGAAGACTATTCCCTGCAATACGAAAACGTTATTGTACCTATGTATATCCAGATCCAATTTTGTGATTAATTATGTAATTAAATAAACTGTTAGTTATAGTACCTCCCAGTGACCCATTAATGTATATTCATTGAGATTTTTTATTTCTATGGAAAAATAGTAACAAACTGGCATTGGAATAGCAAATACATTTCTTTTATATCAAATCTGTGAGGAAGATTTCAGAGAATGCCTTCATTGGCCTCATTGCTTAGCCATTCATGCAAGATATGCTTAAAATATGACTATTCCTAGGAGGATTGCAGAGAGTTTTAAGAAGATCCTGCATATTTTAAAATCTTGCTTAGTAGCAATAAGAAATGTCCCCTTTCCCCTGCAGTCTCTCTGCTTTCAAATATGTTCTGGAATATTAAGAAGTCTTCAAGAGTAAATCGGAGGAACTTGGGATATTTTGGAGCAAAGGGGAAGAAGAGGAAAATAAGTTGCAGTGTGGAGTCCTTTTGTACAATTTTGGATATGACCAAACTTTGAAATCTCTGAGGTTAGGAAATCAGACTCTTAGTATTAAAAGCTAAAGTACTTAAGAAAAATAATATGTTGATTCTGAAGCAGGCATGACGACTTACTGATACATTCTATCTATTCTTTAGCAGATTTATTTTCATCAGGCTTTTGTTTTAAAGATAATGTTTAATTGATGCATGATTATAATTTTTTAAAATTCCTAAACCTAAATTGGAATTATCCAGAAATATTTTATATGTATAGTACATGTACTATATTTATCCTTGACTTGAAATAACATAAATCCAGCTTCTTCCATGCTGCAAAGTACGTATCAATATTTGTCAAATTTGATAATATATGTGAAATACAATTGATATCAACAAGAATTGATTGTCCGTTACATACATATATACATACAAATAACTTCATCAAAGTAAAATCAGATATTGTTAGAAAGTTGAGTATTTTGGAAGTGAGAAAAGTATAACTATAATATGTTCAAACACTTTCTGTAGCTCTCCATAACTCTTCTTTTTTTGTACAAGAAAATGGTCTTTTCAAGTGTGCTGATTTTCTATTGACATTAGGAGTGGCATTTAGAAAAGGAGTCTTCTTTTGATATATTCCATTTCTCCTTGGTTGAGAAACCAATTGTAGCCAGACTCAGCTGAACACATAGGCAGAAGGCTGGAGGTCTCAGATCTCCTTTTCCAGAAGTTAATTGTTTCTATTTAAAAAAACATTTATATAGCTGTCCATCTTTTATCAAATTCTAGATGGGTCTAAATTGGCAGTTAAACCATACTAATAATAAAACAATACAGTACATAAATATATTGAAACCATCCTATATTACCATGAGATGTTTACTTAATTTGCTCAGTTATACTTTTCTTTTTTCAGGGCTTATGAACAAGCAGGAATGATGTTAAAGGTATGACAGGTTTCTTTTATTTTTATGAAGACTTTTAGTTAAAACTAAATATTAGAATGATCTGTGCAATATTCATGTTGCAGTTTATAAACCTGTTTGGGATCCATGATTCATGGTTCTATGTAGATTTACAACTCCTTTATATTGAATTCCATTTAAATGTGCACTTTTTATAGAATTGTTAATTCATATTTTTCTGGGATGTAACCTGCCCTGTGTTTTCTGATCAGATATTTGGAATCCTCCCTCCCCCCATCCATTCATCCATCCATTTAGTTTTCTAAATGAATTCATAATTTTAGCTTTGACATACACTGTAGATAATGCATACTTGGAAAAGTTATTCTTGTAAAATTATGGGAATTTTCCTAGGACAATTGGGTTCCACCACAAAACCGCGATGCCCTTATCCGCGCCGACATAAGTGCGGAGGCAAATACGCGGTGTCCAAAGCGCTAAGAAAAAAACGACCCTACCGCCGCGATAACAGCGCGGTGACAGAAGGGCGTTCTACATGCTTCGTTCTTTGCCTCCAAAGGTAGCCCTCCTCCTCCAGCTGACAGCGGCAGCGGGCACGGGGCAAAGCGGGCTGCCCAGCAGCAGCAGCCCGCGGGAAGGGTCCAGCTCAGCCGCAGGGGGCAGCAGGAAGTGGAGGAGGACATGGTAGCGGCGGCGGCTGAGGCTCTCCTGGGCCGGCGAAGCGGGCTTGCCCGGCAGAGGCAGGCTGCCCTCTTCTTCCTCAACAACATCTCCTTGGACGGGCGGCCTCCACCGCCGGCGCCTCCCCCGGAGGAAGAGGCAGGGCAGGCGGGCGGGCGGCGGCGGCTGAGGCTCTCCCGGGGCCGGCGAAGCAGGTTGCCCGGTGGCGGCGGCCGCCTATCCAAGGAGATGTTGTTGAGGAAGAAGAGGGCGGCCTGCCTCTGCCGGGCAAGCCCGCTTCGCCGGCCCCGGGAGAGCCTCAGCCGCCGCCGCTGCGTCCTCCTCCGCCGTCGGCGGCCCTGCTCGGGCCCTCCGCGAGCTTCCTGCTGTCCCCCGTGGCTGTGCTGGACCCTTCCCGCAGGCTGCTGCTGCCGCTGTCAGCTGGAGGAGGAGGAGGGCTACCTTTGGAGGCAAAGAACGAAGCATGTAGAACGCCCTTCTGTCACCGCGCTGTTGTCCCCGCGGTGATGACGCGCGGTGATGACGTCGCGACTTTAGTGACGCGATTTAATCTCCGCTATTTTGCATAGCGCGGTTTTGTCGTGCCACGGGACAATTGTTAGAGCAAAAGAACAGTTTTCTGCTTTTCTTGCTCACTTACATATGCATCATTTGATATCTATGGCATTTGGAAAGCCTTCACAGATCAATCATAGATTTAAAAAAATAGCCTTTCAAAGTTTTTTCAGTCACATTGGAATTGTATGTCGCAATCAATTGCCTCTGAGCAGTTAACAATCCAATATAAAAACACAGTGTAATAAAATGTAACAATATTGTTTGTCTTCAAGAAATGATGTTTGTCTTTATAAATAAATGAAACGATACATATATAAAGCTGTTCTTTACAGACACTGAATTCGCTCATGCTGTTAATTTTTTAGTCTGTTGACTATTTCCATCTATTTTGCTAAATCTCTCTTGAGTAATAGTGAGCAATCAGAAATTGCTCACTGTTACTGAAGAGAGATTTAACAAAGTATGTGATGATTTAAAATGAATATTATTTTTTATTAGATTGTTGGATTAGGTTTATTTATTAGATTTATTAGATTAGATTTATTACATTGATAGCAACTTATTTTATACTTCCTGAGAAATAGGAAGTTCTTCCTGGCTCTTTTTCTTTCATCTTCAGGAGATGCAAAAACATCATGATGCAGTGGAACTGATTCAGAAAGCCAGCATGATGTACCTGGAGAATGGGACCCCTGACACAGCTGCTATTGCACTTGATCGGGCTGGAAAGTAAGTCTGAAATCTTAAGCTATTAGTTTCTTATCTGTAATAGAAGGCAGATCTCTTTAGTTCTTTGAGTAACTGAGTAATAATGTTGACTCTTTTATTTTAGAGTAATAGAAAACATAAATCCAGACAAAGCTATACAGCTATATCAGCAAACAGCTTCAGTATTTGAAGTAAGTCCTCTGAAACTAAACTAAAATACTTTTTAACTAAGAATGCTGAAAATGATCAGTTGGTCCACTGTTGCAAAAAGGTGAATATTAAAAGCTAGGGTGTTTTCAAAGCATGTATTGTATATATTACTATTTTCATGCCAGTTATTGCTACGTATTAATGGACAAGTTGATGTGGTAGAAGCTATCTTCGCATGACTTTTCCCGCTTCTGTTTGAAAATGTCATTTATTTTATGTATAGTCAAGTTAGCTGCAGGGAGGAATGGCAAAATCTAAACTGGCTAGGTCAGTGGAACTAAATCTGGCCATGAGCTATCTTTCTCTACCTCATCAAAAGATTTCTCAACAGTTTTCTAAAAATGCAATATCTGGCTTGCTTACGATTTACAACACTGCATTGTCTTCTAAGCACATTGCATTAAACTATCCCTTGTTGTAAATAAGCAAGCCTCAATTTGATCTAGTCCCCCCCAAGGGGTACATCAACAATTATTCTCGAAAGCATGCCCTGTTCTTGTGCAATTTTTGGAAGCCACATGATAATAGGGTGTGCTCTGACTTGCCTCTGTTCTTGCACAGCCTCTGGAGCTTCTAAAAATCACATGATAATGGGTTGTGCTTTTGTGTGGTTTTCAGAGACTGCAGAGTTTGTGGAAGCGCATTCTCTGAAGAGCTTTCTTTAAAAACAAAGGCCTCATGCAACTCAGAGCAGTCTACTCTAGGCCATAGGGCCTTGTCAACAGAAAGAAAACACCACCTGAAAGAGGCACGTGGCAGAGCCTGGGGAACACTGGGCCATGTGGGCAATCATACCATTTTCCAAGGCTCACATGTCTTGAGTGGCAGTGATGGCACTAGGGCTAAAATCAAGGACTGGGCCTAGACTTCAGGTCCAGCTTTAGCGCTGCCACCGAGTACCACTGTTCAGATTGCCCTAGATCAGTGTTTCTCAACCTTGGCGACTTTAAGTCCTGGGGACTTCAACTCCCAGAATCCCCCAGCCAGCACAGCTGGGGGATTCAGGGAGTTGAAGTCCCCAGGACATAAAGTCGCCAAGGTTGAGAAACACTGCCCTAGATGTTAGGGGATGAACATA
Organism: Thamnophis sirtalis; assembly: GCF_051295495.1. Lineage (NCBI taxonomy): Eukaryota > Metazoa > Chordata > Lepidosauria > Squamata > Natricidae > Thamnophis > Thamnophis sirtalis. Next base: position 154,918,799 of record NW_028261382.1, read on the forward strand.
TAGAATTGTTTCTTTGTCCTGATTGTGTGTGAGAGGCCAGCAGAGTCATTTTCTGAACTTTTCACCTTGAATTGAAAAGGTTTGACATTAGTGGTTTAGCTTCTTGATTTCTCTACACGGACAAATGATGGTATGTCTGAGATATTTTTAAAAGAAGCCATTTGAGAAATTGAAAAGTAATTTAGGCATATGGGACAGGGAAGTGTGGAGCAGATGTAGTATGATGTGTGATGCATGATGCATAATGTGGTCAAAGGTTATATCATCTAGTTCATAAAATTGTATTTAATTAATAACCTGATCAAACTTTGTTTAATATGAGAGAAATGTATTTGGGAAATGATAGGTATTTCAATCTGAGTTAGCTGAAATAATTCAGAAAACTTTCATTAAAATCAACCACTTAAACTTTGCTTATGCTTTTGTTTTTGTTGTTTTTTTTTACTCAGAATGAAGAACGTTTACGGCAAGCAGTTGAAATGTATGGAAAGGCTTCAAGGCTTTTAGTTAGAGGCCGAAGGTGTGCATCTTATATGTTGTTGTTTTCAAAATCAGAAAAACCAGTTCTAGCTTATTTGATAAATTCATTGTAGTAATACAAATATTATTGGGTTATGACAGTGGCCGCCAACCTTTTGGGCAACAGGGATCAATTCCGTGGAGAAAGGTTTTTCCTTGGACCAGAGGGGGTGTGGCTTTGCATGCTGCTTTCATCCCACGGATGGGGCTGTGTTTGTTTGTGCGGCCTGGTTTCTGGTATGTCGTGGCCCAGTGCCAGTTCATAGACCGGGGATACATTGGGGATCCCTGGGTTATGCCATATTATTCAAGTATCAGCTGTTCCACTGTGCAACATAATTCATATTTTAACATTTTTTTTTAAAAAAAAAGCTGAACCAAGGAATCTGGTTTTGAGAAGAAGACCTTTTGGTTTTTGTGGTTAATTAGGATTATTATGACTACAAAATATTTTTCTTCATTAAAAGCTTTTTGTTTATGTAAACATAAGTGGCACTCTTAATATATTTGGTTACAATATATCATATTTGTGTATATAAATAAGGCCTGAATGTTCATTTCTGCAGGAGTTTGTATACTTTAACTGCAGTTTTAATATGAGCTCAGCATATTCTTGTTTTTTCCATTGAAATAGTACATTTATTTGGGAAATTGGGTAATCTTGACCTTCTGATTCCTGCATATTGAAATAAACCTTTCTTGCTCATTTTTGTTTTGCAGACTAGATGAGGCTGCGCAATCTATTCAAAAAGAAAAGAGTATTTATAAAGATATTGAAAACTATGCAACGTGTTACAAAGTATACAGCTACACATTTCTTGTGTTTTTGCAGGGAAGGGGGGAATTGTGTTTTATCTTTTGAATTATTTTAACTTGGAGGGTTTCATTTCTAATTGTACACCATTATTTGGATTCTTTCAGTTGATTTTAAAAGAGTTCCATAGACCGGCCTTTATAAAATTTAGATCTTCATGTATTTATTTAGTGCCATTTGATCACGGAGATGAATTTTCTCCCACTGTGCTGAAAATATACGAATGCCACTCTTTCTTAATACGATTTTGGCATTCTTCAGATGATTAGGATTGAGTTGCTATGAAATATTGTGGTTTCCTAGATTTTGTGGAGTTGTCTGAGCTTTTGACATTAGCTGTCTTTCTGTTGTAATAACTAAAAACAGAAAATCTGTGCAGATAATACACTAATACAAACTGATCTACAAATGTTTTGGTTACTATTAATATCAGCAAGGGCTTAGCTCGCAACTCAATCTTTCCACTTCTTTGAGTCAGCAGCCTGAGGATAAAAAACAATGTTATTTCTATTTTCATGGGAGATAAATTGTTCAGTTTATGTCACTATGAAAACTACCGTATTTTTCTGAGTATAAGACGCACCAGAGTATAAGTTTTGAAGAGGCAAATTAAAAAAAAAAACTTAATGCATTCTGCAAACCTCCCCAAAATGACCTGTTTTTTGTGAAAACGGGCCCTCCCCCCCCCCCAAAGGGCATGGATAGCCTTTAGGAGGCTTGTAGAGTGTTCCAAGGGGTGACTTCCCCCAAAAATGAGCAAAAATGGTCTGTTTTTCACAAAATGGGCCTGTTTTTCGTCACAAAAACGGCATGGATAGTCTTATGGAAGCTTATAGAGTGCTCCTGGGGCTGGGGGGGGGGGATAATTGAACAAAAAATGACCCGTTGTTTGCTCATTTCTGCCCTCCCCCGACCCCAGGAGCTCTCTGAAAGCCTCCATAAGGCTGTACACAGCCATTTTGGTGAAGGGGGAGGGGTTTGGGGAGGCAAAAAATGCTGTATTCAGTGTATAAGATGCACCCAGATTTTCAGCCTCTTTTTTGAGGGAAAAAGGTGCGACTTATACTCTGAAAAATACGCTACATGGGATCATTAATTGCACATAGATTTACCAATCCCCTTAAAACATACATTTTTAAAACACCCTTTTATTCTCTTAGAAGAAAACTGGGTTTTCTTATCGTGGTTACATGAAAAGTTAATATTTAATCATTCATTTCTTTTGACCTCAGATTTAATCTCAGTTGTGTGCCGTACTTTTAGCTGCATTCAGTGAAAGAGATCATTACCATATTTTTCGGTGTATAAGACGCACCTTTTTTCCTCAAAAAAAGAGGCTGAAAATCTGGGTGCATCTTATTCACCGAATACAGCATTTTTTGTCTCCCGAAGCCCCGCCCCTTCACCAAAATGGCCGTGCATGCCCTTATGGAGGCTTTTAGCGAGCTCCTTGGGGCTGGGGAGGGAAGAAATGAGCAAAAAACGGGCCATTTTTTTGCTCCCCCAGCAGCACTCTAAGCTTCCATAAGGCTTTGTATGCAATTTTTTTTGACAAAAAAGGCCCGTTTTTGTGAAAAATGGGTTGTTCTTTGCTCATTCCCCCCCCCCCGGAACACTCTGCAAGCCCCCCCAAGGCTATTCATGCCTTTTTTGGAAAAAAAAAAAAAAAGGCCTGTTTTCGTGAAAATCGGGCCGTTTTTGGGAGGTTTGCGGAGTGAAAAAACTTTTTTCTCCCTTTTGGAAAGCTTTAACTGATTGATGAGAATTACATTGACCAAGTGCTGTGCCAGTAGAAACAAAGTCTTAGGTGCTGCAGATTGTCAGCAATTTCCTTCTCCAGCACATGGATAAATACAGCTGGAAACATCTACCTACTCTCTCTCCCGACCTACCTACTGTATTTCTCTTTCTCCCTCTCTCTCCCTCTCCCTCTCCCGCTCTATCTTCCCACCTACCTACTCTCTTTCTCTCCCTACCTATCTACTGTATTTCTCTCTATTTCTCTCTTTATCCCTCTACCTACCAACCTACCTACTCTCTCTCTCTCCCTGCCTATCTACTGTATTTCTCTCTATATATATTTCTCTCTCTCTCCCTTTACCTACCTACCTACCTACCTACCTACCTACCTACCTACCTACCTATCTACCTAACTACTCACTCTTCTACTTACCTACTGTATTTCTCTTTCTCTCCCTCTCTATCCCTCTATCTACCTACCTACTTTTTTTAAAAAAATTGCCTCTTCAAAACCTGGGTGGGTCTTACACTCCAGTGCATCTTATACTCCGAAAAATACAATGTGTCTAAGATTTGTCTGTGATTTCATTCACAAACCCTTTCTACAAATTGTTCTGATCAGTAGATGCAAAATTCCTACCCCTTATTTGGAACAGTTTTAACTGGCAAAATGAACTAGCAATCAAAGTATATCATATATTTACATTCTTCTGTAGTCTTCACATCCCAGATTTATTTTTCTAAAAGGTTGATTATATGTAACCCTATAAAGCAAGGGTGTCAAACTCACGGCCTGCAGGCCAGATGCGTGACACGCTGGCCATGTCCATGCACAGTTTAACAAAAGGGAAAAAAGTCGTGATATGTCATGTGATGCTGCTGTAGTGATGCGACAATAGCTATAAAGCCTCTCTACCAAGGATCTTGCAATCTTTTAATAGAATCTGTGTTTGCAGAAGAAAATTGTCCTTGTTTTGCTACTACACTATATCCTTGTTTTGCTACTACACTATATCCTTGTTTTGCTACTACACTATATCCTTGTTTTGCTACTACACTATATCCTTGTTTTGCTACTACACTATTCCTTTCAATAGAAATTATTTTTTTGATATAGTTTGGTTAAAGTGTAAAAAATGCTGTTTTTCTTTATACATACTCATTTTGGGGTTGTTTTTTTTAGAAAACTATTGCCCAGGTCTTAGTACACCTTCATAGAAATGACTACGTTGCTGCAGAAAAATGTGTCAGGGAGAGCTATAGGTAAGTTGCTTAATACATTGATTGCATTTTAATTTAATTTAATTTGTGTTTGAGGAGGAACCCGTATACACACTTGTCATTTTATCTCATTAAGTTTTGAGAATTACAGGCTTTCCCTATATATTGCCATTTAGGTATCTCTCTAATTTATTAACATTGTTTTCTGCCATAGAAAATTAAACTCTACAATTTGATTTGAACAATTTGAACATGTACTTCTTTGAAGTGCTCAGGAAGCCAGCTGGCAATTAAACTATATCTGGATAGTTTATAGTAATTACGCTACAACACTATAATAGCAAATTGTATTGTAAAATTGTTGCTTGGAATAATTAACCTGGTGATAAAATCCAGCAAAGAAAGTAAGATTGGTGCTAAATGTAATTGACAATTTGTGTTAGAAGGCCCGTTGTGCATAGAACAGTATAAGTAATGAAGTACACTTTAAAGAAGGCATTCCGCAGGACAAAAGACATTCTGATCATCACCCAGAATATATATTTAAGGAAATCTGTGCTTTTCTTATTTGGATATGAGTTTTTTCAAATTTTTAAATAGCTTCAAATAAATGCTTAATTGCTTCAGCATACCAGGCTTTACAGAAAGTGAAGACTATGCAGCCCTGGAGCAGCTCCTAGAAGGGTATGATCAACAAGATCAGGACCAAGTATCAGATGTTTGCAATTCTCCACTCTTTAAGTATATGGACAATGATGTAAGTTGCTGCTTTTATTTACTGAACAGAATAGCTATTAAAACAAGTAGGATTTTTTAAATTGAAAAATACAGATGATATAAATCAGTTGCACCACTGATGAGCAATGTATGTTATTGATAAACTACTATAATATATCCAGTATTTAAAATTGAATAATTGTAAGTTACTGCATTCTCTTTACATAGAGTAGAATAGAATTCTTTATTGGCCAAGTGTGATTGGACACACAGGGAATTTGTCTTTAGTGCATAAGCACTCAGTGTGTATAAAGCTATAAGTGATAAATCATGATCATAGTCATCATAAAAATACATTAATCATAAATGATAAGATACAAGACTTAGTGATAGTCATAGGATACTAAATAAGTATGCGGACGATACACAGTTGTATCTGTCCGCCCCGTGCCAACTCAGTGAAGCGGTTGACGTGATGTGCCAGTGCCTCGAGGCTGTTAGGGTCTGGATGGGGGTTAACAAGCTTGTACTCAATCCGGATAAGACCGAGTGGCTGATGTGTTTCCCTCCTACTAATTGGCCAAGTTTTCCATCTCTCAGGCTTGGGGGTCAAACAGTACGCCCCTCAGACAGGGTTCGCAATTTGGGAGTCCTCCTGGACCCACAGCTGACTTTCGAACACCACTTGTCGGCTGTGCACCAATTGCGTCCCTACCTGAACCGGGAGGCCCTCACAACAGTCACTCGTGCCCTTGTGACCTCTATACTGGACTACTGCAACATGCTCTACATGGGGCAGCCCTTGAAGAGCATTCGGAGACTTCAGCTTGTCCAGAATGCAGCCGCGCGAGCGATCGTGGGTGCACCTCGGTTCACCCACGTAACACCTATCCTCCGCGAGCTGCACTGGCTGCCTATTGGTCTTTGGATGCGCTTCAAGGCGCTAGTCGTCACTTATAAAGCCCTTCATGATATTGGACCTGGGTACTTGAGAGACCGCCTGCTGCCAATTACCTCCAATAGACCGATTAGATCCCACAGATTAGGCCTCCTCCGAATTCCATCCGCCGGCCAATGCCGACTGGCGACTACCCGGAGGAGAGCCTTCTCTGTGGCTGCTCCGACCCTCTGGAACGAGGTCCCCGTGGAGATTCGAACCCTCACCACCCTCCAGGCCTTCCGCAAAACCCTTAAAACCTGGCTGTTCCGACAGGCCTGGGGCTAAAGAGCTTTTGCCCCCCCCCTCGAATGGTATGGTTGTTGTGTGCTTTTAAATTGTGTATTGTTCTGTTCGTCTTTTTTATCCCTTATCTGTACCCCCTTCCCTGACTTGGATTGTGAGCCGCCCTGAGTCCCCTTCGGGGAAAAGGGCGGCATATAAATGCAATAAATTCAATTCAATTCAATTCAGTTCAAGTAATCAACATAAATCATACTAGGAAACTAAATATAACAATATAAATCATAATGATATAAGTAACAAAGTTATAGTCATAAGTAGAAAAGGAGATAGGTAATAGGAAAGATGAGAATAATAATAATAATACAGCCTTACTAAATAGTTTGACAGTGCTGAAGGAATTAGTTGTTTAGCAGAGTGATGGCATTCGGAGGGGGAACTGTCCTTGTGTCTAGTTGTTCTGGTGTGCAGAGCCCTATAGCGTCATTTTGAGAGTAGAAGTTGAAACAATTTATGTCCAGGATGTGGGGGGGGGGGGCTCTGGAGATATTTTTACAGCCCTCTTTTTGACTTGTGCAGTGTACAGGTCCTCAATGGAAGGCAGGTTGGTAGCAATTATTTGATATTATGATAACTAAATTACTGCCGCTTCAGCATTTTAAAGGAATGGTACAGAGCATGTAAAAACAGCATTAGAAGAAACTATTTTTTTTTTCTTCTGATGTCTTACTCTGGATTGATAGTGTTTTTGGAGACATTTTCCTTTCTGGAAAAGAATGATTGCTATAATTTATTTGTTGTGAAGATCAACAAATCTCCTGGTCATATGTATAAGTGTTTGATAGCTTTGCTTTTTTGGCTGCTTCATTGTATGTTTTTAGTAATAAATATTTTGTTTTCATGTGACAGTGAGATGCATATTAGCTTGCAGACTTTTTTCCTTAAGGTAGTTTATTTGTAAGGTAAGCCTAAGAGCCAGTGCTGTCTGAAGACGTCTCTGTGGTCATGTGGCCTGCATGACTAAATGCTGAAGGCACACGGAATGGTGCTACCTTCCCACCAAAGTGGTCCCTATTTTTCTACTTGCATTTTACGTGCTTTCGAACTGCTAGGTTGGCAGAAGTTGGGACAAGTAATGGGAGCTCACTCGTTACGCGGCGCTAGGGATTTGAACCACTGAACTGCCGACCTTTCTGATAGACAAGCTCAGCATCTTAGCCACTGAGCCACTCCGTCGCTTCAAGTTTATTTGTACAATGTGGCATTTTATCATTGGGTGTTCTACTGTTAGAATAAATTGGTATTTTTCAGGTGTTTTCTTAGAAATAAAGTACTCTTCACTGTATTAGATAGAGCAAGGTTAGTGCTTTGATAAATAATTGTGATGTACTTTTAAAATGTAGGGATCTTATTATTATTTTTACCTTTGCCAGTATGCAAAGCTTGGCCTTTCCCTTGGTGTCCCAGGAGGAGGTATGAAGAAGAAATCTCCAGTTGCACCACAAAGTAAAGGAAGTGAAGCAGCTGTATCAGCTTCTCGTGGAAATGAGGAAGATGATGAATATGCCGGTGGATTGTGCTAATTCTAACTCTGTTCTCAAATACTATGTTAGCTGCTTGCCCAGTGAACAAATTCCAGGGGCAATTAAAATGGCATCATTGCAATCATGAAATTGGAAAGAAATGATCTTAGCTTTGGGATATTTGTATACAAAGCATGACTGTGCACCTTGAAGTATTTTTGGATTACAATCATTAGCCATAATTCTTTACAATGTGTTTGTTAGCCCTTCAAAAAAGGGAAAGAGGAAGGAAAGGAATTACTTATATTGGATTTTTGTCTCTAAACATCTGTAAGTTGGGAATCTCTTACATGGCTCAATATCAACAGTCTTGCTAGTCATACTATTTTTGTTTTTGAGTAATACCATTAAATTATTTCAAAAGATCTAAAAGTGTGATAGATTTCCTTTTACTTCTTTGAATACAATATTTAATGACATGTTTGTGATTTGAACAGGAATTCCTTGGAGTTTCTTTGCCAGGAAAGTGAAGATTATTAGAGACAGGGATTGTGATAACCTACTTGTACTTGTACTTGACGCCTCTTCACCCGTCGTGGGTATAGGCGACTTCCATGGAAATTTGACGCCACTGTTTTTGGTCCTGTGCTAGGGTTGTCAGGTGGTGCAGCCAGTCGCTATTAGGGTTAGGGTTTTAATTTAATTGTGATAACCATTGGGTTCTTTCATTGAATCTAAAGTGCAATGAACAAATAAGGTACACTACGTACTTTGTAGATAAATAAAAGAAGAAAGAAATTCAGCTAAAAAGATTATATAGTGTTCTATTTGAAATCCCAGTGGACTAGAACCATTTGACATTTATATGCTTTATTTCTTGAATATTCTTTGGTATTGTAAAGCTCGCATTTTCAGTCTTTGAATAATGAGATTTTTCTGGAATAATTTAAAATAATTTGAATTTTCGTAGACATGTATACATTAGTTCCTCCTACCTTCCACTAAATTCAACACTTCTATTTAAGGGAATTTGGGCAAATACCAACTAAATTGTGGTTAGCTGTAATAACTGTTCACAATAGTGTATTACGTGACAAAGGAAAAATAATAGTCAAATGCTCCTCCGTGTTTATTCAGAAAAGCTGTAGGCTTTTAATTCCCTGAATCCAGGAATCAGAGTTCTCAACAAATAGAGCATAAGAATGTTGAATCTAAAGCCAAATTAAAAACTCTGGTATATTGAAAATTTGACATAGAACATGGAATGACTAGCAATGGAAATAAAATTGTAATTCTAGATTTAATTATGCTTTCAAGATTGGAATTTGTGAAAGTGTATCTATTTAATATATTCAATGTTTAGCTTATTTAACCTACTTTTCTATAATATAGCAGATTAAAAAGTAATGGATTTGCTGTTTCCCTTGTGTAATGCAAATTATCTGTGCTTTCCAACTAATTAGTGCTTTGTTTTTCAAGACATTATACACACACCTTTTAATTGGATCAAAAACATAGCAGGGAAGACAATGTTGGAAGTAATTGCCAGTTTTCAGTGAGGTACATTGCAACAATTGGTTTGCATGACTATGCTAAAATGTAATCCAATGTTACATAAAAGTAACCATTCAGAGTGATTTTTTTTGTATATCCAGATGCTGTGTAAAATGATTTTTGCCATGTGAACCTTGTACTTAATCGTGCCCAGCTTATCTGTAAATGCAGTAGAGTATGAAAGTTGTCATCATTGCCCTGCTGCTCTAGCCTAAGAAACTCTGTAGTTCACCTGGACAAAATAAAAGTGGAAAACTCTAATGGTTGATTTGTGAACCTTATTACAATAAGGATCATCCTGTAGAAGTAATAACCTGCCAAACCTCAGAAAATGAGCACGCGGTTCCTTAATTACATAGATACTTATGTCGTAGCAGTTTAATTGTATATAGGGATGAAACTCAATAACGGAAGACAATAATATCAGGTTGATGATTATAGTAATTGTAGACCATTTGAAGTGGCCTCTGGTTTATGACCATGCCTTTGAAAATAGTTTGGAATGTTTAATAGCTAAAAAGGATAGTATTTTGGCAGAAGAAAATAATGTCCCTCATTTGACATTTGTACAACAATCCAGCAATTTTCCTTAGCTTTACCTTTTCAGTAAAATATTGCCACAAGATGGTGCTGTGACTATTGTTCAGCCACATTTTAGTCACTAAAAAATAGCCTTGATATTTTTGGAATTTTTGAACCTCCAGGAGGTATTATATGTATTTATATCTGACATAGCAAATAGATTGTGGTAAGACCTGCAACACATCCCCAGCGGAATGGCCTTCTGCTGGTATCAATAGCAAAAGATAAAGGTTCCCCTCACACATATGTGCTAGTCATTCCTGACTCTTAGGAGGCGGTGCTCATCTCCGTTTCAAAGCCGAAGAGCCAGCGCTGTCTGAAGATGTCTCTGTGGTCGTGTGGCTGGCATGATTAAAAGCCGAAGGCACATAGAACGCTGTTACCTTTCCACTAAAGGTGGTTTCTATTTTTCTACTTGCATTTTTATTTCCTTTTGAACTGGTAGATTGGCAGAAGCTGGGACAAGTAACAGGAGCTCACTCCATCATGCGGCGCTAGCGATTTGAACCGCCAAACTGCTGACCTTTCTGATCGACAAGCTCAGCATCTTAGCCCCTGAGCCACTGTATCCCTCTTTTAACCCCCTTGTAATATGAAAAAAAACCTCTACAACTAAATTATAGTAAATGAGTAGCAGAAAAAGGCTCCCTTTTGAAGACTTAAGAGTGATCTGATTGCTATTAAGTGATGCCAGTCACGAGCCATTAAAATACAATTACAGTGTTCAGTCATATTGATTGTTGATGTGACTTAATAGCAATTGTGTTCTGGGAATTTCACTTAGCTGTATAATTCAGTAGTTTTCAAGGAACAGAAATAAGCAACACAATCACCTGATATGTCAACATTTTACAAATAATATTTTATTTATTTGATCAATATATTAACTGCTTCAATCAATGAAGAAACTATAGTAAGTGAACTATAAGGAACAGAAAGTAAAAGGAAAAATGCAGTACAGTAATATAAAGCAATAGGAATGCCAGACTGGAGATTTTGCTGTAAAAAGAGTTGCCAAGAAACAAATTGCCTCTGCATCTCTCCCAGAGGCCCACATGGTCAGGCCCTTATGGACTACATAAACAATGCATAAGCATAAAGTAATACTAAACTAAGACAATCAAGTCAAAAATAGCTAACCCTGGGTTTATGGATTCCTAACACCAATTTGAATCTCATCTTCATTCCAATAAGCATCAGAGCGATTAATTAAAATCATAACATAAATCCCAAATTACTACAGAGCGTGAGATGGTTCCATAATTTTACATTTCACCTTTTTTTTACTACAAATCTTAAGAAATCCAAACCTTAATTCTAACTCAGTTACACCAATAAAGTATATACATGAGTATTTAACCTTAGCCCTTTATCTAAAAAATCAAACTACCATAAATCATAAATCTTCTCCTTAATGCAAACTCTTACATTGAATTTTATAATGAAACTTGAGAAATCTTTAAAGTATTCATTTCTATAAGTTCTCAAAAAATAAGGGACACTAATTATTAGTTCACCACTCAGTCAAACAATAACATAAACTTCTGACTAATACTAAATAGAAATATTTATATTAATCTTTAACATAGTCAATCCCGTTATCATAATTCCCAAACACATATTGACAATAAAAACCTGCTCTAATAGAGTAGTAACAAATTTTACCACCAAAATAGCCTTTCAGGAAAGCAACCCACACTGAAGACAGCTCTGTAAAAGCAGAGCCAATAGCTATGGCAGAAAAAAGAGATGGTGAACGGATTGGCTCCTTGGAAATCCTCTCCAGATCAAGGCAAGGACTAGATACCAAATTGGCTCCATACAGCTCCCCAACTTCAAAGAGCCAGAAGAAACATCAAAGCTCAATGTGGGAGATGACTAGGCTGAGCCCGAAGGTGGGGGTCAAATGCATCATTAATTTGGAGTCTCCCTGCTCCTACAAGAGACCTAATTCCAATCCCCCGCCCTTGAAGTCCATTGACTCTTAACTGTGGCCAATTTGCCTGGACTGTGAGTAGATCAGATTGTTGTGTAAATATAGCAGGAAATAGAGTAGTGCAGTGGCCTAGAGGTGGAGCTCTCGCCTCACAATCAGGAAGCTGTGATTTCAATCCTAGATAGAAGCAGATATTTCTCTCTGGGCACGATGATAATATAACTGCTGAATATAACTCCGCATTGGCGACAGGACGGGGCAGCCAGCCAGTAAACACTCAGCTCCATTCAGTTGCCCAGATTCCACCCTGCAAAGGATTATGGGGTCATTAAAAGAAGATGAAGGTATAGCAGGAAATAAACTCTGAGTATTTTTGAACTCTTTCTGGCTCCTGGTTTCTTGCACCTGACAGCTGATAACTAATGACCTACCTTCCTTCTCCAACTAGCCGGGTCCTCTCCTAGCCCTTCAATTGATACTGAGTGCCTTTCTTTCTTAACCACCTTAGGAAATTGTTGTCACCGATCTTTTTGATGTTATCCTGGATTAAAGGTTACATGTAAATTAAAAAGAAAAATTCACTTTTGGAAACCAGGAAAAGAGCGTTAATAATGTTGATTAGAAACAATCAAGAAATAAAGGGATTAACAATTAAAAAAGAGGACTATAAATCACAGGCATTCATGGACAATATGGTATTCATATTAGAGGATCCATTAAAATCAGGAATTAATTAATCCAAAAAATAGAGGAATTCGGTAAGGTAGCGGGCCTTAAAATTAATAAGAACAAAACAAAGATCATTGCGAAGAATTTTACTAAAAAACAAGCAAGAATTAGAAGAAAACATGGGAATGCAAATAGCAAAAATTGCAGTTTATTTGGTCAGGGAAAAAACCATGAATTAAATTAAAATTGTTACAAGACAGTAGAGAAAGAGGAGATTCTGACTTCCCAATTGGGAGCTTTATTACCAAGCAGCAGCTCTCACCTGGATAAAGGACTGGATCAATTTAAAAAACAGAAGATTATTAACAATAGAAGGTTATAATTTGGAATTGGGTTGGCACACCTTTATCTGGGATGGGAAAGACAAGATTCATAGCTATTTCCCAAAACGTTTAATTAGAAAAGCTCTACTATAAACATGGTTAAAAATCAAAACAAAACAAAATCCCAACCTGGCTATCCACCATGGAAGCTCTGATATACCCGAATGTATTGGACATAAACAAGATAATAAGATATAAAGACATATTAGACAACCAAGAAAGGCTAAAAACAAGCCAAGAATTGAAAGACGAGGGAATAGATATTGGCTGGTGGCCCTATTTACAAATACAGGCAAGGTATAGCAATAGCTGTTAGACTTATATACCGCTTCATCGGGCTTTCAGCCCTCTCTAAGCGGTTTACAGAGTCAGCATATTGCCCCCAACAATCAGAATACTAAATATTATAATTAAAAGAGGGGAGCATTAATATAATTTTACGCACCTTGGAAGGATGGAAGGCTGAGTCAACCCTGAGCCGGTGAGATTTGAACAGCCGAACTGCAGAACTGCAGTCAGCTGAAGTAGCCTGCAGTGCTGCATTTAACTACAGATTCTATAAGGCAGTGTTTTTCAACCTTTTTTGTGCAAAGGCACACTTTTTTCATGAAAAAAATCACGAGGCACACCACCATTAGAAAATGTTAAAAAAAATTAACTCTGTGCCTATATTGACTATATATAAAGTGTTTTTCCCACGGCACACCTTAGTGTGCCGCGGCACAGTGGTTGAAAAACACTGCTATAAGGAGCCACAAGAGCTGGACAAAATTTTACAGGGAACTGAAGAAAAATTGATTAAAAAAATATATCACTATTTATTAAAATTTAAAATGGAAGAAGAAACTGTGAAAGAAGCGATGATAACAAATAAATAGCAACTAAATATCACACAAAAGGACATAAATGTAGTAAAAACTGTTACATATAGAATATATAGAATTACATATAGAATGAAAAAAATGTATGAAATAATGTAAATGCACAAATATATAAAGTCATAGCTAAAAAAGATTTAATATATTATATACTTTACAAAATGACATAAATGTAGTAAAAACTACTATACATAGAACATATAGAATATTATATACAGTATAGAATAAAATGTATGAAATAATGTAAATGCACAAATATATGAAGTCATAGTTAAAAAAAGTTTTATAGATAAAACAGACACAACAGATAGGTAAAAATGTAATGTGTTGCAAAGATGTGAAGTTTGTGCAAGCAAAATAAAATTTGTCAAAAATAAAAAAAAAGTCAATTTGGAAAGGGGCCAGAGAGATCTAAAACAATGTTTCCTGTTGTTTAAAATTTTATAAAATGATATACAAAGATTTTAAAATTAAGAAATTCTTCTATGGGAAAGCTTTGTTAATTGGAAAATAAGCATATGATGAGAGGGGACTTTGAAGGTTGACTAAAGGGAATCAGAATACTAAATATTATAATTAAAAGAGGGGGGCATTAATACAATTGAACTATATTATTTGACTGTTGATTGATTGTTGAAAACAGTGTACCTGAAATTACTCTTAAGATTGTGGCTACTCTGACTGATTCTCAGAATTCTGGGAGTCCTAGCACTCCGTGGTCATATGATTGCAATCGGGTGCTTGGCAAATCATTCACATTTATAACCGGTTGTAGCACCAACGTTGGAAGTTGCTGACATAATTGTCTACCCACCCGCCCGCCTCTCTCCCAGCCCCCTCTGCACTCATGCCATATTGGCCACACATGTACCTCTGTTCACCGTCCCTTACCTGTGGTATTATGGATCACTGATTATATATTTGAGTGGTTTCAACTTGAAATTCTGCTGACAGTGAGGTACTCTTTTCTCCTTCTGGGTCTGTCATGCAACTAATCATTTGTCAATCTTGATCATTTTCTGAAAAGTGTGTCTTTTCTTCATGTTGGTGGTTTTTTGGTTTTGCAATTTAACGAATGCTCAATTTAAATTCATTAGCTATGTTCTTCCTAAGGAAATGTTTTTGCCTAATTGAGTAATGCTGAATATTAACTGCAAATGGCAATGCATGAATAGTTATTTTATTAGTGCCTGGAGGTTTCTAAAGATCTTCCAAATAATTTATAGCTGTGTCTAAATCAAATCAAATGATCTGAAAGCAACAGCAGGTTATTACAAAGATAAACAATTACTTACATTGAAACCAGTGGAGCTCCTAATAGTTACAATTGAATGCAACTAGTTTGTTGCCATTGGGACTTATAAAAAATTTGGTCTGTGTCCCCCAGGTCCACTTGCAAGGATAAGTTAGGATTTGACACTGATGAGTAAAATACATGAATGTTTCCACCCACAAATCCATTGCCTCTGCTTTGACCTATAAATAGAGCTAATTTATCCTCAGAATGTTTGGAAAGCAGAACAAAAGTCAATTGTAAGCAGAGTTGCACTTGTTTTATTGGTTCCTTGAATCTCTGGTATTATTTCACTTTTCTGACTATATCCCATAAAGCCTTGATTTTGGCTGGTAGATAAATTTTATAAAGCTGTGAAAATATCAACCAATATTGTATGAACTTTAATCAAATCACGTTTGCTACTGATCTGGCACTAAGAATATAGAATTGGCATTTGAGAAAGAAATCCAAACTTCCCAGATCTGAGGAATGTCTGTATAGGAACAACAACAAAGTAGTCCAATAATGAAACCTTCCCAAATGTTTTACACACAAAAACAAAAACAAAACAAAACAAAAAACACAAAGCTTGCTGTCACATATATGTGCTTGGTGCTGTTATTAGGATATTTCCTGCAGTTCCTAACAGTTTTCTGGGGTGCAGGATGCAAGAGATGTAAAAGCCGCTGGTTCCAGAAGACCTTTCAAGAATTTTGGGTAGCTTTACATGAATTCCATCTGCAAGTTCTGCCTCCTTCCTTTAGATCAGTACAAATTGCAATTATAGATGGTGCTCAAAATCTTCTCAAAAATACATCTACAGCTACTGCAGAACCTGAAAGCTCCATAAGGACATATGGCCAAGCCTAGAGAATATACAGTATATTTATTTCAGTGTTAAAAATAACAACACATCAGAGAACTCAAATGGATGGATATATTGTCTTCTCCATCATTTACAAAAGAAAGGAACCAGGTGGCTTCATTTTCCCTGTAATTATGTACATTTTAAATATATTTCATAAATTACATTTATTTCATTTTCAGCTATGATTGTTTCAATTGGTTGAAATACAAAAATATTGATCTGTTTAACCATACAAAATTAAAGGGACAAACTAGGTCTGTGATGGTGAAACTTTGGCATGCGTGACACAGGTGGCACACAGAGCCCTCCCTGTGGGCACACAAGCAATTGCCCCAGCTCAGCTCCACCGTGCATACGCATGTGCCTCCCACCAGCCTGCTGGTTTTCAGGTCTCTGGTTTCAGGGCACATGTGGGAGATATGTGTGCAGGGGCAGGGCGCACATGGGATTGTGCATGTATACATGGGGCGGGGCATGTGCAGGGGCTCTCATGCATGTGTGGGAGTCATGCATGCATGTGCGGGGTGGTGGGACTCATGTGGGGAGGTCATGCACGTGGGTGGAGGGAGCATGGGGGCCACACATTGCATTGTGGGTGTGCACCTTTTTTCAGCACGCAATGACAAAAAGTTTAGCCATCACTTAATTAGGTCCTTGTGGTTTGAATTGTGGCATTTGCATGTTTCAGCCTCCTTACCTAATTCTATGTGTAAAAGGGAAAAGCTTGTCTCCATGAGTGGAATCACCCTGAAAAAAAGATGTTGGTAGTATCATATGGAAGTTGTTAAGACAGCATCTCCCCTTTCCCCCCCAAAAAAAATGCTATGGGAAAAAATTACAAAACCATACTTTGCAGAATAGTTAATTTTGAGGTTCATTTATGCTATTTTTGTCTCAGAGTATATAGACCAAAACTATCTCCATATGTATTTCAAAAAGCCTTGATGAGCTCAAGAGTGATGTATGATTTAAGGGAGAAACATGGAATTGGTTGTTCATCCTGATGTCCATTTAACATAGCATTATGGCTATCATCTGCTATGAAGGAATTGTACTAAGAACATTATGCATTTTTAAATGGTTTGGGGTGGTCTTTGGTCTATTTCAGCAAATACACAGTATGGTTTTAATTAGGAAAGGGCGTGGAGTCCCTATTTGTATTGGAATTTGAACTTCATGGATTCTTAGAAGACCCTCTCCTGCCCCTCCTTTCTAAAGACTGAAGCAGAATCATGATGAAAATAATTTTTGGTTGGTTTCCAAAGCCAACCTAAATTTAAGGGAGCCCTAAACATTTCACTCTAAAGACATCAGAACTATGGAACAGAAAAAAAAAATTAAGAGTCACGGCTGTGGTTAAACACAAAACAAAAACAAATCCTAATTCTGTCTAGGGAGGAAAAAAACTAGTATGAAACAGTGGCTTTCAAACGTTAAGTTTGTAAGACATAGATGTCAGAGAAGAACTTACAGTGAAGGGAGAAAAAGAAAAAAAATGCTCAGAAAGCTTGTGTTAGGCATAGTTTGGGATAAGTGGAAAAGAAAAAGGCAATTTTGCTTATGGTATTAGTTCCCCAAAAGACAACCTTGAGCACTACAGTGAAAACTCACTCTTGAAAACCCCTCCTCAGTATTACATTCCAGTATCATTTGACTCCAACATAACTAGGTACAAATATAGATAAATATAGGAACAAAGAGCCGTGACTGGCATGGTGGTTAGAATGCATTATTGCAGGCTAATTCTACTGACTGCCAGCAATTCGATTCTCACCATCTCAAGGTTGACTACAATCCTTCCAAGATCAGTAAAATGAGGACCCAGATTGTTGGGGGCAATATGCTGACTCTACAAACCACTTAGAGAGTACTATAAAGCACTGTGAAGTGGTATAAAGGTCTAAGTATTAGAATAGAATAGAATAGAATAGAATAGAATAGAATAGAATTCTTTATTGACCAAGTGTGATTGGACACACAAGGAATTTATCTTTGGGGTCTTACTGCTATTGCTATAACTCACTTATTTTGCAGTTGACCAATCATTTAACTATCCCCTCAGTTCTTTGATTGTTTTTCACCCCATGGAGATTTTAAAAAATCCTCCCTTTCCCCCCATTCTTATCCCCTTTGTGCTAAACATAAATTTCTTTAGCTGCTATTTTGTATTGTTGGTATTATTTTGCTATAGTAGAGTCCTCTGAGAATTTCCTCTACCTCCAATGAATGATCCTTGTGACAGTCACCCACAACACTTTCCTCTAAAGGGTATTATGAGGGTAGAAAAAGCAGAGGAGGACCATATTTTGCTCTAGTCAGATGCCCAGATCAGCTCCTGACTCTGCTGTTTCCAGAACAGTCTACTACTAGGACATAATAAAAATTATACTAAACAGCTAAAAATATTCTAATGCAGAGCTTGAAGCATTGATGCCGACACTGTACTGATTTTCATATATGCAGATCTTTGATGCACACTTCAATAATTAGCACTGAAGGGGAAAAAACTCTATTATCCAGAAGGCTAGTATGTGCAGTCATGCATGATTCTTATACTGAAGACATTTAGGATAGAAGAATAGCAGCAGAGAAATTTTATTGTTAAAAGAAACTTTAATCAAGAAGAGATTTTTTAAATAATTACAATGATTAAGAATATCAATAGCATATTTTTTGCATCACATTGCCACTGTGTTTTTCTGTTATTATCAAAACCAAAGACTAAATTGTAATTTTTCTTGAAACAGTGCATTTGTTGCTTTGAAATATATTTATAGAAAAGATACTGCAATCCGGAGGGGCCAATCACATTGACTTCTCTTTATGAAAGGCTTAGCTTGTACAAAGCTCTTTCTCATACAATGTGAACTTCAAGATTCATGGCAATATATGTATTCCACAATAGGTAGCACTACAGAAAAAAAAAACCCATTACTTTTCCTTGTTGGTTCAAAAATACAATGCTTGGAGTTTCCTGTTGCCTCAGAGGAGAGGGAAGCCATTCCTTTTGCCTCCATTTTACAAATCCATTTTCTATATAATTGTAATTGTTTACAACAATTGTTAAAGCCCCACCAGGATTTTGGACGCTGAACAATCTGCATTAGAATCATGCCTTTAATTTTAGCTGTGGCTGGGTAGGCTTGTTTATTCAGTGGCAAGAGGAATGCATTCTATCCATTTTTCCTGTTGAAGGCTAGGGTTCTTGAACAGATTGAAGTTCATTTCTAAGTGAATTGCATCAATATGTATTTTTTTAAAATTGACACTTTTTTTTAAAAAAAAGTATGTTTTATACATATGCATTCAAAAAAATAGCACGTAGAAGCACATTATTCCTTCAAGACACATGCAAGTGGGATTCCATGTAAGAATTGAATCTGCTTTGGTGTTGTAGAGGATAAATTGCTAACTCTGTGAATCAGAAAGATTCAAACATTTATGGTACACACTGCACTTTTACAGAATACATCACTTTGAAAGCATAAGGCATGCATGGAGGTTTTATACATTTTAGTAGACAGTATTTTAGAAGCAACATGGATTTCTTGTTTTTGACTCACTGTTAAATATTGTCTTTTAATAAAAATGAGCACTAGTTGCAAAAAAATAAAACAAATATTGTCAAAACAGTATTGAAGACTGTTTATCGAAGTTGATCAAGTTGTGGACTGCATTAGTAGACTCTTATTGTAACACAAAAACAACTTCAGTAGCCTGTTTTTGTAACTGGAACATGTTTCTCAAAGGTGTCGTTGTCCAAGAAAATGGAGGGGAGATTGGAATAGCTTGCAAAACCTAGTACTTCACAGAGGAGAAAGTAGCAATAGAATGTGAGGAGTGGGCATGGTGGTGGTGATAATTAAGATAGGTTGCATTACCAGTAAGTTCTGGCCGAAAAACATTTACGAAAGCTGCTTTGTGATGACCATGTTTCTAGATAATGTTAAAAGATTTAATTTTAAATGGAGAAAATTTAAAAAGATTTTACATTTTAAATGGAGAATTTCAGCTACAGTTAAGTGGAGCTTCCAAGAGCAGAAGCACTGTGCTTTTGGTTATAGTTACTGGTGGGCAAATGAAAGAAGGTTGCCATAGCTATTTCGGAGATGTGGGCTTCCTAGCCAGTGGCCACTATGGGGAGATTGGATACCAGGTGCAAAGTGTTTTTTGTTTCAGGATTCACAGGAGAACCTTGTTTTAGTAGAAAAAAATAAGAAAGAAAAATGCACATGATGCCTTACTATGGTAACAATTTCTAATTGGTGCCTGTTTAATGGACTCCATCTTATTTTGTAAGATGCAATGACAGTTTTCTCAAAAAGCTGCACAGAATTATTTAAAAAGACATTGAAATACAAGGGTCGGTGAGTCAGATTTCCCTAGCGCATCGGTGTCAAACTCGCTGCATCACGTTGATGTCATGTGATATATCACAACATTTTTTCCCTTTGCGAAGCTGGGATAGGTGTGGCCTGCACATAACGCATCCGGCCCGTGAGTTTGACACCCCTGCCTAGAGAATCCATGTATGCAAGATAAACATCAATTAATATTTCATCTATAAATTTGATAGTCTTTTGGTTAGTCACTGTAATTATTTTCTTGTTATTGCAAAACAATAAAAGCCTATAAAAAGGCAACATTTTTGTTAGGCCAATTGAAGATAACAAAATAGTTGCAAGTTGCTTTCTTCCCCCTCATTGTCAACATATCCATTATTGATTCTGTTCATTTTCATTATAGTTTCTTTGGAAATTAAAATATGTTTGAATGAGTGAATGGCAGTCATGGTGCATTCTATTATTCGAGTATGGTAAAATGGTTTATTTCAGTATACCTTTCCCAGTGTCAAAATGTGCCATTTTTCACAGCAGAGTACCAGCAATATTTTCATGGAAGCAGTCAACTCTAAGCATCACCACCATATTACATTTAGTTTAACAAACTAATACACAAGTAATTTTACTCTCATGTTAGTTTGTGCCATTACCACAATGTCATATATTTTTGAAACTTACTACATCATCATATATAGGAAATATTTAGATCATTTTTAATGATAATGGACACATTCACAAGTTTGACATATTTAATTTATACAAAGAGAATTTCATTCAGTGTAAACAAGCATAGGAAAAATACTTTTAAGATGGTCTTTGGAACAAGAACTTTGTTTGAAATCGGTATGGAATGAAAACTACAGTTATTCCATTCTTCCCCAACTTGGCTCCCTCCAGCTGTTTTAAGTCTACGGGTTTCCCATCATCTCTAGCTAACATGATGCTCTGGGAATAGCACTTCCGATACCTTTTAACGACATTATATTTGGAAATGATGGCATAATTTCTTACCATATAATAATTATAATTAATTCACGTTAAGAAACAGTGTGCTTTAAATCATCAAATCAAAACTATTTTTCAGCACTAAATATTCATGCTACAGTTTCTTTTGCTAAACAGCCTGTGTCATGTATAGCAATAATTTAGGAATTTTAAAAAGACATCTTGGACATAAAAATGGGTAGTGGAATATGTAAACATTATGATATACCTGAAACACTGGAAGGAAATGGATACAAGGATATAAGTCATATCATTGCATTAAAATGTCAAAATAGGGGAAAGCACAATTTGTAGTGATTGAAGAAAACGATTAGCCCACAAAGGCTGCTCATGATTCAACTGTGTTCTTTATTTTTCATTATTTTTTAATATTTATCTTGTCAGGTGGAGAAAATGGCCCCAGCAAAAACATCACAATATTTCTCTATAACTATCCTTTAGTTGAAGATTGAAGTTTATTTTCCTGAGTAAAGTCACTGATGTTTTCAATATCTTCCTTAATTGTTCAAATAAAATAAGGCAGTTAATGATTATATCACTCGATCTTTCCCATCCAGAATTGTACAGCTATTTAGTCTTTAACAGATCTGTTTTCCTAGAAATGCAAATAATAAAATTGCCTTCAGCACCAACTGTGATCAATTGCCTTGGATTAGATGAGCAACTTGGATCATGGCAGATCCTTGAGAATCACTGATGTCAAACAGCAAATTGCACAGTTCAAGATTTATTTTCAGACAAAAGATCTCATATTCTGTTTTGATATCTTTTTTCTGCTTAGAATTAACTTAGATGTGGTTGCAGATAACGCTGTTCACTAAATTGAAAATAAAATGTCTTTCATGTTAATAACATTTGCATCTGGAAAAAAAAGCTTTTTCCCCCTAAGGAAACAAGCAAATTCCATGAACAAAAAATTGCTTCCCAATTATAAAAGTGAATTTTGTGCTTCTTTTTAAAAAGAAAAATCCAAATTTTGTGAACTCCAATTAGATCACTTTGTTTTTTCTCTGGTCCATTTGATCATAGTCTCTGGTGAACGGTACAGGAATATTAGCTTAGCATATAAATCTTCCTCTAGTTCTAATTCACCAGTCTCCCGCACTAAGAAGATATCTGTACACAGCTTTAGAATACGATCCACGTTGGGGAGCTCTTCAAACATAATAGAGTGGGATATTCCACTGAAGAATTCACGGACAAATTTTCCTATTACCAGCACAACTGAAGCATATAAACCCATAATTCTGCAAAACATGAAAGAAAAACATTAATATTTTAAAATGGGCAATAATTTGAAAAGAGACAGATAGACAGGCCTAGAGCAGAGATGCAGCATGGCTAGATAAGGGGTATGGGATGCCTCAGGAAAGTGGTAAGGTATGGATGGGATGGCTCAGCCTAGGCTGTGTGCAAGTGTCTCTCCCATGACCAGCTGAAAATCTTCCTTAGATTTTCAGCCCCAAAGCTGAAGGACTTGTCCACAGCAACCCCTCCCCCCAATTCACACCTGACCTTGGTCTCTCTCTCCGCCCCAAGACATTTTGCACTCTTTACCTGGGACTCCGTCCACTTAATAATCCACAAGATTGCATAATAACTGCAACTGAGAGTCTCATGATTGCAGCTGTTAAATAAAGTGATCATGTGACATCTTGCTTAAAGACTGTTTTACCCAATAACTGATATTCCAGGTCCATTTATGGTTGTAAGTCAAGGACTATATGTAGAGCATAAAATCAGCAATTGCCAACTATAAGTCTCAAGCAGTCCTTTGGTTAATTTTTTGCATCTCTTTTTTCCCATTTGAGTACTGAATGATGTTTGTTTTTCTGATTAGGGGGGCAGTTGACTTCTATATACTGTAATTGTAAACCACTTATCCGCTTTCAAGCTCTTCTAGCATTCACCCTCATTAATGTCGTGGTGGGCTGGATTATACTCTGTTGCCTATATTTTAACCCAAATTGCAAATTGATGGGATAAATTAGCTATGGGAGCTTTCAGCCCCAATAAATTTTTCCATTAAAATGTAACTAACTGGATTCAGTCCAATTTATGATTCTGTTTTATTGATGGTAAAACTACCATTAATACCATCCAGTTACAGGATCTTCTACTTTGTCATAAGGATAAACGTGATGTGATAAGAATTGATAGCAATCACCTTTTAAAATGTACGAAACCAGAGACACTTATGCCCAAACATGTTATCAGACATGAGAGCAGTTGCTATCAAAAACTAGAAAAATATGCAGTTTAAACTGCAGTTTGGGGACCAATTTTGACTGGCTTGGAGGTCTTTGGAGTATATGTTCCAAAATGGATCCATAACTGTTGAACAGTGCCAGGTCCGGTTGGAAGCATGAGATCTGACGCACAGCAGTAATAAATCAAATAGTCAGATTCTAAGCACTTTCTTTATTCCTTCAGAATATACTGAAAGCAGTGTAGGCTTGTGAGAGGACTTACTTTATAGCTGTATACATCTAAATAGATGCCCATATTATATGTATGGTAGTTGTTGAGAATAGTTATGACAGACTCCTTTGCATATATTTTATCATCTAGGGTTTTCAGTTATCTTACAGCCTTTAGAACTTGATCTTTTTCAGCCATTCATAATCACTTGATAATTTGGACATGATTTTTGGAGATAATGGCAATGAAAGCAGTCTCCTTCAGATGATCACATGTGAGGAAAGTTTGCTTCAATACAATGTAAATAAAAACAGTAATGCAATGTTTCTTACATTACACAACATAAAAAAACATAAACAATGTTTCTTATATTACACAACAATGTTAACATGAAGTATTTGCTTACCCATAACCTGCCAAAAATCCAAGACTGGGAGGACTGACTTTGTCACTGAACACAATTAGTTCCAATCTAGTTTTATTTGACTCCAAAAATTTGTTCTTCTGGTTTAAAACCCACCATTCATGAAGTTGAGCAGACTCATTATTTTTGGATAGTGAAACAGTGATATCTTTAAACTTCCCACCTACAAAAAGGAAGAGAAGGAACAAAAAAAAAACCCATTCTTTTTATTAGCTATTCCAGAGGCATCCAGCCTGCAGCCCATGGGCCACATGCAGCCCTGGACAGCTAATAATGTGCTCCCACAAGAACATAAACTTTAAATTTTATCTTTATATGCTTATATACATTGTGTTTATATACACTAATTATATTGCATATTTTATATGTGGCCCAAGACAATTCTTCTTCACTTGATGCGGCTCAGGCAAGCCAAAAGGTTGGACACCTCTGAGCTATTCAGAGAAGCAAGAAAATACTTTTTCAATTTCCCACCAAAAAAAAAAATGGAATCAATGACCTCACACCACACAAATGTTTCATAATTGTAAAATAATCTATGTTAGAGATAAGTTTACCACTGCATCTGTTCACAGTGAAGAATTAACTTAATGTCAATATATACTTCTGTATAGCTTTGTAGATTAGTGTCTATAAAAGAGAATACTTTCTGAAAACTTAGCCACCCTTCTTTTAAGCCTTCAGTTTGTCTGATCAAGGCCTGTATGTCTGAAAATAAGAGGAAGCAAATGAAATCCTTCTCCCTTCTCCTAACATGCTACCTTCCACTGCAGTAATAGGAGTGCTGTAGGATCCTTGATTGTAAGCAATACTGCACAAGCAGAACTGTTTCAATCTACAAGGCTTTATAATCTGTAGGTAATCCTTGCGTAATGACCATTTGTTTAGAGACCATTCAAAGTTATGATGATGCCAGTCCTCCAAATTACAGCCAGTGTAGTACCCCTGGTCATGTGATATAATTTGAGTGCTTGGAAAGCTGCCAGCATGCACTTCAACTTTCCTTACCTGTCTATTTCCTCTCTCCCTCCATCCTTTTGGCTGTCGTTACCAGAGTTGGGTTGCTCCCAGTTTGGCTGAACCGGTAGTGGTGGCGGAGGGAGGCTCCACCCACCTGCCTGGACGCTTCTGTGCATGCACAGAAGTGTTACGCATGCACAAAAGCATTACACATGTGCGCAAGCACCACATGAGCATGAGTGACCTGGTAGTAAACCAGTTAACAACCCACCACTTGTCCTTTCCCTGATGCCACCTCCTGCCCCTTCTGCCCTCTGCTGACTATTGCCATCTTCTTCATGCTGCCAATGAAGTGTGTCCAGAAGAAGCAGCTACTGACATTTTTGGAATGCTGCACAAGACATTCACATGGCATCACAAGGCTTCCCCATTGCTTCGCAAGGCCGCAGGAAGGTCTCACGAATGGCCAGCAGCTACCTTGCCAGACATACTTTGTCAACAGTGGAAGAAAATAGTGAACGTCAGGTAGGGCTGACAGGAGTAGGCAGAGGTAGGTAGTGGTGATGAAGTGCAGGGATAGGCAGGTGTGGGGAATTGAAATGGAGTACAGCACAATATGGCCAAAAAGAGTGTGAGGTTCTGGCTTAATGATCATAACTGGGAAGCAGAGGTGCTGTCGCTAAATTATGCAATCATGTGGTAATTCACCTTATGATAATTTTGCTTAGTGATGGAAATTCTGGTCTCAATTAGGGTCATTAAAGCAAGGACTATCTGTAATGCAAGTTGTGATAAAATCAAGAGAGAAGAGGCTACTTCCCCCACTAAATATAAGGAAAAACTGGTTCCATGAAAGATGCATTTAATACTATCTCAAAGTCATGAAAACCCTCTTATTATTCTTTAATCAAGCCAATAGGAGACAAATTATTAAAAGGTGTTAGATGCAAAAAAAAACATTTTGTCAGCACTTTCTGTTATCATTCTTGCTGTCAAGCAAAATCAAGCGTTTAATAGTGAGTGCATGAATCAAACAAGTGGCAAGAAAATAGGGGCAGTCAGGCATAACACAGGTTATGTAGATAGTAAACACAGGGTCAATCAAAATGGACTCAAATGTCTATACACCAATGAACAGAGTATGAGGAATAAACAGGGTGAATTAGAAATGCAAGTAAATGAGGGCAGATACGATATTGTTGCCATTACAGAAACTTGGTGGGATGAAATCCACAAATGGAACATACAGCTAGAAGGATTTAAATTATTTAAAAGAAAGAAACCAAATAAAAGAGGAGGTGGAGTTGCACATCTCTACAGAAATAGAGTACAACAATGAGAACTATTGTGAATGCATTTGGGTCAATATTAAAGATTGGGGGGAAATGACATTGCCATAGGTCAATATTACAGGCCACCCAACCAAGCAGAGGAAGTAGATGAACTTTTTGCCAGTCAGCTAACTAAGGTATGTAGGAAGCACACCACAATAGTAATGGGGAATTTTAACTACCCCGACATCAACTAGGAAACCAAGTGGAAGATCCAACAGGTTCCTAACGAACCTAGCAGACAATTTTGTTTCCCAAAAAGTAGAGAAGGGAACAAGGGGATCAAATATTAGACTTAATTCTCACTAACAGAGAGGAAATGATAGAAGGTGTTGAAGCCACAGGAACCCTGGGGGCAAGTGACCATGCAATATTGGAGTTCAACATTATGCAAACAAAAGTAGTAGAACAAAGTCAAACCAGAGTCTTGGATTTTAAGAGAGCTAATTTCAATAAACCTAGAGAGAGCTTGGGAAGAATTCCATGGATGAGAATCTTCAAGTTGAAAACAATTGAAGAAGCTTGGGAAATTTTGAAAAATGAGATTACAAAAGCTCAGTCTAGCACAATACCAATGAAGAAAAATAACAGCTCCCAAAAGAAACCAGCATGGCTGCATAAAGAACTCTCTGACAAATTAAAAGACAAAAAAGTTAAATATAAAAAGTGGAAAGAGGGGTACATAACTAAGGCAGAATATCAGCAAATAGCCCGAGCCTATAACGATGAAGTAAGGAAAGCTAAGACTCATAATGAAAAAAGGCTTGCCACAAAAGTAAAAAATAACAACAAAAAAAGCTTCTTCAAACATATTAAAAACAAGAAAAAGGTTAAGGAAACAATTGGTCCATTGTTGGGAGAAAGTGGCAAGAAGGTGACAAGCAACAGGGAGAAAGCAAAACTATTTAACTCATTTTTTTGCATCTGTCTTTACACAAAGGGATAAAACAGTCCAACCTATCAAAAACAGCACCACAACAATCAGATTAGGAACACAAATTGAAATAGGGAAGAAAATGGTAAGTGAGCACCTGTCTACCCTAAACGAGTTCAAATCACCAGGACCGGATGGATTACACCCCAGGGTTCTGAAGGAACTGGCAGATGAAATCTCAGAACCACTGAACTATATCTTTCAGAGATCCTGGAGCACCGGGGAACTGCCAGAAGACTGGAAAAGAGCTGATGTGGTTCTCATCTTCAAAAAAGGAAAAAAAGAATCCAGGAAACTATAGACCTATCAGTCTGACCTCAATACCAGGAAAGATTCGAGAAAGCAATGAATTAGCAAACACCTAGAAGTAAATAAAGTAATAGCCAAAAGCCAACATGGGTTTGTCAAAAGCAGATCATGCCAGACTACTCTTATTGCATTCTTTGACAAAGTGAAAAATTAGTGAACCAGAGGAATGCCATCAATATAGTTTACTTGGACTTCAGTAAAGCATTTGATAAGCTAGACCATAACCTACTACTAGATAAAGTAGAAGAATTAGACAGTGTCACCACCAGATGGATTCGCAACTGGCTGACCAACCACACTCAACGTGTAGTCCTCAATGGAACTGCATCTACATGGAGGAAAGTATGCAGTGGAGTACCCCAAGGCTCTGTTTTAGGCCCAGTACTCTTCAACATCTTCATTAATGATTTGGATGAGGGAATAAATGGGAACTCATCAAATTTGCAGATGACACCAAGCTGGCAGGAATAGCCAACATTCCAGAAGACAGGCTTAAGATACAGAAGGATCTTGACAAACTTGAACATTGGGCACTATGTAATAAAATGAAATTTAATGGTGAAAACAGTAAGGTTCTACATTTAGGCAAGAAAAATGAAATGCACAGGTACAGTATAGGTGGTACCTTGCTCAATAGTAGTAATTGTGAAAAGGATCTTGGAGTCCTAGTGAACAACCATTTAAATATGAGCCAGCAGTGTGCAGCAGCTGCCAAAAAGCCAGCACAGTTCTAGGCTACATAAACAGAGGGATGGAATCAAGATAGCCGTTTGTCTGAAATGGTATAGGGTTTCCTGCCTAGGCAGGGGGTAGACTAGAAGACCTCCAAGGTCCCTTCCAACTCTGCTATTGCATTGTATTGTAAAGCCTTTGAGGCACCACAAAAGGAAACATTTATTTATTTTTGTTTCTAAGTATGATTCAACCCCATCCCTTAATCTGCAACATGGGAGACTCATAAATTACAAAACAATATTTTATCAATTGAAAGAATGCTGAAAATTCATACCTTCCAAAAGTTGTTTTATAGGCTTTGCAGCATTATCGCTAGGTGCTTTGATATAATGTGGATATACTCCAGCAAGCATCCTAGGTAAGGAACAACATGATTTAAGCATATTTAATAGCAATTTATTTACAATGTTTGATGGTCATAATTGATCTCTCTTTTCTCATACAATGACTGGCTAAAGTCATTCCAGCACCATAAGTGACTCACAATTTTAACATGTCTCCCTGGTTTCAGTCCAAAACTCTATTTGATTCACTACATTGGCTCACTATTATAATTATAAGTATTTATGTGTAATTCCCAGCTGGCAAATTCCATGTTCATTTTCTTTTTAAATTTATTGCTCTTCAATATTATGAAATTTTGAGGACAGCTAGCCCATCATCAAAGTATTCTCAATGTTGGTATCAGAAGGGTTACATTTTTCTATTAAAACAAAGTCTAGGATGGATAACTATTTATCTAAATCTTTAAAGAATTTTCTATGATCCAACTACAGTAAAAACATTGCTTAATTGAGATTTTGACATATATCCAGGTGGTCCTCAACTTATGACCACAATTGAGTCTAATATTTCTGTTGCTCAGCAAGACAGTTATTAAATGAGTTTTGTCCCATTTTACGATCTTTTTTTAACACAGTTGTTAAGGGAATTGCTGCAGTTCTTAAATTAGTAACATGATTATTAAATGAATCTGGCTTCCCCATTGACTTTGCTTGTCAGATGGTTGTAAAAGGTAATCACAATAACCCTTGGACATTG
Source organism: Thamnophis sirtalis (assembly GCF_051295495.1). NCBI lineage: Eukaryota > Metazoa > Chordata > Lepidosauria > Squamata > Natricidae > Thamnophis > Thamnophis sirtalis. The sequence continues at coordinate 154,948,162 of NW_028261382.1, forward strand.
CACCCATCGTAAATATGAGTCAGTTACCATGTGTTTGACATTTGATCAGGTGACCATGGGGCTGCTGCATTAGTTATAAGTATGAAAAACGGTCATAACCCCCCCCCCCCCCCAATGCTGTTTTAACTTCAAATGATTAATTGTTGCAAGTTGAGGATTACTTGCACAGGTTTCTGCTTCTTTAATAGTACTATACAATAAAAACTACCAAGGCTACATGTGAGTGTATTTGTTGAATACTGTAGCACATAGTATCAGTTAAAAATACTGAATGTTTAACAAGGGTGGAAAGATAATAGCCACAATATGTAATCTTTCCCCCATTCTTTATAGGTAACTCCAGGTTTGTTATTTTTCTGTTTGAAACTGGCTATTTGTTCCTCTTAAAGGCCTTTGCAGATGATTGATATGCATTTATAAAAATGAAGAATGCTATCCAGAAGGTTATAATTCAGTAATTAGTTCAATTTAGGGACCATTATATAAGGATTTAATACCAACATGAAGGTGAAGTAATATATTCTTTCTACTGAGGAAGGAAGGAGGGAAGGAAATAAATTATGGCACCTATATAATATAAAATATTTGCAAATATAATACACTCATGATCTTTTTCTAGTTATATATATAAGAAATAAAATCTCATGTATTTTAGAATACATCAAAAAGTACTTACACAGAGTGGTTTATATGTTGATTTGGATTTTCCATCATTGCTGCAATTTTTTTTCTTGTATCAGCTGGTAGATTGTGAGATATTTTATCTGAGACTGTTTCTGCTTTTGCTCCAAGAGAGATGTTTCTTTAATAAATATTTGACAAAAATCTATTATTTAATCATTCAGTAACATATATTACAAACTACTGCATTTCTCTAATTGTTATATTCAACATAATCACTAGATAGAGGAGATTTTGAAATGCTAATTTGACTGACAACTCTATTCTATGAACACTTGCAATTATTATTGTTGTTATTATTAATACAATACAATAGCAAAGTTGGAAGGGACCGTGGAGATCTTCTAGTCCAACCCCCTGCCTAGGCAAGAAACCCTATACCATTTCAGACAAATGGCTATCCAACATCTTCTTAAAGACTTCCAGTGTTGGGGCATTCACAACTTCTGGAGGCAAGCTTTTCCACTGATTAATTTTTCTAACTGTCAGGAAATTTCTCCTCAATTCTAAATTGCTTCTCTCCTTGATTAGTTTCCACCCATTGCTTCTTGTTCTACCCTCAGGTGCCTTGGAGAATAGTTTGACTCCCTCTTCTTTGTGGCAACCCATGAGATATTGGAACACTGCTATTATGTCTCCCCTAGTCCTTTTCATTAAACTAGAGATACCCAGTTCCTGCAACTGTTCTTCATATGTTTTAGTCTCCAGTCCCCTAATCATCTTTGTTGCTCTTCTGCACTCTTTCTAGAGTCTCCACATCTTTTCTACATCTTGGTGACCAAAACTGAATACAGTATTCCAAGTGTGGCCTTATCAAGGCATTATAAAGAGGTATTTTGTTGTTGTTGTTGTTGTTGTTGTTATTGTTATTATTATTATTATCATTATACTTATTTATTTGACATTTATCTCATCATGGGGCTACTCTAGGCTGTGGCTTCTATTCTCACAAATAAAACAAACTTCAGATTTGTTTCCCGCTGCCTCAGTACTGTAAAAATTGTTGCTAATTGATAAATTGATGCTAATAATTTTCCAGGGACTAAGATTTTATGTTAAGGAGGCTGACTTTTCATATCTTTTACACACTTAGATAACAGAGATGCATGGTAGCATATTTTTTACTGGGAATGTAAAATATTTAAACTGGATTCCTACTGCAAATAACCTTTACACTAAGTGTTCCATAAACAATTATGACATCCATAAAAAATCTTACAACAATATTCATTAGCACTAAAACTAAGGTTAAATTGGTGGTTAAACAAGATGGCAGATTGACAGATAGGCAACAGAATGAATATTATAAATATTTAAGAATAATTTTCATATCTCAGGATTGTGGGGCTTGCAGTTATCATATGGAGTAAATAATGCTCAAAATGCATCATCCTCATTATCCTCATCTCACACAGCTGGTGGGTTCCACATTCTTTCAGTGCTAATTATTTTAATACTGAACTTTATCACTTTTGCTACATGAAGTCCAGGCCTATGATTATTGCTATTTTTTATATAAAAGAGATTATTCCAATCAATAATCTTTACCATATTTTACTTCTAACAATTTTCTTATCCAGACAAAAAAGCGATATGCCGCTATATTATACCTTTGAATGTTCCATGAAATAACCAAAGAAAAATCAGGATTATCTGCCTTGAGCTCTTTTATCATATTTTTTCTGCTAGGAGGGCTGATGGTCCATAAAGAATTTGAACTGCCTTCTAGCTGAGCCACTGTTATATCTTCTATCGCATAGTTTTCTAGAAATTGTAAAGCACCCTTTAAAAAAAATAAAAGAAATTATCTCTATTTGTTGTCTGTAGAACTGTTCCATCAAAAGTTTCATTATTCAAAGAAGAGACAAGCGGTGGAAAAGATGTACAATCATGACTAGTGGATAAAGGAAAGCAAAAAGGGAGACAAGGCACATAGAATGGCAGAATGAACAAAAAACAGAAACGTTGTTATGCCAATTAACTAAATAGTCAGAGCACTTCAAAGCTCAATATTCCACATTCTGTGAGGGAAACCCACTATTAGAAAATCATGAAACCAGCTAACTGAGCCATTTTTTTTTATTTTCTCCTTTTCTCTCAAAAGCATGAGAACATCATAAATGTAACTGACTGTTGCAGAAAATGAGTGAAATATTTTTCAATGTATGAGAAGTTCAGCATTCCCATTTTACAACAGGGCAGCTGTTAGACAAAATTTAATTACTAAGTGATTTAAAATGGCCATTTCATTTGCCTTTGGATGTACTATTTGAAGCATGTGTGTCCACATATGTGCTAGTGCAAGTACAAAGCTTTTGTCCATGTTTGTCTCTACTTGTACACAGAAAGGTGCAGATGCTGGAATATAACACACATCCAAATACAGCTGAATATAAATTTAGTGATTCCTCCTTTACATGTTATTAAGCACTGAGATTAACTGGATTTACAGATGAATTCATGGATACGCTCAGAATGTCAGTACAAATGGAATATTAAATAAATAACATAATCCCAGTGATATTTTGAAGTATATTGAATGCTTCCACAATTGCTTGCCATTAGTAATGCTATTTTTATAGTACTATTAAAGAAATACTTACAGTATCCTTATTAAATGCTCTGAGGAGGTCTTTATATTGTCTATTTGTCATATTTTGTAGTTGACTTTGCTGGGCACTCATTGTAAAAATAGGCTGGAAAATAACATAAAAGTTGCTGTAGACACTATGGATACCTTTCAGTAAATATACATCAATGCTTTCTTTTGCTGAAATGTAAGTCTATAATAAATGTTAGCATAGGAAAGAAAATAACACATGACATTTTAACAGGTTGTACCTGGTAACCTCCTAAAGTTATTGTGATGGATACATCAAGAGGCCTATTTGTGACACCTGCAACAGATTTAATTAGAGACATGAAGAGCAGCGGGAACCACACTATGCATATCAGCAAGACAATAATCATGCCACCCATTCCATACTTCACAACTTTCTTTTTCTTCTGGCCCCTTGGTTGGGGATATCGCTGCAAAAAGAGATAAAAAAGCAAATAAGCAAATAAATGCATACGTATTTTTCTTTCCTTTCAAAAGAGATAAAACCCATTAATTTTTTAAACTACATCTTCCATGTATTTGGACTTTAATCTGTATTCATATGTGATGTTCTTATTATATTAGGACATCATGGTTTCTTGTCAAACCACACTAAATAATTAGAATTATCCAAATGACTATAACTAAGACATGGCGGGCAAATAGTCCAGCATCTTGTAAAGGAGCAGTGAATTCAATAGTAAATGGCATTGTCTAAAACCACATGGTCTAATTTTTCCCCCCAATGAAACTTTAGAATAGCAAGTAGACATTGACAATGAAATCTGTATTCCCAGGTAGGCTGTAACTGATATCACATGCTAGAAATAGTAATGTATATTTCTTAATTCTCCATGCAAGATCTGCCACAACAGCAACACTGCAATTCAAGCAGCTCTTAGTGTCTGGGGTCAGCTAACAAAGAGAGCTCAGACTCATAAAGCTTATTTTGCAAAATGCTGTTTTGTAGAAACTGCCAGAGGAGTCCTATATCAGAATTCTTATAAAGGTTTTGTAATTCAGGGGCGCAACATATACATAACCTCTGAAATTTGATTGTATATGCGGTCTATCATCATCGTTAGCAGGGTTTGGAAGTGGATGAAAAAGCTTGTTTGAAATTTTGGAAAAGTAAATTAAACAAAGTATGAAAAATAATACTTTTTTCATATTATGGTGCTTAGAAAACTGTGAATTTAGAATAAATAGTTTGTCTAAACAACATTCCAATGAAAAGCATTATTTCATAGTAGCTATAGATTTCAGATCCATAGGAATGATTGTAGGAACTGAAAGATCTAATTCTTATTTTTCCTTCAAATAACTGATTGTAATTTTATTAATGGACAGTCACTGAGGAAAATTAAACTTCTGCACTTCAAGGTGCACTTTTAATGTATCTAACCTGTAGCACATAGCCTAGCAGCCTGGATGTCATCCTAACCCACACTTCTGCACTATATACTTCTTTCCTAATGGAAAAAAAATAAAATTGTTCATTTAAAAACCCCAACAGATTCTAAGTGTTACATAAAAGCCCTAGTAGTTTTAGCTCTGATCTTTATCCTGGTCTTCCATGGGAATGTCTCACTGACAAAGGTTCTAAAACACTTTTACTTGGTACCACAGTGGTGTATCCAGAAATTATTTCTGATAAAGTTATGAAGTTATATTGAATAGGCTTAATTTCAGTTATAAGCTCCTTTCTCATGGACTAAATAAAGCTGAAGTTTTCCTTGGACAATTACATATTTATTACATATTGATTGCACATAATAAATATTTTTGTATTCTATCAATTCTGCATTTTTAGAATTATTTTTTTCTATGCTCTTGAACCTGCATGTAGGAATATAGAAATACATTGAAACCAGTGACGTGCAGTCAGGGCCTCACCACAATCATCATGAAAAGAAAAAGAAATTAAAAGGAAAAAGGCTGAGGTAGTTGCTGCCAGAGTCACAGTGGATGACTCTGCTTAGTGCTTCACTGTTTAAAAAAGCCTCTTAAAAAAGTGCCCTCTGCAGGAGGAGGCGAACCACGTGCCTCATTTAGTCTATCTTTATGATCACTTGAGCAGAGTTAAGCAAGGATTAAAAGGCGAAAAATTAGATGAGTAGATGAGGCACATGGTTCTCTCGCCTCCTGTAGAGGGCACTTTTTTTAGAGGCTTTTTTAAAAACAGTTAAGCAGAGTCATCCATTAGAGGCTCTGGCATCAGCTAATCCAGCCTGACCAGCAGCTCTTGCCTTTTTCTTTTTACATTTTTTACATTTTCATCATGGCAGACAAGAAGAGAGTTGAAATCCCCTGTGAAACAGCTGGAAAAGGTATGTGGGTTGGAGGGAGGAGGAGGAATTCAAAATTATTATAATTTGTAAGTAATTGTAATTTGTATTATTATAAGTAATGTGTGTGTGTGTGTGTGTGTGTGTGTGTGTGTGTGTGTTTTACCCACCTCTGCTGGCGTGCGGGCTGGCACTTTATTTTTATTTTTTAAAGCCATGCCGCTGCGCCGGCCATAGAGTGGGACACATCCCCTCTATGGCTGGTGTGGCACCGGGACCTTAAAGCCATGCCGCCACATTCACCATAGAGTGGGACGAGTCCCACTCCATGGCGGAAAGCCGCACTGGGGCTTTGGCGCGGCTTTCCGAAAGCCGCGCCGAAGCCTTGGTGCTGGCAGATATAGGGCGGCAGACATAGGGCGGCTTTTGCCCGCTTGTCTCACCAGCCATAAATCTCACTGCACATCACTGACTGAAACAGAACACACAGAAACAAGTGCCTGTGAATGGAGGTTAAAAATGAGATTAATATTGCAATCCCATCAATTCTAGGAAGTTTGAAACATTATTAATCTAATACGGATAGATGAGAAATATGATCACATTTCTCTTAGACACTGTACATGGTGAACTTTTTCCTGATTATAAGATTGCAAAGAAAAAATAAATCCTTAAATAAATTTCTTACTTTTTCTGATTCTCGCCAGCACTTTAAAATGAATATATGAGCATAAATATCTTCAACACAGATCCAACTGGAAAGACTTAATGTGGTATCTGTCCAAACCCAGTCCATAACTGCCCTCAATTCAGTCAAGAAAGGGACTAGGCGGAACCTATCAAAGGAGAAAAATCAGTTTTAGCTTGGAATAGTCTGTGGTTTTCATTGTATGAATCAAAGGCAGACCACACCTTCCATTTTGTGACTTCCTTGCAGTTCATGCCTTCCATTTTGTGGCTTCCAAAGAACCCCCAGATCATCACTACCACTTTTGGAAGCATTATTTCCCTAATTTACTGCAATAAAAACATAATCCTCCCCAAAAAAAGGAGATAGATTTATTTAAATGTTTAGGACTGATTTATGTAGACATAGGATGACCTACAATTTAGTTCTAACACCATTCATGTACCAGGACCAAGACTAGCTAAAATGTTCCATTTGTCTATGAGAATGTTCTAAAATCTTCTGTACAAGAAGAGTATGATGCCCCTATTTTCTCTTCCCTCGTATAAGAAATGAGAAGATTTTGTTCAAAAAAGTGTTTCCTTTTTACTTCTGAGTAGTATATAGACAAGGATTATAATTGGTCCATTTGTGAATTAAATTGATTTCATGATCAAGCATAAATTTAATGGTGTCCATCTAATTCATATTATCAAATAATATAGCATTTCCAAATTAAAGAAAACATTAAGGTGGCATGATAATATGACTTTGTTACGAGTCAATCTTGGAGAATAGTAAGAAAGTGTAAATAAAAAAATGGAACTGTAAAGAAAAAAAAGACATATTATACCAGACTCAGAGGCTTACCCTTGAAATAAAAACAGATTTACGTAATTATAACTTTTTGTGAGGAAATTGCCAAGTACACGGGTTGGATAGCCACAACGTATCTGATATGCCGATAATCCAAAATAAACACATTTCACAAAATACCAAAGCTGGGCGACTATGTTTTGACTAAATTTCCTGTAACACAAAACAGACATCAAGAAAACAAATGCATTTTTATATGCCTTCATAGAATGTGTTTGATATTATTTAAATGTGGTAAATCTAAACTCATTTCTTTTCACATCGCTTGCCTTTTTCATTTATTCAAAACAATCCTTCATAAGAGATGAATTTTATCATTATGCAGATGAACAGGATACTTTTTAAAAAGTAATAAATAGTGAAAGTAGCAAATAAAATCATTTAAATACAATGCGTTTACCTGTCTGTCACAATGGGCAAGATAAAGAACATCCAAAAGTGTATGCCGAAGACAAGGATAACCTGAAAGATTACTTTCCCCATGACTGTCTTTCTCAGATACAGTGCCCGATCTACTACCATGGTTCCAAACTGAATTAGTACCATCACTAAGAAAGCCTCTGGGACTTGGTCTTCTGATAATGAAGAAGTAATATCTGCTGCAGCAGAATGTTTCTGCGAAGAAAATAGAAAGAAAACAGAGGAAGCAAAATTATTATAAAAGTAATAGTTATAAAAATAACTATATTTACTCAAGCACATCAATTCTTATGAACATACCCCAAAAGCCCAGAATCCAAAGACAATGATAATGAAGTCCACAGTATCAGCTAGGAACATCAGCACATAAACATCTGTCACAGCACTGTATTCCGGATGGATAAGATTGTAGAAAAACTGTCTGATGGGCAGATATATTTGAAGTGTCCTGAAATAATACAAAAGTCACTGTCATTGTTACAAAGTAATTTTGTGGGAAAATACACATGCTTAGAATTTCATTAGTTGCTCCACAGATACTATATGCAACGCAATATGGAGGCCTTGATTGTCTTCACTCTTGGTCTATTCCTGTCTCCAAGGGTAGAGGCAACTATATAACAGAATTCATTTTAATAAAAACATGCAAAGGTGGGCTTAAATATTTTTCTCTTGATCTGATCCTAATCAATGTACAGATAATCCTCACCTATCAACCATTCATTTAGCAACCGTTCAAAGTTTACAATCATTTACAACCTTCGGTGTCACATGATTGCCCTTACAGTCAGTAAGTGTTGACTTGGGTCTGACTTGTGGTTTTTATCACCTTGCAAAGCAGAGATTGGAGAGGAAGGGATTACAAGAAAGTAAGCAGTCAAATAATGGGGAATTTACCAGGCTGTTTGTATAGTGTGCTGGTGGTTGCTGGAGTCAGCACATTATTTTAATGTATATTCCCCATTGTGTTCCTGCTTACTCTCTTGTAATCTTTTCTCCAATTAATGTAAATGCAAACATTATTTCTCATTTTGTTAATTATACCTGTGCAGGAGGGGGAATTCCAAAAGATAGAGGAGTTGTAGGAAGCAAACAAAAGCAAAAAAGTATGAAATTGATTCGTTTCAAGCCAGAAAGCACAGTTGTAGTGGCATGATTTCCCACTAAGCGACTGTTTCACTTAGCAATGGAATTGCCAATCCCAATTGTAGTCACTAAATAATAACTGCCTATAATTGATTCCTCCAAGGAAAAAGTAGGACTCCATTTACAATGTTTCGGATTAAAATTTCCATGGGAGTTGTATCTCCAGATATGTAAATTATCAAAGTAACAGATTAGCTTCCTTTGTTTTAGGATATTTCATTTCTTCCAGCACATATAATTTAAAGCAAGCAAAGAACTTCAAGTCTTGATATGAAAGAGGAACATTAGAAACTTGATACCCCTATAGATGCCTGATATGTTCTTCATATATACAGAAAATGATTTATTAATGTTGTTAGAAACAAGATAACCTTAAAATAATAGTTTGATGGTGGACTGTTTGTATTTACTGCTGGAAGGAAAGAAGGGAGGGAGGAAAGAAGAAAGGAAATAAGGTAATTTAAGTCTAAGTGATTTAGTATTGGAATGTATCCCTAATACACCGGATGGAAAAAAATCTGTTTCCCATTTTCCTGAAAACTTTTCTTGCTATATGGCAATCAAGCATATAGGTCTGCCTTAGCAATCAATGATGGGCTGGAGTTCATTAGTGTCATAAAATGGATACAGATTTCCTTCTGGCCCCTTCCTCAATCCTAGAACATTTTGAACATGTTCTGGATTCAGCATTTATTTCAATAAATCTAATATGTGTAATTACTCACTTTTTAATTGTAAATGCCTTTGCGATGATAAATTGTTCTCTCAGTTTTTCCATCAGAAGCTCTTTTTTTGACTTTCTTTTTATGCTTGACACACTGCTTCCTTTTTGACTACTGTTGCGTGTGCTGGTACTTCCTGAAAATACAAGTGGAGAAAGAATTATTGCATTTCTAAGGGAAAGCTCAAAAGAAAACGGAAAAAAAAAATCTGGGTCTGCATATCCTTTTTCTTTTTCCACACTTGGAAAAAATAGATTGCTTTAAACTACAATTAATAAGAAAAAGCAAGAATCAAAATGTGAAACAAAAGATGAATTCCCTTTTATCAAACAAAGCAAACAGAAAATCTCTCTCAGGTTATGATTACTCCTGTGCTTGGGGTCATTTTAAGTTGTAGTGAAGACAAAAAAGGCAAAAACATGCTGATGCATTCTTCTGCCTTGAAAATCCACCTTTCATTCACATTATTCAGCAACTAGGGAACGGAAAACTTTTAATTCTATAATGAACCGAGGTTAGAATGCAGTATAGCAGGCTAACTCTGCCCTTAGTTTGGAATTTGAGCTGGATGGGGCTCAAGGTCGATTCAGCTATTCAAGGTCAGTAAAATGAGGACCCAGATTGTTGGGGGCAAGATGCTGACTGCCCAGAGAATGCTGTAAAGCTCTATGGAGCAATATATAAGTCTAAGTGCTATTGCTATTGCTATTAGATGTGACTTGATTGGATAATGAAATGCTGGCAAATAACAACCAAGCTCAGAGAGTACCAGGGCTTCACATTGTAGTTCTAAAGTTATTTCATATTATTTCATTATTGCTATTGCCTTTTTTTAGATAACTCAAGGGGAAAAATATACCTAATATTCTCCTCTTGTTACATCCCAACAAAAACCCTGTGAGGCAGGTTAGTCTGAGAGACCTACCCAAAGTCACGGACAGGTTTTCCACGCCTGAAAGGGGACTAGAATTCAGTCATCTGGATTCTGGTGTGGTGCTTTAATTACTATACCAAACTGGCTCTCTTCTATACATTTAGATTAATATATAAATCTTAAACTGTAAATTTATATACATAATTTTATAGCATAGTGTTCTTTAAAAATATTGTCAAGGAGATAAAACTTATTTTAAGGTAGGGAGTTCTGCATTAACTTTAAAATTCCTAGATTACCTTTAAGATATAACTCAGGTATCTTATGAATTTTAAAACACAACAAATACCTTAAAAATAAAAATGCCACATCATAAATTAAAGGTACTTAAATATATTCTTAACAAGACATTTTTGCCTTCTAACATTCCAATATTTTAATATTTTCCTAAAATAATGTCAGGTTTGTAGGGAGGAAATAGTTCTTCAAAGAAAATAATAGGTCAACATATTATAATAACTATCTAAGCTTAGCTTTCTTTAATATAAGTGTCATTGTTGCTTATGATTTAATGGTTATTCTTTGCTACTTTCTTTCTTGAAAGAAAAGCTTAGGCAACTACAAAACAGGCCAGTTTAGAATCCCGATGCCACCTGTCATACCTCGCTTTGAACGGTGAGAGGAGAAACTGGATCTCTGTGATAAATGTGAGCCACTGCTTGAACTTTTCCTGCGGATGGCGGTTTGCTGTTCTGGGAAATGGACATGTATGGATTCAACAGATGCTGCCAAATTGACTGACGTCAAAGAGTCAGCGGAATCTCTTCTATATGATTCAGCCAACTCATCATCTGAGTCATCTTTATTACTCCCATTGTCTCCTCCATCTTCCTCATCCCATAATCCATGACACTAAAAAGAACAACATTAAGGTATCTTCAGAATTAATGGCATTATTTGTTATAGTTAGATATTGAGTGTTTTGGATATTGTTTCACTTCATATAAAGGTTTGGCCTTAGTCTTGTCATCTAATCTCTGATAACATTATTACAAAAGAATTTCATTTTAATAACTTCTGTGCTATTTTTATTTTCAGAAATGCTGTTTAATTTTCCTGGATTTGAAAGTATATGGGATGATTATAGTTGAAATGGTGTGCTGTGACCTTTAGGGAAGAGTTAGACAACTAATAGGTGACTGAAGTTTGACTTTCCCTGGCCTCAAGGATCTGTTGTCCTCACACATTCCGCACACTCATTCATATACATACCATATGCACAAAAAGACACATTTGCAAATATTTTTCTCAGCTGAGGGACACATTCTTCTTGCCCAACCTGCTTTTTACAACACTGGGAGAGTGTAAAATGCTTATCTTCAGAGATTTCTTTAGTAATTGAGAAAGGCAAAGGACTTTATGAAAATTAGAGAATATAAACCCTTTCCACAGATTCAACACTGAGATTGAGAGATTGAGAAATAAATTGAGCATGAAACTTCTGAGTAATTCAAGAACCCTTGCATAGAGCTGCTTTCCAATAAAAGAAAGTAGGGACCTTCATGCATTTTTGAATCAAGCATGAAGTTAATTTTTCTTTTTTGGTATAGTGGAGCACTATTTTATTAAAAACAGAAAGAATGGAAGTCAGGTATGCTGGAAGGTATACATGCTGACAGTTTTACTATTTTGTCTCCAAAACAAAATAACAAATAAAAATATACCTTTAAAATGGACCGATGGAAAAACAAAGCAAGTAGTTGAACAAGGTCGTAGTGCACATAACCCTCTTTCTTCTCAATGCCAATAATATTAGGAGCAAAATAAGGTCTATCTTTTTTTAGTTCTAAGTGTTTATTCCAAGGGAAGAATCCAAACTGGAAAAAATACTTTATCACTATTGTAACCTATTGGGGGAGGGGAGAGAGAGAAAATTAATCATTTTCATATTAAACAGAAAAATTAACAAAATCTAGTTTTTTTTAACAAAACTGTTATGCTTGAGGACAATAAAGAATGGGAATCAAGATCTAAGTTAGATGTATAACACTTAAGGAAATCCAATATGCTTCCACAAAATTCATAAGGAAAACTTGATTTCCTGCTTCAGTATTACTAGGCAATCCCTTGCCTTGTTTTTTCATTGTTGCTGACACCACTAGATTTCTTAACAGATTTCTCAAAACAGACTGACAATATTATTGTTCTCTAGCCCTTATCAAAATCAGTCTAACATGTGGAACAAGATTTCACATGCAGTGGTGGATTCTCTTTGCTAGCGGTTTCAAAGAGAGAATGGATCGACACCTATTGGAGGCATTCCACCTGTGGATCTCATAGTGAGTGGTTATGGGTGTGACTGATGATCTCTATAATGTAAAGTGAAATTTGCATTGTCCATCTGCACTTCCAGTTTTAAAACTGTTTTTGGTTCAGTTGTGAACCAAAGAAGTTCCCAACATTCTGAAGCACTGCTGTAAAACAAAATAATAAAAAATAAAAGAGGACCCAACATGTGCCTTTACAGGATTAGGAATTTCAGATAAGGGGGGGGGGGGAAGAGAAAGGGGAACATGAAGCTTGGAAAATGGCCTGGCACAACTTTGTACTATTTTTAATGACCCTAGGAAGAAAAGGGATGCTGGACTGAAGACAAAAATATGCATTTGCCATTCCTTTGGTCAGATGCAGAGCTTTGCTAGTATTTTTGTTTATACTGAATCTGTAAGGCTTTTAGTACAGCCTCTCAATTTTTTTAGACTAGGTTTAAAGTCATTGGTGCTGAGAATAATAGAAGCTCTTCCAATGGCAAAGAATGGCAAAGGATTTAGTAGCCTCCCTTAAAAATATTTGTGCCTACATATGTGTGCATGTGCACACATATAGGTACACCCACACATTTTAAAGGGAAATGCTAAAATCTTTGCCATTCTTTGAAAATGCCTTTGTGTGTGTGTCCCTGAAGCAAGGACGATGGACATATTCTGATGGTTGACTTGATATGGGTTCTGGGGAGAGCTTGGGATTGCTCCAGAGAGTTTGGCACACAGCCTGGCTGAAGCCTTATTTGCCTCTTGGAATGAATGCACGGCTTGTGTTTACCCAGCTTCTCTCTCACTTCTTGGTTTAAAGAGGAGTTTAAGTAGATGAAATGAAGGAAGAGATGCCTAGAATGCTGCGAGGACAGGGTGTCAAACTCAAGGCCCGGGGGCCTTTGGCCCATGGAGCACTTAGATCTGGCCACCGGGCCACCCTGGAAATAGCAAAGGACTGGTCCATGGTGCCTCTACCAGAAAAAATGGAGCATGGGTGGGCCGCATTCATTTTTACTGTCAGAGGATTGCAGGAGGCCGTCACATCTGAAAATGGAGCTTGGGACCTCGCTTTCTCTGCCAGAGCACTCGGGCGCCACAGGCACTGACACGAGTGACATTGAGATGGCCACTCCCACCCCAGCCATGCCCACTCTGCCCCGCCCAGGTCAAACACTATCCTGATGCATCCCTCAATGAAATTGAGTTTGACAGCCCTGTGCTAGGGGATAACATGAGGTGAATCCAGTTCAGCATGACTCAGAGCAGCTAAGAAGGGCTATCTCATGACAGTAAGGGTGGCAAAGCATAATTGCTTTTCTGTCCTTAATACACATGCAGACAGTGATCTTGTTTCGAGGATCACAGGCAACTATCCATCTTGAGGAAGTTGGAGCTGGGCACCCATGTGCAAGGCAGCTTTGGTGGTAAATGTGTTCTTCAATAGCAATAGCATTTAGGCTTATATACTGTCCCATAGCACCTTACTCTCTGGGAGGCTTACAGTATAAAGGCACCATTTCCATATTGCCCCCAACAACTCATTTTACCAATCTTGAAAGAATGGACTGCTGAGTCATCCTTCAGCCCCATTAGGATTCAACTTCAGGCTGTGGGAAGAGCTTTCCTGCAACACCACTGCACCACCAGAGGTCAAGGAGGGAATGGTTTCACCAATATATCAGTAAAGGTAAAGGTTCCCCTCACACATATGTGCTAGTAGTTTCTGACTCTAGGGGGCTCATCTCCGTTTCAAAGCCAAAGAGCCAGTGCTGTCCAAAGACGTCTCTGTGGTCATGTGGCTGGCATGACTAAATGCCGAAAGAGCATGGAACACTGTTCCCTTCCCACCAAAGGTGGTTCCTATTTTTCTACTTGCATTTTTACATGCTTTCGAACTGCTAGGTTGGCAGAAGCTGGGACAAGTAACAGGAGCTCACTCAGATATGCAGCGCTAGGGATTTGAACTGCCGAACTGCCAACCTTTCTGATCAACAAGCTCAGCATCTTAGCCACTGAGCCACCACATCCCAGCTCAATATACAGTATATAGAGGTGATAGCCTGCCCCTTTTCAAGCAGCCCTCATTAAACCCACCATTTTGGACAATTTAAAGAAAATTGAGGCAGTCAGGCTACAATTTCAGAGGACCCTTGGAGAAGTGAAATATATATATTCCCATCAGTCAGGTTTTAGGCCTCAGTATGGCACTGCAACAGCACTGATTTAATGTTTTTGCCTTATTTATTGCTTTAATTTTTATTAGTGCCCAGAATTACTTTTAGTGATATTTTATTGACATAAACTTTTAAGTAAAATAATTATCCAGAAGTATATGGGTGCTTGAATGTGATAATTTCAACTGTCCTAGGAATGGCAATCTCGGGCTGCATGATATTCTTAAGAAAAATCTCTGGCTTGCATGAACCGGCTAGGTAACAGCCTGGTGAAAAGCCTTTAATATAATATAAGAAATGTGGGGAAATTAGGCCTAACAACATGAACAGATAGATTGTAGCTCAGGAAACTTACTTATTATGAATTTTTTTGTGCATAAAACAGTTCCTTGTGGTTTAGACACTGTGGTAATTTAGCATTAAGCAATATTATTCAAACTTGAGTACCTCCTTTCTCCCCTCCTCCATCAGGGTTACAAGAAAGACTGCATGTGCTTTCTAGAATAGTTACCCAAAGCATACTTTGCATTACATTTAACCATGAATTATATTAGGTGACACTACTGGTTACTAAAAAAGTTAGAATCCAAAGCCATGAATTGATTGTAATTTAAATACATTACAGCTTGCCCAGGCTTAAATGAAACAATTGAAGTTAGTTTAAACCAGAAAGCAGCGGCTTCCAGTCTCTTTCTAAACCAGAAATGAAGACAAAGTTCTTGTAACATTGAATGGGTTGTTCAACAGCTATTGACTAACGACATACCTCGGTATAGATTATAGCTGTCATCCAAAAACGTTTGCTAGGCCTTGGAACAGATAGCATTGCCCAAAGGAAGATGAGGATAGGAAGCACAAGGGTAATTGTGGAGGCAGAGATCATATGATTAAGAATGATCACAAAATAACACACCATTTCTGAGCGGGCTACAAGTGTATTATATAGCGCATAAATAAGAAGCAAATGTCGAGGTTGACCAGAGTAGAATTTCTCAGATTCATCTAGTTCTTCATCTTGAAACATTCTGTAGGAATAAAATTAGATCCCATAATTTAATAGGATAATTATATATACTGTATTTTTCAGAGTATAAGATGCACCAAGGTTTTGAAGAGGAATTTTTTTTAAAAAAAGTTTTTGCATTCTGCAAACCTCTCGAAAACGGGCTCGGTTTCCCCCCCCAAAAGGCATGAATAGCCTTTAGGAGGCTTGTAGAGTGCTCCTGAGGAGTGGCCCCTCCCCAAAAGGAGCAAAAAACGGCCCATTTTTTGCAAAAATGGGCCCGTTTTTTATCCAAAAAAAAGGCATGGATAGCCTTTAGGAGGCATATAGAGTGCTCCTGAGGGCTGGGGGTAGGGGCAAAATTGAGCAAAAAAACAGTCCGTCTTTTGCTCATTTCTGCCCTCCCCATCCCCCAGGAACTCTCTGAAAGCCTCCTAAAAGCTACGCACGGCCATTTTGGTGAAGGGGGTGGGGTTTTGGGAGGCAAAAAATGCTGTATTCAGTGTATTAGACACACCCAGATTTTCCGCCTCTTTTTTGAGGAAAAAGGTGGATCTTATATTCTGAAAAATATGATAAATATTTTTAATTAGAATATAAAACATAGAATAATAGACTTTGAAGGGAACTTGGAAGTTTTCTAGTCCAATCCCTACTTACGGCAGGAGAATAATCTGTAAGTAATAGAAAAAGCACTTATATTTATAGTGATTTACAATGTCAGCATGCCCCCCAAAATCTGGGTCCTCATTTTACCAATCTTAGAAGGATAGAAAGCTGAGTCAACCTTGAGCTGGTCAAGATCAAATTTCAGGGTGTGGGCAAAGTTAGCTTGCAATTCTGCATTGTAATCACTGCTCCACCACAGCTCTTGTTAAATAATAACAATGCTTCTACATAATAGAGTATTGCTCAAGAGCTATGCAACTAATTTCACAGATCAAGCTATAAACTATACCCCAGCTTGCTTATTTTTAAGCCAAGACAAAAGTTGGTACTACATGAATTAATTACATTTAAGGAAATCCAGTTAAATCAGGGCATTTGAAAAGATAGGTGAATGTCGAATTAATTCAGCTTGTTAAATAAACAGGAAAAATCCCCAACTGCCAAATGTTTTCACCAATTTTCATCACCATTGTAACTAACTTGCATACTTAATCATAGATACCTACTTGTTAAGTAGTAATTCACTTGCAGTCAGTTCATGTGTCAAAGGAGGAAGAATAGAATCTTCTGGTTTTTCAGACTGATTTTCATCTGGGCTCACCATCATTTGGTTTCTGCTAGATGAATCATCTTGGGAACTATCTAAGGGGAAAAGTTCCAAGCTCACAGCTTTGCTATATGATGGAGGGGGTTCAGCAATGCCATCCAAACCAGAATAGGATGGCATATCTGAATCAGAAATATATGCAGCTCCTTCAGAATCCATACAATAATCTTCCATTTCATGTTCCTCTATGGGTTCAGCTTCTGCGTCTTCTCCTTCATGGTCCTCCCCTTCGACCTCTTCAATAGTTTCTGCCGTCCCCTGACGGGAATACAGCAGAGTGACTTGAGTAGCCTCACTGTCAAGAATAAGGAAGAATATCTTTGTCAATATCTCACTTTACAAATAATGTTTATTCCCCTTTTAAAAAAATTAAAATTGAGTTGTTGATTCTACATTGGATTTCACTATTATCTCAGTGTGGACTTGACAAGTTCAGCTTTGGAAATATTCACATTCCCCAAATGTTTTCATGTTGAAAAAGTTTTGATTTGTTTCGGCATTTTAGAAGTTATTATGATTTTGTTCATTAATTAATAACTACCATTGGGATTGTATAATTATGTTGTATACTATGAAATGTTTTATTTTAATGTACTTTAAGGTATTTTTTTCTAATTTATTGTTACATATTACCTGCGTCTGAAGAACAAGTTCATGATATATATTTTATAATGCATAAATGAATTGGGATCATACAATGAAGGATCTACAGTATCTTCTCTGCTTTAAAAAGACCCTTTATGTCTTGAGCACTGTTTTTGTGAGCAATAATGTTAATTGAAGAGAATCAGAATCATAAATCAGCATCTGAATGCAGCATTCCAAGCTCTCAGTTTAACTAAAAAGTAAAATTATAAACAGGCATATAATTGAGAAAGCAAAAAATATAAGGCTTAAAGGGAAGGTATGAAAATGACATATACGACATATTACTATCAGTCAAAACAAGACAGAATTGCTTCCAATGAGTATGCCAATAGTTTTACTTTTAAAAACACAAACATCATTTTATATTGACAAAATATATCAGTGGTTGGGATAATTGAGTGAAAAGCATGCAAGGATTAAGCACCTTGATACTATACTGCCACTGTCAGCAGATGAGGAGGACATATCCATGCTGTATGTTTTACGAAGCCTAGGTCGTGCACGTTCACTTGTTTTAGGAATAGGGTCTGGACCATCTAAATCATCAAGGGTAGATTGCCTGGACAACAACAGTGTAGTTGCTTCCGTACAGCAGCTATCAGTGCAAACAATTACAAAGACAATGTTATATACCAATGGCATCCTGATGTGGCTCAATAGTGAACGTGCAGATTGGCCAAGCAAAATACCAATGGAGACATAGACAAGAAAGGATTTAATGGAAGATAACAAGCTTTTTGGTGCCAAAGTAGACTATTCTTATTCGGATAACCACACAAGATCAGTAATAACAAAATGTGAAGCCAGGAGAAATTAGGATGTACACTTATTTATGGTGTAAGACTAATGGAATCCATGCATTGCATTCTAGTAAGATTGATAAAATGCATCATTTTTAGCTTTTTTTAGTCTATCAGTAAAATTTGATCAGTAGCTAAAAATGTTGCAGTTGAGATACTTATAGGTACATTAAGCAGGCACTACAAATCGATATTTTAAAAAGATATAGCCAAATATATTAAAATTTTTGTAAATAGTCTATACTAAAACTAAAAGGGTGCTGTATTATGTTAGGTTCCAATTATTGATGTTTTTAAAAAATACAATTGTCTTTATCCCAGTGTAGCTACAACCATTTCGGGAGGTTTTAATTTTGTTTTTCTCCAACTTAGAAATGAACATACCTGAGAACAATGAAACAAACCAGATATAAATAATGTGTAAGCAGCAGGTTTTTAAAAAATAGATAGTAGATATTCATTTTTCATGATACTAATTGAGAGTTTTTGAAGAAATTTTTTTCTCTTTAAAATGAATTAAGAAAATTTTGCACAAAATCTGATCATAGGACCCTGGGGTCATATGAACGTGTTTTGTACACCTGCTCCAGCCTTAAAAAATGGAGGTTTTATGCACAGAATAACAAACACAGAAGTTCCTTCAAATGAAAAATACTCATAGGGTCAGAGTCAGTTTTCAAATGGAACAAATCTCTGCAGCAATAATATTTTGTAAAAATATGCAAAAAAAATGTTATGGGAATATGATATGATATAATATGGGAATCAGTTTTACTATAGATCGCGGTGTTTAGGGATCTGCTATTTGAGAATAATTTGTGGAGTCTTGTGTTCTTTTAATATACAAGGATATTGTATATTAAAAGTGTGAACTTTTTGGTACTACATTTATTGAAAGTCACACCAAAAATACTTCATTAGATAGAAACATGCTGCTTTCATATACTCTTAACACAAGAAATTTGAAGAATAAATCATATGTTGGCTATCATCTTTTAAATAGGATAGTACAATATTCTATGCTACTTTAGCATCAACTACAAGGTAAGTTCATTACTAGATGTTTAAAAATTTATAAAATTCATCCTGTATGTACTTAGAATGATTGTGCTCATTGTAAGAGAATACCTGGATTCACTGTCACGAGAAGCTGCTGATTCTAAACTTGCAGTCCTCTCAGCCTGTCCAGGCTCATAAATTTCATCCAATCCTGATTCCCTAGAAAGTTTCATTATATGGTTCTGGTAATACATATGGATACTCTCTCGAGTTGGAACATTTCCCTGAGAAGGAAAATGCAAAATTTAGGAAATTAAGCAGGCTAATATTTAGGAGACAAATCAGGGCAGTAGAAAAAAGACTTTATTCTCCTTGGTTTGTCAATTGTTTTGTAAGAACTTTTTTTAAAGAGAAAGAAATAAGCCCAAAGTTAAGAGTTGTAAAGTCAGTTAAAAATCCACCAATCTCATGATTATGAGATTCTCATGAGTGATATAATATTGTTTTCTTTCTATGTCGCTCCTAAGACTTTCTTCCGTACTCTATGACAGCACAAAAAGCACAAAACAAAAACTATTCATTTTAGCATGTCAGAAAAGAAGAGAATACAATGCAGCTACTATTTATAAGATTCTAACCGCCCTCTAACAGGTAAATTAAATTAAATCTGAGATCACATATCTGTTTTTCACTATCATGAAAAATAAATGAACATGTTGTAGTACCTTTTTTATTTCTCTAGTCAGCATGCATCTTTCAATTCTTAATACTGTGGAGATATCAATGTGCTCTCTTGAAATTGAATTTAGCCAAGCTGTAAAACTGTCTATTGTTGCCAGAAAAAGAACCCAGGTAAACTTCAAAATGTTATATATTCTTTTAAAAATATTATCTGGGAAAGAAACAAGAAAATATGCTTTACAAAATGATAATCAAAACAGTAAACAGTTGCAAATGTTATAACAAATCAGGTCCAAGAACCATTATCTGAGGGTAAGTTTCAACAAACTCTGGAAAACATACTTTTCATTTGATGTGCTCAGGTTGACACTGTTTTCTATGGAATTTCTATCTCCAAGAGTTAGTGATTAGCAAAACTTCAGAATTAGACTTATTTCATTTTAATATCTATTGGTATAATTGTTAGATGATGCTGGGAACTTTGCTCTGCTTCTACGAAAATGTTTATTGCCAGATGTTTCTTAAATTTTGCATTGGGCTTTAAAATCATTTTGTAGACAATAAACATATTCTACCCTATGTACTACTTGCACTCTTAGCAGTATTTTTTCTGTTAAAAAAGTAGTGACTGGTATGAAAAAGGATTATGACTGCAATATCTTTTAGCTGAAAATGATTTCTGAACAAGTCAGACTCAGACTAATATATGGAAGTTAGCTTGAATTATATAACATTTAGAATTTTAAGTGACTTTGAAGTCACTTAAATATCAGTAAATTCTGCAGTATATATATACAATATTGTATCTTTATTTTAGAGATAATTACCATCAGCTGCTATTATTTAAAATGAAAACTTAGCTTGCTTCTTTGCTTACCAGGGCCATCAGATTTACTTTTCACAGGTTCATCTCTTTCTGCACCCTCCATATCTATTTCAACTGACAAATCAAAATGAAAGAAGTGAGCAAAATTAGACTTATTGACTTCAACTGCCTTTTAATTTTTTAATTGAACACATAATTAAATATATTTATTGAACATAATATGAAGCTTCTTTAATGATGCCCCACTGCTGAATTAATACTTTGCACTAATTGCGTGACTAATACTACCTTTTTTTACAAACCAAAACTAACATTTTAATTGTCCCAAAGGTTCTTTTTCAAGAGGCAATTGGACTTTCTTGTTTTTCTTTGAAGATGTTTCGCTTCTCTTGGAGGAAGCTTGTTCAGCTCTGAATGGATGGTGAGGAAGGGCAGCTGGTCATTTGCATTCTTTTTGGAGAGTCCTTGAGGCCACTTGGAGGTTTATCTGTGTCCGTTTATAATCCATTCATATCAGTGACGTGCGGTGACCTTCATGGCCAGTGAGGCAAGCGCTAAAGCCCCGCCGAAGCCCCGCTGCAGCGTCTGGGCTGCCTTTAAAGGCTTTAAAGCGGTGGCAGGGCCCTGCCAGCAGGGCTTTAAAGTCCTGCACCGCATCCGCCATAAAGCGGGTCCCGGTCCTGCTCTATGGTGGATGCGGCGCCGAGACTTTAAAGTCCTGCCCCCGGGGCCCTCTCCTGGCCAGGCTCTTCCCTCTCGCTCTTCATCTTGATGATGTCACTGCAGCTGCCGGGTGCAGATGGACAGAGGTAACCAGAGCAGCGCCGAAGCGGTCTGGGTGGGCGAAACAGCGAGTGAACGGGCAATGGGGGATCAGGCAGCCTGATCCCCGCTCGCTTGCTCACTGGGAGGCGCAGAGAAGAGCGCGAAGTCCAGCGAATGCAGGAATGCAAAAATGAATGCCAGGGGAGCGAAGGAAACCACCTGGGTCTCCACTCCCTGCCTCACCTGTCTGGAGCCGCCAAAAGCTTTAGATTCTGGTGGCGGTGCTGGTTTCCCGCCACTTTGGCATCCCTGAAAGGCGACTCCGCATTCTCACTTTCCTTCACCCCTCCTCTCTTCAAAAGCCCCCCCCTTGCAGCAGCTATATTCATGGCCGGCCCGGAAGGCATGCCGACACTTTAAAGTGCATGCCGCCTCAGTCCGCCATAGAGCGAAACATGTCCTGATTTGTGGCCGGGAGGCACGCTGGCACTTTAAAGTGCATGCCGCTGCCCTGGCCATACAGCAGGGCAGCAGCATGCACTTTAAAGTGCCAGCGTGCCTCCCGGCCACAAACCAGGACATGCTTCGCTGTATGGCGGGCCGAGGCAGCATGCACTTTAAAGTGCTGGCATGCCTTCCGGGGCGGCCATTCAGCGGGACATGCTGAATGGCTGGCCTGGAAGGTATGCCTGCACTTTAAAGTGCATGCCGCCTCGGCCCGCCATACAGCGAAACATGTCATGGTTTGTGGCCGGGCGGCATGCACTTTAAAGTGCCAGCGTGCCTCCCGGCCACAAACCAGGACATGTTTCGCTCTATGGCAGGCTGAGGCGGCATGGCTTTAAAAATAATAAAAAATAAATAAATGTGCCAGCCCGCGCACCAGCAGAGGCGGGTAAAAAAAAACCACACACACACACACAAAATAAAAACAAATTACAATTACTTACATTACAAATAATTTTGAATCCCCCCCTCCTTCTGTCCGATCCACATACCTTTTCCAGCTGTGGATTTCAACTCTCCTCTTGTCCGCCCGCCATGATGAAAGTGTAAAAAATTAAATAAAAAAGCAACTTACTTAGGCAAGGCTGTCAAGGCATGATTTGCTGCTCCCAGATCAGGAGGCGGGAGAATCATGTGCCTCCTTTGCAAACAGAATTTTTCGCCTTTTAACCCTTGCTTAACTCTTAAAAGGTGAAAAATTCCTTATGCAAAGGAGGCCAATAGTTCTCTCGCCTCCCCCTACAGTTAGCACTAAGCAGACTCAGAGTCACTGTGACTTGAAGTCTGGCAGCAACAGCCTTTTTAATTATTTTAAAATTTCTTTTTTCCCCCCCGCCTCCCCTGCCTCCCCTGACTGCACGTCCCTAATTCATATCCCCACACCAATTGTCCCAAACATCATGCAGAAAGCAGAGCTCCAACTTCTCAATGACAACACGGTTTTCTCAGCAGTTCCAAGAAGGCTCCACATCCATTTGCACTTCTCAGATGACCCTGAGGACACCTCCTAGTGGCCTCAATGACACTCTAAAAGAATGCAAATGACCAGCTGTCTGCAAGGAATATAAATCCATCCATTGCCCATCCATTTTCAGAGCTGAAAAAGCTTCGTGGATGAAAAGTGAAACATCTTCAAAGAAAAAAAATCCAGTTGCCTCTTGAAAATGCACCTTTGGGACAACCATGACCTGGATGACTGAAGATCTCCATAGACATTTAACGGTATTAGTCTATATAATGCCCATGACGAGTACTGATAAATTAGCAAACAAAGATTAATTGGACTGTCAGTCAATCTGAACTTGAAGTTCCTTATTCTGTTTCCTTTCTTTATTCCCTTGGGCTTTATTTCAATATTTTTTTGGCTGCCTAGACTCCATGTGAGTAAACTGAAGAACTACATCCTGATTGGTAAACTCCATGAAATCATAATTTCCTGAGAATCCCAACTAGAGATCACAGCAAAACTATGGAAGCTACTTGTGATTTTCTGAATGTAAATTATGGCTCTTCTACAATCAGAGCAGAAAATGCTACCTGTATAGTTAACAGATAACTGAGAATATTTCTGAAGCATACCATCATCAGATACTTTCTGCCTTTTTTTATTCTTTTTTTTCTCTTTGCGCCTTTGTCGTAGGGCAGTTTTAGGATCAGTAATCCAGGCTTGATAAAGAAACTAGAAGGGAAAAATCAATTTATTCATGTTCTCTAGTAAGTAAATGTTAAGCAGATAACAAAAAGCATATAGATTTGGAAAATGTATTTAGAATTGGGAGATTATGGAAACATAAATCATTTAGGAAATGATTCATTCAAGTCTAAATATTTCAAATAATATTTGTGACTTTGATAAATAAAAACATTTGAGCAGAACTATAGATTCTTATGAATTTGGTATGCATCTGTAACAATTATGTTAAAAAATCTGAAAAAGAAACAATAATTTATATACAGACTACAGTGTTCAAGTTAATTTTAACTTTAGTGTCATACAAATACAAACCAGATCCAGTTAGGCAATATCTGGAATTATTTTTAAATGATTGACCAAATCTTTCAAAACAGGAATACGTTTTTCATGTTATTATTCCTTGGTATTAAATATTTATTTGCCCAATCCATAACTTATATGATTAATAAAATATTTCTGTAATAACTGTTAGATTAAAAAAAATGAATCTGCAGAATGAAAACCTTTTTCTAGCTAACACTGTATTATTAATGACACTTATTAGCTGTAGCCAACACAAATATATAGATGCATGCAAAGGAAAGCAGATGAGAAAATAAACAGAAGATTGTTTATTGACAAGATAAGCATGCTTAGATAGCATATGTCATCATTATATAAATCACTAATGTTACCCTAGCTCAGTGGTTGGCAAACTCATTAGTCAACAGAGCCAAATATCAAAAGTACAATGATTGAAATTTCTTTTGAGAGCCAAATTTTTTAAACTTAAACTATATAGGTTGGTACACTGTTATTAACTTAATTAGGATATTCCTAAACTGGCCTTTGCTAAAAATGTCCTCAATCTGATTGAGGTACATTAGCTGAGGTCGACCCCTTCCAACTCTCCCATCCACACTCGTCTTGTATACTTGTTTCGTCTATCTCCTTTCGTTCATACTCTCTATATGTCCAAACCATCTCAATATACCTTTCTCAATCCTCAACACTACATCTTCTTTCACTCCACAACGTTCCCTAATATTAACCCTATAAACTTTACTTAAAGTTTTAAGTCTGTTAAACTATAGGTACGTTGAATAAAACTTGATATAATAATAATGATATTATTTATTGATAAAATTAAATTCCTTACAATTTACCTTACAATATCCATAAAATTAAATCATGACAATGACTGACGAACACTAATGTGAACAATGGCCTTGGAAAGTTTGGGTAAGTCAAGTTTGTATGTTGTTGTTTTTAATTTTAGGCACGATTCCAGGTTCTCCTCAATAAGACGACTTCTCAATTTATTCTTGATAAGGTTCATGCTTGAAAATGATTGTATGCATAAATATGTAGACCCGAATAAGGAAAGAACAGCAAATGCTAGTTTTTTCAATTGACTTTATGAGTCAGGAATATTATTCCAGGTGTTAAAAATCAACATATCTTCCTTCTCCAGGTTTTTCAAAGCAGGCCACTTGTGCTGTGAATTAAGTTCACATTTGTTTTTCTCCAATGTTTCTATATCAACACAAAGACGTTCAAATTTCAAGCTCCACCATTCTTTGTTTTTTAAATCCAGCAATTGCATTTCAAAGTTGCCAATGTCAATATTAAAGGGAGAAAAATTTAATTCTGTTACAGTAGCATTAAGAAGTTTTTTTTAACAAAGGCTAATGTCGCTTTGCTGTTTCTG
The DNA here is from genome assembly GCF_051295495.1 of Thamnophis sirtalis. Taxonomy (NCBI): domain Eukaryota; kingdom Metazoa; phylum Chordata; class Lepidosauria; order Squamata; family Natricidae; genus Thamnophis; species Thamnophis sirtalis. The sequence goes on from NW_028261382.1 coordinate 154,973,812, forward strand.
AATTCCTGAAGCCTGTTGAGAAGAGCTCCCCTCATATTTAAAAATGTTGTTTTGAAATAGCAAATGTCAATATCAGAATTATTTTCTTGGTAATGTTTCAACAGGCTTGGAAAGTGAATCAAAGTTTCTCTTTCAAAATCTTGAGCAAAAAGAGATCATTTGTTTTCGAATGAAATAACTTCTTCTAACATCGAAAAAAATGTGTTTCCTTTCCCCTGTAGTTTACGATTAAGCTGATTTAGATGAGACGTAACGTCTACCATGAAATAAATTTTTTGGATCCACTGATCGTTCATTAGTTCTGGATAGTGAACACCCTTCTCAAGGAGAAATGCTTTAATTTCTGTTAATAAGGAAGCGAAATATTTCAAAATGTTTCTTCTTGATAACCAACGTACCTTGTTATGCTGCAGCAGAAGATCTGTGTACTCACTCTCCATTTCAACTAAAAATTCTTTAAATTGGCGATGATTATAGCTTTAGCTATAATGGAGTTGATAATCTTAATCACCAATTCCATAACTTTGCAAATTTCTTCTGGAAATGTCTGAGCACAAAGCACTTCTTGATGAATGATGCAATGGTAAGTAAGTATCTTGTGATTAATTTTTTCTTTCAAAATAGCAACAAACCCATTTCTTACGCTGGTCATACTTTTTGCCCCGTCTTTGAAATTGAGACAGTTTTATCGAGTGGAATATGATGTTTTTCAAAGCACTCAATTACAGCATTTGCTATATCCTCTCCACGTGTTTAACCTTTGAGTGGCAATAATCCTAAAAGTTCTTCCTTAGGACCTGTAGATGAAATAAAAAGTGAAACTTGCGCTGTATCATTTATGTCACAAGACTCGTCAACTGCTATTGATAAAGCTGAAACCAATTTAAGATCTTCAACTTGCTGGTTGGTTATATTCGAAGACATTTTGACTGTTATATCTTTCACTGTTTTAGCAGACAATGGTAACTCTTTAATTTTTTTTAGAATATCTACTTTGTTCTTAAAATCCCGAAATAGCTCTTCAGATGCATTTATAAAACAACTTTTTATGTATTCGCCGTCTTTATGTGGTTTTCCTCTCTTAGCAACCTCTTGACTAACCACAAAACTTGCAATATTAACATTGTTGGAAGATTGCATCCAGTAATTAAATCAGAACTTGATTTTTCTTGACTCTTCTGAAGTTCCTCATCTGCTTTCTTCCTTGCATCACCGACAGGATATTTAGTATTAAATGACACATTTTTAGTTGTAAAGTGTCTCTCCAAATTTGATTTCTTGTTATGTGCCAATTTTTCCTGACAAATAAGACAGGCCGGAAGGCCATTTAAGTTTTGAATAAACACAAAAGTCTTGGTCCATTCAACTTTAAATTCACGGTTTTTGTCTTCCGTTTTTCTTTGCTTCTTCTTTGTAGCCATTTCAAGCAGGGCACCTAAAAATGTTTCATTTTATAATAATAAAGCCACCAACACAAAATAATTATAATTCCAAAATTGATGACAAAAATACCTGTAGGATTTGCAGCTGATTGGTAAAATACAGGTAACTTTATGCTTCAAGTAGGTACTTTTGTCACCCACGCGTGATTTGCGGATGCGACTAACCACTGCACAATGAGACTTTTGACTGACTGACTCACTCAAGTTGTGCATGAATCGTTCGTGCCTCCCTACGCTGCGTATCCCGTGGCCCACCTGCGCTGCATCTCCTGTTGCCCGACCGACCGATACCCCCACTTCTTCTAATGCTACTTCTTCAAAATAGACTCACCCAGGCTGAAAACCGACTTCTGCGTATGGGCCACAAAGTTTCAATCAAACTGTACATGCATGCTCGCACATGATATTTTGTGGAAGAGCCACACTCAAAGGGCCAAAGAGCAGCATGTGGCTCGCGAGCCGTGGTTTGCCAACCACTGCCCTAACTGTATTTAAAACTTCTGTTTTAATGCATAACATACACTTTGGTGTGTATTAATATACGTATTTTAAAAAATATTTAACTTCATAAAAATAAAATAGGATATGAGCTTGTGACTTATGTACATAGAAAAAAAATAATTTAAAAAAAGGAGGGAGCTTCTGTCAATGTTCTGTCTTCTTTGAAATCCACAAGTCCACAAGTCTTAAAGTTACCAAGTTTGAAGACCCCTTCTCTACAATATATTAACAACTTTTGACAGAACAAATTCAGAGATGCTTTAAGGTTAGCTGTTCTTAAATACAGACTCCCAAATTTTCTATAATCTACCTTCTGTTTTGCATTCTTGTGCAATCTTTCTGACAAATATTATCATATAGAGTAAAATCCCACTTTACTAAATTTATCCAGTACCTAGAAATACATGCAATTTGATGGAATCTGTTTAATACAGTTTAGATAAAAAGTCAAGGATTATGCCAAAGATTTGGCTTTGCATTTTCTTTCTGATATTTATCATTATAGCTAAATCGAGATCTCAACATCAGGTTGGTTAACTGAAAACATTAAGTCAAATCCTTGGTTGTCACAAAACCTCCTTAAACTCATATTAAGAGGAAAAATGCAGTAAAGGGATACTCTGCAGAATACAATGGGAACAAGATCTTATTCTACATGGTATAGAATATCAAATACCTTTGCAGCTCTGATTAAATACTGAAGAATAGTTTTGGGCAGTTTAATAATAGACTTTGGCAAGGCTAAAATGGCTGAAGCAAATTTCGCAATAGCTCTCTACAAAGAAGGACAAAGCAAGATAAATTAATGAAATTGTAAAGGCTAATATTTTAAGAAACACACTGTAGAATTCTATTAGCAGTAGGATTGATATTAAGTTAAAAACAACGTTAATTGAGCATTCAATTTTGCCGTGCATTAGATTTAGTTACAGGACAGTACATAAAAGTGATTTAGTTACACAAGTAACAATCATATATTAGTAGTCTGAATTAGGAAAGCACATTCTAAACGAATCTTTAGTAATCCACCACTATAGTTACACATCCTTGTATTTGCCTCTAATATCTTTATGAATGGATAGAAAATTCATGACAGACATATACATATACTGTACCATTCTATAATTTCTCAGATTTTTTTTTAAAAAAAACTAATTCATCTGCTGCAAGATAAATAAGAAGGGTACAATGAAAAACTAGTATAGAACAGTTTAGGACAAACCAATATAAACTCAGGATATTTATATAATTTTTGGATCCATAATACACAAAAATAACTTTCAACTCATGAACTTTAAACTAGCATCTCTGATAAAGCTAGAAAATACTGCCAGGTTTCAAATGAACAATACATCTTTTGTAATTGGTATTTATCATGTAAGCTAATATAAATTAATAAATATGTTCAATCGTAACAAAATAAAATTAATGTGTCCTATAAAGGATAGCTTGAGAAGCTGGTATTACAGTTTCAGTTAAATTAACTACTAATGCAACACTCTCTGTATGAGCTGCAGTTGATACAAAATGCAGCAGCCAGACTACTGGAAGGACAATCCTAACAATGGAGAATAGCAACTATTTTATAGCCTTTGTTTTGTTTACCAGCAGTCTTCTAGACCAAAATCAAAATGTTTAATTTATTCAGTGGGTTATTTTGAATAATATCTCATTTGAATTTAATTTGCTTATTGGTCTGGACTTCTACAGATGTTGAGACTCTTACTTCCTTTCAAAACCAATGAGGCATGGACAATAACTCAGGCCTCTCTATGATATCCCTATTTGTGGAGCGCTCAAACAAGTGTCCACATAAACAAGTGTATTTGGCCCATACTGATTATAGGCACCATAACAGCATAGGCTTGGATATAATAAAAATGGATTGGTTTTAACTGAATTGATTAATTCATGCATATTGCTATTGTTGGCTGTCTAAAGTCTCTTTGGATTGGGATAGTTAGAAAAAGAAGTCAAACTAATAATCAAACAAAAATTACAATATTTAGTTAGGCAAAATGTAAAGTATATACTGTAGAGTGAATCTGCCCTATGAATTCAATCCAAATATATAGCACTTTATAGAAATTATCATGCTCAATTTACCACAAGCTCCTAAATAAATAATCCCAATCTTCATTTTAAAAACTTCTGATATCTTACTGAGAGCCAGCTGTACAATTATGGATGCAGATGTGATAGGATCACATGTACCTGGACTATGCTATAATTTTCCATGCTAATTTACCTCTATGGTCTCTTTAAAGAATTTAGGCCATGGAATACACCGAATATCAGATTGCCCTACTTTATGAAAATACAGATAAGGTAATCCATGGGTGTGTGGATATGTTCAAAACATTCAGATGACAGCTCTGGTTGTGAACCTATCTTGACATTTTTGCTCTTTTGATGTCTAGGGGCACCTGTTCTGAATCTGAATATGCATAAATTAATCAGATTGCTGGAGTCTGTTATATCTAAACAGTATTGGCTTAATTTCCTCTAAGATAGATACATTTATTTTCAATATATTGTCAGCCTTATTTGTAACTAGAGATTTATTCAAAGATCTATGCTTACAAAAGTTTATCTTCAAACCTGTAGTCTTTTCACCCAAGGCAAAAGGCATCTAAACAATATCAAGGAATGGAAACTGAGAGGTTTTTAAATAACTTATTATTGATATATTTTAAAAAATACATTTAAGGACATAAAAAAATAAAAATAACCAGGCTACATGTATAATTGAATGGAAAGCCATCTCCAATATCATTCTTGTATTGCAGAACTATGACAATTATGATGTACACAAAAATCAGTTAAACAGAATCAATATATATCATCATTATTTTGTCACAATTCAGACCAATCAAACTGCCTTTGTAGGCAAGGTATGGACAAAAAGTCAAGTTGGCAATGTCCATTAAAAAATAGGCATAGATTTGATCACAAATTTGTGGCCACCATTTTGAGCACATCCGGTAGCCAATCTTGTTTGTAGGAATACCATACAAGTGAAAACAGTACCTGGAAAGCAGATCTTTTGGGAGGCTCTTCCTCTTCCTTTCCTTCCTCTTCCTCCTCTTCTTCACTGTCCGACTCAAACAAATAATAATCTCCACTTCTGACCACTAAGCAAAATGAAATATTCTTTTTATTTCTCGTAAGGAAACAATTCTCATAAGAGCTATCCTGAGCCAGGACTCAAAGACTCAGAGAAGTAGGTCTATAGTTATAGGAATCAGTGGCAGGACATACAAAAATGGAGAAAAGGCAAGCAAGGCACATAGATCTCTTGGGATGTTTGTCATCACAAAAAAGAAACCTCAATAATAGGAACATTATAGAATAATCAGATGAAAAGTTGAGGAAAAAGTTGGAATATGTTAATGAAAGTTTGCAACATTCATAACTTCCAAAAATTGTTTATTTGTGAGAGGTTGAGAGTTTTCTAATTCCAGAGGAACAAATGAAAATAATATGTGCTCTCTTCCCCCACCAAAACAATAGCTCAAAAATTAATACTGCTAAAAGTCTGCTAGCATGTGGAAGCATTCTTCTCTTTTCCTATAGTCTTTAAGCTTAATATTAACAACACGATAAATACATTCTTGTAGATAACACTTTCTGCTTGTAAATTGTGAAATGGATGCCTCCATATCTTCAAGTTGTAAGAGAATATGAATGAACTGGGCCTTATATCCTTGAACAGAAGCTCATTTTTTGAAACATTAAATAAGCTAATAAGTCCAAATGGATAAAAAAAAAAAGAAAAAATAAATTAAATATTAAATATTAAGCAAGAGATAAAATTAAAGTCATAGCATTACATTTGCCTATTAAGACAATGTTTGCAAGTAAAGTAAAATATTTTAATATATTTATTATTATAATAAGAAACACAGATAGAATGACTTTTGAGATTATATTTGACCCTCATTATATAGCTTTCTGAACCATAAAAATAAATTATTCAATCATACCTTATCCTATATTTTATCTAACCATATATTAAATAATGTATCTTAGGTCGAAGATAAATTGATAAGCTGTGCCCTATAGAAAATGTTTCTTTAGCTTGAAGATTAAAAAGAAGTGGAAAGCAAATAAGGAAAATATCTGAATAATATAGAATAATCAAAAGCTAGAAAATTGAACAGTGAAGAAAATGTAGTCAGATAATTATCTAAAACAAGGAAAGAAGAGCTTGGGTACCATAGAAGGAACTGTAGTGATGCAGTGGTTAGAATGTAGTATTGCAGGCTAACTCTGCCCACAGGAGTTTGATCCTGACTGGCTCAAGTTTGAAACAGCTTTCCATCCTTCTGAGGTCAGTAAAATAAGGACCCAGAGTGTTGGAGGAAGTATGCTGATATTGTAAACTGCTTAGAGAATACTATAAAGCACTATGGAGCAATACATAAACCTAAGTGTTATTGCTCTTGCTGTATACAGTTATGGTTTTGATCATATCACCCTGATTTATGAACTGCTACACACAAAATTAATCCATAGCATAGATGTATTTTCACAGAAAATCGCCAATCTCTTTCTTATTTGAATTTTATTATTTACAAATTTTATAATTAACTTTACTTAGCTGCATATTGGAATTAACTTTAGACTTTTATTCTAATGTCACATACCAATATATAGTTTGAAAATTACAGTATGTAATCTAGGATGTATATGTAGTTGGTATCTCCTAAAAGTATGAGTAGTTGTTTGCATAAAGATGGCATGTAAATCTACTTGTAAAAGATCACATTGGTTGTAAAATATGTACAGTGATAGATGAAGAGTAGATCTATTCTCGCTCAGGGGGCACTATGAATCTCCTTGGTAACAATATGTTCCATCCATAAAATAGGAATATATATGACATCTTATTTAAACAGTGATTCTAAATTATCATTGTAATTTATAATTCAGTTTCTTTTCTCAAAATGCATTTATCTAAACTTCTGTTCTTTTATGGCTATATTAAAATAATTCATCCATTTTTTATTAGTAAGTGAACTGACAAATAAATTATAATAATCTATAATCATTTAACTTATTATTATCTCTTAGTGTCCTTAACAGAAGTCATTAGTAAGTCTTATATAAGTCATTAGTAACCCTTATATAATTCAACTGCACATTGCAGGGTCTATACCCAATTAATGCAAGTTGATATATCTATAGAAGGATGGTATGATTAAACTGCAATAATGCACTCTTGCAGGCATTAATTAATGTGGTAGAGAAATGTGACTCAATTGAAAATTGCAGCTTAATTTTCAATAAGATCGTATGTCTCTACTTACAAACCATTTCTTCACACATCGGTTGTAACTGATCATTGAAATGGAGGATGTACAGACAGTAAACCAGTGAAACAACATTATTTTCTTCTCCACAGACTAATTCTTGCACATGTTTTGGAGACTTCTAGACAGCAACAGGTGTGTGAAAACATGTTTTTCATGCCATGCAGAAGAAAAGCCCTGAGAATTCTATGTCAGCACAGAAGGCATAAGATAATGGACACTTTCTGTTGAGATACAACAGTACTCTTCAAATATTATATTAAAATATTTAGAAATGAAATTGGCTCACCAAATATGGAATTACAGTTCTGTGGATAATTATTTTAAAAGGGCATATAATACTAGTGGATAGTATTCATTTTCAGGGCTTGGCCACAGGTTGCGGTTCACAAGTATATGCATTATTGCAATAATATGGATTCTATAGTGGTTTCCTAAAACATGTAATGAGGGTAAAATGAATCAGAAAGAATGAAATGAGCTGGAATAATTTAACAAAGTTTATGTATGGATGCAGGTCACTTTCACAGAATAGACTATAAGAGAAAGCAGGGTAAGTATACTAATTCACACCACTTTCTGCCTGGAATAAAATCCACTGCAAAAGATAACCTGGGATCCCTAAAGCCTTTGAGTCATTCTTATTATCTGAATTTCAACTATTTTTCTGTCACAGCAAAACTAATGAGGATTAACAGAGACCATATCCTGGTCCATTTGGAAAAGCTACAGATTCAAAACACATTACTTGCAATGATTTGTTTTTCTGAAAAGTAAAACAACACTGGGTCTTCAATAACCATTTGAAAATAGGATAGGTCTCTATAAATTTTCATCATGCCCTTTAGAAACATAAATATATGTAAACACACACGCACACACACATCTATATATATGCATAGGCACAGTTTACTTGTGACTTGACAGAAACAAAAATCTGGAATATTTGTTAAACAATTGCATAGGTATTTTTGCTACAGCAGGAATAGTTGTAAAATATTTACTGTATGTTTCTTTCACATAGTGAATATTTGCTTAAGGAGCTAACTGGAACTTGCATCAGCATATGGTCACCTAAAAGAAACACATTTTTTCTCTGTGAAATCTTTTGGTTCCACATGACTATCAAGTCACAAGTCTAAAACCATGCATAAAACAAATAGGTCTTGGGAATGCCTCCATTCTGGTCAAGGATATAAGGGCTAAATTCATGTACTTTAAAGATGATTGAGAAACCTACTGGAAGCATGATCAACCCAAGGCCGCCACCACTGCTTTTTTTTGCCCTTGGTTTTTTCTTTGTCTGCTTCTCCTAAAATGAAATATGTCCAAACATTAATTTTACAAAGTGAAAAACATTATTATGTCTTATATTTTCCCCCCATTTTTTGCAATCTGCGTAAGAGCAGACCCAATTCTAATACTTTCAAGAGACAAAACACAAAAAGCTTTTGCTTACTATTATTATAACTACTCTATTCATAGAACCTGGCTACTCTGACATAGAGACAAAATAGAATTGGACTTCAAATTTTTCTATATTTAAGGAATTGTTAAAAAATGCTTGTTCTTTATTATAAATTAAAACTAAGCTGCAGCAAGTTAAAGTTTATTATATAAAAACGAACACAAACAACTGAAACCCAAAATATCTGTTTGAATTTATAAAATACGTTACTTGACTCAAATTTTGCTTCAAATGAAAAATCTGATAAGATAAAAACATTTGCTATTCTAAAATTGTTTAAGTATCATATAGAAAACCAGTTCAAATTCCAAGCTGAACTGTGCTCTAAATACCAATTTTTATAAGGCCTGAAAGCTTGTTATATTCTACAATTTTACATTATACTTTAGCGTTCCAATCCCAAACCCTGCTCTTCATAGAAAGAGACAACATGTTTTTGTAGATAACCAAATGTTATTCTTCCTCTCCAGTGAGAAGGAAGCGTAAGAGAGGGATACCATGGGAAGAGAGTAAGAGTTATTCCCAAGTAAATATGCAGAGAGCAGATTGTGAAGTCCACCCAACAAATGTCTGGATAAGGCACTATACTTTCCTATATATGTTCATGTTACTAATACTAAGGTCCAAACAATAAATACCAACGTCGGATATAGTGAAGGAATAGTACCATCATCATCATCTTCTTCAGCAATCTTTTGAATTTCTTGCACATCCGGGGCTTCTTCACTCATGCTCAGCACCTTTTCTTTACCCTTTTTATACTTCTGTTGTCTAGCTTTGATATGATCCATCCTGTCAAAAGAGAGTTTGCACTCTCAGAATTCAAGTATTATCTTTGTGAACCCAAAGAGGACAAGGATTTTAAAATATTATATGGTATTCTTTTTTTTAACATTTTTTTTTTTAAAAAATGTTCTCTATATACAATTATAGGTATACATTCACATAGTTATTATTCTTTTTTTACATGCATGGTTCCTATACATTTGTCATTCCATTTATAGAATTATAATATTCCATTTGGGTTGCTTTGTTTACCATCCCTCGCCTGTTTTGAAAACACCTTCTTCTCCCTTTCTTTTCTCCCTCCCTCTCTTCTCTACTCCCTTCCTTCCTCCTTTCCCTTCCTTCTTCCCTTACCTCTCCCCTCCTCAGAGGTGGGTTCCTACCAGTTCGCACCAGTTCGGTAGAACCGGTTCGTCAAATCTACTGAACCGGTTAGAAGAGGTTCCACCAGTGGACCCGGAAAGCAGGCCACACCTACAGAAGAGGTTCCAAAAATGTTTGAAACACACACACACACACACACACACACAGACTCACACAGAGAGGGAAAGAGAAAGAAAGGAAGAAAGAAATAAAGAAAAAAGAAAGAAAAAGTGAGAGATGAAAGAAAAAAAGGAAAAAGGGACAGAGAGACAAAAGGAAGGAGAGAGAGAAAGAAAGAAAGAAAGAGAAAGAAAGAAAACACATGGCTGGCTAGCCACTCCCACCAGGTCACATGGCCGGCAAGCCACTCCCACAAAGGAGGCCACACCCACAGAGTAGGTTTGAAAATTTTTTGAAACCCACCACTGCCCCTCCTCCTCTCTTCCTCTTCCCCTTCCTACCCTCTATCCTTCTCCCTTCCATCTTCCTCTCCTCCTCTCTATCTTCCTTCCCTTCTCTTCCTCTCATCTCCTCTCCTCTCTTCCTTTCTCTCCCTACCTCCTTTCTCTACTTTCTTGTTTCCTCGTCTCCTTTCCCTTCCTTCTTCCCTTACCTCTCCCCTACTTCTCTCTCTCCTTCTCCCTTCCATCTTCGTCTCCTCACCTCTCTCTTCCTTCCCTCCTTTTCCTCTCATTTCCTCTCCTCCTCTCTTCCTTTCTTTTTCTATTGTTGCAGGTGTCTCTTCCAGCTCTTAATTTATATTTTCTTGGGGTGGTATTTCCGCAAACCAAAAAATCATTGAATATCATTTTTTGTTCCAAGGATTTTAAAATATTATATGGTATTCTTAATATATTATCAAATGACATTACATTTAGGCTTATATTACAATAAACGTTAGCAAAGAAATAAATTACACAATGTTGTATAGAACTTTGGATGGAAATGCCTGATTTTTCCTCCTATATTATAAATTGCAGAAGAACTGTAATATTTCCTCTTGTGTTTTCTCCTCATCTTTTTTTGGGGTGTGGGGGTGTCAACAGAACCTCTGTACTCATAGGTATTTGAGCTTATGTAAACTTACATTCAGGATTGTACATTGTCTTCTAAAGTATGGCTATAAGGTACAGATGTTTCAGCTGGACTATTATGTACAGTATATAGCATTGTAATCACTACTATGTTTCTCTACATGTTTTGGGGTTTCATATCTTACTTGACTTTCACTCATTTTGTTATTAGCTCTGTCTTAGATTGGGGTGTCAAAGTAGCGGCCCATGGGCAAGATGTGTCTTGCATTGGCCACGCCCAACCCTGCTCCATGAAAAAACATCACGAAACTTCATGTGATGGTAATGTGACACCGCAAGTTTGACATCTGTGTCTTGTATTGGTAGATGAAACTATAATATTCATGAGACACTCTCAAAATTCCAAAGTTTCTCACTGCCTTCTGTAGCAACATCAATAAAGTCATGGTTAAGTACTTTTTCTCTGATTAATGTAGTAGTGTTATATGACAACATCCAGAAAGGAATGTTTAAGAGAAAATAAAAGCATACTGTCTCTTCAGTTGATCCATTGATTTTTTCTCTTCCTCAATTCTTGCTTTTACAGCTTTCACAATTGTGGCCTGGAAGAGTTCAGCACCTCTGGAAAAATAAATACATATATACTAGGAAAAAAATAATGCAACACAAACAGATAGGATGACAGTCACAATTGTAGTTTTTCCACCAAGATGGAAACCAAAGGTGAAACTGATTCAACAGATTGGCTGAAACAGTGAGAATAAGGAAAACATTCTGATACGTACTTCATAAGATTGACTTTCCTAATCAATATATGAATTTTCATTTCTGTGATAAGAACTTTCCTTGATTAATATAGACAAATTACATATTTCATTTCACTTTTATAGTTTACATAATATTTAATCAAAATACATGTCTGCATGAATCTATACATTTATTAAAATACAATGCTTCACTTTACCTGGAAGCCAGAATCTGTGAAGCTTTAATATCAGCAACAACATGAAGGAAGTAGTAACTCATGAAAACTCTTCTTTGGAGCAATAGAAAAGCAAAGCAAATGCTATCCCAGATTATTCCTGCCTCTCCACTTGGCAATTTACACTCTGGATCATCCAAAGCTGACAAGAACAAGCATTAAGGATAAGCATCAAAATATTGCAAGATTTTTTCTGAGCTGACTAAAGAGAACAAAAAGGTTTAGGAACTTTCAATCCATGTCTACAAGATTTAAACATCATAAAGATGGAGCAGGAGAAGAATTATCTATTTGTGACTCTAGATAAATATGTACATTTCTCCTGTGTCCCAACTCAAATTCTAATCCAGGAAACAACTGGAAGATAAATGCACCATCTCCTTTAATGGAACATCTCAGAGAGCCATAGAACTGAAGATGGCACAATGGGAAGATCCCTATTTCTCTTCTTCTATATTCTTGTAGTCTTTGTGCTAAACTACTCACTTATATACAGGTTCTTCATTCTATACCAAAGTGATATGAATCACAACAGGGTTATAACACAAGACATTTTCCCAAGAATATAATGCTGAAATTAATAAGCAGTTTTTAAATAGGAAAGACATGAAAAATAAAGCAAACATAATTTTTAAAAATGTAGTATAATATTTGTAGTGATTAGGTCCAACATCTATATGAATAACAAAATACAATCTACAAATAAAAACAAACCGATGAAATTATCAGATACAACATCTGGTTAGAGAAGGGCTGTCAAACTTGTAGCCCATGGGCTGGATGTGTCACATACTGGCCAAGCCCACACCTGGTTTAGCGAAGGGGGAAACGTCACATCACGTCACATGATGACAACGTAACACTGCGAGTTTGACATCCCTGTTAGAGTGTGCTTTGTCTATGCTATTACTTCAAAATAAAAAACTAAAAAACTCTGCCTATCTTAGATAAAATATATAAAAATGGTGCCAAATTCTCAGAGAAAAATGTTTTTCCACCATTTATTTTCCAAATCTGAATTATTCTACACTTTACTATAAAAATAATAAAATGATTTTTAATTTCAGAGACAGAAACAAGTCTGTTTATTGTTTTTTAATGATTGCATTTGAAAGACTTTAATGGAATTTTAAAAAGAAGTATACAAATAACTTTATAAGTCTAAACTTACGGATGTCATAACCTTTAACTGTACAAGCCAGACTGAATGCTTGAATCACCCAACAGCTATTGTTGATCAATGACTTGATGTAGCCGCATGCTCCTATCTGGAATAAATAAATAGAAAAATTGAAATTTTCTTTTCTTTAGTGTTTGTAACTAAAATGTATATGCTCAGTGCAGCGCTTTCTTTTATAATATTTAACTAGATAAGCAAATAAATAAATAATATAATAAAATAAAAGCTTATCAATACTACAAGGTATAACTGTTTACACAAAGATTAAAAAATATAAATCCAATTATTCTTTTCTTTGATGTTTGTAACACTTCAACTGAATATGCTCAGTGCAATACTTTCTTTTATAACTTTTAAAATAATCTTATACCTCGTTTGACCTCTTTCATTGTAAGTGTCATAAATACAATAAATCAAAAAATGTTTTGTAACTAGTTCAGTATCAATACTGTAAAATACCACTTCTTTTTTTAATTCAAATTTGTGACCATATCAGATACAAACAGGGACATCAACTCTGTGGTAGATTTCTCAGTACAAAGAGGGAAACTGCAGTTAAAACTGCAATGATAAACATTAATTGATGTTTCTGTTTAGAACTTCAAACAATCTGGAATGGAGCTTGAAGAAATCTCAAAGGCAAGGAAAGAATGGAAATAAACATTTTCAATATTCAGCCACTATCCTCAGTACTCTGGCAATTTTGATCTTGGCAATTTTACAATGTATGAATATCAACTCCCAGAATAGGAATACATCTTGCTAAGGTAGATAAACACTGTTTTATATATAACCACAACACTTTGATATCAAGAGTTGAATGGTTTCTAGAAAGCAAGAAAAAGATGAACTAGTCTGGACTATTCACTGCACTATTAAAAAAAGGTAAAATAACAACTATATATTTATCTTCAGAAACATTTAATAATCATTTCACAAAAAGGAAGATACTTACCGATAAGATATTTTTCATTGTAATCACAAAGACATTATATGCAATCAGCCAATCCCAATATCGAAGGATGCTTCTGATTGGCTTCAGTAATAGTTCTCCTCCAAAAAGTAGAAAATAAAAACAGGCTACCAAGTAACCCATGCAAAATATACTGATCCGAGTGGTTCCCGTTATAAAGATGATAGTGAGAACAAACCAAAAGAGATAACTGAACATAACCACTTTACCCATGTCTAGATAGGATCTGTTGCAAAACAAAGTAAGAATGAGAGAGATCAAATTTATGCTCAGGTTATATACATTTTAATGTACAATAAAGTGATATAAGCCTATTCATATAAACATATATTACATATTGATGAAATGAGTATGTGTTTACAAGAAAACATTATCCATTAAACAGGGGGTTTTCAAACTGTGATGCAGAGAGCTCCTAATATGGTAAATTAATTTATAACACATCCCACCATTACTGATGAATAAAAAAACTAATGGTTGCATTGACGTTATATTTGACAGGAATACATATACACACACAACACTGAAATTTATGCATCACAACGCTTCTCACACAGCAATTGCTTGCTATCAGTTTGCTCAGGAAAAATAAATAAAATCCAAAAGATTTGACAGAATTCCCACTTTCCCCTCTGCATGTTTGATGAGGTTTTGTTTTAATTGCAACGTGCAAGTTGCTTACTTTTGAGAGGACGACTCAGGGCATTCATACTTTATGCTAAATTAACAAATTTAAAATTAATTTATATTTTTATAATTATAGCTAGCTATTGTAATTATTGTTTTGATAGCATTGTTTTCAACTGTTCACTTTTTTATTTGTCTCATTCATAATGTTTGGGTAAATTAAAGAGAGTTTATTAAACATTGGGTGAAAATTCTAAAATTTGTAATAGAGAAATTGTAAGGTTGCACTAGCTTTTTCAGGTGGCCAACAATTTCCTTCCTTCCTTCCATGCAAAAGCAATGATTCTTTGAAAGTATAGATGAACTTTTTCACTATTATAAACAGTAACATTTATAGTAATGCAATTTATCATGAAACTGATAAATTCAGACATCTGACTGTAGGAAATTGGGCTCTTGCAATGTCTTTTTATTTGGGACCATGCAATGTACTTTAGAATATAGTATGGAATCAATGCTACATAAATTTATCATGCAACAAGACTCTTGTCTTGTTCTCTTCCAGGAATTTGTTCCTAACTACCATAAACATATTAAAAATAAAGAAGAGCTGAAGGGAAATGGAGAATTTATTCTGTTACAGGCACTTGTTCTATTTGCAGGACAATCAGATAGAAATTATGTAACATCATTTAATTCTTTTATCAATTTTATATATTAAATAATTTGCATTTGATTATCCTGCAATTTTATATATTTTATTTTCTCAGTAAAGAATAAAATTTTGTTATTTGATAATCTTATTTCACCTTAGAAAATAGCAATATCAGACAATGTGCGTGAGTGACAACTGCAGTAAAGTTGCAGAAATACAATTCTGAACCTTACCAGTTCAAAGCTCACAAAGAGCATATGATTTATGTGAAGAAGTAATATAAGTACTCGTGTGATCAATGCCAATAGTCATTATCAAGATCTTACCGGCAATGAATAAAATCAGGAACAGGATTGTGTTGACTAAATGAAGCTGCTTCAAGGTTCATGCAGATTTCTACATTGTCTCCAGCCATGATGCGTACAGCAGCCTTGTTCTCATCTTCAAATGTCTGCCTTTGTAAGGATGCACATAGTAGCAACATGAAATCATCTGATGGAAGGAGATATTGAATTGAATATAGATGTGATGGATGTCTTATATGTTTTTCATATAAAAACTAAGGACCCAGTACAACCCTATGGAGGCAGAACCAAATTGTTCCTTGTGAACTCTAATCCTAGTCCACAAATTCAACCAGGAATGTCCATGTTATGATACACAAAGAGCAAAGAGGATCAACAATGTTCAGCAAATAATTTTCTCAGGAATAATGCCTTACTTAAAAATAGGTCACTATTAAGTCCAAGGTTTGAGCCAAATTTAGAAGGCTATGAGGCTACAAAGCAGAAATATTTCCACTCTACATTTTCTTGGCACTGAGGACCTTGTTACTTTATCTTTTGCATTTCAACTATTTATTCAAAACTTTTGGTGTCTTCAATACTGGACTGTACAGTAGCTGCAGTTTTGTCTAGCAATTTACTGTATCATGAAAATTTGTAGAAATATCAACCTTGGACTGTTTGACTACAGGTAGTCATCAACTTATTTGAACCCAAATCTTAGGTTGTTAAGTGAGACATTTATTGAGTTTTGGCCCATTTTACAACCTTTCAAGCCACAGTTAACTGAATCATTGCAGTTGTTAAGTTAAGGACACATTGCTAAGTGAACCTGGCTTCCCCATTGACTTTGTTTGTCAGAAGGTCGCAAAAGCTGTTTATAAGACTCCAGGACACTGCAACTGTCATAAATATGAATCAGTTGCCAAACATCTGAATTTTGATCATGTGACCATAGGGATGCTGCAATGGTCGTAAGTGTGAAAAATTTTTATAAGTCACTTTTTAAAATGCTATTGTAACTTTGAATGGTCATAAAACAAACTGTTATAAGTCAAGAACTACCTGTACTGTGTTAACTCTTTGAGACTGAATTATATTCTGTGATGACTGTTTTTCAAATCTAAAGTTGGCACATACAAAATTAATGTTCTTATATAAAACCTTACACTAAAATAAGAAACACAAGAACTGGGTGGCAAAGCAATTTCCACCCACAGAGCCAGATAGCAAAAGGAAAAGCATTAAACTAGAGAGGTCAGCCTAATCACTTCCAAATTGTTAGGACTACTGCATCACACAATTTTCACTCAAGATAACCATTGAGAAGGGATGTACTTGTAAACATCTAGAGGATACCATTTTGCCTATTCCTGATAAAAAGAACATGTATTGTTTCCCCAGTCTTAACTTTTTAATCCAGGTTCCATATAGGTGTTATTAAGTGGTTATAATCTTTCTTCTTTATTGCAATGGGGAGATATCAAGCACTGCTGTTTTTTAAAGAGCAGGATTTTTATTGATGTTGGGTTAAAAGGCTTACATATAGCTTACATATAGCTTCTTGATATCTGTTGCATGTCCACAAATGTACTTTACAAATTTATTACAATATTCTCTCGGAATGAAATAAATGGTAAGTTTGTTTAAAGGATGAAAATTACTTACACACAAGAAAGACTGGATTTGGCTTAACAATAAAATCTGGAAAGTATAACCATTTAATGATATTAGAGTTGAAGTTGGCATTTGGATTTCTCCATGGGTAATCTGTAATGACAGAGGCAAGAATGCTTACAACAAGCCATTAAGAATTCTTATTTAATTACTTCTCAGCAGGTATTAACACACAGTAATTATTGAAGTAAAAAATTGGAAGAACAGTTTGAGGCAAAAAAAGGACACTTACCCTTACAAGGTGCAGGTGGGATGCCAATACATATGAAGTACTGGAATGTAATAATGCATGACAGAAAACAGCAGTACTTTGGCCATATTTCTGCAATAGCTTTTCTTCTCCGCCGATACAAAACAGCAATTAAAGCAAAGCCATGGATCATTGCATAGAAATCCATCCGTTGACCAATTACATTTACAGACAAGAGGAAACAACTCTGTGATAACAAGGCAAAGGTACCAAATGTTTATATAATCTGGAATGATCCATGATAAATAGAATATTAGCTTCAACTTTGGAAACCTCATGAGACCTTATTTATCAGTTTGAAAGAAATCATTGTTTTTTATTTTGCTTATAGGCCATCTTATTAATATTGACTACCTTATCTATAATGACTGGGTAAAACTTCTATTTGAAAAGTAAAGAGATATTGGAAACAATGTTAAAATATTTGGCACAAATATCTTGATACCTTATAAACACTTTTGCAAAATGAAGATTACAATATCCTAAACCTCATCCAACAACCTCAAATATGATTTTCTATGCTCCCCTTCAGTTATGAAATTCTCTCCCTAGGAAGAACACTAGCATCCACTGAAATATTTCAAATTGTCTTTTTTTGTGGGTGAGAGTATGTTTCATTATACATTTAACCCAGGAGTGGGTTGCTGCCGGTTTTACTACTGATTCGCTTAGTGTGCATTTTGCACGCATGCACGAGTGAAGCTCGTGCATGCCCCAGACGCACGCTGCGTGCATGTGCACTGTTCAATGTAAATTGTTCTTTGCACATACGAAGTTCATTTACAGTGAACTGCACACACATGGTCACTACAAAACAACATGGTGGTGACATCAGCGGCAGCAAGGGAACCAGTTTGGGGCCTGATAATCCTGGGTCGCTGCTGGTTCTGCGACCCAGGCAAAAATACCATTACTGCTTCGGCTGAACCAGGCCAAACCAGGAGTAACCCACTTGAGTGCCTGAGTTGCTAGTCCCAATTATGGTCACTAATTAAGGATTATCAGTACTGCTTTAACCATACTGATGTAAATTTACCTCCAAACCAAATTTGTAGAAGAAGTAGTTTACAAAATATTTAAGGCAATTGACTATGCCATCATCCAAATGTAATCTGGTAATATCATGAAAAATAGTTTTGGTTTCTGGGGCAGTGAGATTATTATGACATCGGTAGTATTCTTGGTGTCGGTAAACAGTAACTTCAAAGGCCAGAATTGCCAACATCAGCAAATTATTCTGTAAGAGAAGAAAACTGTGTAAATACTTCAGATCCAAGGATATTATTGATTCTACTATTTACCGCAAAACTCCTGCACTATTTCCACTCTCTTAATGTGATTTTTGACATAATAATCGTTAAACAATTTTCCTATGTGTTTATATTAATTATAAAGATGATGGGTTTAAAATGTATAAAATTGTTACAGCTAGGTCTTTGTTTATTAACATTTATTAACATTTCCACAACCTTAGGACTTTTCTATACAAAACTGAAAAGCTGCAACTGAGATTTGTTTTCCTGTGCTACTAGTTGAGCACTGCAGGAACAAAATGCTAATTGATAACACATTTATTCTAAAAATACCCAATCCCTTTTGTGGTTATATATGGATTATTTTACAGCATATGAATATCTGTAAGACACCCAAAACCACAAATAGGGGAGTGGATCACAGTCAGACAGACAAATCAACTTTGTTCTGATAGGTTATGAGGCAGAAGCTGGAAGCTGTGCAGCTCTTAGGGTGACTTAATGTTATGCTAAAGTTTACAGAATGAGGTAGTGAGATTTTCATGAAAGAAACCATGATTGCCCACTGTAGCTCTGGCTTAGTTTTGATACAGAAATAACAAAATATAACAAAAAACGTAGAACCAGTTTGCAGCTCTTGTTTTTTTAAAACCCTGTAATAACCTTGCATATATTATATTATCTTATTAGTAATTGGAAAGACACATAAATTATTCACATAAACTAATTCTAAAAAATAGTGTATTACAATTTAAATTAAATTACTGTTTATTAGGTATACCCTTTATTAATAAAAAATGAAATTACCGTTAATTCTAAGTGTATTATTTCTGTAAACAAGCTGTACAAATACATTTTAAAAACAGTTATTTTGCTATAATAATTGAACATTAAGGGAAGATGGAAATGCTTAAAATGTCTCACCACTTATACATTTCATCAACCAAGACTATCAGAGCTATAATGAACTACACTTCATTACTGTAATTTCCTGAATGCAAGAACTAAACATGCTGAATAGAGAACAGATTATAATTACCCTCAAGTACACAAGCAATGGATAGGACTTTCTTAATCCAACCCACTCAGTTGGATCAATGGGTTTTTTGTAGAGAAGTGATTCATTCAGGTTTTCCTGATCTTCAGTAGTATTAGGCTAAAATAACAAAAACAACACTAGTTCTGATTTGTTCAGGCAGTATGTTTAATAATGAAGCTAGAATTGCATCTATAGCTAAATAATTCAACAGTTTCTCATTAACTTTATAAATTTATAAATGCTTTATAAATTGTCTTCGGGGAGCTATTATTAAGACTAAAGATAAAGAAAAACCTTGCAATGAAAAAAATATAACAATGTATAAGCTTTTATCCCATACAAAGTAACCCAAACCTCGCATCCAGCCTAAAGAGACAATTTGACAAGCTAAGGACAGAATGAAGACCTAATCAAATTAAGAAGGCAAAATTATGGGAGAAAACTGAAGACAGGGATACATTCCACACTTACAGACTTATTTTAAGGTGTTTTCTGAAAGAGATCAAGCAGCAGAGAATTCCTCCTTATTCTGGTGCAAGGCAGATCCAAAAAGAAAAAAAGGATCCCTTTTTAGAAAAAAAAATACCTACACACTATTCACTTATTTTTTTAAAAAACGATAAAATAACTAATGTCTCAACAGGGTTTGAAAAACAAAAGATGTATACTACCAGAATATTTTCCTGATTTTGGGGGAAACTGCTTGGATAATTTCTGAGTCATTTTGTCATCTCTCTAATTCATAAGTTCCTCTAGTTAAAAAGTATTTAGATAAAGCATGAATAATTAAGTAAAAAAATTAAATGAAATATACCATTGGACAACTGATAGAAAATGATGTAACATTAATAGATTCAAGCTGGTACAACATTTTACAGATAATAATCACACAGGTCCAAACTGTGCAGACACCAGATGCCAATGGACGGAACTGAGAATATGGTAAAGCAAAAGCCCAGGCAATCACAAACACATAGTTAATGAGAGAAACCTAGAAGAACAAAACAGAAAAGATAACATAGTTTAAATAACAAATTGGAGAATTCTTTACTATATTACTGCATGTATTCATTTATTACTGGAAAAAAAACCAAAAGAAAACATGGAAACATTCATTTCCTTGGTTTCATTTGGAATTAAACTCAACTTCTTAGATACCAAAAACATTGGTAATGGTTTACACCAAGGTTTTCTGTTACGGCGGGAACAGAGATTCAATCTGATTGATCGAAGGGTCTGACAGCTCCCTATAAAAGGGCTGCCATCAGACTGAACCTTCGCTGGATTGTACATAGTTGACTTGTGCTAATAAAGAACTGTTAGTTACTCTGAAGCCTGAGTGTGCCTTCATTCACCCGATTTAACACAACCAAATGGAAAGAAAGTTGTGGGGTGCACTAAAACAGTTCAATGAATGGACAGTTACTTAACAAAACTTTGTTTTCCAGTGTGCAACCAAATCTTCAAAATATCCAGTACAAATTTTACAATGCATACCTTTTACATTTTGAGATCTGATATAATTTACCAGGGCTCTTCTTATGGACTAGCGTTATGTTTTATACATTTGATAGCCAGGAAGGATTCAAATTTAAAAATAAATGCATAAATTATCATTAAAAAGTTCATTTGTTTTAAAATTTGAATGCAAAAGAAATACATTGTTAAAGCATGGAAGACTAACAGAGCTCATTTTCAGTTACATATTTTTCAAGGGTGCTCCTTTACGCTGACAGCTTGATATTAGCTTCAAGAAAGCTTCAATCCCATATGGATCATGCAAAACCTCAGATTCATATGTTCAAGGAGAAAAGCATTCTACTGTATTCTACTGTAATACTGATACTGCAAGAGAAAGTGGACTATCTATTATATACTTGCCTCTTTTACCGTTACCCATATAATATATGATGACACAATTTTGATAATGTGTAGTTCCAAAAGCCACCATACAAAAACTTGAAGCTTATGAAAGCATTCCAGAAACTTCAGGAAAAGTACAGTTAGACGGTCAATTACCAAATGCCATTTGTTCTTTAAATCTAAAAGACAAATAAGACGCAGTGACATACTTTTCCACAGCTGCGAAAAAACAGCTACTGTTATTTTCAGCTGGAAATACAGTTTGTTTATATACACACACAGAGAGAGACACATTTCTCCTTAAAGTATTTTTTAAAAAGTATTAGATCAAACTAATCTTTTTATTTTTAAATTTTATTTTTATGCTTATCCAATTGACAAGACAATCTTTTTCTTAAAGTCTATCTTTTGACTATGGAGATTCTCAATCATTCAAATCATAGTTGTCCCAAAGGTTCTGTTGTAGAAGGCAACTGGACTTTCTTGGTTTTTTTCTTGAAAACATTTTGTTTTTCATCCAAAAACTGGAAAAAAATTAACTGAATGGTGGGGAATGGAAGGATTTATACACTTTGCAGTCATCTAGTTGCTGAAATGTTTTCAAGGAAAAAAACAAGAAAGTCCAGTTGCCTTTTGGAAAAGCACCTTTGGTTCTTTCCATCTTATATTTTGCATATGAAATAATATAAATATTATATTTGCATATAATATAATATAATATATAAGATAGGTTTGTCCGAAAAGTGCTTTTCCAAAAGGCAACTGGACTTTCTTGTTTTTTTCCTTGAAAACGTTTCAGCAACTACATTTACTAATGAATATACTATAATATTAACAGTACAAAATATTATTGTAGGGTATCAGAAAATCTTTGCCATAGTGACAAATATTGTTGCATTCTTTGACTAGTAGAAACAGATGAACTTTTTAATTTTGGTTTGGCATTACATAGGATTATGATTCAACTGAAACCAGGCCACTTCTATCGTTTAACACATTGATTTCCCCCAAAATGAAGAGCTAATCAATGAAACATTTCTCCCCTCCTCTCTCTTATATACATACAAACACCAAATAAGCAAACCACTTCTTTAATTGAGTCACTGTTAACAATGTAATCATACTGCACTTTATTTCTGCAACGTTTACCACATTGTTGCACTCCAACATCATACAATCCCAATCCAATATGCACTTCATTACCTTTATTAATTCATTACTGAATATAATTTTTATATTTTATGTATATATTTATTTTTAAAGAAAATCTGATAAGATACAAAATGTTGTCAGAAATGTCTAATTTATTCCATGCTAATCATCCAAATAGTAAAATAAAATTGATCCTCCATCCACAATTGTACCTAATATTTCTTCTGTCTCCGATTCATCCTCATCCTCATCTTCACCTTCACCTTCTTCATCCGATTCTTCTTCCTTTTTTTCATTATCATCTACGTCATTTTCACTTTTTCTTCTTTCTATTATACTTTCTTCCTGCAACATTTTTTCTGGTTCTTCCAACATCTTTTCCTCTTCCTCTTCAATGTTGGCATTCAAATTCATCATTGTGAGATCAGGCAAGCTTTCATCTTGATGCACTAGTCTATTGATACAGAAATGGTATGTCAACAAACTGAACAGCTTTAAGTCTGAAAACACTAAATTTGGTTATTTTGTAAATTAAAACAAACTGGAAATGCATGAATACATGAGTCACACACTGTTCAAAAAATGAAAACGCCACATGGATTGCACCACAGTAGCAATCATTTGTTATTTTGATGCTAATATTCACATCAGTAATCAGTGATATTGTCACCTAAACTTGACATTTTCCCACAAAGGGGAAAAAATGGTCAAAGTTTAAGTTGTAGAAGCATGAAATGACATGTAATAGCAAGCATTTCATGACTTCACATGGGGACTTACTCATTTTGATGGATTGGTAATTTTTTCTTGATGCTGCTCAAATAATTGAAACAGAAAGAAAAAAGGAAATGAGAAGAGGAAGATCAGAGATAAGACATGATGCCATACGACTCAACATTACCCATCTTTCAAAAACATATTGTCTTAGTCTTAACAGAATGGATTTGCAAAAGCAAAAAGTACAGTTCCAAAATTTTGAATTACACTTTCTATGTATGAATTTGAAAGTATGAATCCTCCCAATTTAAATAAATCATATCCTAAATATATATTTATATTTCTAAAAATATGAGTTGATTCTTCTTTAGATTCCTTGGCATATTTTCCCATTTGAGGATAAGCACAGAAAAGCAAAAATTCTATGAACACTTTTGGAAAAGGTTAATATATGACATGCTATGAATTATCCATATTGTTCCAGTTATACTTTCAAGAATTATGTAGCTACGTTCAGTGTAAAGTGTACATGATATAATGTGCATTGTTTATATCAATGTAAAAAACTGAAGCGATTAAAATATGTATTCTACAATTTTGATATTATTTTATTAAATTACATTATTTGCCTTGTCTCCTTTCAAAACAGATTGTATAGTAGCAAGGTTATATGAAACTCAGAAAAACATGTAACTTTTGTTTATCTGTGCTAAGCAAAACTCTCAGGATGCAGCATTAGTTTCTTTTTGTAAAACATTGGCACTGGAGAGTGAAACTTCATATTCAGCACTAATATAAATCTGTCTAACATTAAATATGTTTGCCTAGACTTAAAGTCTTCATTTCATGTCTACAATTACAAGACTTATTAGACATTGTCTACCGTAGTAGAAAACTAAGTGCTACAAATTCTTGAAAGGACTGGATTGCATCAAAGAAATAAATATGTCATTACATTATTGCGCATGCAGACTCAGGCAAATAACTGGCTAACATATTAATAGATGTGCAGGGATAAATTGCTGGCCATCACAAATTCTCAAAACGGTTTTCAATGAAAACAGTGCTAAATCCTGGGAGCTTATATGTAATTGATAGGAATGGAGATATTGAAAGTCAATCTATTATTGGATGGCAAATGAAGAAACAAACAAACAAACAATGTTTTTTGTCTCAAAATATTATCTAAATGAGTATCCAGAGGGAATGGATACTCTACAGCAGTGGTTCCCAAACTTGGCAACTTTAAGACTTGTGGACTTCAACTCCCAGAATTCTCCAGCCAGCTCTGGAGAATTCTGGGAGTTGAAGTCCACAAGTCTTAAAGTTGCCAAGTTTGGGAACCACTGCTCTACAGGGATGTTTTGGTGATAAAAATGGGCCATCTGTTGTAGTTATTTAAGGTGTTATAAAAAAACAAGAATCAAATAATTATGAACTAGAACAAAATTTTACAAAGGATCCTCAGTCACTAACTTGGTTGGCTTTCTCCCCCCATCCCCCACTATTGATACTGTTAAGATCCCTGAAGGTTATATTTTGACGATCATATTATACTGAAATAAATTAACCAACTTCATTGTTATTTCTTTCTATGTATGAAGAATCATAGCCATAAAGTGATGAATTAAAAGTCTTATTTTAAGAGGTATGCCAGCAAAAATGGCTGGCAGAGGCACTGCGTGCCAGTCTTTCACTGTTTTCAGGGTGGCCTCGCAGGCCAGATCTAAGTATCTCACAGGCTGGATCCACCCTGCGGGCCTTGAGTTTGACACCCTGTTCTAAGGCTTTGGTACTGATCCAGTATGTCTTACACAACTCAGCTATTATTAATTCATAACATCAGTCTTTATGATGCTCATTTTAAATCATAGCTATATTGTCAATATTGATTTGGATGAGTTCAAAGTAAAACAGTAGCACTAACCACTGAATTTCACATCAGTTTGTACTCTGAGCCTAATGATAGCTACCAATCCTCCTCCCAAAGCCCCAAATTTTGAAATCCTAAAAGTCTTAAAGTCAGTGTACCTAGTGGTTGATGTTTAAACTTAATTTAAAAAACAGTATCTTTTTTTCAATGTCATATCTGCTCACCACAGCTGATGGCATTCCCGTATAAAGACAATGAACAAGCAATACAGGAGATAGTATTGAGGCAGAATTATGCTTTTGAAGAATTTATCTTTTCTGTTGTAACTCAGTTAACAATCAATCCTTTACAAACCAATTGTTTCTTCTCTTGCCTGTCTCAGAATTTGGCTGCTCTTACTTTATGAGTAGGAACAAACTCCTTATCTATGAGCCATAGGCTTCATCTATCTGCCTGATTTCCACCTCCAGACTCTATGTCGCATATGCTTGTCTAGGTTAGATAGCTTTCTTTGCCAATTTTTCATTTTTAAAACCATGCATTTAACTGAAAGATACACTTTTGTCAGTATAAAAATGTCTTAATATGTCTTTCTAACTGGTGAGCTGCTATAGGAAGACAGTGTGAAACTTAATTAGGAGTATTGAAGCAAAGACTTTCTGATATGATTGATTAAATATATGTACGATGTACATCATTTGTGTTATCATTTGATATGACAGCAATTGATTGAAATGATGTACCAGTAATATATAAAAATTACACAGATAGCTACTGCCATAAAGTTAATTATTTAATGGACACCTACTCCCCCAATTGGTCCATTAAAATGTGATTTATTAGTACTACTGCATCATTGCTCATGAATTCAGAATGAAAATAAAAATAACAAGATTGGGAAAATAATTTCTGAAAAGTTACTGAAACATAAAGAGTGTCAAATTTGCAATGGAATTATAGTTTTCAAAATATGTTAATCCACTTTTATGGCTCAGAGACGTAAGTGAACTTTAAACATAAATACCTTTCTCTTGGATTGATAAATACATTTTATAATTACAAAGAAAAAGACTAATATTTAGGGCCCAACTTATTTCTATTCAGATGATTCTACCAATATATAGGACTATTTATACAGCTTGCTCACCACCTACAGTAGTGAAAACTTTACTTCCTTTCACATATGTTAGTGAATCCCACAAATTTTACTTTAGCATGGACTAGGCATATCCAAGTTAATTTTCATAATTGAACAGATCCAGTCTGGGGATCTGTTTCATGATTCCCCCATACTCATCTATTAGTTCTCTTTTCTTTTAATGCTGGTGTGTCATGGTGGAGAAGAGGAAAACTTTACAAAAAATCAACTTTCAAGTTCTTTACAATTCAAACATCTGTGAACATGCCTAAATAATTCATTAAATGCACGAACTGGAAGATTTTTATTTATTTATTTCTAAAAAATAAATCAAGACAAATTATGAACTAAATATCAGCATGCTAGTGAACAATATTCAGTATAAAGTGGGAAACACTGCAAAGAAATACTTTGCCTTAATTTGGGAATATTGTTTTTAAAAAATCCTGCTGATCATAAGTGAAGAAGAAAACAGCAACTGCAAGTTTTTTCAAAAAATTATATAAGAAAAAGTATCTTAGAAGTTTTATTGTGCACATCAGTAAATTTTTCAAAGAGCAAAAAGAAAAAAAGGGGAAAGAAAGAGATTACAGATGACCAAGAGGCAACTTTTACAAATCAAGATAACATTCAGATGTGTATGAACAGTCCTAAAAGTGCTCTCCATTCCTAGGGTAAGTTTGACTTACTGCAGTTTTGTAGTACACGTAGTCCTCAACTTACAACCACGAGTCTTTACTGACAAGCAAAGTAAATGGGGAAACCAAATTTACAGTTAAGTGAATTTGGTTTCCCCATTTACTTTGCTTGTCAGAAGGTCACAAATATGAATCAGTTGCTAAGAGTCTAAATTTTGATCAAGTAACCATGGGGATGCTGCAACAGTCATAAGTGTGGAAAAACTGTCATGTCACTTTTTTCAGTGCTGTTGTAACCAGACTATCACTAAATGAATGGTTGTAAGTCAAGTCAACAAGTCAACTTGTTAGTCCAAGTTAGCTATACTTTAAATATAACATGCACCATTTGAACAAGAATAAAAATAATTTATGAAAATAAACATTTTACAAACATTTTTTCCCTCTAGGTTTATATTTCTTTTCTGCCATAAGCAATAAAATTACATTGCCCATCACTTATTCCTGAATCCTGGAATATAAACCAAGATTATCATGAAAAAAATATGGTTTTTTTAATGGCTAGCAGTTCCTAGCATGATGCAATAAGCGAACAAAGAATGCGAAAACCAAAAGGATCCAACATAAGCAAGATGCATCAAGATGCTATTTAAGATGCATCGGAACTGAACCAGACCATGAATATTCCTCTTCCACTTCTCTATTTCTTAGCCATATTTTCCACTAGAATCCAGCCAGATTGTAATATATTATTGAAGATGCACAGCCTCAATCACATTGAATATAAACAGGTATCAAAATAAGCCAGCCATAAGAGTGCATCAGTAAAGGTCCAAACAGAACAGTCATTAGTAAGAAGCTACAGTCATCATTGCCAACTTTAGAGTTACAGCAGCCAGCCACCCATATTCAATATTATGTTGTGCAGAACCCCTCAGAATGCACATACAGAAAATTATGATACAGAAGCAAAAAACAGAAAGAGAAATGTTCAATTACAGGGAGGCACTGAAGAGTATCAAATCTATTCAGGAATAAAGATTTGAGCCTAGTCCCTGATGAACAGTCACTGCAACAGATGGAAACTGAAGCTATCAAGACTTTAAAAAGAGCAGAACAGTATTACAATAATAGCTGATAATAGAGAATAGATAGATAAATACATAGATAGCTCATCATTGAACTGTAGGCATTTAGTATTCTCTGAGCTTAGTTATTTTCCTACAGACATTACCAGGTTAAGCAACATTGAAAGTGTATGATGGAGGGAAGTTTGCTAGCTATTTATATATGTTGGCTTGCCTTGTCAGTCTTGATTGAAGTGTGGTTTATTCCTTGAGGGTTGCTTGATTAGCATATTGTTTCTTCCTTGGTCATTATCTGGTGCTGTTTTCTGCCTATTTGAGTGTTGCTGGCCAGGGAGGATATGCTATGAGCTATTTGTTTCATGCCTTCACTTTTGGTTGCATCTTTTAAATGATATTAGATGAGATTTATCTTTATGTGTCTGTGAATGACTGATTTGTATGAATACCCAATATTCAGGAGCCAAGGTGGCACAGTGGTTAAATGCAGCACTGCAGGCTACTGCTAGATCAGCAGGTCAGTGGTTCAAATCTCACCGGCTCAGGGTTGACTCAGCCTTCCATCCTTCCGAGGTGGGTAAAATGAGGACCCAGATTGTTGGGGGCAATATGCTGACTCTCTGTAAACCGCTTAGAGAGGCCTGAAAGGCCTATGAAGCTGTATATAAGTCTACTGCTATTGCTATTTTCCTAAGAGTTTTGGATTTGGCTTGATCTGGAACAAGGGTGTTAAACTGGATTTCTTCAAGGGTTGGACCAGCATTGTAGTTCTCTGTGGCCAGCTCAGGGGGGGGGGAGACAGGGCAGATGCCTCCTGCAGTACCCTGATGGCCAAAATGGGGCGTGGGGAACCATGCACGGTCTCCTCATGCCCCATTTTGGCTGCCAGAGGCACCGTGGGCCAGTCATTTACTATTTCCAGGCTGGCCCTGCAGGCCAGATTTAAGCCTTGAGTTTGACATTCCCTGAGCTAGAATGTCAATAATTTCCTTGGTCGGGCAAGACACTCCACCAAACCTGACTCTCATATGCACCAATAATGCTATCTAGCTTGATAACAAAACATCTGCAGGAAAATAATAAAACCCGGAGAACACCAAGAACCCAATAACTGATCATTTGGCATTGGCTCAGCCATTCTGCCACCTCAGCTGTTCCTGGATACATTCTTGTGTTACCTTCTAGATGCTCTCAATTGTAGCTTTTTAGAATACATGGGATTACTTACTTCACTTCAACTTTTTTCTACTTACTAACCTTTATATACTTGCATAATCTACCATTAAAGTCACACTATGGTTATGTAACATGGTAAATAATAAGGCATTCATAATATAGCTTTCATCTTTCTATATTCTGGAATAGATGTATCAAAAGCTTTAAATTGGTAGTCACAACAGAGTGACTACCAACTTCTGCTTTTTTGTGTATTAGAATAATTAATCGGTGAAATTACTTGACTCCAGAAGTTGTGGGTGCTCCAACATTGGAGGCTTTTGAGACGAGATGGGACAACCATTTGTCTGAAATGTTATAGGGATTCCTGCTTGAGCAGGAATTTGAACTGGAAGACCTCCAAGGTCCCTTAGTTTCTCTTATTCTGTTATCCTGTGTGCATTGGGTGTGCACTGGGCCACAATCTTGATTTTTTTTTTTTATCACAGCTTGTAGATACGTATCCCTTCTGTGGAATCTATTTTTAAAAATTATTTTAATATGTTAGTATCTTCATGTTTCCTTTGCTACTTTATATATCCCAACTTACTATTTACTTGATAAACCAATGACTTAACATCCAGCAGAAAATAAAATAAAACTGAATGTATCAATTGCAAGTTCTCTTTTTTTTAAAAAAATTATCTTCAATTAAAGCAAGGGGAATATCATAAACATACACTGAAGCCCAAATATCTGAACTCCAAACACTTAGAATGTAGTTGATTTAAATATTAAAACCTAACTAATTTGCATATACAAATGTATGTACATGCAGTATATTGGTACCAGCATGTTTTCAGAGTAAACCTTTATGTCTAATTAATTTAAAGAGGCTGAACATTTACTGAATTCTGTTCAGCTTTAAAATGAACCAATATTTTTAGCTTTTAAAAGTAGACTATTAAGATTGCACTGCATTAACAAACAAATTGTAGTACTGGGAAGTTGTGTTATTTGATTAGCATTATGTTCTCTGAGTATCATGAATAGCCTTATTGTTTTTATTTTAAATATTGAATGTACAACTAAACACACACTATACTTTTAGGTAAAAAAAGAAATAATTAAAATACCCACCTATTTATTATAAGATAAACACGACCATTGACTTTGGCATGGCTTTGGTAACAGATGAAAGTGTGAGAATGCATAAGGTGGCAGCAGAAAAATTAGAGAAAGAGAAAAGAAGAATACTGTTAAACAGGATTAAAGATAGATATTTTTCTCAGGAAGCACACAAGGAAAAAAAGCTGCAATGGTGTAGTATGCATAGTGAAAAAACATCACAGCATTCCCTGCAGAAAGAAGAACATGTACACTTCTATTTGCCGATGACTTTGTATACACTACCAGGAACGAGAAGGAGGAAAGTAGATGAATTGTTCCATTTTGTGCCCTCATTTTTCTGGTCCCATTATTAAATGTGGAAGTTAGTAAATAAAATGAAATAATATACGTACATACACAATTATACATATACTAGAGCCAGTATGGTGTGATGGTTAAAGTGTTGGGTTAGAAACCAGGAAACGGTGAGTTCTAGTCCTACTTTAGGCATGGAAGCCAGCTGGGTGACTTTAGGCCAGTAATCTATCAGCCCAAATCACCTCAGAGGTTTGTTGTTATGGAGAAATAGGAGGATAAAGGAGTATTAGGCATGGTTGCCACCTTAAGTTGCCCAATGTGATAAATATGTACATTTATATATCTATATCTATATCTATATAGCATTTATATCTGTTTAACAATAGTTATAGATCAGTGGTGGGTTACTGTGGGTCCGGTCCGGTCGTACCGGTAGTGGCTGGGAGCAGCTGAGAACATACTGGTATGGTGGCTTGTTTGGCCCACCCACCTGCCTGCGCTCTATAGGCTGTTTTTATGCCAAAAGGCACACTGTGCATGCACGCACAGAGTGTGATCCCTGCGTGCACCCCAACAAGCAACTGTGTTGCAGGGGCAGTGGATTGCACATGTGTGAACAGCACACGTCACGCACGTGCACAGCGCACATCAAGCTCATGCATGGACAGACCGCTATCAGGGTACCTGTAGCAACGGTAAGAGCAACCCACCACTGTTATAGATATTCCCCACAGAGAGAGAATTCAATTATACTTTCAGCTATTTGTAACTAAAGATGAAAAGCTTATCAGAAGAGGCAGCTTCCTCAATTCAGTTCAACAAATACAGTTGCAAAACAGAGTGATTACTCATTTGAAAAGTTAAGCACTCAAAGCTATTTTCTTGGGTGACCAGTTTCAATTTTTTCACATTTGAATGTTTAAAATTTCAAATAACTTCCTACACCATTTGTGAAGAACACACACCATACCACCTGTCTCTCCCCAACTACACTGACATCAAAATTATGTATTCATCATGATGTTGTGCTGAGAGGTATATCCTTTTTTTCTTGCATTACCATGTCATTTCCAAGTACTTTAAAGGGTAGAGTTTATATTATGATGCATTGACACTTAAAATCTACTTGTAGACACACCTGTATAAGAGACTGGAGATTCAAATAATTTAATTGATCCATATTTGCTAATTTTTCATATACACTTTTGTTTGTGCTTTTAATTCCCAAAACATAGTGGTCTCTTATAAATTACATCATTTTGAGTATGGAAAGGCATATAGACTCATCAATCCTTTCCTAAGTTTTTCTTAATTCTTTGGGGTAGAAATTTGAACAATATATTATTCTGCCTTTATTTCACTTCTATGAAAGCAGCTATTTTTTAATTTTCTAAGTTGGCTTTTGTCCTTAAAGGGCATTCCTACATAGATTCAGATAAGAATACAGCAGTGACTCCTTTTTTTACACAGTATCATTATCCCTGATAGTTTAGTTTCACAAAGGTTTCCAAATTTGAATCTTATTTTGAGTTGACATTTTCTTCTCTCTGTAGGAGAACCATAATAAGCATCAACACAATATATTTTGACTGTAGGGAAGAAGCTGCATTTTTTTTGCCTTTTGCATTTGCATTTTTAATTTTATTTCTGTAAAACCTGTTAAGATAAAATATTTAACTAAAATAATAAAATGTTAATTCATTGACAGTTTTCAAAAATAGATTGAACAACCATTTGACCAGGATGATATAAGATAGCTAAAAGATCTGCCCCCCCCCCAACTCTTTGATTCAATGTTAAAAGAATGTTAATGATCAATATATACAACTGAGTTCCTACAGTTCCTTCTCAAATTATAAGTAATGCAGCAACACTGAATATATTTGGTAGGGAATAAATCTCATTAAATTCTGTCTGGTGCTGGGAAAACCACATATAAAGAATTCAGACCAAAATAGCATTTTTGTGGTTGCAGTGAAGGTTTATAGATCATGAGATTTCTAAGTGGTATTTATTATTCAGTCATAGAGAACAGGCCATCTTTCTCTAATTATACTCTTTTTCTTCAAAATCCAGAGTTACTTGATTATAAGATGATAGAGATGACTTAACCAATTCAAACTTCGGGGGCAATAAAATGAAGGGAAATTTTCTGTTTTGTTTACCTGTAAATGGCATTGTCTTGTTTTCTGACTATGGCTTTTAAATCTGTGAGTTGGAGGAATCGGTCATGGAAGTAATGCAAGTGCAATATGCATACCAATAGAAAGGAGGTTGGGATAAAAATGCGGGTGAATAATTCTGCTGTAGAATACTGTTCTAAGCCAAGATCCTTTAGCCTGAAACATAAAATAATTCAAGTTACAGCTATATTTCATAACTCATAAATAACCTTCACAATTTTTTAGACTTGTCAGAAATCACAAGGAAAAGTTAAAACATTTTTATTTTTACAAACAGTAAGCAGTTTTGAAAATTATAAAAAACAACAAAATATTAATAGCTATCCCGATGGGACCCAGAGATGGATCCAGAAAAGACTTGCAAGAAATGTTTCTAAAAATAATTATGAATTTTCTTTTTCTTTATCAATTACTTAACCCAAAAATCTAAATTTAGCTGTATTCCATGGCAGAACATTACCCAATATTGACCTGGTACAGCACCAAGATTTTACCTTGGTGTTTACAATGTGAAAAAAAAATGAATTCAGAATTATAAAACAAAGTAAAATGTAAAAAACAGAAACAAATGAACATAACTGAAATAATAGACCTAAAAATATTAGATTCATAAAATATTCATAAAATAAAAATAAAAAGATGGTTCTATATTGTTTCAAACTCATAAGCTTGTGCATTCTGCTAATCTAATATGTCAAGTTGAATGATACGTTCACTGCAGATACAACCTCAGCAGAACTCTTTGAATCTAGCAACACTGTAAAACTTTGGAATTAGTTCTGGTCTTTTAGTTTAAAAGACTGATACATTTCTTGTTTCACCTTTTTCTTTTGTGACTATATCAAAATTTACTTACAAGTGAACAAAGGCTGGCTGAAAAACATTCTTTCACTAAACAGCTTTGTTTTTTAAAAAAATCCTGTGATCTCTGGTCCCAAAACAGAAATTAGTGGAAAAATCTTTGTGTTTTTCAAAAAACTATGGTGATAATTTTTTTCACCCAACAGAATGAGATATATGGAAGAATGGTGAACTGCAGAAGTAAAAGCATGAAATCTGATCAAAGTTATACAGATAGGCATCAACTTACAGACACAATTGGGCCTGCATTTTCATTGCTAAGTGAGTCATCATATGATAAGACCTTAATTTACAACCAGTTTTACCATGGTGTTGAGTGAATCAGGCAGTTTTTAAGTGAATCATCTGGTCATTAAGTGAATATGGCTTCCCCCATTGACTTTGTTTATCAGAAGATGGCTGAGAAAGCAGCAAATTGACTAAAAGACACTGCAACCATCATGAATGTAAGCCAGGTGTCAAGACCCCAAATTATGGCCATATGACTGTGGGGCATGGATGTTTGTGTGTGATGGTCATAACTTTAAGGATAGTCACTTTTTTTAGTACTGTTATAACTTGGAATCATCATTAAACAAAGGGACATAAACCAAGGATTACTAATACTGCAATAGATTATTTTTAATGTGTGATTTCAGCAACATCTGAAGAGAAAGTTAAGGGCGAGAATGTTAAAAGCAGTATCACATTATTATAGCACAAATCTTTCTGATTTTAAATTTATACTGTGACATCAAATTTAAGGGTAGATCTTGTGGCATAAGTGTATAATGATGCTTTTATTATTTTGATGAAAGCATAAAGAGCATGCCATATGTTTGAACTAACAAAAATACTTGCTAAGTCAGAAGCTTTGACCCTTGAAAATTATGCATATGGTGCACAAACCATGCACAATTAATTTATTTAATTTAGCTTGGAATGCTTTCTAGAATTAAAACAACTTCTTCAACGATTGGCCTCCCTAAGGTCTCATATTTGATTTCTGAAGGGATTGAGTTAAAATTGAACATACATGAAAAAATAAAAGTTTTGTTTAAAAGTTGAATAGATAGGACAATGTATGCGGACTGATTTTTAAAAGAGAAGCTGAATATTTGTTTCTTCTAAAGAAAGGTAATTCCTAAGTCTGGTCACTTATAAAACATCAGGTATCTAGAGTAATATTAATGTTTCATAATTCATCATCCAAATAAACTGCATTTTAAAAATGGAATAATAAATAATACTTACTGATCATCATTCATGTTTGTCATGTTTTTCCACAAGTTAGGGAATGCTTTAAACTGATATGTGTAAATGAAAACAAGCACTAACATAGTGTAAACCACAACTGACATCCAAAAGTATTTCAGAATTCGTCGCCACCATTCATAGTGAACCTAGCAAATAAGAAATTAAGTCTCTCACCATTTGCAGTCATTTTTAATAATTCAGTGACCACCACTTCAGAAATTCTTCTAACATTGTTTGATACATTTAAATGCCAAGCTGCATTAAGCTGAAATTAATTGTTATTAGTAGTCTTGTTCACTTTCTGTTCTCCCCTTTTCTCACTCTGTCAAAAAACTTATCTTGATTTTGATTTGACTCACACTTGTTTTATTTTTTTATAGTTTTATATATGATTACAAGATTGATTAATTTTGTTGGTCAAGTCATTTTTAATTTAATGACTCCTTATGCTTTGTAAAAAAACATACTTAATAAAAAATAAAAAAGAGAAAGAAACAGCATGGCAATGTTCTTAAAAAACTAGGATTTTTATTACTTACCTGATAAAGAACTACACAAAACAAGAAGAGCATCATATAGATGATTTTGTACATGACAATTTTTCCTTCAAAGCTGACAAAGAAGAACATTCCACCGCAGACATAAATCCAGTATTTGACAAACATCGCCATCACCATGTTCCCTAGAACTTTCATTACATCATCTTCTTCCTCCTCTTCCTCTTCTTCCACCTCCTCCTCCTCCTCCTCTTCCTTCTTCTCCTCTAATTCCCCTCCTTCTTCTTCCTCTTTCAAAGAATCCTCTTTGGAGGATTCTTCTTCTTTTTGGGATTCATCATCTGTAAATGTAAAATGTAACATTAGAATAATGTCATTAATTATATTATTTTACAGTGTTAAAATTAATGATAAAAAGCTCATCTGCGCTGGTCACATTGGCTGATACACAATGCTGTCTTATGGTAAAATATAGACACATCACATTAGTCAATAATGTAGTACATTTAATTAAAAAAATAAAAATCAATATAAAAATGCATGAATATACAATTAAGTAGGAAAAGGTGAAATAAGGAAAAGGGACAGTCATAGATTCTTCATATCACATCTTTAATGCCACCTTTTTAAATGACAAGTTAATAAAAAACTTATATTGATTGAAAAAAATCAGAAGCAGAGTAAAACTAATCCTTAATTTAGTTAATTCTTAATTTTTCCTTATTAGATTTATAAGTACTTATATACATTAGTTGAATCCTAAGAGAAGTACCTCCTAGCTCATTGTGTACTTCTCTATTCACATCAATATCACGAAACCATCTTCTAAATTGACTGGAAATGTGTATTCACCTTTTTCTTCACTCTCTTCCTCTCCAATTTTGACCTCTGACAAAATAGTTTCATTTAATTGCAAAGACTTCCGCTCAGTGAGGTGTTGTCTCAACAGCAGCCAAAAAGTAAGTCCAAAAAGTATCTGTCAGCAGAAATTGAAACCAAAGAGGAGACACACTATTGAATAACTTATTGAATTTCCATGATTCATAGTATGGTGATAGCATACTTAAGATAAACTAAATGATATTGCCAAACTTCTTCCATATATCAGCAATCAATCTTGACCCCGAATTAAGTCATGTTGTAGAAACATTATTAATGTCCTCAAGGAGTATCCCTGGGTTTTCATCATAGCTATACATGAATATATATCACAGTAAATTACGTAACTTGTTGCTTTCCAAATATATATTGGATTACAAATGTTGAAAATATGTTAGCCGGTGCTAATGTACCTGGAAGACCAAAAGTTTGGGAAATGTTGTAATACACACTTGAGAGGCCTAAATGATCATTAGAACTGAAGAGGCTTATCTTACTCCTATTGTGCTTTGGCTTGCAGCCTAGTTTATAAATTAATAAATTATAAATTAAGCTAATTATAAATTTAGAGATTG
Organism: Thamnophis sirtalis; assembly: GCF_051295495.1. NCBI lineage: Eukaryota > Metazoa > Chordata > Lepidosauria > Squamata > Natricidae > Thamnophis > Thamnophis sirtalis. The sequence continues at coordinate 155,010,921 of NW_028261382.1, forward strand.
GCTAAATGCTCATCTTAATACATGTGACTTTTTTGGCTTTCCTTCCTCAATTTTATTTATGTATTATGTATTAAATTTATTTGCCGCATTTTGTTTTGAAGCAAACCTAGGCAGCTTGCAGCATTACAAGCATTAAAATCATAAATGTTAAATATTTCTAAAACAATAAAAATGGAAATGACAATCAAAAATAGAAATATTGTTAAAAGATGGGATGGAATGGAGCAGAATGCAGAGGGGGGGGGGTGGGATTGCCTATTAATTCCTAAATCACCTCTAGTGTGATTCTTCCCATTGGGGCCCCAAGCCATCTGACAGAGCCAAGTCTTTAGGGCTTTCAGGGAAGTCAGAAGGGTGGGAGTAAGATCTTCCAAAGCCACAGCAGAGAGGGCCCTTCTCCTGTACCCCACCAGTCACAGTTCCTTGATTGATGGGATTTACAATTTGTCTCCTTGGCTGGGGTGGGTAGGGTGGGCCAATCCCAGTGCTGAGATGGTTCCTCGAGTAACCTGAACCCATGCCATGCTACACCATGCTTTAAAGGTAATAAGCAATACCTTGAATTGCACATGGAAGCAAACCAACAGCCAGTGCAGCTATTGAATCAGTGGTGTAGAATGGGCCACCCAAAGGATCCCAAGGATTGCCCACACTGCTGTACTCTGCATCAGTTGAAACTTCCGAATGCAGTTCCAGGGTAGCCCTATGTAGAACGCACACTGCAGCAGTCCAGATCACAGGACCTGAAATGGGTGAGCACAGGGACTCCCGATCCAAGTAAGGCCACAACTGGCACACAATATAAAAAAAACTGTGCAAAGGCTCTCCTAGCCACAACTGCCACCTGGTCTTTGAGAACCTCCAGGTCATAGATAGGGTCTATCTGGAGTAGTGCAATCCCATCCAGAACTAAGTTAGTTGAAGTTCCAGATCTTTTTTTAAAAAAATTATTTTTTAAATTTTATTTTTAAAAAATTATTTTATTTTTAAACAAACATAGAACAAACAGACATAAACACATACAATATATAAAAATCATCCTCCAGTTACATACAGTATGTTGATTGGTTACAAAGCTTTGTGCTTTCTCAAAATAGTCCCCACTTGCAATTTACCCCAATTCAGATATCATCAATCCAATTATATATATATATATACACACATACACATACACATACACATACACATACACACACACACACACACACACATAAACAATTATTATAATTATTAAACATTCATAACTGTTACTACACCCTCTTATATAAAATATTCTAAATTTAAAGTAAATTTATATTATGGCATTTCATTACATCCTCCTAAAATCTTCCAATAACATTACATCTTTATACCATATTCTATATACAAATTGTTTACATTTAATAACAAGGTGTGTATATATATATATATATATATATATATATATATATATATATATATATATATATATATATATATATATATATACACACACACACACACACACACACACACACACACACACACACATTCCACTCTTGCCAGTTCCAACCACATTCAGTTTACTGTCAATATCAACAATTTTCTTATCTCTTTGTTCATCTTTTTCTTCAATTTTTAGAACTCTGTCCTCAACTTTCATCATCAAAATTCCTTAATTTTTCCATCTATTTTTCCTGTTCTATGTTCTGTGTTCTTCATTCTCTTTTCAATATTCTTATTTATTTAATTTTATTTAATTGGTTTGTATGCCGCCCACTCTCGAGAGACTCAGGGCAGCTTACAGGTAAAAAAGGAAGGGGGGACATACAAAAAAAACATTAAAAATTCCACAACATTCATAACTTAGGATGGGGCTGGATAAATCAACAGCCCCAGGCCTGCCAGAACAGCTTTGCGGTCGCTTTGCGGAAGGCCGGAAGGGTAGCTGCCAGCCGACATTGAGGCCTAGTCTGTGCGATCTTATAGGTCTCTGGGAGGTAACTGGCAGGAGGCAGTCTCTCAGGTAGCCAGGTCTGATACCATGTAGGGCTTTAAAAGTAAGGACTAGCACCTTGAAGCGTGTCCGGAGACCAATGGGAAGCCAGTGCAGCTCACGGAGGATATATATAACGTGGGTGTACCTAGGTACACCAATATCGCTCGCACGGCTGCATTCTGGACTAAGTGAAGTCTTCAAACACTCTTCAGGGGAAGCCCCATGTAGAGCATGTTACAATAATCCAGTCTTGAGGTGACGAGGGCATAAGTGACCATCCGAAGGGCCTCCCGGTCCAGATAGGGTCGCAATTGGTGCACCAGGTGAACCTGGGCAAAGCCCCTCCCCCCTGGTCACAGCCGACAAGTGATGTTCTAGCATCAGCTGCGGATCCAGGAGGACTCCCAAATTGCGAACCCTCTCTGAGGGGCGTATAATTTCACCCCACAGGCTAAGAGATGGAATAGCTGGACCATCCTTGGGAGGGAGCATCAATAGCCACTCAGTCTTGTCGGGCTTGAGTGCAAGCTTGTTCATTCCCATCCAGACCTTGACAGCCTCCAGGCACTGGCACATCACTTCTACCGCTTTGCTGAGTTGGCACGGGGCGGACAGATACAATTGGGTATCGTCCACGTATTGGTGGTATTTAATCCCGTGCCGGCGTATGATCTCACCCAGCGGCTTCATGTAGATGTTAAATAGGAGGGGGGACAGGACCGAACGCTGCGGCACCCCATAATTGAGGGGCCTAGGGGTCGATCTCTGCCCTCCAACCAACACCGACTGCGACCTGTCCGAGAGGTAGGAGGAGAACCACCGATGGACGGTGCCTCCCACTCCCACCTCTCGCAACCGTCGCAGAAGGATACCATGGTCGATGGTATCGAAGGCCACTGAGAGGTCAAGAAGCACTAGGATAGAGGAGTGACCTCTATCCCTGGCTCGCCAGAGATCATCGATCAGCAGTTTCCGTGCTGTAACCAGGCCTGAAACCCAACTGAAAGGAATCCAGATAATTCTCTGTTGTTACTAATATTTTTTGAATTTCTAGCATAATCATTTGCAATGTTAATGTTTCTTTTTCATGTTGCGCTATTCTTCCAACTTATAAACACTGCCACTATAACAACCAAGGCATTTTTGTTAAATTTCAAGCAAGTTCATTATAATCTTTCAAGTCAAGGCTTTTCCTTCACTCCAGTTCAACTACTGATAGTACTCCAGAAGAGCACCTGTATAAACAACCTGTGTTTTTCCCACTATCATTTTCAATAAACAAACTGAGAAGCCTTGAGATATGTCAAATGTTCAAAGAGAAAAACAATGTTTCTAAGCCTCCAGCTTCTAAGTGACAGTGTTACTTCTTTTTCCTCTGCTTTTAGATCCCTCTTTGTTTTCCAAATTTAAGGAGAAAAGTTCTTAAAAGAAAAACAATCCAATCAAGTGTTGTACAATTTTTTTAATCCATAAGTATAGAATATAAAAAGAATAAAAAGTAGAAAAAAAATTAACCAATCCAATTTAAAAAGTAAGAAACATTTGTAAAAATTCCATCCGTAAAAATAAAAAAATAAAAAAGATAACACACTAAGTTTAATTCTAGCTTAATCTCTCCGCTTACTCTCTTCTTTCTTCAATTTTAATTTAATTTTTGGGTTTCTTGGTGAGCTCTTCTCTAATAATAATTTTTTTTTACCAATTCGACACACTTTCTCCCCCGCTTTCCTTCCGTTCTGGAGCTGTCCCAACTTCAGCAGCTTCAATGGCTGCTTCTCTGCCACCGGAAAAAAGAGCTTCTCCTGGATCAATCAGGGACTTTGCAGTGTCCCTGAGATCAGCAGGATGTGCCCTCCTCTATCACCATTTCTATGGGATGGTTTAGGTCCAAAAGGACCATCCAGCGGCAGAGATATTGATTGCGATCTTGGAGCTCCAAGATCGCATGTTGTATCGTCATGACGTCATCTCCTCCTCTCTGAAGTTCCAGATCTTGAAGCTTCATGTACCCAAAGCCATTTTATCTTGTCAGGGTTCAGATGAAGCCTGCTGCCCCCATCCAGACCCCACAGTCTCCTGGCACTCTGAGAGGGCAGCAAAAGCATAACTTGGATCACCAGTATGGTGATATAAAGTTGTGCATCATCAGCATACTAATACCCCAACCCCTGATAGCAAATGATCTCACTCAGTGGCTTCATGTAGGAGTGAAGAAAGTAATATTTATATTTTAAAAAATATTATTAATTTTTTAAAATTCCACTGGATTTTAAATTGGATTTCGTGGAGATTTTATGTGCAGAGCATCAAAATGCCTTGAAAATGAATGATATAAATATGTTTATATAAAGAAAAATGAACTGGCTATTTCTTCCAAAGTAATTTTGCAGGATAGAAATATTTGCTTTATAAATAAATTAAGCACAGATGTCAATCCATTCCTTTTTAATTAACATCCAGGATCTTGTAGATTTAAGTAACAGTCAGGGATGGTGGCAAATCTATATACTACTAAAACTGTCATATCTGTCTGTCTGTAGTCTTCAACTAGGCAACAATTTTTCAACAAAAGGACCCCAAATGATCTATGATAGAATGTGTCCAAATTCCAGGACCCCTTACTCCCATGGGATTCAAATTTGGAAAACCTATGGCCACTTCATTGTCACCATGCTGCCACTCTGCCATTGCCAGCCAGTCACATAATTGTTATTTCCAGTGCTTCCCTGACAGCTTTCTACAAGCAAAGTCAGTGGGGAAGTGAGCAGGAAGTTGCAAATCTAAGGCCAGAAGGCAAGTCAGTGAATGCTGTCACATGGGAAAAGGACTGAAATTATGATGCAAATGAAACAATGACCCAGCAGGTCATGGGTTGTCTAATACTCCCTAAAAGAATCACCTGGTTTCTTAAGGATAAAGCAATTCTTTCTTTGCCAAGAGAAATTACCTCATAGAGGTAATTATTATGACTGGCTTTGATTTCTCCTTGTTGCTTCCTTTTCTATTTTAATGCTTTACTTGACTTTTGCTTCAAAAATCTCCCAAGGGAACAAACGTTTCTACAAAGTAAGCACATTTGAAAAACATAGTAGGCAGAATTATAGTCTAGAATTATATTCAATTTATACACCTGTTTCTAGAGAAGGAAGGACTGTGTTTAAATATAGAATATAATTTATCCTCTTTACATTATCCAGAAATCATTCCTATATTATTAAGGTATAGGATTATTTCTTTTTTATTTGCAATATGATCTTTTATGATAGCCACAAAGGTTAGATAGGACATTTTATAAAATACCTAATTAATGATAAAATTGATAGATTCTAGTTAGATTCTAAAACATTTAGTTCTTTGATAGAAATTCATTTCAGACATATCCAACAGAATATCTGAGTCATTTGTCATATTTTTTAAATTCATTTTAACTTTAATTATTAATTAAGGAGTGTCCAGCACAGAATAAAAGACTAGAATTACCTAGTGCAAGGCAGGGGAAATAACAACAATAACTATAAATTATTTTAGAATCTATGAAGAAAGTTTTTTTATCCAAGAAATAATAATTAATGACACAAATAACTTGTGTTCCTAAAGCTGATCCTTAAATACCAAAAGACATTTGTTACAGTCAAAATAAAATATAAAAAATATTTTAGGTATATATTTTCAGATACTAATCACAGTTATCATGTTGTACTTTTGAAAAATCTAGAGGTTATTCACTACTGTTATAAATGCATGAATTTTATAAAATATGTTCTGACCATATAGATTTGTGTGCAATTATTACCTTTGATCCTAATTCAGGGGGGTCTTTCCGTTCTATAAATCCAGAAACTTGAGGAAGTTCACTATTGCTCATCTCAAAACTCCATATATATTGAAATGTTAATAATAAGTTTCCATAAACCACCATAAAAGGTGAACTTATCATTGCATATTTCCTTCGGTCACGAAGCATCCAAAGTATGCAAGACCATATCAATAATATAAATGTTAACCAACTGTGGTAAGTAATACTCCAGGCCTTGAAGGAAAGAAAAAGAAATGAATACTGTATAATTTCATCAGTTCAACATTAAATGTATTTGAACTTTAGAATGACAAAATTGGAAGGGGCACTTTAGGCCATAAGTTCAGAACTTTGCCCAGCGCAGAAATATAAATTAAAGATTTCAAAACAGATGGACTTCCACTCTCTATGGAATTACTTCCAGTGAATGGAAGCCACCCACATTTGTAGGCCATTAATTCTGCCACTCTGACTGCTAAGAATGGTCTACAATCAGTGTGTTTCAGGAAACACCCTTCCTGAAACTTGTCCTGTAATCTGAAACAAGAGAGAACAGTTTTTGAATTTTATCTAGGTGACATTATGTCAGGTATTGCAACAGGACTGTGGAATCCACAGTGACGACTACCCAAATTCAGCTCTTTCAGTCTCTCAGGACTGAGCTTAGTTTACTGATTCATTAATTTAGTTGATTATCCTAAATTGCCAATTTTCTGAATTTGTCCCAATTGATCTGAATCCTTCTTCAACTTTATATCTTTATTCTCACCAAAACAAAATATAGTGGATGGTTTGGAAAGGATGATCTTGTTGCATTTGCGTACTTTTTGCAATCCAGTGGAAAGAAACTATATAAATGAGATCAGCACTCTCTCTCTGCCTCTCCCCTGTATCAATCAGCAAGATAATGCTCCAAAAACTGAAGAGAACAGGATCAAGGAATTTTTAACTGCATTCTTTACTACCTGTGCACTAAGTGGAACTGAGTATAATAACAATTGTAAACTACATAAAATACAATATATAATCCCAGGCTCAAGTCCACAATCCTGTGCTTTAAAAATTTCAAGCTTCAAGATCAGAATGTAATGTAAAGACTCTCTTTCATTAATTCAAGCAGACTTGCAGTGATAAAAATCAGAAAGAACAAATTTAAACAACATCACATAAAACTTGTCCTGGGTCACAGCACTGTCTTGATTTCAAGGTGGATCAAGAACCAATGTAACCTACCATCATGGCGATCAAAGCACAGACATAACTCTGTTTCATGATAAAATGGAAAACTGAGACCATTGCATGAACTTTGGAGTTTTTTTCTTCTTCTGAATTTTCTTCTTCTTCCTCCTCCTCCCCTTCCTCTTCCTCTTCCTCCTCTTCTTTCTTTTCTGAGAAATAAGAAAAACTGTATGGATTGCAAATAATGTTTATGTGATATAGATTCATAAACTAATTTAAGTAATCTGATAATTGAAAGCTATAAACAAAATGACAGAATATGGCAGGAATGCACAAATATCTTGCACAATGATGACACAGGGGCTGTGGATATATAATCAGATCTGTGTAGCCTAAGTAAGGTTGTTGAACAAAAGGAAAGCCAAAGAATCCAACCATCTAGGAAATTTAGATCACTATTAAACAAAGGTCCACTACTTTTTTGCTGTGCAAGCAGTATTCTGCCAATCCACTTAAAGATTAAAAGTACACATTATCATTATACTAACTTCTCCAGCAATATACACACCCCAACATACCCAGTTAATTGCAGACACCATAGGAAGGTATGGATTGGGATGCCAAAATGGATGATATAGGTAATTTATAGGATGGCACCCTGTCCTCCCTTCGTAAAATGAAAAAAAGTAGATGAATATACATCTAAACAATTAAACCATACAACCATTTACTCTCACATTTTGATGACTACCTAGATCGTTAGCTGAGGGATCCCACTTGTATTGTGGTCTTGAGTATAGATCTGTCCTAGCAGGTCCATTTTCTATAGGGCGCAAAGGGTGTATGTTTTGATAATCAACCGGTGTACCATTCAGGGTCACAAGCAGGACCTGTTGAATGAGGATCAGAGGAATCCTTTGAAAACAGGCAACTTGTGAAAGCAATCACTTCTACTACTTTCCTTGATATAAATTCAGTGCTGCTTTCATTTTCTTTCTCAACCATATAGATTAAATACAAAACAGGAACACTCAGACATTCAGAAGATTAAATAATGCTTGCTTATTGGTACACATACAAACATCTAATACCTAAATCAATTGCTTCTTAAAGAACACTTATATAGAGGTATATTCAACTTAATTTGATGAATTCTATTTTCAAATAATTTTGCTCATGAACTGTACAAAATGTCAATGGCTATTTTGTATACAGCTATAAAATATTTTTCTGTGTTTCCTACATGGTATATAATAACAGTTATAGTATACCTATCAGATTTAGAAACTAGACCAGACTAAGAAACCAATGTCATAAAGGTCCAGAGTTACTTTTATTAGAACAACTTTACACGGTGTGAATTAGGGGAGGATAAATTTGAAGCATTTTCTCAAGTTAGTTTCTTGGAATGGACAAGATACACTTATCTGATATCGCCTCTGTAATGGCACTTTCCTTCAAGGCCGTTCTTTAGGCCTTCTGCATCACTTCTAGAATCACAATAGTTCCAAATGCAGGTCATTATTACCATAATGTCCTGCCTGTAGTTCATATTCATCTGTCTAATTTAAGAAAACAGGATGCTGGAAATATATATATTCCTTTTGAAGTGTGTGTGTCTGTGTGTGTGTATATGTGTGTATACACACACACACACACACACACACACACACACACACACACACATATATATATATTCTTTATTTATATTTTCTTTATTTATGCAACACACACTGAAATATATTGCAGAGGATGACAATCAGGGTTTTTTTTAATGTATGGAGGTGTTTAATTATGAAAGGCCCTAACACGCTTAATTGGTAAATACTCTTGCAAAAGACTCAGTCCCAATGCAATGCAAATTAGGAAATACATGTTCTTAGGAAAGACTTCAAATGGCCATGATCTGAGGGGTCCTTGGTGCTATCTGAGCTTGATTGTTTTCTTGCAGACACTTCATTACCCAAACTAGGTAACATCAACAGCGCTAAAAGGGAGTAGAGTTTGCCCTCAGTTTGTATTCTAGTGACTTGTCCTGTCAGTATTGGTGGGAGTGGACTTGATAGTTCCTTAATTGGGCTGTTTACTGTTAACTTATTTGGCAAGTTTGGTTGGGGCATCATTTACTTCTTGTTTGTTGCTGAAGTAAACAATACCCCAATCGAAGAACTGTCAAAAAAGCTAACAGTAAACAGCCAAAGAAATGTCTGCAAGAAAACAGCCAAGCTCAAAGAGAACCAAGGAACCCCCATTTCAACCCTGAGCTACAAACATTCTCTTTTATCTTGACTATGATCTGTTTTATAGCTCTCAGTTTTAATACTCAGACAAGAGCAGATCCTTCCAGCCATGTCCATTCACTGTGCATGCTTAGAGACAGGTGAAAAGTCTATGTGGTCTATGCAGAAATTATACATATAGTCCTTATTTAGTGACCACAATTGGGACTGGAAACTTGGTTGTCAAATGAAGCAGTTGCTAAGTGAAACTGCAACTGTGCGTAAAACCTTACTTCAGCTTTGCTTTGCTTTGCAGTCCTGTAAAGATTGCAAAAGTGAGATTGATAATAAACTTACTTTTTCTTCATCATCATAACTGTGAATAGTCACTAAATGGGGCAGTCTCTAAATCAGGACTACATATATATTCTTTGGTATTAGAAATGTTATTGAAAAGCAAGGTGATTGCTGGCTGGACAGATATGATTTTGTTAGTCCTGGGCCAGAGAAACTGCTACCAAAAGGCACTGTGACAGTTTGACTTGGTTGTATGATTGGAAAGGAATCCTAGAAGCAGGAGACAACAGCAGGAAGTCAGATGTCTAAGATGACTGTCTGATAGCTAATTTGGATCAACTTCTACTCAACCAAATCCTTGAATCTCTACATTAAAAAATTGTCCGAAACAGAAAGAAATTTATTGTGCAAATTGACTGCAAGTTTGAAACCATGTACTAACATCGGATGGCTTGTGTTCATCCTGAGTCATTGACAAAAGCTGCAAAAGCAAAGTAAAAATAATTTGTTAGTTCAGAAGGCCATGTGATGCAATAGTAGTAATAACAATAAAATAAATGTTTCAAAATGACTGCATGCTGAAAATCTATACCAAATTATATAAGGTAGAGTGTATTTTTATTCCGAATAGTATACAACAGCAACATACAGGTAATTCTTGATTTACGACCACAATTGGGACCAGAATTTTGGTTGCTAAGCAATGCTGTCATTAAGTGAATCATCACATTACCAGGGACTAGTTTTTATGGCCATTTGTATTACAGTCATTAAGTGAATCATCCTGTTCATGAAGCAAATCACATGGTTAGAGTTTGTGGAAGTGGATCTGGATTCCACAATTGGCTTTCTTTGTTGGAAGCTGGCTGGAAACTTTGCAAATTGTGATTGAGTGGCTGCAAAACCCACAACCATTGTAAATATGAACTGGTTGCCAAGCATTCAAATTGTAACAACTTGACTGTGGGAATGTTGAGGATCATTCATAAATCATTTTGTCTCAGCCTGTTGTAGCTCTGAACCATTGTTAAACGATTATAAGCCAAGGATTATCTGTAACTACTCAATGATGGTTAAACATATGGTTAAAGTTACTGGTGATAATCACAAAATAAATTAGTATTGTAAAACCTTGTAATTGGCCTCTTGGAGATCTACTGGATAGTTTAGCAATTGTCTCCAGACCAGAAGTGAACACTTGCACACTCAGTTCTTGCTAAAAGATCTAAAGGAGTACAAATTAGATTAACTGATTCCTTTAGACTTTACTTTTCTCTCATCAGTTGTGTAGTGACTTGTATACCACAAGCTGCGTCTTCTGTCTGCAGTTATTTGAGGGGTGCACTCTATTTCATCTTCCTTATTTATATCTTTGTCATCATCAGGCATCTGCTAAATGAGAAAAGAAGAAAGAAGAAAAAAAAAGGAAGATTAACTCTGGAATAATTTTGAGAATGAAAGTTCATCTATGTAAAAAGATAGTTAACTTTTGAAATAAAAGTCATTGACCACTGTCTGAAAATCTAGGCAATGAATCTATATAGTTTACTGTATATGCAATCCAAATTGCTTTTCACTCTAGTCCTCGCAAATTAAAGAATTTCACCAAATCAGGCGCAGTATCTTCTCCATGAACAATTTCAATAATAGACAAACATCAACGGGAAGGAGTAACTGCATTTTGCCAAATAGGAGCCATATTTCACACATCTTCCTGCCTAATATATGATTATAAACAGTTGGAGATGCAGTCATAGTAAAATAAGAAGCATTTTTCCTAGTCCCAGCTGTGTTCAATAAAACAATATGGTGTTTTTTCATCAATATATATAAACATTAGATTGTATACAATTTAAATGGTAACACAAATATATGTCATTATTTTATGTAGAACTATATACAATATTTGGGCATTCAACCCAGGGGTGGGTTCCTGCCAGTTCTAACCTCTTCTATAGAAGAGGTTCCACAATCTACAGTGCCGGTTAGAACCGGTTCCAGCTCCCTCCCCCCACCCGTCCACACATCATCAAGATGAAGAGCGAGAGGAGGAATTCTGGGAGTTGAAGTCCACAAGTCTTAAAGCTGTCAAATTTGAACACCCCTGGGTTTTTTTTTCTAAAGGGTTAGGGGTGCAAGGGTCTTGTAACTTGACAGCTTTAAGACTTGCGTGCTTCAATGCCAGAGTTCCTGAGCCAACATGACTTGAGGAGGAATTCTGGAAGTTGAAGTCCACAAGTCTTAAAGCTGTCAAGTTTGAACACCCCTGGGGTTTTTTTTTCCTAAAGGGTTAGGGGTGCAAGGGTCTTGTAACTTGACAGCTTTAAGACTTGCGTGCTTCAATGCCAGAGTTCCTGAGCCAACATGACTTGAGGAGGAATTCTGGGAGTTGAAGTCCACAAGTCTTAAAGCTGTCAAGTTTGAACCCCCCTGGGTTTTTTTTTCCTAAAGGGTTAGGGGTGCAAGGGTCTTGTAACTTGACAGCTTTAAGACTTGCACACTTCAATGCCAGAGTTCCTGAGCCAACATTTTGGTTGCTAAGCAAGATCGTTGTTAATTGAGTTTCACCACATTTTACAAATTGGCCATGCCCACCCAGTCACATGACTGCCAAGCCACTCCCACTTGGTCACATTGCTGGCAAGCCACTCTCACCCGGTCACATGGCTGGCAAGCCACTCCCACAAAGCAGGGCACACCTACAGAAGAGGTTCTAAAAATTTTTGAAACCTACCACTGATTCAACAGAGATAAAAACATCATCGCATCTTAAACATTTACTATGATTTTTTTATTAATCTCCTCCAAAATATTTGGAAAGAAACCTATGCCAGCCACTATGCTTGCAATAAAATAAATAAATAAATAAGATATTATAATCCATATTTTTATGGAATTTCTGAAACTATTTTCATAAACATCAGTCAATAAAAACTATGTATATATGATAGGAAGCCATTATAAAACATGTTTCTAAATACTACAGAGCTTTAATTTAGGCACCTTATTTCAAGGATGACAAACCCTCAGGCTGCTCTGTTTTGTGGTTCTTGAAGTTGCGTCAGATTACAATTGTTCAATGCTGGGAGTATAGTTTTTGAGATAGGAAACATGAGAAAAATGGAAAACTCTATTGTGGCATATCACAGATGAATATTAGTTATTAATAATATTTTGGAGGAGGAGAGGAAAAGTTTCATTTATAATCCAAATGTAGTCCTTTTTTTATGCACCACGGTTAAAAAGCAATTTGAACGGATTTGTAGGCATTTGTTATAAAGCTTTTTTTTTTAAAGTAAGGTAATTATTTTACCTGTACAATAGGTTCATTTAACCAAAGTCGAATCAGAGTTGCTAAGGTATAATATAAGAGTAGCAGCAAGATAGGGTTGGTATGGTGATACCATTTCAACTTTTGATTGGTTATTAGTTTCCAGGTGCTTGAGCAGTTGGTCTGAATAACTGGAGTGATACCAAACAACCTGTAAAAATAGGGCATTACGTAAATATAACATTTTATCCAAGCCATCCTTCCACTGTCTTTTGTATTTAATACAGGCTTCAACTTCCATAATTCCCAACAATCTGAATAAGCTGTATGGTTTTCATCATAGAAAACTGAAAGTTACCACAAAATTAACAGATTGTTTCAGTTTGTTCCCTAAATATTCAGATTAATAAAATATGCCGTAGGTTACTGATTCTGTTTTCAAAATCTTCAAAGTATTAAGAAGCATCACAGCAAAATTAAGAGCAGAATTAAACAGTGTTATTTTCCTGTGCATGAAAGCCAAGCAGAAAATAAATATTTTAACAATTTGGTATAAACTGAAGAAAGAGTTAACACCAAGCTGTTGACATAATTGCTATAACCAAGGACCTGATCTCTCTTCTCACTCACCTTCATGCTGAAACACATTGAGAGCCTCTAAAGCAAATTTATAACTGTAGGAAGAAATTTATACAGGAAGCAGCAGATTGTTGGATAACTTTGGAGTTATTCCATGCTTCTGAAGAATAGGATTATGTCAGTCAAAAACATATATTCATTTATTAAATTTATATGCCACCAATCTCCTGTCAATGACTTTGGGCACCGGACATCATCATAAAACAGAAATAAAAACAGTAAAACATTAAACACTTAAATTTAGCAAACTCATGTTTATAAGAAATAGTGGGCAAGTGAAGGCCTATCATATACTCAGGTTTTTCTGAAGCCTGCAGAAACAAGATGGATATTTATAGGGAAAATGAAGATTTGCAGAATCTGATTAGAATAAGTGCCTGAGCAAACACTCTATACTGGTTGGATACATAGTTCATGGCATTTTAATTGCTGCATCCCATTGCTTGCTCAAACCTGAGTAGGTGATCCTCTAAATTAGAACTTATAGATTACTCTCACATTCACTACAACCAAGCTTCCATAAGTCTCCAATGGTGTACCTATACATTTGATTATTCCTATCAATATGTATAAAATACCAAGATAACTATATCAAGTCCAACACAGTTATGACCTGCATTAACATACAGATATGCATGATAACAGTTCTTCCTTTACTGTATGGTGGTTTGACCATGTTTCAAGTATTGTGTCCAGTTCTGGAACAGATTCAGAGGAGACTTACTAGGATTATAAAGCACTGGAAATCAAGCCTCATGAGAATGGTAGAAGAAGCCGGGTATGTTTTCTTTGCAAAAAAGAAGACAGGGGAGATAAGACAGCAATTTACAAACATCTGAAAGATTAACATGGAAAAGGAACCAAACCTGTTCTCTGTTAAAACTGAGAGCATGACCAACAGATTGACATTAAAAAGAAGAAGACCCAGTTTAAATATTAGAATGAATTTCCGGATAGTAAGAACTGTTTAACAAGCACAGAAGCTACCAAGAAAAGTCTGGAGCTTTTCACATAAAGGCTGAGTGGCCACCTGTTGCGGATAGTATACACCATGTTGGGGTTGAATTGGATGGCCTCTAAAGTCATGTAATTTACGTTCTATGTTTCTAGGAATTATATATAGGCCTTTCATTCCTTGTTTTCATGAGAAATCTTAAGGAGTTTTATTTGATCTACATTCATAAATTTTCCTGCTTTTACAGTTCTTTTCCCTTGATTTATAGTGATTTTTAAACTGATTATTTTTTTGTCTTTGAAAAATTGCTTTCCATATTGTACTGTAAAATAATGTCCTTTGAAAGAAATGTGTATATCTTTTTAATCAAATTAATGTCTATAAACAGAGAAAAGGAAATATGAATTTAAATTTTCTAATGACAATTTTGATGAAGTATATTTCATTAAAATAGGCAATTTAGAAAAGAACATTAACATGATTATGGATGCCAAAAAGAATGTTATGATTTTTTTAAATAACATTACACAATATACTGTAAAAGTAAATGTAGCAGATGGTTGTAACATTATTCCTCTGAAAATGTATTTTCCCAGCAAAAGCTTAGTAAATTAATATAAGGATATCTCTCTATATATGCACTTTGATCTGCTTTTCCTGACACATTTGCAACCTATGACCTTAATACAAATGCAAGATACTGATGCAGCACTAAGGTTCGTGATGATGTCAAGGGAAAAATATTGCTGCTTTCCAAAAACAGGAAAACAACGCTTATTCTTGGTCCATTATGCAGAATAGTTGATTACAAAATCTCTCTCTCTCTCTCTCTCTCTCTCTCTCTCTCTCTCTCTCTCTCTCTCTCTCTCTCTCTCTCTCTCTCTCTCTCTCTCTCTCTCTCTCTCTCTCTCTCTCTCTCCCTGTCTCTCTCTCTCCCTCCCTCCCTCCCACCCACCCACCCACGGATTTATTGCCTACACTTCCTTGATATACTTATCTTCCTAACATTTTTCCTCCCTTTTCTGAAAGGAAATGTAGTCTTTAGAATCATAAACTGTATTATAATTTTTTTTTAAAATACAACAATGCATCCTATATTAAAATATTTAAAAATATTACATGAAAAAGCAGAAAATTAGTAATAATGAGAATCTGCTGGTTCCTAGCTTCAGCACAAATTCTGCAAGTTTAAAGCATACAATTTAGCACTTTCGAATATTGAAATATAAATGAATGACTGTTTAAGGATTTCCATTTATCTTTTTTTTCTACTCTGGCCTGGCCTGGCCTGTAGATGGCAGAAGAAAGCTTGCATTTTCATACACATTCAATCATAGAGCAAAGCAGGTAGGATTATTTGCAGACTATAATAACAATAATTAGTTAAAATTTGCACCTTTTAGAAGTTCAACCTGTAACAGATTTCTGTCTTGTCACTCAAAACAAACAAAAAAAACAACCCAGTAAGACACTGTCTTTTTCCCCAACCTCAATAAGAAAAGTTTTAGGCCTGGGGTGTCAAACACGTGGTGTCATGTTGTTCTCACATAATGTATCATGACTTTCCCCCCTTTGCTAAACCGGGGGTAGCGCATGATGCATCTAGCCCATGGGGCCACGAGTTTGTCACACTGATTTAGGCAATCTGAACAGAAATCACACTTTTTTCCTAAAATAAATTTTTATATAACTGTATATTTACAGGATTGCTTCCTATATAAAAAAAAAATGAAGCAAATCTGCTTAGTAAAGTAAAGAAAAATGTTATTCATTTAAATATAACTAATTTTGGTGTGTTACTTTTTCTGGACTTACTGGGAGATAATAGATCTTGTATTCCAATAGACAAGGTAAATATTTTGTAATCTTTGTCTCTACATTTGAAATTCATTGTATTATTTTATTCTGTGAACAACATTTTTTTATCCTAAAATTTCAATTTTTAAAAAATGGATGTCCCCCAATTGGCATTTTTTATCTATAGAATGCAACAGTTCAGTATCAATCCTACAGAGAAGTTCCATAAGTTCTGTAGCCAATATACATAATATCTTCCACACCTATAATTTTGCCATTCCAACCTATTATTCCTTTAATAACATATCTCTTTTTTCTCCAAATCAACATGTATCAACCAGCAGAAGGTACTTCCTGTAGAGCCTGTTAGTCAAGGAATTTCAGCCAATACAGAGCCTTCTGTGTTGTGGCCTCTGTCCTCTGAGAACATCTTGTTGCTAGAGGTGAGATCTGCCTCCATCTTTCTGGTTTTCCAGAAGGATCTTAAAATATGGTTATGCCATTTGGCATAGGACCCTGATGGGGATGGGCTATCATGGTTGGTTGAGTGAAAGATAAACGCTTATGACCACATCACCTTGTTGTCTTGCTTTTCAGCTTTTACTTAATTCTTGTTAATTGCAATGTTTTCATATTTATGTTTTCAAGGCCTTGTAAGCTGACCAAAGTCACTATGGGTAGTGATGTAGATGGCATATAAATTTAATAAACAAATACAATTCCTTAAAAATATATTGATTTTACACTATGGCATGTACCATATTTTTTGGAGTATAAGATGTACCTTTTTCCCTCCAAAAAAAGGGTGAAAATCTGGATGCGTCTTATACACTGAATACAGCATTTTTGGCCTCCCGAAATCCTGCCACCTTTAAAAATGGCTGTGTGTAGCCTTTTGGAGGCTTCCAGAGTACTCCTGGGGGCTGGGGAGGGCAAGAATGAGCAAAAGACGGGCTGTTTTTGCTCGTTTTTGCCCAGCCCCAAGGAGCAATCCACAAGCCTCATAAAGGCTATATGTGCCCCCCCCTTTTTTTTTTTACAAAAAAGGCCCATTCTTGTTAAAAATGGGCCATTTTGGGAGGTCTGCAGAATGCAAAAACTTTTTTTAAAATTTGCCTCTTCAAAATCTTGGTATGTCTTATACTCCGAAAAATACAGTATTTTACATTTCTCTGAATGTATTCCATCTTTATTTTTTACCATCTATTCCAATAGCCAGCAGTGCTATTTTGCTATAATTCCATTTATTAAAAAAATGCTGATAAAACCTCTTACCGGGCATAATAGTCACCAGGTGGAATAATTTCCTGAAAAAATTGTAATTGGTACAGATAAAGTGCAATTAAATGGCCTCCACTGAATATTGTCATTAACACACAAAGGCAGCTGAAGATCAGAGGATCAAATGCTCGACAACAGGACCACCATGTGCACAAGCCCAAGAATAAAAAGAAATATACAGCTGAAGTCAGGGAAGGCAACATCATTCCTATAAAAAAAATTAATGGAAGGTAAATGTTCTATACTCATTATATATGGATTAAGCATGATGTTTAAAAGTATTGCAATAGAAATTATTAATCATGATAGCATTTTAATATTCTGTATTGCACAAAGTTGGATTTATTTATGGACCAACCTGAATGACTTGATATAATTCTCAACACATAAAATACTATCAAAATATACTTTAAGAAACATCAGGAAATGTACTTTAAAAAACAGTATATTCTAGACTGCACATTTAGATGCAAAAAAGTATCCCTTTTTTAAGAACGTATCAATACTGTATAAAACTGAAAGTGATACAGTTATACATGTGTGATTGGAAAATAACACAAAGCAGAAATAAATGTATTCTTCTACAAATTTGATAATCTACATTATTTGAATCAGTGTAACACATCTATTCATTTGTTTTTATGATAATATAATTAGCTACCTGTTTATGTATCTTGCCATTTATAGGCTGGATGCCTGATGAAGGCTAGTTTTCATAACACATTTTAGGGATATTAAATGTATGCAAAAGCAATGAAATTTGACATAAATGAGGTCACTGTATATTTATTTATCAAAAAATCTATTCAAGTATGCTAAAAGTATTAATGGCAATCATAATTGTAACCATTATTGAGGAACTTGGCAAAGGAAGAGAGCCCACCTGTTGTACCAAGTAAAATTGTAACAACAACTTTTCCAGCTGTGGTTATAAGGTTACCAATAATTTCCTTCACTTTGGAAGCTATGGAGGCAATTCTGCGGAGTATTTTTAATTTTGTGGTTTCTTCAAATTCTTCCTCTCCACATTCTGCATCATCTAGATCTTCACATATTAATGCATCTTCCGCTTCCATTCTCTCAATTTCATTCTACAATAGAAAATTGCAAAAATATATAATGAATCTATTTAACATAAATCACCAAAAATACTGAGATTGATTATGAGTCCAAAGGCAAGTGTTTCCTAAATTAATGCTAGCTATTCTGGCTTTCTTTGTAGGTAAACAGTTTATTCTTACTTTTTTCTTCTATATGTTGCCTATATGCTGTCTATTTATGTCTCCTGATTCTATCCTGTAACTGGATAGCCCCATAATCTTGGTGTTTGTGTGTGTATTCAGATCAGGGGTGGGTTTCTCGCCCCGTTCCAACCGGTTCGGTTGGAATGGGGCTGGCAGCGTCCTCGTGCACACACGCGGTGCATGCATGCGTACTAGCATCTGTGCGATGCTCCAGCTGCTCCTGGAGGATCGCGCAGGCGCTGTATGCGTCCTGCGCATGCGTGGAAGCGCAGAACTCGTCAAAACCGGGTAAGAAGCGCGGGCGGGCGGCTGGGCCCTTCTCCGTTCCCGGAAGTTACTTACTTCCGGGTTCGCCGACCAACCGGTTCGCAGGGACTGCCGCGAACCGGTTGAAACCCACCCCTGATTCAGATAGATAGATAGATGATAGATAGATAGATAGATAGATGGATGGATGGATGGATGGATGGATGGATGGATGGATGGATGGATGGATGGATAGATGATCTTGGGAACTTATAATATTTTATCCACTTAGCTTTCATTAGCCTCTGCTAACATTGTCAGAGTGTAGAAACTACAATTGAAACAACCATTGGATAATATATTTTAAGTTATGGAGATCATGATGTCTGTCTCTTATTTTATAACTACGCCTGAAACTTGTATTTTTAGGATATGATATGATATATAGATAGAGGGAGGGAGGGAGGGAGGGAGGGAGAGAGAGAGAGAGAGAGAGAGCGCCTGTGGCTTAGTGGCTAATATAACTGCCTAATATGTAATATAGATAGCCCAGGTTCAATTCCCAGTAAAGATATGGCTAGCTAATGAAAGCTAAATAGCTTGAAATAGATCTATACTAGTCTCCCTTTATTTATTTATCAGCACAATTGCAACACAAATGTAACAAGGCAACATAAAAAAAATGGTTTTTTGCCTGGTGAGCCAATAGACAGAAAAGGGAAGCAGTATGCTCCCTCCCATATTTGGGCATACCAGGGGTTGTGACACAATACATACCTATTTCCCTGGTTTAGCTGATAAAGGAGAAGAGCCTGTGGCTTAGTGGCTAATGTAACTGCCTAACATGTAATACAGCCCAGGTTCGATTCCTAGTAAGGGTATGGCTAGCTGATGAGAGCTAAATAGCTTAAAACAGATCTATACTAGTCTCCCTTTATTTATTTATCAGCACACACACACACACACACACACATTTGTATATATATATATATATACACGTACACACACACACACACACACACACACACTCACATACCCTATCAATATATATCTGTCTGCACAGTTTTTTATTGTTGCTGCCCCTATGGTATGGAACGTGGCTTGCTTTTATTGCAATACTTGGTGAATTTCCAGCTGTTCTTTCTTTGATGCAGTGTTATAGTGGGAACCTCAAACATAACCATTGTCCTGAAAGTATGGTAGGGAGGGGTTCAGAGTTTTAGTATTCTCTTCCGCTACATCATTTTGCAGATGGTTTATTTCAGTGCTTCTGGGACCAATATAACTGGCATGGTTCTGTAGCTCTCTGTTAAATATAAAAAGGAACTGCTTATTTCCTTTTCCCCTTTCTCTTCTTTCTGAAGCATTTCTCTTTCAAAACTGTTTCCCTTCAAACTATTGTTCCTTTTGTAAAGAGGGGAAACACACACATGCACACACAGACACCCATAGCCTTTTAAATAGAACTTTGCCTGTTTATTCAAGAGTGATAAATTACTCCAGGCAATACCTGGTCCTTTATCCATCGTACCACTTATGCTCTAGAGTCTAGAAGGTCACTTGTAACATTTCCCAGTTTATTAGGCTTTTTGTTTGTCATTGTCATTTTTTATAACTGTCTGGTTTGGCATAGGAAGCAAACAGGACAGGTACAGATTTCTAATGATGGTTAGGACTGCAGAAAAAAACAATTGCAATCAGCCCATCTTCCATTGAGGACCTGTATACTGCTTGAGCCAGAAACAGGGCTAAGAAATATCTACAGAACCTTCACATCCTGGACATAAACAGTTTCAACTCCTTCTCTCAGGATACCGCTATACAGCATTGCATACCAAAACAACTAGACCACAGATGTCAAACTTGAGACATCACATTGCCAACACATGATGTTCCGTGACATTTTTCCCATTCACGGAGCTGGGGTGGGCATGACCTACGCATGATGCATCTGGCCTGCAGACCACCAGTTTGACAACCTTGAACTAGACACAAAGACAGCTTTTTCCCTCCCACCACTACTCTGCTGAACACCTAATTCCCACAGCACTGTCTTATGCCTATTGCCTAAGGACATTTACCACCTGTAGTAGGGCAGTATTGCTATTATTTTTCTCGTATTTCCTATTACCTTCTCCTGTTGATATCTTACAAACTTTGTTACTTGTATCTTATGATTTATGACTGTATGTTATCATTTACATTTTATTATTTATCACTATGTAGTTTTTAAAGCTTATGCGCCAGGAATAAATCCCTTGTGTGTCCAATCACACTTGGCCAATAAACAATAGATAATTCTTTATAGGCCAAGTGTGATTGGACACACAAGGAATTTGTCTTTGGTGCATATGCTCTCAGTGTACATAAGGAGAATAAAAATGCATTCATCAAGAATAAAAATATACAACAATACTATATATTCTATTCAAGCATTCAGCATTTGACAATTTATTATCTGTTTGAATTATTTTTCACTGCATGTTATGATAAAAAATGTGTATTGAGCAACTTATTTGAAGAATTATATTTTTTGTAGTTACCTGGCAAGATCCCCCTAAATTTCTCAATGTTCATGCTAAATAATATATAACAAACAAGTCAGGGAAAATTTAAAGATGCTGACATTGGGCATTAGTCATTTTAAGAAATGACTATTTGAAAATAAATCTCACTAAGCAATTGGGGTCATGGAAAAGGGTTTGTTTTTACTTATAAAAACTTATTATAAATGTAGACAACTTTGTGGAAGTTTATTCAATCAAATACATACATTTCAAAGGATATAGTATTTGCTGAGTAATAACAATGCAGAACCAGGGCATGCGATAAATATCTAATTTGATCCACATCTATTCAGAAGTCCAAAAGGATTTTAGGGGTTGCCATTTTAATGCATTTGAGTTTCTTTTTACTAGATTCATTTAGATAAGTCTCAAAACCCATCACTCTACATCATATTTTTAAAACTGTCAAATTCGGATAAAGTCCAGGCCGGAAGATCACAGCTACCACAGCAGCTGTGACTGCTACTACTACATTTTAAGCCAGAATGTCCATTAGTTACATTTTAGTATGATTTATTAACATCCTGCTTTTAAATGTTTCCTCTGTGAGACATACATACATACATACATACATACACACAAATGCATCATTGTGCTAAAATAATATTGTACTGTAGATTTTATTGAGCCATACACCAACAGGGAGTCCCCAGTCAGAATAAAAATCCATTCTTGTAATTTGCAAAGTATTTCAAATTGTTCATGTACAAACATATTCCAAAATAATGGCTGGAACTTAACAGCCATAACAGTTTTGCTGATATAGTGTATTATACTATAAGTACTGTAATTAACTATTTTTGCTTTTATTGCTTAAATGCTTTAAAAAATTTGTTAGAATTAATAACACATAAATAATATCTACAGTATCGTGTGTTATATTAATATCACAATACTGGTAAGCTTCTATACAATGATTTTATGAGGATGCAAGACAAATTGTCTGCTTTAAAAAATCTAAATGAGTTTCTTTCAAGGAGGAATGTGAACTGAATATTTAAAAGCCAAGATTTATAATAATTTGGTTTAGGTATTAGTTTTAAACATACTATCTACACCAGTGGTTCCCAAACTTGGCAACTTTAAGACTTGTGGACTTCAACTCCCAGAATTCTCCAGCCAGCTCTGCTGAATTGAAGTCCACAAGTCTTAAAGTTGCCAAGTTTGGGAACCACTCATCTACATAATAAGAATGCACAAAGTCTGCGAACCCAGCGCTGCATACATCCAAATTGCCAGGTTGTTTCATTGAAAATTTAATATATTGATGGATTTTTTTTTTGCATAAATGAAATCTAGTGAGGTGTTGGTCTAAGACCAATACAAATGCACCCTCAACCTTGAGAATTTGTTGGGTGACTTTGGATCACCAAGACTTTTCAGTCCACCTCCTAGATAGAATTCTGCAGTGCAGCAGTGACTGACATTCAGGCACCACAATGATATTCTATAATGACATTTCCCAACACTTTACCAACACCAGTAGTTACATCAATTTCTTACATAGCTAGAAGATTAACTGAAAATATTTGAAAAGCATGGAAAGTATGTTATATGGGCACTTATTAATTAGGAATTTAAGCTGAGTGTCTTATTTTGAGAATTTGGAAGTCTCTCTCTTCCTATGTAAGTTTTGAGCCAAGCACATTATTTTTCAGTATATGTTCCCTCTCTATGGAATAACCTACCCCCAGATAGATGGATGACATTTAGGAAAGTAGCCATAATGGAGCTTTTCAGCAGAAAGGCCAAATTTGTTTTTCAGTGGGAAGGGGGGGGTTATGCTATTTTGCTCATTGGTACACCAGGATAGCTTACATCAGCATTGCTTTTAGATATGTTGCATGTATACTTGTAAACTGCTGAAACTCCATGTCAAGTCAGCAATAGATAAATCAGGAAAATGTCATTCATTGTTCAACAGTTCTTTTTTAACATTCAGAATTGTCAGTTGATGGTTGTTTTTTTTTACAGAATTAGATGGGCACTGCCCTTGGGGTGCATGAATACAGAGAAGTAATTATCCACTTCTTCCTGAAAAAGGATCTCTGTAAATACCTCCCAGAGGAGCCTGACACAAGTGCTGGAGTGTTTCATTTTCCCTTCCCCACATTGTGTTTTCAAATAATAAAGAAAGAAAATGAATATTATGTTTAAAGACACCTACTACCTCCAGCTCTGTTTGCAGATTCTCACCTGCCTCCCCAAATTTAGCAGCAGTGTTGTAAATCACAAATGAAGGAAGAGTCTCCCAAATAGTACTGCATTAGCAGCCTTTAATGCATGTTCATTTCAGAACCAAAATCAATTAAGGCCAATCATAGGATGCAGGGCATACTTTAATGCCAAACCAAAATACAATATTTATCAGTTCCACATCCTTACCTTCTGGAACAGCTTCTGAAGGACAAACTGAAACAAAACACTCCTTTGTGATTATTTAACAAGCTTTTTAGAAATAAGGAAATTCCATTACGGAAATAATTCAGCATTTGATCTAAGTGTGTTTTTCCTAAATATTGTATGGGGTTATACTATGAAGATACCTGTACTAATCAGATAATTGAATAGTTTTGTGCTCAGAAAAGAACAATGTCTACACATGTTCATCATTCGCTCTGTAACAGACAGCAGAAGCAAATGCATGAAAAGCATGAAGGCTTTATTCCCTGTACATACGTTATTACTGCTGTCTAACTTCATCTCTTAGGCAAATTGCATCCCGGAGGGAAAAGGGACAAGGGTGGTAAAATACTTTAAAGTGTAGTATGCAGTGATGTGTGGTGAGGTTTACGGTTGGTGAGGCAAGAGCGCGGCGGTGAGAAGCGTCCCCGCAGCTGTCTCCGACAGAGGCGTCTTGCGTTTATGTCCACCATAGACGCGAGATGCCTCTGTTGACACAGCGGTGGGGATGGAGGAGGCGGGGGGTGAGGCAGCGGGGCGAGGCAGTGGCGAGAAGCAGCGTCCCCACAGCCGTCCCCGACAGAGGTGTCTCATGTTTGTTTGCCATAGATGCGAGATGCCTCTGTTGGACAGAGCGGCGGGGACGGAGGAGGCTGGGGGCGAGGTGGTGGAGTGCGGCGGCAGCAAGAAGCAGCGTCTCCACAGCTGTGCCCGACAGAGGCGTCTTGCATTTATGTCTGCCATAGACACGAGATGCCTCTGTTGGACACAGTGGCGGGGATGGGGGAGGTGGGGGCCGAGGCAGCAGCCAGCAAAGAAAGGGGAGAGGAAGAGGAAAGGGAGAGGGGAGCAGGATGGGGCTCCCAGTGGGGGGGAGAGGAGAAAGGGAAGGGGGGCACAGCAGGCAAAAGAAAGAAAGTGCCAGCCCGCCAGCAGAGGTGGGTAAAAGACCCGCCTCTGCTGGCGGGCTGCCCCCCTCTTCTCAAACAAGGCTGTCCTCCCTGCCTCTCCCCCTTCCCTCTCTTCTCAAACAAACTTTCTCTCAAATTGAGAGAGAATTTGTTTGAGTGAAGTGAAGAAACAAATACACACACAAATTACTCACAATAAAAAATTACTTACAAATTACAATAATTTTGAATTCCTCCCCCCTCTCTCCGTCTGACCCACATACCTTTTCCAGCTGTATCACAGAGGATTTACACTCTCCTCTTGTCTGCCATGATGAAAATGTGAAAATGTAAAAAGAAAAAGGCAAGAGCTGCTCTAGCCAGGCTGGGATAGTTGCTGCTAGAGTCACCATGTGGATGACTCTGCTTAACTGTTTAAAAAAAGCCTCTAAAAAAGTGCTCTCTGCAGGAGGAGGCAAGAGAACCACGTGCCTCCTTTGAATAAGGATTTTTTTGCCTTTTAACCCTTGCTTAACTCTGCTCAAGTGATCATAAGGATAGTCTAAAGGAGGCACGTGGTTCTCTCACTTCCCCCTGCAGTTAAGCACTAAGTAGAATCATCCACTGTGAATCTGGCAGCAACTACCTTAGCCTTTTTCCTTTTAATTTTTTTTTCTTTTCAGGATGACAGTGGTGAGACCCTGCCTCCTGCCTCCCCTGACTGCACGTCTCTGGTAGTATGAGTATATTGCAAAAGGCACTAGGGATGTTCTCTCTGGCTTTGCTTTGCTCATGAAATTTGCTTCTCACCTATTGTCCCCTTGTTAGGGATCACAGAATCTGAGGCATGAAATAACCTTTGACAGAATAAGCAAATAAACACACCAGGAAAATAATTTACAAATTTACTTGTTTAATTGAAGAAATATTAATATATTTTGGGTAATATAAATAGGCCATTTTAAACCGAACATGTGCCAGATTATTGGATTGGTATTTATAATGCTTCTGAAATCCATGTGATTAAAAGAATTTATATATGGAAAATGTTAATGTTTTTATAGTTCTTCCATGCATTTCTTCATAGAAACAGTTCCACTGAATCTTGTATTTCTATGTAAATACATATACGACTATAGTATGAATTTCTATGAAGACAATGGATAAACTACTTTGCATATTTTATAGTCCACCTTTACCGGGTTATAAAATCAAGGTTTCAAGTATAATCTGCATGTCATAGATATGTCTCAGCAACACCTTTATAACTGTACAGATGATAAGACCAAATTTTAAGTTAGCAGATTGTAAATTCTGAAAACTTGGAGATTCTGCAAATACAAGGAGTCCTTGCTTACCGACAGGCTCTCATGCTACAGTTATGATGGTGTAAAAAAACCCAACACAACCCAGCTTTGCAAGCAGTTGTGACATTTATGACTGTCACAGTGTCCTGAAGTCACATAATCCCCATTTGGATGCTTTGTAATAAGTATAAATTGGCAACCATCGCAGTGTCCCATGCGATGGTTGTCAGTTTATACTTGTTACGAAGAATGCTTCCCAAATGGTTCACAAAAAGCAGAGTTAATAGAGAATGGGGTCTTGGCTTCCTTCTTGGGCTGAGAGAGCGAGTGGTCACCCTTCTGGCTTTGGAACTGGAACTCAGTTTCCTGGTTTCAAACCTGGTGCTTTAATCACTACACAAACTGGTCCATTTGACAAGGTTTACATACTTGGATCAAATGTTACTAATGTGACTTACATAAATATATAATCATACCATTTGCAAAATAATAGGTTGATTGCATTGCTATTTTTGTTTACATAATTGTGACTCCTGTGTAACAGACTCCTATGGTTTACATTTCTAAATAGGATAGGGTGCTGTGTTTTTAAAGGGATTTCCTTTGAGAAATACTAAAGAGATAGTAAAAAAATGAAAGCTAGCTGCGGCAAACCCTATTCCCACATATGTGGGAAAGTACACAGTTGGGAGTTGCAATACTTCAATTAGTATAAAATTAATAATAAAGCATTTTTCCTTCAGCTGGAAAAGAAAATTGCAAAGCCTATCCATAGTATCAGATGCACTAGGAAAATACAAATAAAAATTGAAGAGTAATTACACACACATACCATGTCTTCATTTTCAAACTGTGCATTGTATTCTCCCAAATTTTCTTGTTCTGGCTTTTGAACTATGTTTCTGCACACAAGCCACGTGACCAGGCTAGCAACAAACATGAGAATATCAGGAACAAAAATCCGGATCCCGTTGC
This sequence comes from Thamnophis sirtalis, assembly GCF_051295495.1. Classification (NCBI taxonomy): domain Eukaryota; kingdom Metazoa; phylum Chordata; class Lepidosauria; order Squamata; family Natricidae; genus Thamnophis; species Thamnophis sirtalis. The sequence goes on from NW_028261382.1 coordinate 155,037,944, forward strand.
CAGCATCAGCCCCTTTCACACTGTATGAAATTGAAGGAGAGAAAGAAAATTGGTTCTTATTTAATTATTGAAACTAATTTGAAAACAACTAAAGGAAAAATATTTGGTATTTTGCAGCTGTATCTTGGATTTTGTTGTTTCTTTTAAAGACCATAAATACGGCTGAAGACTAAACTTCTGGATGAAGAAGCGGAGATGGCACTGTGATGAAGACTGATGGACCAATGATAAGCCTGATCCAACACAGAAATTCCCAGATAAAGAGAGGATGAGGGAATTTCCATCTGGGCAAGCAGACTGTAAAAAAGTGATCATGAATTGGAGCACCAGTTGAGGAGGGAACAACATCAAATTCATAGCCACAGCGGAGCCCATATCAATACTGGGTTTGTCAAACTTCACTTTCTAAAATCCCTTAAAAATATAATTATTTTAAAGCTAACAGAGGTCATTGATCTTAACTAGTTATGACACTAATTTAATAATTTAAGTTGGACTATCTTAAATTTCACTTATCAGAATATGGGTATGCAATAGGTCTATATTTAATAATAATAAAATAATAATGATAATAATGATAATGATAATAATAATAATTATTATTATTAATTATTAATAATTAATTATTAATAATTAATAAGAAGGCCCAACAGACAAAACAAGAATACAGAAAAGATGTGATAAAATCAAGAATGGAGAGTTGGCAGAACAAAGCACTGCATGGTCAATTTCTGGAAAAAATAAAAGATAAAGTGGACAGGGAACAAACTTGGTTATGGTTAAAAACAGGTACATTAAAGAAAGAAACAGAGTCACTAATCCTGGCTGCGCAAGAACAAGCTATCCGCACAAATGCCATTAAGGCCAAAATCGAAAAATCCTCTGATGATGCCAAATGCAGACTTTGCAAAGAAGCTGACGAAACTGTTGATCATATACTCAGCTGCTGTAAAAAAATCGCGCAGACTGATTATAAATTGCGGCACAATTCAGTAGCACAAATGATCCATTGGAATTTGTGCAAAAATTATAATATTAAAACAGCAACAAACTGGTGGGAACATCAGCCTGAAAAAGTCACAGAAAATCAGATGGTCAAGATCTTGTGGGATTTCTGTATACAAACCGACAAAATACTGGCGCATAATACACCAGACATCACACTGGTTGAGAAAAATAAGGTCACAATCATAGACATCGCAATACCAGGTGATAGCAGGGTCGCCGAGAAGGAACATGAAAAAATCGCAAGATACCAGGACTTAAAAATCGAAATTCAACGACTATGGCACAAACCAGCAGTGGTAATTCCAGTGGTAATTGGCACACTGGGTGCTATTCCAAAAGCACTGGAATTACATTTAAAACAGTTAAAAATTGACAAAATCACCATCAGTCAAATGCAAAAAGCCGCACTGCTTGGATCTGCACGCATATTACGAAAATACGTTACGACGTCCTAGGCCCCTGGGTGGGGCCCGACTAGTAACCAATGCCAAATCCGGCGAAACAACTGGCCGCTGTGATACAATTGTACAATAATAATAATAATAATGGTCAAGATCTTGTGGGAATTCCATATACAAACGGACAAAATACTGGCGCATAATACACCAGACATCACACTTGTTGAGAAAAATAAGGTCACAATCATAGACATCGCAATACCAGGTGATAGCAGGGTCACCGAGAAGGAACATGAAAAAAATCGCAAAATACCAGGACTTAAAAATCGAAATTCAACGACTATGGCACAAACCAGCAGTGGTAATTCCAGTGGTAATTGGCACACTGGGTGCTATTCCAAAAGCACTGGAATTACATTTAAAACAGTGAAAAATTGACAAAATCACCATCAGTCAAATGCAAAAAGCCACACTGCTTGGATCTGCACGCATATTACGAAAATACATTACGACGTCCTAGGCCCCTGGGTGGGGCCCAACTAGTAACCAATGCCAAATCCAGCGAAACAACTGGCTGCTGGGATACAATTGTATAATAACAACAACAACAACAACAGCAACAGCAATAGCAATAGTGATAATAGTAATAATAGTAATAACAACAATAATAGTAATAACAGTAATAATAGTAATAACAATCCTTAAGTACAAATGCATGTAAAATCAGAATTGAGAAGACAGATAGCAAGTGCCACCTCTGCAAAGAAGCTGAAGAAACAGTGGGCCAGCTGTTTAGCTGCTTAAAAAAGATTGCACAGAGTGACGACAATCATATGATAAAATAGTAACATAGTGCATTGGAAGATCTGCAAGAAATACCATTTGCCTGCACGCAAGAACTTGCAGAGAAAGTCATAGAAAATGATGAAGCTAAAGTATTCTGGGATTTTAGATTTCAAACAGACAGGCATTTGCTGCATAATACGCCAGACTTAACAATTATTGATAAGAAAGACAACAAATCTGGATAGTGGATATGGAAGTACCTGGAGACGGCAGAATAGAAGATAATGAAGATTAACAAAATACAAAATACAAAGACCTGCAAATAGAAATAGAATTATGTGACAAAAGAAAGCAAAGGTAGTACCAATAGTAATAGGCACATTGGGTGCAATCACAAAATAACTAGAGTGGTGGCTTCCAACCTTTATGGCTTGACAGCCTGGCTAGATGAGGGAGAGGGGAACTCGGCCATGTGAGCAGCCGGTCAGCACACACAACACACATGTGTGCACATGCAGCACTTGAACGAGGGCCAGGCTGGTGTGCATGCACCCAGCACGTGCATCCATACAAGTGCCCACCGGTCCACTGCTTGTACAAGTTGAACTGCGCATGCACGCTCTGAACAGCCACTCGTGTGGCCCAATTCTGAATAGGCCATAGCCTGGTAGTGGGGCACAGAACAGCAGTTGGGGACCTCTGAACTAGAGCACCACTTGAACACCATCAGCATTGACAAATTCATTATCAGTCAAATGCAAAAGGCATCTTTAGTCAGAACCCCTAACATCCTGTGATGATATCTGTAGCACCATCAAACATACAAATTTGTCTCTCCCAGGACCTTGGGAATGGCTTTATCGGTGGACAAAAATGCCAAATCTAGTCTGAACATCTGGCTTACTGTGTGATAATCAATAACAACAACAACAGTAGTAGTAATAATAATAAACAACCATCCTACTGAAATGAAATATCGCGAGCTGGCCATCAAAACTAAATGGCTATGGCTGAAGCATGTAACAGTGATACCCATTGTCATCGGGGCACTTGGCAGCATGTCCAAGAATTTTACAAGATACATCAACAAATTGCAGCTTGCTGCAATAACACCAGCAGAACTGCAAAAAATTGCACTACTCGGAACATCTTGTATTTTAAGAAGGTACTTGGTTGATACCTAGGATGCTGGCAGCAAACCGTATCAACCATTAACACCAGTCACTGGTATTTGTAATGCATTTTTGAATGTTCAGTTGGCTGAGTTTAATGTTTAATGAATAAAGTAAATAACACAAAAAACCACCCTACTTGGAACAACTTATAACCTCTGACGCTACCTTAACAGTTCCTAGGTCCTTGGTTAGGAGTCAAGCTATTGAGCTACTAACCAGACCCAAAGGCTGTGAATCTCACCAAAATTAACATCATCATCATCATCATCATCATCATCATCATCATCATCATCATCATCATCATCATCATCATCATCACATTTCTGGGCTTCCTGAATGTCTCTTGCTGGGCTTCTGGCCTGATCCACCAGACATTTTTAAAATATTGTCTTTTAATGCCATCATCTGATTGTGTATAATTTGGGCTTTACTTGATGGTATGTATGAAAAGCCTAATTTTCAGCATCCAGCCTATACTTTCCAGTATATGTCTGCATTTCTCATTTATTAATTTGTTTTCAAATATAGTATGTGATGTTAAGGGGGGCGGTGGCTCAGTAGCTAAGAGGCTGACCTTGTCGATCAGAAAGGTTGGCAGTTTGGTGGTTTGAATCCCTAGTGCCGCATAATGGAGTGAGCTCCTGTTACTTGTCTCAGCTTCTGCCAACCAAGCAGTTTGAAAGCATGTAAAAATGCAAGTAGAAAAACAGGGACCACTTTGGGGGAAGGGTAATAGCATTCCATGCACCTTCAGCATTTAGTTATGCTGGCCACATGACCACAGAGACATCTTCGAACAGCGTTAGCTCTTCGGCTTTGAAATGGAGATGAGCATCGCCTTTAGAGTCGGGAACGACCAGCACATATGTGCGAGGGGAACCTTTACCTTTACCTTACAGTATATTATTTATAACCAGCTGTCTCCACAACATTCCTTGCTAATTATCTGGAGGAAAGAATGATTTCTTTGTAGCAAAATAAATATTGATATTTCAATATAGAAAATTTCATCAACTGAAGCAAAATGTAAAAATATATCATCATAGGATAAGAGGCATAACATAAAAACCACTTGGCACAGACTTTAACAAACATAAAATTTACAAGTCTCTTGAAGAGTATGTAAAGCCTTAATAATCACATATCTTTTTTTTTTTTTTTTTGGCAGTTACACTGTACAGGAGAAAAAGCAGTTTGGCAAAGTGTTCCCCAACATATCAACAACACATTTTCCAAATATTTGTTTTCCAAATAGCATCATGAAGAATGCTGCTATTTAACAACTTGCCAAAGTTAGTAGGCTCATTACTGACATAAAGCCTGCAACATTTATGGGTCAATGCTGCAAACGAAAACCAAACTTGTGTCAAATATAAGAGTAGACCGTCCCCTCCATGCTATTACTTACGCCTCATTTATTTTCTATACAAGCCAAATTATGTTTTCAATGCATTGCCCAGGTATAAAAAATATATATGTGGACCTCATGCTGAGCATCAGTTGCTCTGCAAGCAATATCCAAAGAGACTTAGTATCAATCCTATTTTCAGTGAACCATCTCTAGCTATGCGCATAATTCTGTGTTTATTTAATATGTCAATAGAATGGCTGAAAAGCCAAAACAATTCAGAAATAAAAACAAACACTGTTGGATAACGTTTGCATGAGATCATTAGCTGGAGAAAAAGATCAGAAAATACGAAGATAGAAAAGGTAGATGATAAAATAATATACAATAGTATATCTAATTATTAGATCACTGAATATTTTGATGAATATTTGGTGAACTCTCATATCAGAAACACTTTTCTTCTTTTTCCATTTCTTCTTTAGTCAGCAAAAAGCACTATTTATCATATGAGATTTGGAAACAGATATTGAAACAGAACTACTGATGGAAATGTCTTGAAAACATTTTCACGACAAAGGGGGCAAAAATGCCAAAGCTTAAATTCCAAAAGAATGCCCTATCATTTCTATTCTCTAAGAAGGTTTCTGAATGAGAGACAGCAGGTATGGCTAAGTCATAGAAGAGATCATTTGAAAGGGCATCGGTTTCAACTAAAACAGCTCCTATCTACCTGATGCCATCCAGATATGTTAGAGTACAATTCTTATCATTCTCAGCCAACATGATTAATGCGTATATTAGAAAGAATTTAAAGAATGAAAATATATATTGCCTTTATACATTCTAAATAAAGACCGAGGCTTGCATGCAATGAACCACATAAAAATTATGGCAGATTAGATATTCCTATTTATGATGTATTATAAAATTTCATAGCTGAAAAATATTATGGATATAGGATGTTATATAGAACTTGAATCATTCTATTTCCATTGAATTTCATGCCAATTTTTAGAAAAGAATTAAAAGCTTAGATTCCTATATTGATTACATAAAAAAAGTTCTACTTTTGAAGATAACTTTGGAAACTTGGCATCCTCAGGCATATCCCATCACTACTTTTTATTAGTTGTAGATTGTTTTTTTGTATTGAAATATTTGGAAAGTATGAAAAAGCAAATGGCAATTGAATTAAAATGCAAAGTATGCACCATAACTATTGTAGTTCCCATTGAGCAAATAAAATTGTTCAAAAGTCAATCCTATTTAATTTAATTTTCTACAAATGAGTTTCCTTTCCATCTCTCAATACAATATCCAAGCTATTAAAGCCAATTTATTAAACTTGGAACATTTATTCAAGCTATCAAAAGGTCAACAAAAGGTTAACATCTAAATTTTGCTATTTTGCTAGAACATAAGACATCTGTCCTTCAGGATGAAAATCACGTACACACTTTTTTTGAGTAAGTGATTAGAATAAGTTTGAGATTTCTAGACTTATATTCTTTGCCAAAATTAAGAGAAAATCATATTAAAATAATTTATTGATAGTACATGTGTCACGTTCTGAGCATGCTCATTGAGTTTGTGTTAAGATGGGAGATAGTCGACAGCTGATTAGTTTACCATCTGACAGCCCCGAGTATAAAAAGGGAGCTGTCAGATGAGAAGCCGCTGTTCCTATCTCAAGCCGGTTCCAATTGTTAGCTTGTTACATTCAGGGAATAAACTTGTTAGCCTTTATTTCTGTCTCCGCCTCAGTCATTCTAGCCATCACCCACTGTCCTAGTACACAATACTGGCGACGAAGGTGGGATCACCGAACTGAGGTCGGTAGTTAGCTGGTCACTATGAGCTGAAGTCACTAGCTGAAGTCACACTTAGGAACTGAGCTTGCCACTCGCGACGAGACGTCGCTACCAATTTGACAGGAATGGCCACCCTAATGTTCACGCCATTCAGCCAGGGGTCTGAGACTTGGGAGTCATATATAGCCCGGTTCGAATGTTTCCTGGTCACGCACAACATTACAGACTTGACAGAAGAATGAAAGTGCGTGTTTTTCCTGTTAGTGTGTGGGTCCGATGTTTTCCACACAGCCAGGGTTCTCACAGCCCCTGACCCCATCAATGCGGTTCCATAGCAGACACTGATGGCAAAACTTAAGAGCCATTACGCTCCATCACCATCCAAAATAGCCCGCCAGCATGCTTTCCATCAATGGAACCAAGGTGAAGGAGAGTCCGTCAACAATTACATGGCCGTGCTAAGGACGGCAGCTCTCCATTGTGAATTTAGGGACCTTGACAAGGCCCTACTCGATCGTTTGGTCTGCGGCATTCGCGACTGAAGGCTTCAGAGGCGTCTCTTGGTGAAGGCTGACCTGTCCTTCCAGTCTGCATTCGACGAGGCTCGCGCCGTGGAGCTGGCTGCGACCTCCCTGACCACTATTAAACAAAACCAAACCTCAGCCGTTGCTCACCCCTCGGGAACATACAGCATGGCTGTGGTTCACCAAAGGGAGGTGAGCTAAGAGTCAGACCCAGAGGAGGAGGAAGACATCAACCGCCTTCATGAGGTGAACAAAAAGAGCTTTACAAGAGGCAAGGGTGACCCTAAATCTGCATGTAGTGGGTGCGGAGGCAACCACGAAAGAGCTAAATGCAGATTTAGGCAAGCCCTCTGCCAGCGCTGCGGCAGGAAAGGCCACATTGCCAGAGTGTGCCGGGCCGCCCAGCCTATGTCCGCTCTAGGGTTCCAGGCTGACAGACCTCGGCAGTTCTGCAGCAGGCAAGAGGGTCCTAAGAAGCCGAGAATCAAGTGCCACGCCATCCTCCATAATACACCGACCAGTGACATAATTGACTGGCAGTCGTGGCACAGCATCAAGAAAAAAATACAACTGACTGTCTACATCGAGGGCGCTCCATGCCAGATGGAGCTCGATACCGGCTCCACCACATCCATTGTCTCCTGGAGCACCATAAAAAGACTCATTCCACAACTTGCGAAGCGCCGATTACAAAGCTGCAATTTGACCCTCAGAGACTATCAGGGAAACCTGATCCCTGTAATCGGCACTAGCAAGTTTAAAGTGCAATTCAAGGGATTTGAAGGCAGGCTGCCACTCATAATTGTGGAAGGAAGGCTGCCAAGTCTGCTTGGCCTGGCCTGGTTTGATTCTCTTGGCTTGCAGATCAGCGGCATTTACAGCATTAGTAGTTCTGACCTGGACTGCCTTGTAAGTGAGTTTCCTGCTGTGTTTGACGGCCAGCTGGGCCAATACACTGGCACACCTGTGTCCTTCAATCTCGACCCGTCCATGCCCCCCGTCCGAATGAAGCCGCGGAGGGTGCCAATCGCCCTCAAGCCAAAAGTAGACGCTGAGCTAGACAACCTTGTCGTGTAAGGGGTCCTAGAGCTGGTGGACCATGCGCGGTGGGAGACCCCCATCGTCTTGCCCATCAAGCTGGATGGCAGGATCTGCGCTGACTACCATTGTTCCATCAACCACGCCCTGCCATCCAATGCCTACCCTGTGCCAGTGGTTCAACTCCTGCTTCACATCTTAGGCAAAGGTTCCATCTTTGCAAAGTTGGACCTCACCCAGGCATACCAGCAGCTGGTGGTTGATGACAATGCAGCTGAGGCTCAAACAATCATAACCCACCGAGGCGCTTTCAAATGCTGCCGGTTGCAGTTTGGGGTAAGCATTGCCCCAGAACTATTTCAAAGTTTGATGGAGCGGTTGCTCCAGGGACTCAGTGGCGTCGTCCTGTACTTTGATGACGTCCTCATTTCTGCCTCCAGCCACGAGGAGCTGATGTCACGACTGTGGACCATCTTACACAAATTTCAACAAGTTGGCCTTAAGGTGAAGTGAGAGAAATGCCAAATTGCTGTCCGCCAAGTCGAATTCCTGGGTTTCCTGGTCGATGCTCAGGGCATCCACCCCAGTGCGGCCAAAATCAAGGCCATTGTGGAAGCCCCTACACCGGCCTCGAGAGCTGAACTCCAAGCCTTCCTTGGACTTCTGAACTTTTATGCCGTGTTCCTGCCCCACAAGGCTTCCGTGGCAGAGCCGCTCCAACGGCTACTGGACACTAAAGCGCCCTGGGTGTGGGGCCGCAGAGAAGCTGCCACTTTCAGAGCTGTCAAACACTTGCTGGCGTCAAATGCTGTGCTCGCTCAATACAGCGAACACTTGCCTCTATTGCTGGCCTGCGATGCTTCGCAGTACGGGGTCGGTGCAGTCCTTTGTCACCAATTGCTGAACGGCACAGAGGTTCCGGTGGCATTTTTCTCCCACACCCTTTCCCCCGTGGAAAGGAACCGGTTCCACCACTATGTTTACAGCCGCCAGTTCCACATTGTCACCGACCACAAACTGCTCCTCGGATTGCTGGCTGGGGACAGGCAAGCTCCGCAAGTGATGTCCCCTTGTATGACCCGATAGTCAGTATTCCTCGCCGCTTATGACTACTCCCTGATCCTCCACCCAGGCAAGCAAATCGCCCACGCCGATGCCCTGAGTAGATGCCCCCTGCCTGATATGCTAGAAGACCCTGCGGCCGCGTCTCCGGTGTTCCTGGTGGATGACCTTGGCCTGCCGGTCACGGCTGCTGACATCGCCCAGTTATCTGCAAAGGATCAGGTAATCTCCCGGGTCTTAGAGTGGGTGAGAAGGGGGTGGCCCAGGGATAGTGTAGGGCCTGAGTTCCTCCCATACAAAACCCGGCTGCTGGAGCTCTCTGTACAAAGCGGCTGCCTTTTATGGGGCCATCGAGTTATAGTTCCGCCCTCACTGAGACCTATTGTCTTGCAGCAGCTGCACAGCGCCCATCCCGGCATCGTAAGGATGAAGGCGTTAGGGCGTAGTTATGTATGGTGGCCCCAGCTAGACCAGGACATCACCGCCCATGTCCCGGGTGCCCTCAATGCCAGGGCTCCCAGGCAGCTCCCCCTAAAACGGAGCCGCGGGTGTGGGAATGGCCTTCATCGCCATGGTCCCACTTACATATTGACTTTGCGGGCCCTATTCAAGGACAAGTCCTCCTCATTGTGGTGGATGCGTTCTCCAAATGGCTGGAGGTTATTAAAATGCCATCCACCACTGCGGATGCGCTGATAGGGGCCCTCAGGAGATTGTTCACCACCCATGGGATCCTTGACATGCTGGTGTCCAACAATAGACCTCAGCTGACGTCCGCCAAGTTTGAGGCTTACCTGGCCTTCTTGGGAGTTAGGCATGCCTTGATCTCCCTGTTTCACGTGGCTAGCAATGGTTTGGCCCAGCGCATGATTCACTCCTCCAAGGAAGCCCTCGCCATAATGGGCTAGGCTAGTTGGCAAGAACACATCGATGCTTTCCTGCTGGCCCACCATACAACGCCATCCCCTGAGTCCAACGTTAGCCCTGCGGAGCTCTTAATGGGTTGCTGCCTTAGGACCCCCCCTTGACCAGCTGCACCCTGACTATGCCACTCCTAAGCCCTTAGACTCCCAGGGAGGAATGCGTTCTTTCACGGGGGGGGGGGACAGTATATGCTAGGAATTATGTAGGGCATCCCTTGTGGCTACCGGGCGTTGTGACTGACCAGACTGGGCCCTGTTCTTACAGGGTGAAGTTGGACGATGGACAAGAATGGAGGTACCACTGTGACCAGTTGCGGGCCAGGCAGGGATGACCAACAGACCAGCCTGTCCTGTACCAGAGAGAGAACGGCACCGAGTTCAGAAGTGCAGTTGCTGCGAGCGATCACGCAGCCGGCCCAGAAGTACAAAACAGTGACTTACCTGGTGGGCCAGTCCAGTCCTGGGTGCCTCTGTGTCCCGTGCCACTGCCATCCTGCAAGACAGAGTCTTCGGAAGGTCGGGCGTCCACCCCAGGCGTCGAAAGAGGGCCTCGCTCGTCCGGCCAAGTTAGGCGGCGCCCGGCCTACTTGCAGGACTACGCTTGCACAAACGTAGAGGGAAGGAGTGTCACGTTCTGAGCATGCACATTGAGATTGTGTTAAGGCGGGAGATCGTCGACAGCTGATTGGCTTACCATCTGACAGCCCCGAGTATAAAAAGGGAGCTGTCAGATGAGAAGCCGCTGTTCCTGTCTCAAGCCAGTTCCGATTGTTAGCTTGTTACGTTCAGGGAATAAACTTGTTAGCCTTTATTCCTGTCTCCGCCTCAGTCATTCTGGCCATCACCCACTGTCCTAGTACACAATAACACGACTCCAGTGAGGGTGATTCCAGGAGAGAGAGAGAGTAGGAGGGAAGGAGGATAGAAAGGAAGGACTGGATTGAGAAGAAGGCGGGCCTTAGCAGTGAGAAGATGGATTTTCAGGCTATTCCTGAAATTCCCCTATTCCGAAGGAAATTGGACGGTTCATTTCGGATCCAAGCTGTCCCGGAAAGACAGTGAAAGGTAGGAGGAGATCCAGTGACCCCAGAGATGTTTGAAAAGTCCCTGGGGGCTTGGAATTTAACCTCCTTTGCCAGTGACTTCTGGATTAGCTGTAAGCTAACCAAAACTGCAGGTTGCCCCTAAGAATGGCGTGAGTGTTTCCAGCTGGTAAGGTGATTTTATTACTCAAAGAGAGACGGTCCGCATAAAAATTAAAGCTAATTGAAACCAAAGAACAGAAGAATCTAGCGGCGACTTCGATCTCTTTATTGGTTTATGGGCGGTGGTTACTCTAGTTTTTAAATGTTTTAAATGCTACTTACATGAACAAAGGAAAGATTACTTCAACAACTCCTCTGACTCTCTGTAAGTGGGCTGTAAACCAATTTACTGTAATTTGGCTCCCTACAACTTGACACTTTTATTGCTTGGCTGGGTTGGTCTAAGATCAGATAAGATTGTACAGCTCCCAGCTTGTTTTTACTTGCAAATACCTTAAAGTTTCTAAAGGGAAAATACTAACTGCGTACAAAGATGGCGTCTGCTCAAATTTCAAATGATTCATTTCAAATGAATTCCGCACTACAAAAGTTATCTGACACATTCGACAGATTTGAGAGGAAGCTGGATTATTTGCTGTTTCTAACAACAAAATATGAAGAAAAAAATGAGACTGTTGAATGTTTGAATGTTCCTGAAATACAAACGAAGGATGTCAGAGATGAAGATTTTCAATTTGCTGACATTCCGGGCATCTGGTTTACCTCTGAGGGAGAAAAAGATGGAGTGTTTGAAGGGGGGGCAGCCACACAGAAGATTTACTTTGAAAGACAGAGCGTAGGAGGAATGATAAGCATTAAAGAATTTATACTTTATGAAATATCATTTGCAAAACTTTTGATATCACCATTGAGAATTAAAGACAAGCTGAAAAGGGGAATAAGTGGAGGACGGCAACATTATATGAGAGGCACTTTAAGCAAAAAGGTGCAAAGATTTTCTTGTTTGGACTTGCTCATAAAGACGTTTGGAGAACTTGATCCATGAATGGCAACAGGATTAAGGAGGTTTTGTTATTGGAGAGACACAGGCTGATAGATGGAAGAATACAATTCAAAATTAGCTAAACCTAATTAATTTTATTTGTAATAGACATAGTTGAATAATAATTGATAATGATAGTAATGTATATAATGTGGAGTTGATATGATAAATAATAATTGGATATGAGAAGGGAAGGTTAGAAATATTTTTGGACCATATATAAAGGTTATTAATCACAATAATTATCACTATTAAAAATAAAACAAAACTATATACAGTTAAATCTTAACTAATATGGGGAAAATGCTATGATATACAATATAATTACATAAAGAAAAGAGAATGATAGTAAACTATATACATGGAGGATGGAATTTTTGGTATTAAATATTATGGATGTTTAGCTAAAATAGGATATGACGATTTGATGTTAATGGAGGATTTTATAAACAAGTAAATGAAATGCTAGCATGTGGTTATGGATTAAATCTTTGGCATAGTTAAGGATGAAGGATGTTTAAACAACTGTAGTCAACTAAAAGTGGAGGTATGATGATTTCAATATGGTAAACATTTGAGTTAAGATATTTGAATTAATATGAATTAATGGAAGAGATGCACAAAAACATGTTGTAACCAGCTGATATACTTTTTTATAATATATACTTGTGTTTTTTCTTTCTTTCTTTCTTTCTTTTTCCCTGCCTTGTTTTCTGTTTTTTGTCCTTTTTGTGTTTTGAGTTTTTCCTTTCCCACTGGTGTGGGCATGTGTTGTTTATGTAACAAAAAAATAAAAAAAATTAATAAAAAAAAAGATGAAAAAAACAATTAAAAAAAAGAAAAAGAAAGGAAGGACTGGATTAATGAAGTCATATATTTTCATCTCTAATGGATGTCTAAGGATTCAAAAGCTCTGGAATTTAATGTTTATAAAAATGGGCAAAGAAAGTATTATAAAATCAAAGTGGACCATAGTTAGGTTTGTTGGTTATGCTCACAGAAGATAACAATTACATAAAACTTAATAACTAATGATTTATATGCTGATACTGCAGAGGTGGGTTCCTACCAGTTCGCTCCTATTCGGTACAACTGGTTCGTCAAATCTACCGAACCAGTTAGAAGAGGTTCCACCAGTGGACCCGGAAAGCAGGCCACACCTACAGAAGAGGTTCCAAAATGTTTTGAAACTGACCACTATGATACTGGCAAAAAATGTGATATCTTAGAAGAGGCAATTTATTCTCAGATAAGTGGAATCATAAATTTTGGGGTCCAGAGACAGCAGAAAAAAAATAATCCCTTTGTTACACTTTCAAACAGGTTCATTCAAACCAATTATTTTGAAGCATAAGATTTTATATTTTTCATCAATCAAATAAAATATGGTAGATAACTGCCTACTTGTTACACTCAAGGTATGATAGGATGTGTATTATTTATAAACATTTTTAGAGTTCATAAATTACAGTTGAGATAAGAAATGTTTAAGTAGTTCTTGAAATTGATATAAAATGATTTTTTTGTATGATGCAAAATCATTTCACATTATTTTTATGCTATTTTAAAATGAAGGAATAATGAAAAAAGTACAGTTAGTTTATGTATAAATGTAATTACCAACTTCCTCTCATATATAAGCTTCCAAAAGGGAAAGAGGAACCCAGGAATTCCCATCCGTATAAGGCTACTAATATCTGAATCAGCATTTTTTAAAATCAAAGCACTAAGTACTGGAGTCAGGTAATTCTGTTCTCCCTCTTTTGTGGACATAACAGGAATTTTTAAAAAAATGTTCCACAGAAGCACTTTGATCCTGGAATGAAATGGAGGCCTAGGGGCAGTGGCAGGCTGAGCTGGCTGAAGCTTCCAAGGGATCATGCCTGCTTGGAGAGACAAGGCAAGGCAACCTTGCTAAGAAAGTTTGGTAGGGTAATTGAGGATTTGCCAAATGGTAGGGCATGGTAGGGTCTCCTTACCAGAATTCTGTCCATTTAATGACCTTTGATTCAAGTTTAATAACCGCAACTGGGAAGGCTGGGATTGCAGTCATTGAGTGAAACAATTGTGCGATGTCTCATTTAAGAAAGGCTTCACTCACCAACCAAGATTCAATTATGGTTGTAAGTTGAGAACTACTTGTACATCTCTGCAGAACACAATCATATACTTGTTGCAAAAGATTTTTGAAGTTAAACTGCATGGGAGAAATTACCTATTTCTGGCATTTAGCAGAAAAATGTAAGTAAAAATATGAAGTTAAAAAAGTCTTTTAACTCAGCCATTTAGTAATTATAAAACCTTATTTGATACCAGGCCTAGATGGGAATTAGAAAGCAATTTGTCAGGCATGAAAGACAAGGACCACACAATAAATTATAATTAAACTGATTTATTGCTCATGTCAATGCCACAGGAATCTAGTCAACTAATGGTTAGCACTATTTAATAGAATCCAAGAGGAGTTGGACTCTAGGTTGTTCAAATTCTAGGCTGATTCCTCTTTTGACTCCATCCCCAAGCTCTGCCATTCCTACTCCTACAAAACTGGGTACACAGCCTAATTTATGTTGGGTAACATTATTAAATGTTTGGAGAGAATGCTTTATAGAAAATCATAGACAGATGAATCCATCATAAATCCATTATTATTGTAGTAATTGGATTTTTAATCTACAAAAATGTATTTAATACATTGTTTTGCACAAAACGCATTTTTCTAAATTTTCCTAAGTGCATTTTAAAGCTATTTTGAGCAAAGCACTGCATTAAATCAGTTACAATGTATAGCAAATAATTTCTTATAGGTATATTCATTAGAGAGGTACAAAAAAGGTCAGTATTTTTTAATCAGAATTAAGAAGAATTATTGAATTAATTAGATTATTTGGCTGGCCCCCAAATATCAGACAGAAACCTCAACCTCAAGCCCAAATATGGGCATATTGTTACCATTTTTTTCTAGGGAAGCAAATACAGGAATCTGTAGTGTACAATTACGATTAGTGTACAATTAATGCAAAGGGAATGAGGTTCAGAGATAATCGACTAAAGTTATATTTATGAGGCATAAATGTATATGAAATATTTCAAGAACATTATACCACACTTGTCTAATAATAATGCTGCCAAGCATTATATATCTTTTTATGGATGGATCAACATTCTGTATTTGCTTCTAATGAAGTGCTTCATTCACTCTTCGTACAAAAATATACTAATTTTGCAAAACTACAGAAAGAGAAAGTATTGGTAAGATGAGCACCATATTCTGCTATGATGAAACTGGCTTCATTTTTTTGCCTTGAAAAGTGTTTTATATAAGCTTTGATAAACTTCCTGTTTATATTCCTATAATCCTACTTGTTATACACATTTTTCCCATGCAGAAACCTTTTCTGGTTGCTTCTGAATACATTCTGTTTCCATAGTTGCTTCACATGTTTTTTTAAATTATCCTATGATTGTACAGCATCTTTAATGCTAGTCTCTTGACTCATTTACTCATAAACCTTCCAGCATACTACAAAATAAGTTTTCTATAAAGGAAAGTTGCATTCAAATGTACATTGTATAGGCCCATGATGGCAAACCTATGGCACGTGTGCCACAGGTGGCATGCAGAGGTATTTGTCAGGGCATGGGAGGCTGGCCAGCTGACTTCGGCCTTCTTTTGAAGCCATTTTTCGCCTCCCGGATGCTTTCCTGAAGCCTCCAAAGCCCGAAAAACTGGTCCTACGGGCAAACCGGAAGTTCAGGAACGAACTTCCCTTTTGGTCATAGGTCCATTTTTTGCGGAGCCTTCAGGGAAGCCTCCTGAAAGCCCCTGAAGGCTCCAGAGGTCGAAAATTGGCCCTACTGACAAACCGGAAGTCACCATTCCCGAACTTCTGGGTTCCCCATAGGTCCGTTTTACCAATCAATTATAACTGTGTGTTCTAGCATCTAGGGGGGCAGAGAGTCTGTTTTCACCCGCCCCCAGGCTCCTAGAAAGACTCTGGAGCCTGGGGAACATGAAAAAACTGCGCAAAAGCGGGGGGGATGTCGCTGATCGTGCTCATGCGCATGCTGGGGGGGACACATACATAGCACTATGGGTGTGACATGACGGTGCACAACCCCCCCTGTGCTCCCCCAGCTTTTGGCAGAGCAGCCAAAAAAGGTTTGCCATCACTGGTATAGGCTATGGACTCAACACTTAAAAGTGGAGAGTTGCTGAATTCCTTAAAATAGAAAGAGATTAATTTATTACTCATACTTCATTCAGCATGATACCATATGCCTCTGGTGATCTCCTTTTGCTTAAGCTAGGCCCAGTATTATATTATGCTTCAGCCATAAGTAGTTTACTTTAGATGCATGCTTTCAAGAAACATAGAAGTCCTGGTGAGATAATTATTTTTAATCTATAAAAATGGTTATATTATGTATAAATATAACATTAGATGCACAATTAATTGATACCACCGATGTTTCAGAAAAATGTACATTCATGGAGTACAAAAAAGCATAATATATAAGATATTTGAATTCTGAAGCATTAACTTATATAGTCTAGACTTGAAAAGTTACAGTATATTAGGAACTCATTAAATAGGTTATAAAAGTGATGTTGTTAATCTCATGAATGTGTTTTTCAAAAAAACTGATTACTAAAAGGAAGATTGAAGTATTAAAAAGATTAAAGTAACAATATCAACAACAGCAGCAAATAATATACTTTTAGAGAAGAAACTCATACAGGATGATGACAACAATGATGATTTATATAGAGTGGCGCTAGGCAGCTAATACAATAAAAACATCAATTACAATAACAAAATGGAATAAAGCAAAAACATCGGAAAACAAAATGAAAATGGCCACTGAGAATAAACCAGTTAGCAACTAATTGTTTCAGTTATTGGGTTTCGAGTTTGGAGTTTGGAGTTTGGAGTTTCATTTTATTTATATGCCGCCCTATTCCCAGCAGAACTCAGGGCGGCGCACAAACTCAAGGAGGGGAAGGGAAAAACACAAAAACTACAAAAGTACAGGGCATTTAAAAACAACCAACAGCCACACGATTCGAGAGGGGAAGGGAACTCATCGACCCCAGGCCTGCCGACACAGCCAGGTTTTAATGGCTTTTCGGAAGGCCTGGAGAGAGGTGAGGGTCCGAATCTCAGCAGGGAGTTCGTTCCCTCCTGATTCCCTTGCCACACAAAAGGGTTTTACAAAAGGCTAGCAGAATTAATCTGATTTGGGAGGAATGCTGTTCTAAAGAGCAGACATTGCCACAGAAAATAAATGCTTCCTGGGTCTCTTTAGGTGGCATTCTTTAATTGATGAGACCTGGACCATTGTGGTGGGTAGAGAAATCAGAAAAAAGCATGGCCTCATGCCATGAAGAGATTTATAGGTGACAACCAGTACCCAGCAACCTATTAGAAACCAGTTCAGTAAAGAAAGCAAAAGGTAACATAGGTGTACTGAAGTATAATCATAACTGCTTGCACAGCCAGATTGTACAGCTTCTGGATGTTCTTCAAGGGCAGTCCAATGTAGAATGCATTGCAGCTATCCACTTAGGAGCTTACCAAAGCATGAGTGATTATGGACAGCTTTCCCTGATGAAGGAAAGGGTATGATTGGTACACAAAATGAAGTTGTGTAAAAAAAATCCTCTGGCCATGGCCTCCCCTCCTGAAAGGGTGAGGAGGAGTTTCTGATTTGCTCTCCTTATATTGTATATTCTTTTAATATAAAGAGTATAAATAGTAAGCGTGCTTCTTTTATAACTGATTGATAGCTTTGGAAGAGGACTAGACATATCAATCGAGAACCAGCTCTTACAAAAACCATTGTAATTCAGGAATTATGGTCTTAATATTTTTTACTGAGATGTCAATTAATAAGCAAGGTTTCCATTGACTCAAGTTGAACTGGTAAATTCATGAACATGTCCACACAGTTTTCTTGGCTACAATACAGTAGTAGTTTATATCCTCCCTTACAAGAATCCTGTTCTTCAGAAGTAACTGAAGAATTTTTAACTTTTGCTCATTCAAGGCATATTATCACAGATTGAATTTCTCTCACTGCAGGAAATCTGACATTATTGTAAAGGCAAAGTTAGCGTTAAAAACAGTTCTCTCCCCAAGGAAATTCACTTAAATTTCACTTTAAAATGTAGGTATCATATAACGTGTTGTTATAGAAACTAAATGTATATACAATGTTTTGAAAGAAACACATATGTCTAGAAAAATAAGTTACTAAAAAAATGAACTTTGGTTCAGTTCCAGACTGAGGTTACTTGACATTCCTCTTATTTATTATTTATTTACAGATTTGGTTCCCATTTCCTTTTATTATGCCCATAATCCTGAAACAACCTAATAGTATTAACATATTTTTTTTGCCTAAGAAAAAAACCTGAATTTTAAATATATATTCCAGCTCACTAAACTAATCTGAAGCCATATTTATGTTCTCAATAAAAACACTGATATAGATTTAACAACAATGGGATATTCATTGCATCCAAATAACCAGAGAATCTAATGTTAAGATTAACAGTAAAATGATTTAACAGATTAACAGATTTAACAGTTTAACAGAGCTGGAAGGGACCTTATAGATCATCTAGTTCAACTAGCAGGAGACCTTGAACCATTTCTGACAAATGAAAGTTTCCAGTGATGAAGCTCCCACAACTTCTGACAGCAAGATTTGTGGATAATTAATTTGAGAACAGCTATAGAAGTGCTTTTATAAAATTCTATATCCTCTCAATACTTTATAATTAACGCTGAAATTTGAGTATTCCTGCAAATTGAAAAATGCTACCAATAACTCTATATCCAGGTTATGATAATAGCAATGATAATGACCAGCATCCCAGCATCAATAAATACAAATTAAAATATTAAAAAATATTAATTTTATAAATACTAAAGATTGCATATTTTAAGGATTTTTGCAAGTGATACGTAACACACGAGGATTGCTGGAATGAAGATTAAAAATGAAACATAAATTAAAGACATTTGCTGTTGACTGGTGATAATTTTGAGAGATTCTTTGAAAGAAAATGCAAAATTAAAGAATTTGGGCGGTGGAAGCTGGTTTTAAAACAAATAAAGATGAAGATGTTAACAAAGGATATGAAAATAAAAAAACAAATAAAATTGATAGAAATAACTGCTTTTCAGATTGATAAAAAAGTTAAAAACTTGGTTATTACTATGACTAACATTACTTGTATATTATAGTGGAATAATTCTGTTAAGCCATGAGTGTAAAGAAGGACGTGTTAAGATGAGAAAAAATATAATTGCCATTGTTGGGGAGAGTGTCTGGGATAAAAATTGATGTTTTGTCAAAAATGATGCTTTTATTTTAAACAGTTATGACAATGTAGCATTTAAACATGGCAGAAAAATTTATCTAGATTTGTGTAGGAGACTGGAGACTAAAACATATGAAGAACGGTTGCAGGAACTGGGTATGTCTAGTTTAATGAAAAGAAGGACGAGGAGAGACATGATAACAGTGTTCCAATATCTCAGGGGTTGCAACAAAGAAGAGGGAGTCAAATTATTCTCCAAGGCACCTGAGGGTAGAACAAGAAGCAATGGGTGGAAACTAATCAAGGAGAGAAGCAACTTAGAACTGAGGAGAAATTTCCTGAAAAAACAATTAATCAGTGGAACAGATTGCCTCCAGAAGTTGTGAATGCCCCAACAATGGAAGTCTTTAAGAAGATGTTGGATAGCCATTTGTCTGAAACAGTATAGGGTTTCCTGCCTAGGCAGAGGGTTGGCCTAGAAGACCTCCAAGGTCCCTTCCAACTCTGCTATTGTATTGTATTGTATTGTATTGTATTGTATGTATTGTGTCAGGAAATTGTGAAACAGATATCCGAATGAAGTCAGAGATGCTGACATGAACTTTTAATTTTATATAAATAAATATGTTTTACATCTATATTTATAGCAGTAAGATAGTCAGGAAAACAGGTGCATCATGAGGTATATCATAGAGCGCACAGAGCACCCAGAAGAAAAAGGTGGGAGAAAAGGAAATGTCCCCCTTTTCACCCATAGTAACAATCACAGCGTAAGCTGCCTCATACAGGAGCCAGCACTCTCCAACCAATCAATTATAACTGTGTGTTCTGGCTCACTGTACAACCCCACTGTTCCAACTACTAAATTTAAATATTTTAATGGTTTGTATGGCAAATGAAGAAAATAGGGTTAAACATAAAAATACTTCAAGATACAAAGAAATGAAAAGGACTTGGTCTACCCGATTGGAAATTCTATTTTACAGCCTATTGCTTAGTCTGGGTAAGTGGATTTGACTCAGAAGCAAGAGAGTTTTAGAGCATAACCTGGGGTTTAGGTAGCCTATTTTCTATGATATGATAGTATAATTTTAAGAATCATTATAATTAGAAGTGCCATATGAAACAAATGGAACAAACTGTGCCTAAATATTTCTCTGGGTGTCTCAGCCAAGAACCCATGTTATCAAACTATTTCCAGATATCCAAACAAATACACTACAAACAATTAAACCTTGGTGCCTTTGTTATAAAGACTTCCTTTCTTTAAAAATGTGTATTAAGTATACATATCACATTAAATAAGTAAACAAAAGTGCACGAGGAATAATGCTATTTGCAGGAGCAGGAATATGTGTAAATCAAGGGAGGATAGCAATAGCAAATATAGCAACAAATAAAAGACCAACCAATGTTGAGAGTAAATATAGAGGCTTATAAACAAAAATTTGATTTCCCTTTCATTATTTCTTTTAAACACATTTGTGAAACATTAACAAAAAGTTCTGAATTATTGGAAACTGGATTTGAATAAATTCTCATTTGCAAGTTTTCTTTAAACAGGGGATTATCATGCAAATCTGCTGAAATGGGAGAATAATTCTTTCTGTATTTTTTTGCCCAGTCTTCTGTCTTTTCAAAATATATTGTCATCATATACACATTTCTTTCTGGATACATGTTCCACCACTATATGTGAAAAAATTCCACATATAGGCAATGTTTACCTACTTCTTTTAAAGAATGTCTTTGTTTTACTCTATTTGACTTTTGCTTACAAATTGAAAAAAAAAAGCTCTGGTTTCAACATATTTAGCATTCAGCTATTTCTGTTCCGCCGTGCCATTTACTTGACCATAACAGTCTTATCCTTGTATTTTGAATTTGGACTGACTTTTAAAAGTTGAATCCTAGCAACGCTCCCTAGTTTTACAATATTTACATAATTGTTTTCATGGTAATTGAAACATAGTTGAGTCATCTAAATGAAGCAAATAAATGTATAAATAATCACTATTTAAATGATAGCATCGTATGATCAGGGCATTTGGTAACATACCTAAGTAGCTGAAGGGGAATCAAAACAGTCTTGAGATCAAAATGAAAAAAAGATAAATTGAAGCTGTAATGTTACATATTTAGTTGCAAATGATTCATTAAAAAATGGGATTTGCTTCTAATATAGTTGTATAAAATAGTGTTCTATTTTATTTTGTAAAAAACATTCTGGGAATGAACACAGAAAACATACATACACACTAAAAATCCAGCATTTGACCTCTAACTTCACATTATTTCTAGGCTGTGGATTTTTTTTTAAAAAAAATCCCCCCCCCATTATTATTTTTAAAAATAATTCAAGGCAGTGAATATATTTAATAGATCTTGCTCCTCCTATTTTCTCCACAACACCTTGTGTGTGATTGGCCCAGTCACCCAACCTAGCTTTCACACCTAAGTCAGGACTAGAATTCTTCGGTTAAACATACTTGTCACTTATTATATTACAATAAATTACAACCACTCCTCTAGGATTATAAAAAAAAGCAATAGTACTATCACAGATCTTTTGAAGGTATTTTAGAATATATACTGTGCTTACAAAATTGCATCCATTACATTATACACTAGGGATCCTAAATTTGGCTCTACAGATATAAGATATATATTTATTTTTTTATATACCATCAGAAAATGAACTAAAATGTGAATAATAGTTAAGGATGTTTTATTCGGAAGAGCTTATGTCCTATGACCATGCATTTAACACCATCTGTCTATCCCAGGTCCTTGGGAAGAGCTCGATAGGTGGACAAAATGCCAAATTCAGTCTAAACATCCGGTTGACTATGCAACAAACTATAATAAGCATAATTTCAAGTTCTACTTTATGTTCATGCTGGTATAGGAGAAGAACAAAGGATGAGAAATATATTGTTCTAGAATGATAACAACATGCTTCCATGATGTTACATCATGGTTTAGCATGATGTCTAAAATCAATCATTCAACCAAATTCAACATCCAACCATATTTTGAGAAGGCTATACATATTTTTTTAAGATTTGAGCCTAAAGGTTTTGATTATATTTAAGATATAACTCTCTTAATATTTTTCCTCTGTATAATTCTCATCACTTCCAGCATGTTTTTAAAAAATCATTCACCAGTGAGCAACTGCAGACGGCAAGTGTTAAAAAGGGATGGTACTTCAATCATGCAGTGAGATACACTATCTTGACTATTTTGAGCTCCCATGGAATTCCCTGTTGAAAAATATATTCTTCAGAACTATTTAGAAGTAACATTGATTCTCCATTGTTTTCCTTTTTTATATTCTTTCCTTCTTGATTTTAAATGTTAAGTTAAATCATTTTTAAAATTTAAATATACTGTATATGTCAATATTATTTAAGTAGCAAAATATATAGTGTGGCAATAAAAATCAATATGAGTTGCAAAATTCAATTTCCTTTTTAGTAAGACATAAACATCTGGTACTCACCTTTCAAATCCAATCTGCCTTAGTGCTTTTTCCCATGTCAAACCTGCAGAAAGAAAGATGTATTAAGTTTATTTTAGGTAGTTTTCATTTTTCAGTGAAGTCAAGAGACCAACTCACTGCACAAGGACATAGTTTTCAATTGATTTCCTATATTTATTTAAAAGAAAGGTTTAATATGGGTAAAAATAATTGGAATAAAAAAACACAAAATAGAAGTTAACATTTATATAGGTACAAACAGTGAACACATAATAGCAAAAACGTATAAATTTGTTAAGATTTAAAACAAAGAACAAGTTAAAGATGGTCGGACAAAATGGGCTATTAAATTTTGAATGCAATATATAGATGGACATATGTGAGACAGTGGGAAACTGGTAAGAAATTCAGACTATCCCATAACTAAAGCAAAACACTTTATAAAATTATCTGTTGGTGGTGTATGAGACCAAACAAATTATCAAAAGTGTAGAAAACTATTTCAGATACAATTTTAGAAATGTTAAAATATGATGGGACATTTTATCAGACCTGGTAGACTGGTGACAAAAGCCAAGAAATTTTGGACAAAAATTCATATGATAATGCAAAAGAACTTTCTTACTGGGATTTATGGGCAATGAATTAGAAAAGACTCATGACCAACTGTTTACTGTATATAAATGGTAACTGCAGCAAAATTGTTATATGCTCAATGTTGGAAGAACAATGAAATTCCCACAGTGGAAGAATTTCCTGAGATGACAAAGCTGACCTGTTTTATCAGAGGTAAAAAAAAAAAAAAACTTTTCTGAAACTTTATATGGACTTTTTGCTGAATGAAGAAAAGAAGAAAAAATAAAATAAATATATGATGCAATGATTTACAGATTCAAAGATTTAAAAAGATGTGGGTTAAATGAGATGCTGAAGAAATTTGCATAACAAGAGAGAGAGATTGCAATTTGTTGAAGGGAAGTTTGAAAGTCATATTTCATAAATTTTCTTCCTTTTTTCCCCTTGCATCTTTTTCTTTCTACCATCTTTCTTTTTTTTCTTTAGATTTGTCTTTTACTTTAAGAAAAATCTTCAATAAATATAAAAAATATTGTTTTCATTTTTCTATACAGCTGGCAACCTGTGTTAGCTGCTACTTAAATTCATTATTGTGGTGCAATGGTTAGAGTGCAGTACTGCAGGATACTTCTGCGGATTGACTGCAATTTGGCAGTTCAAATCTCACCAGGCTCAAGGTTGACTCAGCCTTCCATTCTTCTGAGGTGAGTAAAATGAGGACCCAAATTGTTGGGGGCAATATGCTGACTCTGTAAAAAGCTTAGAGAGGGCTGTAAAGCACTGTCAAGTGTTATATAAGTGCTATTATTATTATTTTCACAGCATAGAAATCCTGATTTTTCTTATATTGCTTAGCAATAAGATAGGCAGAAGGACCAGTTGGTATGATGGAATGATGCAATGGTGACTTCATACCAATATTCAACCAATTTAACCAATATCAACACTTGCAGTGAATGAATCACAACAGTGATTTGCTTTGGAGAACAGGAAGGACAGCCACGTAAAAACATCAGCAGCATTGGGAAAGTATAAATAGGTTCTTTCAGCAATTGCTGGAAATATATTTTCAAGACGCCAGCTTATAACTCTAGAAAAAATACCTGGATGCTACACCATTTAAATTAATCTTCTTTGCCAACTTAAGCAGAAATCAGAATACTTTTTAAAATTTTTATATTTGTTGTTTTTAGTTGTCATAATAGCAATCCACTAAAATCCAGATATCCTCCTTTGTTCCAGGCTACAATTTTTTTTTAAATCTATCCATGTTCATGTCTAGTTTCAAAATCTATACATTAAAACTCATTCCTGTACCTTTTAATTGGGCAAAACAGTGCATTAGGGGAACAATTTCTGAACCAAGCTATCTCAAATGGGCTAAGTTACAGAATATGTCCAAGGTCTGGGACACATGTTTCCTATGAAAATGAAAGCTGCAAACATTATAAATTATTTTATGACATAAAAATTATCATAAAACAGTTTATGATGTAATACAAAATGTCACAAAACATTTCCTGTGGTGATGTTTGATTGTGCTATACAATTCAACATGGGCTATTTAAGGCAGGTACAACTCTGAATGTATCCCAACCTTTCCAGTGAAGGCAATACATTCTAAGTATTGTTGAAAGACCCTGAGGAATCTGGTAAGGAAATATCTCTGATAAGAAGGATCCAATAGTTCACAAGTTGTTTAGCTGTTCACTAAAAGACTAGGAATTTCTAGTATTGATCCAGAAGATGTTTGATTTTCTTAATTGACCCTAAATTCCTGCATACATATGGGGAGACGCTGCATCTGAAAGTGGTGAAGCCAGACATAACACAACAAAGACAAACCTCAGTATAATTTTATAAAATAAAATGACATTCTATTTCAGGAAAAATTTAATGTTATTTTGAAACATACTTGTTTAGTATTAAAACAAACTATATGTTTAAATTTTTCCTTTATATTGTCAATGCAAAGAAAAAGAATGTGACTTCAAAAAATGGAAAGACATTCTAATGTCCCAAATAGCAATCCTATTTTTTTATTTGTTTGTCCCTTAAGTTTATTTCTCTTCTGTTTCTTTTCCCCCTTTCCCCCTTTTTAGTATCTTTTTGTTTACTTACTTACTTAGGCCATTATAAAAAAATGGTATTTTTCCAAAATATAGGAAAACATTGACCAGATTCATCCATAGCATTAAAAATTGTTTCTTAATCATGGTGAAATAATGCACAATCGGTTGCATTCATAGGTTATATTAAGCCAAAATTAAGTATGCTAATAATTTTCTGTGATATCGGATTCCAATCTTTGAATTAAAATGAGAAAATGTAAAAAGGTAACTCACATGTTTGCAAAACTGCTTAATGACTGCCACAACATATGACCATAATTCCTGGCTCAATTACATTTGTTGGTTAAGGACTATCTGTATGATTTTTTAAATTGGAGATAGTTATAATGTTAAAGAAAGACCCAGATCTTACCAAAGCAACATGTGTTTATATAAAAATGAAAGCAAAAGCTTGTGCACTCTTTTTTGGCCATATGGGAAGGAAGCATGGTAGCCAAAGACTCACTAAGGATAATGCATACTAAAATATGATTTGGCATAGCATATAAATGCAGTTACAGGATCATGGGTAAGTATGCTGCAGCATTATTGTGCTATGCATAGGAACTCTACACACAATGTTTTTATATACATCTAGTCCTTACTTAACAATCATTTGAAGTTATTATGATAGACTCAGAAAAAATTCTTATCACCCATCCTCAAAGTTATGATTGTCGCGCAAACATCCATAATCATGAGATCACATTCCAGATAGATCTTATTTACAACCAGTTGCAGCATCCATTGTCATGTGACCACAATTTGCACTATTGTTTTGCTCTTTTTAGAGGAAAACTTCAAGGAAAATACCCATTGAATATGCTGGATTCATTTCCCATGTGGTTTTTTTTTTAATGACCATTTAATTTGCTTAATTGCCATGGACTTGCTTAAGACCATCATAAAAATGGTTGTAAAATTGAGTCAGGTCACATGGTTAACCTACTTAACAGCCACAATAACTTATGATCAAAATCCCGGGTCTAATTATTAAGTGAAAACTATCTGTAATATAGAAAGACATAAATCTGCACACACACAATTTTTTTCCTCAAATAAACAAGTGTAGTAAAATGGAGAATTAACTCCAGAGTTCTTTTCCTAACAGTGGGAGCAACACTATAATATAATTCTATAAACTAGCCAGACTCATATTCCATCATAAATAACTAAGTTACTATATATTATAATAATTTCTGCTATAGTAGTAAATCTATATACTGTAACCTAGGAAATAAAATAAAACTGCTTATTTGTTACTGTTTTGTCTAATGACAGCCCCAGTCTTTCCTGCATCCTATCCAATTTTCCTGACAAGCATTGTGATGAGTGATGCCATATTACATTTTCATTAACTTTCATGTTTAAGAAAAATTGGCTAAACCTCTAATCTCTGAAAGATATCTAAGTAAGGAAGTAAATCAAATTTACACTTTATATAAAACAAAGCTAAAATACCAAATTAGTTCTTCCACCATCTGGTAAATGTCAAAGATATATCTGCAGATATATTATGTGTCATTGTAGATAACAATATAATGACATCACATATCCTTTTCACAACTTCCTTCTATAGTTCCTGCTATATTGATATTTGTACATTTTCTTTTTAAAAAAATAAACAAACGTGAAACAGGTAACACACACACATACAAAGGTATATACAATATAAAACATTGTAAATGCATGTTGCAAAAATTCATGATGAATTAAACTGGATCCAACTAATACTAGTATAGAATATGCAACTATATATGTGTGTGTGTGTGTGTGTGTGTGTGTGTGAGGAAATGAAATGTTAAGCATCATTTATATTATTTTAAGATGTAATATCAGAAACACTGATTTTTTTGGATGCCATTTTTTAGTACTCAAAACAGAAAATATATCAATTCAATTAAAGAACACAAGGAAAAACAATGAGGATTACATTGATTTGATCCAATATCAGGAAAATAAAACATCCTCACTGCCCCCACCCGAAAAGACAGTATACCACAGTTCATTCAGGAAAAAGAAGACTCCATTCAACAAAGTTGACTATTTATAAGAATTGTTTTACAAATTTTCTTCCACTTTGGGACTACTCCTTCAATTTTTTTTCCTTTTCCTTTTTTCATTTAGGCCAGTGGTTCTCAACCTTCCTAATGCCGCATCCTTTTAATACAGTTCCTCATGTTGTGGTGACCCCCAACCATAAAATTATTTTCTTTGCTACTATGTAACACCGGGAGCCACAAAACCTGGGTAGGTGTGGCCAGCTCAACATCACTCCCACCCAGTCACATGACATTCCCCTCCCCAGACATGCCTACCAAGGTTTCATGGCTCAGTGTTTTCTGTGGGAATAGGGTCTCTCTTCTTTCCCCCTCCCTCTCATTTCTGTTTTTCACTTTTTTCCTCTCCCTTTCTCTTCTTCCTTTCTTCCTTTCTTTCCTTCCCTTTCCCTCTTTCTTTTTCTTTCTTTCTCATTGAATATGATAGCAAATCCAAAATAAAGTTATTAATTGTAGGAAATTGCTTCTCTGTAATCTTTTCATAGTAAACTCTAGGTTGATAGAAGCTGGCAAGATTGTACTAACAGCAATAGGAACATCTTGTAACATCTTGGTCCCATATCTGTCCAGTTACTGAAAAATATTATACACGACCTATCTATAAATTCAGCATGTTCCAAAGGTGTGGGTAGTCTCTAATGGTTTGAAAGCAACTGTAATAGACCTTGAAAAGGAGCTCCTATAAAGTGCAGTTTTTTACAAAAAAGATGATACAAAAAAATGAAGAGTGAAATTGGAAATCCTTTCACAGTTTTATGTTTGGAATACCTGAACCTGTTGTCAGGTTCCAAAGGCCTAATGAAAATAGCCAAACACAGAAACAGTTTGAAAATGCAGTTTATCTTTCCTCAGCACAAACTGACCAACAAAGCACTAAGGCAATGATAAAATTGTCAGAGCTGCCATGCGGTGCTCCCCACCACCTTTTATAGTTACTTGGTAATTAGGATAAACCACACTCCCACGCTTGCGCATGCACATCACCTTGTGACCCCAAGCAAAAACCACCCGGTAATTAATCATGAATTGTTTACAGTCAGTTATCAAGAGCTTTGTAGATTTCGCAGCTGGATTGCTTGTGGAGGAAGGAAATCTGGTAAGCATGAGTCTTGGCAGCTGGCCCAGTTTTCTCCCTTGAATGGCAGTTCCGGGCCTCTGGGCTGGTTGGAGCCCCTCTACCACAGAGACAGCATCCAGGGAGCTAAAAATTCCAGTCAGTTAGGAGTCGAAGGACCCCTTCCCCCGGTTTTGTGGTATGTTTGCCATGGAATCTCGCTACCAGGTGGAGTGCCCTACAATGCTTGCTATGAACCCATGATGCCTCCGACAGGGGATAACCTTTCCATAAAACAAGGTATTGTAACCGTCCTCTGTGCCTCCTGGTATCTAGTATATCTTGCACTACATAGTGCTATTCCCCATCTACAGTAACCGGGGCTGGTGGCTGTACTGGGTCTCCTCTGATATCAGATGCCTGAATTGATTGGAGCAGGCTGCAATGGAAGACTGGATGTGTTTTTCCCGATGGGGGGGGGGAGTCTTAGCTGCACTGTGACCAGGTTAATAACTTGCACAATTGGGAAAGGCCTAATGAATTTGGGCCCAAGTTTCTTACATGAAAACGGCAGCCTGAGATATTTAGTGGAGAGGTATACCCTCTGGCATATGAAGAAAGGTCCTTGGACCTTTTGTCGGCATTCTTTTTATATCTGGCAAAAGAATGACATAATGCATCCCTCATCACTTTCCAAATTTTTTGCATCCGGGCTATCCACTCCTGCGAGGTCATGTCATCTGGGCGCACTTAAGGACACTCTGTAATTGGGACAAACTCCCCCCCCCCCCGTAGCCACATGAAATGAGGTAAACCCCATAGTTTTGTGCACTGCATTGTTATATGCAACTTCTGCAAAGGGGAGAAGTTCAGCCCAATCGGTCTGTTGATACTGGACATCACACCTTAAGTAGCGCTCCACCATCGCATTTGTTCTCTCTGCAGCACCATTGGTTCCGGGGTGGAAAGCTGTACTAAGTGCCTGTGAAGACTCCATCGCCACGAATCTGTGCCAGAACCGGGCAGTGAATCGCACTCTCCTGTCTGAAATTATTCTTTTGGGGATGCCATGGAGTCTATAAACATGGGAAATTAACAGTTTGGCCAGCTTCCTAGCAGATGGAAGGCCGGTACATGCTACAAAATTAGCCTGCTTGGAGAACAGGTCTACTATCGTCCAAATGACCTTGTTCCCTTGGCTGTCCAGTAAATCCACAATGAAGTCCATGGCTATCTGTTCCCATGGCCAAATCGGAGCTTCCACCTGGTGTAAAAGACCAGGTGGCTGCCCAGGCCGGGCCTTCATGGTAGTGCAAACAACACAACTCCTTACATATTCCTCTATGTCCCTCTTCAGAACTGGCGATTTACTAAATGCAGAATCTTCAGGAACCCAAAATGTCCAGCCAAGAGAACATTGTGGTAGCATGGCCACCCGTACCACACTTGGTACGTATAACTTCGACTCCTTCAGGCAAAGCCCTCTCATTGTGTTAATAAAGTTTGATTTTCTTGAAACCACTGGTCCATTGGGAGTGCTGCTTGGATTGCACTGGGAGGTCCTCCCCCTGGGCATACAGGATTGGTGCTGGTGGGGCCTGTTGAGTGACTAACACCCTAGGCTGGGAGGTTGGAATGATAGCCTACTAGATCCTCTCTTTTATTGTGCTATTGTGGCTTGCGGGAGAGGGCATCGGCTAAAAAGTCCAAGCCACCCAGTATATATTTTAATTGGAAGTTAAATCACCAAAAATATAAGTCCCATCTAACTTGTTTTGGCGACAATCTTTGCGGGGTCTGGAGGGCCTCCAAAGTCTAGTGGTCTGGACAGACCTCAAAGGGTATCCCTCCCCCTTCTAGTAAATGCCACATCAACAGGGCCCACTGGACCGCGAACGCCTACTTCTCCCAAATGGGCCAGTTGAATTTGTCCCTGTCAACTTCCTTGAGATGTAGGCACATGGCTGTAGGACTCCTTCATTGTTCTTTTGTAAGAGAACTGCAGCCACTGCTACATCACTGGCGTCTGCCTGAACCACAAATGGGATCTGGATGTTTCAGCACTGGCTCTTGTGCAAAAAAGGACTTCAGACGCTCAAATGCTGGCTGACACGCTATTGTCCACACTGTTTAACTGTTTAACTGTTTATTGAATCCCGAAGGACTCCGGGCGGCTTACAGAAACAGAAGTTAAGAAAAATTAAAAACAGATAAAACACAACAAATTTAAAAAGGCACAACATGCACCCAATCTAAGCAGGGATGGACCTCAATCCAGAGGTCAACAGCCCCAGGCCTGCCGTAATAGCCAGGTCTTAATAGCTTTTTGGAAGGCCATGAGAGTGGGTACCCACAACTGGGCTTCCTGGCTGAGGGTTACAGTCAGTTATCAAGAGTTTGTAGATTTTGCAGCTGGTCTGCTTGTGGAGGAAGGACATCTGGTAAGCACAAGTCTTGGCAGCTGGCCCAGTTTTCTCCCATGAATGGCAGCTCCGAGCCTTTGGGCTGGTATTCGTGGGTGAGTCAAAACAGGTAAAATGACAGTCAAAAGACAGTCCTCCTCTTTTGAATGTTTGCCAGTACAGAATTGGCCCTAATCTTTCAGGCTTCCAAAAAGGCAGTCAAGAGCCAGCTCTTTCCCCAGACCTTTGGGTTTGGATGAGCAGAGTTCCTAATCAGATGACTTATGGTACATTTTAGTTCTGGCTTACCATGTCATTGTTTTGGTTGATTTTTAATGCTGTGATTTGGGGCGGGGGGATTTTGCATTTGTTATTGATTATTTTTATACATCGCCCAGATGATCTTACCTGAGTTGAATGAACATATAAAAACCTTACCTAAATAAATAAACATGATATATAAATTCAAAGGGGCAAGGCTTCAATTGCATTCTACAATTGCCACCTTCCCTATGGTTTTTAGCTCCCCTCCCTTAGTGCATATCACTGAGATGAACCACAATTCAGTTTTTTTGAAAAAAAATGTTATGTATCGCATAGGAAAAAAATGGAAGAGACAGAGACTGTTACTTATATGGTTCTTCTGAATAGCTTATATTATATATGGAAATGGAAATTCTTTTAAAACAGGGATAATATTTTATAATATAAAATATGCCTATAAACAACTACAGATGGCAGAAAATAATGCAACTCAACCAACAAGAAAAATAAAATATTTTCTAGAGAAAGAAGGTAAAATTTTAGCAACATGGACAGAGCAATAGTTAACAGAAAAAATCCTACACACTATTAGGCTCATACTAATGGCTCATGAAAAACCCATTATTATTTCAAGAACAGAAATATAGTGAATACTCCCTTCTGAACTATTATGAAGTTATAGTTGGCATGAAATTAAACAGAACCTTTGATTCATACTTAAAAAGCATTTTTAGAAGTGTCTGTTTCCTGAAACATAGTTTTAACAGCTTGCTATAGTGATACCATGATGCAACTTAATTTGAAACAAAAGGGATTTTCAATCAAGATATTTGCTGCCAAAGTTGCTGTAACTAAAATTTAAATATAAAAATTAGTATATCTAGAAAGACTGCCACAAATTTCAAGAAATCATAAAACTTTATACATTCACAGACATTCTACTTTCCACTGGAAATCAACGAGCAGACTTAAAAATAAGATATCAATGCCTTACATCAACTAATAAAAATGCCAATATGATAACAAATCTGCCTTTATGCCACAATAAAATTTTAGAGTACATACTTATTGTCAAAATTTATTAAATCTCCCTTGTTTTCTCAAAACTGTCACAGATTAGAACTGGAAATAACACACAGGTCTAACTGGGCCACTTGCATAAAACAGTTCTCATGCTTAACAAATTTTGAATTATTTAACAGTCTCATTTAACTTTAAATTTTCACGTTGATTATTCAGCTTTCAAATTATATAAATTTGCAAAGAACATTGTGCCCCTTTTCAATTTAACATTCTGAAAAAAATATTCATTACACTTTGACAAGCCTATCAATTCAAATTCTACAACCATATCATCATAATTGAACTACATCCCAGAATAAATTCCAAAGTAATTGTAAACATCTAATGCTCTAAATCCAGAGGAGGAAAAAATCTGCCTTCTGCTGCTTTAGGCTTCTGGATTAAGATGCAACTTAAATCTTTTCCATCTTCAACGGCATTACATGAGAATTAGAATCGTAGAGTGAGAAAGGACCGTTTAGGCCAGAGGGTGGAGAACTATGGGCCTTTTATGACTTGTGGACTTCAACTCCTAGAATTTCTGAACCAGCATGGTCATAAGGTCCCAAGTCATAAAAGGGCCATGGTTCCCCACCCCTGGTTTATGTTATCCAAATGTCCAGTAACCATTCAATAAGAGTTTAAAATAAAACATTCTAAATAAACAACTGCTTGAATAAAGTACCTTCGGTGAAGGAAAGACTATTCATTAAGATCATGTTCCTAATGTTAAGTCATTTTTCTAATATATATCCTTCCTATAAGTTAAATATATTGTTCTGTATCATGTCCTCTGAAGTGAGAGATAACAAGTCTTATATGCAGATATAACAAAGCATATTGAATATATGTATGTATGTATGTATGTATGTATGTATGTATGTATGTATGTGTGTGTGTTTTATTTGTGCTGATAAATAAATAAAGGAAGACTAGTATAGATCTATTTCAAGCTATTTAGCTCTCATCAGCTAGCCATATCCTTACTGGGATTCGAACCTGTGCTGTATGGCATCTTAGGCAAACGACTTAGCCATTATGCCACAGGTCTCCTCCTTATCACCTGAAGCCAGGGAAAAAGGTATATATTTAGTGTCACAACCCCTGGTAAGCCCCAATTATGGGAGGAAGCTAACTGCTTCCATCATCTGTCAATCGGTTCGTCACAAGAGTCCATCACGACAGAAACCCAATATTTTTACTGTTGCCTTTGTTATATTTGTGTTATATATATATATATATATATATATATATATATATATATATATATATATATATATATATATATATATATATATATATATATATATATATATATATATATATATATATATATATATATATATATATATATATATATATATATAATTTAAAGTCACAACCCCTGGTATGCCCAAATATGGGAGGAAGGTCACACTTCCACTCTCTGTCTTTGGCTCGTCACAAGAGACCATCCAGACAGAAACCCAATATTTTTTTTACTGTTGCCTTTTTGTTACATTTGTTATATTTATGCTGATAAATAAATAAAGGGAGACTAGTATAGATCTATTTCAAGCTATTTAGCTCTCATCAGCTAGCCACACCCTTGGGTTCGATTCCCAACAAGGGTGTGGCTAGCTGATGAGAGCTAAATAGCTTGAAATAGATCTATACTAGTCTCCCTTTATTTATTTATCAGCATAAATATAAATATAAATAATATAAATATAAATATAAATGTAAATGTAAATGTAAATGTAAATGTAAATGTAAATGTAAATGTAAATGTAAATGTAAATATAAATAATATAAATATAAATATAAATATAAATATAAATATAAATATAAAAAAATATAAATATAAATATAAATATAAATATAAATATAAAAAAATATAAATATAAATATAAATATAAATATAAATATAAATATAAAAAATATAAATATAAATATAAATATAAATATAAATATAAATATAAATATAAATATAAATATAAATATAAATATAAATATAAATATAAATATAAATATAAATATAAATATAAATATAAATATAAATATAAATATAAATATAAATATAAATATAAATATAAATATAAATATAAATATAAATATAAATATAAATATAAATATAAATATAAATATAAATATAAATATATAATGGTGGGTTTCAATTTATTTAACTACTAGTTCGCTCATCTGCTCGTGAGTTTGCTTGTGAGTTTGTGCAGAAGCATCTGGGCAGGTGGGCTGAGCCTCCTGCTGCCACTGCCACTATTGATTCACTTGATCCAGGACGAATCAACAGAAACCCACCTCTGGAATATAATAATATAACTTTCGCTTTGATTTTTGCATTTTTCTTATCCTCATTTGATTTTTATTATCATCAGTTTATTTGGGATGATTGGTGACAGAAATCTACCTATTTATCTACTCAAATTTGCATGCTTTCAAACTGCTAAATTGGCAGGAGCTGGGGCAAGGATGGGATCTTACCTTGTCGCATAGCACTCAAACCTGTGTTGCCGGCTTTCCAGCCAACAAGCCCAGCATTTTAACCGCTGAGCCACGATGCTGCCCTCTATGTTGCCTTGACTTGCTTGAATTTTGCTTGTTTGAAGTTTGAATACACTTTATAATAAATTTAAAAAGTATACTTTAATAAATTTTAAAAGTTTTTATCATTGCAAATAGATCCACATGTAGAAAATAGTTCTAGAAATGGAAAACTGATAGGAATCATTAACATCTTTTTTTAAAGTATTTATTTTTTTCCCTTTCTTCCTTTATTTTAAAACAGCTTTTCTTCTACAGGCACATTTTGGGCATTACATAGGTTTTTCATGAGTTACTGTAGGGTTCAGGGATGGATAAACTTTGGATGAGCAAGGGTTGCACTTAGGCTACAAACTAAGTAAAGCTATTTTACATATATAGGTGGGTTGTGGTTTCAGTGGTAACTTGGCTGAAATTTGTTGCAGTATGCAATATGCAAGTTATGCAGTAACTTGGTTGAAATTTATTGTAGTACTAATTGCAGTATGTCTATTGTTAAAACTTGAAAAACAGCATAGTATTTCTATTTCTTACTTCAGATTGGTTTGTTGATTGATGACCAGATGGGATCCAAGAGTGATTTAAAAAGGCCAATTCTGAAGACTGCATATTGCCCACTGCTGGAAAATCGATTTTTTAAAATAATTTAGTAATTAGTAATTTAATATATTTGTATGCCGTCCAATCCTGTAGGACTCTGGACGGCTTACAGAAACAGATAAAAATTAAAAAATTAGGAATAAAAAAGATACAATTTTTAAAAAAACCACATACATTCAGTCTAGGTGGGGCTGGAACATTGTTCAACAGCCCCAGGCCTGCCATACAGCCAGGTTTTGGTGGCTTTTCGGAAGGCCGAGAGAGTTGAAAGGGTCCGGATCTCTACGGGTAGATCGTTCCACAGGGCCAGAGCAGCTACAGAGAAGGCTCTCCCCCGAGGGGCCGCCAGCCGGCATTGTGCGGCCGACGGCACCCGGAGGAGGCCCAACCTGTGAGATCTTATTGGTCATTGGGAGGTATAATAATCTTATTATGAGAATCACAATAGGAAGATAATTTTGTGAATGGTAGTATTCAAAATTATTTTCACATTGTGAATGATACTTGTTGATTAACTGGATAACACATTCAATATATGAGGAAATATAATGATCCATCTAATGTTTATTTTGAATTCAGAAAATTCCTAAAGATGGTTCAAAGTCCCACAACAACAGAAGCCATTCATTTCCAAAACATACTTTATTAACAAAATATCTGAAATTTCTTGATTCAGCATTCTGCCCTTTCTCCATAATTAATTTTGAGACTTAGTCCTTTTGTAAGTCAGACACTTACTGAAATTGCTCTTCTCTTAATTTTTTTCTCCTCTGATTTTCTGGTTGTCATCTTTGTAAATTCTGGATTAATAAGCAAAGTATTACACAAGTATAAGATTTCTAGCATCATCAATACATATTTCACTCTAAACATTAAGAAGAGACCTGCATATACAGAAAAGTATTTGGAAAATTTTATTTGGTACAAGAAATTGCTACCAAAATTTAGCCCCATTGCCACAAGTAAAATGAAATAAAACTCAGGTTATGTATAATTTTAGCTGGGAGTTTTCTACTATGCAACATTTACAACAGTTTATACTAAGAAAAATAGATGGGCTAAGTCAGAGCCTGGTAACACGTTTGTATTGTCCAAAACTTATTAATATCTGTAGGGTATGGTTAAAATAAGTCATGATGGAAGCTTGGTTTTTATATGCATAGCTATCTTGATTTTCATAAAAATATCCTATGACACATGTGCTAAAACCCCTCCAGAATTGTAGGATCCCTCAAATATACGTATGTATCAGGATTACATGAAGGAAAAGTTGCATCATTGTTTTATTAGCACAGGTTTACATTCAAAATTAGGTTAGGGGACATTGTATAGAAAAACTTTACAAAATAGGAAGAAACTCATTTAAAAAAAAAACAATAACATAATTTTAAAATTATAACAAACCAAAATACTATTTTACTAAATTGGAAAATAAAACTATCATTTTTTAAATTGATTCACATATTCATATTTCAGTATGCTTCCCACATAAGCTATGTAAAATATTAAATTAAAAAGATTATACTCACAGTTATAATTAGGTTGAATAGTTTTTGCAGCTTCAAGGCTGGCTATTGTGATTTGAAAGATGATGTGCACAAGCAGAAATGTTAAACTCATGAAACACAAGGATTTTAATAACCGCCCTGTATGCCCTGAAAGATATAAAACACAATTCAAAATAATTTAACATGATAAAAGGTCTGTGGTAGACAAGATAGCAGCTAACTGTATTATGTGTGAAATTCTCTTGCTTGTGGTTTTGTTTTTAATCTATATTTACTAGTCTAATTGTTTTTAATTGTTTTTGTAATATATTTTATTTCTAGATGTTATTTTATGTTGCCCAGAATCAATTTGTTTGAAATGGGCAACCATATTAATTGGCAAATAGATTTGACAAATAAATAAATTGAATTAAAAAGCACACAATAAAATCATAGATATTACAGTACATGCTATCACAATGTATTGTGCCAAACTTCATGAAATAGAAATTTAGAGATAAAGTTGGGGGGGGGGGGGATTTCACAACCACATGTCAACTAAAATATATTAAAAGACTAGAATATAAATTAAAATGACTTAAGAAATTATTTTGCTAACACAAAGCAAATATTAGCTTCTACTTATTGTTCACAGTATTCAAAATACATTCAAACAATTTATCGCTTATCTACAAATTTCACTGGAAATCAACCAAGCATATAAACTAAATATTCAGTAGGACTGGTGATCTCCAGATGACATTGTTCAATAAACTCACATATATCTGAATACTATAGGTATAGTATAGATGCATTTTTATAAATATTATAATGATGAATATATAAATAAATTTTAAAACAAAGAAATATTTTGACTACTGCCACTGTCCAGTGTTATTCATCAATACTCTTCCTGAACAGAATAGGTTGCAAAGGTGTTTTTACACCATTGTAAGTTCAAATATTTAAGGAGGCAGTTATTAAGCAAGATTAAGGCAGTTATTGCTACAGAGATTCCTAGATTCTCATATCAACTACTATAACAGCATCCCAAAGTCATTTGATTGCCACTTGGGTTCTTCTCAGCCAGCCCACATTTACTACTGTTGCAGAGGCCCCAGTCATGTGACCTAATTTGCATACATACTTCCCAAGTGGATTCCAACAAAAGAGTTACTAGAGAAGATGGAAATAAAATTGTAAGTCATGGACATGATGTCTTGTTAACAACCCAATGATTCATTTAATAAATAAGAAAGAGACATAATACATCCATTGCAGTTATATTATTATTATTTGCTTAGCAATCATGGAGCTTAGTGACAGAGTTGCTGATCTCTGTGGTTGATAAGCAAGAACTACCTGTGCAGCTTACAACTACTCTTCTTGGTTTAAAGCAAGAAATAGCAAAGTAAATGCAAAATATTTAGATGCATTAAATGAGGAAAAAGTATCTAAATTATATACTATTGGCAGCAACAACAACCATTATTAACAATACACAATGAAGCAACAACTGTTGCACTGTTTGGGGACTGGCAACAGTTATTATTATTATTATTGCAACCAAGCCGCATATTTATAAAGTGATATTTACAAAATACTCACATATTCAAAACAATGTCTATTATCTCGAGTTTCTGAGATGCATAATTTTTTTCTCCACATGTGTGAAATAAGTAGAGGTAGGTAAATGGCATAAAATATAATAAATAAATAAATGAAAGAGAAGGGCCTCTGATCTACATTGGGACCTGAGCAGACAGGAAATCTTTTAAGCTTACAGTAGAAACCCAGATAGACCAGCATGCTAAATAACAAAATAATATGTGCAGCCTAATCGCTACTTTAGAAGGATGAAAATCCATCATGCTATGAAAATGGTCTAAGTTGCATATAGCTTACTTTTTTTGAAAAATTGTTATTCATCTAGGTGTAACTTAAAAGTAACTTAACAGAAACTTACAACATGAAGTCAAATACAACATGATTATATAATGTGTGGAAGGAGTATACAGTCTACATGAATTGATATAATGACATAAAGTTAGTACCAATGGTTTTTTATTTAAATATTAGTCAGCATTATGAATAGGAAATGAAAGGCTAAAGGAAAGAGTCTGTTCAGTCAAACAAATAAGCAAAAAAATAACAAATTTTTACAAGCTGCAGTCCTACACAAGCAGAAATGAACATTCATATTTGATTTGTTTCCAAGTTACCTTGAATATGATCAAGCTGCAATTTACCAAAGAAATGGGAGATTCTGTGTCAAATAGCCTAGCATTTCCAACTTAGGTAGCATAAATCAGTTTCAACACAATTTTGCTTTAAATCTTGTGAATGAGTGCGTTTATAAATTGCCATGGAGCTCTCCATTTTTAAGAGGAAACATAACAGCGGTGGGAAATGGGATTTAGAGGACAAGTTAAATAAACAGAATCATTACTTGGGTAGATAGAAGCTGTATCTTCCCCTAACTAAAATTAAGCACAGTTGGCTAAAAGCACATGGGATAAAAAAAACGAGCTTCCTCCAACTGAAAATCCTTAGTAACACCACCTGTCATTCTTTGTTCTTTGGGATTAATATTTCTGGAAGTTCAAAGATGAGCATATGGTAGGTTTGATTTATACTGCCTGGTTTTGAGTAGGATAAGAATACCGTAATCAATCAGTGGAGTATTCTCCTTGACTATATCACACTGGCTTTACTAATTATTTGAGCACTGCAGGCAGGCAATAGGAGAAACAGTGGCCACTGATTTTGAGGGAAGAAATATGTGCACATCAAAGCAAGAAGTAGATAATGATGTTGTAGCTAGGGATATTCCACTTTCCTCAAAATCTTTGAGAAATGCCACAAAACAATTAAAGTGTATGAATGATCCATATATAGGCAAAATCTGTGAGCATGAAAAGTACCGTATATACTCGAGTATAGGCCGACCCGAATATAAGCCGAGGCACCTAATTTTACCACAAAAAACTGGAAAAGTTATTGACTCGAGTATAAGCCTAGGGTGGGAAATGTAGCAGCTACCGGTAAATTTCAAAAATAAAAATAGATACCAATAATGTTTTTGAATATTTATTTCAAAGAAAAACAGTAAACTAGCGGTGTATTCAATGAAATACTTCACTCACCTCATGATGCTGAT
Source organism: Thamnophis sirtalis (assembly GCF_051295495.1). Classification (NCBI taxonomy): domain Eukaryota; kingdom Metazoa; phylum Chordata; class Lepidosauria; order Squamata; family Natricidae; genus Thamnophis; species Thamnophis sirtalis. The sequence goes on from NW_028261382.1 coordinate 155,078,242, forward strand.
GTCCCGCTGTGATGATGATGTCCCGTGCAGCCGCGGGAGCGATGTCCCGCCTCCTATGACACACGGCACAGTGATTCCTATCATTGGATCACTGTACCAGAGGAGGTGGGACATCGCTATGTGGCTGCTTGCCATAACAAGGAGGAGGTGGGACATCGTTGCAGAGCGGCAGGAGGGGGAGGAAGGGGAATCGTAAGACAGCCCTGCATTACATTAGAACGTGAGGAGGGGGGATGGTGCGGTGCGCGCTGCGCGGCAAACTGACACAGAGGGAGGGGAAACTCACAGGGGCACTGGGCCATTCACGAGTGTCACCCAGCGGCATGGCCCCGCCCCTTTTTCTCCTCCATTTCGGGCAAATTTTTCACTGACTCGAGTATAAGCCGAGGCGGCTTTTTTCAGCCCAAAAAGTGGGCTGAAAAACTAGGCTTATACTTGAGTATATACAGTAAACAGGATTTGCAGACTTAATAGGTTCATAGGAATCTCAAAGAAGTGTGTCCCCCACCAAATATTTTCTGCATCTTCCCAAGAACACCAAACATAAATCACTAAACAATGATTACACTGGAATCAAACTGGGACCAAGCCAAGTAAGAGGGTGATATAGGCAGAATATAGTATGCAGAAGTGCAAGTATATATTAAAAATAAAAAAGTTCTTTTTCCCATCTAGAAAATTAAAAACTCCAAATTCTATCAAAGAGCAAATCCAGAATAAAGAAGAATAGAACAATAAATTTGCTTATTTGGCCCTTCACAGTTCAGAGCATATCACAAAGGCCAGAGTTGCACTCATAAATTGACAACTATAGAATCTAGTGGGGGATGAAGTAACTCTGCAAAGATTTCATTGTAAATGCGTCTTGTATATTAAAACAGAACAATGTATTAATTTAAAAAGGATTTGAATGACAATCTATAGTCAGTGCACTGCTATAATGAGGTAAAATCATTTTAAGAAATCATATTTTATACTTTTGGATTATGTGTATTAAATACAATGCCTGAAGACTGACATAAAACTTATCTAAATATATTCACTTAATTGCAATCAGAATAATTCTGTTTCATAGGTAAAATGATGCCATAGGCAATCAAATGTTACATTAAAAGCTAACAAGGAGGTAATGCATGGTGGAATAAACAAAACTTGTATTTCAGTTTCAAAAAAAGAGACAATATATTTTTTGTGCTTGTTTCTGCTGAATATAAATAAATTGGCAAAGAAGCATCCACTAATTATATGAAATATTTCAGGGGGGCTTTGGAAAATTCCGGCACTGCCACAGCTTTAGCTATTATATGGATTGGCTCAATTGAGTTTGACTACTCTCATTCAAGAATCAGTTCCCTGAAGACAGTTCGTTCTTCAGAAGCACAAGAAATCTACCATTCAAAAAATGGGAGTGATATATCCTGTCCCCAGGGAATATGAGATTCTAAAGAATTGTACAAACAACTTTGACTCTCCAGGAGGGTCCTGGGGATGTCCGGAATTCGAGGGACCCGAGGAGCCCAGACCTTGGCGGGGGTCGCCGTTTTTGGGCGACCCCGGACTGTACAACTTCGGAGGTCTGTTTTACCTGCTGTTTTGTCTGCTGGGAGCGGCCTGCGTTATTCGGCGGTGGGGGGCGGCGGCGTTATGTCGGCGTCTCCCAGCGCCTTAACCGATTTCATCGGGCCTGAAAGGGAGAGAGAACCAGCTCAGACTGAACCAGCTGAACCAGCCCAGACCTTTGCGGGGGTCGCTGCTTCTGGGCGACCCCGGACTGCACAACTTTGGTGGTCTGAAAGCCGTGAGCTGCTTGCATTACTCGGTGGGGGGGGCGGCGCCACGTTTGCTACAACGGCAGCGTTTTTCGGCGATCTAGGCGATTTCATCGTGCCTATTGAGCTACCTCACTGGGGCTTTGTAAGACCATTATTGCTCTGGAGGGAGAGAGGACGAATTGAACTAATGTGGGGTCTGAGCAGATTGGATGGGCGATTTTCTCTTTTGATGTTGCATCGGCCCCTCCGGACAGCTGCCCTTACTATCCAGCCTCACTTTCCTTCCAGCATCGCCTCCTCCCTCCCTTGCCCCTGCTCGGTCAAGTGGCCCTCTGGACGCATTTTACTCTTTGCCCTCCCTGGTTGCGGTGAGGCTTTTCCCTGCGTCTTCCATCTACCATCTGACGCCCCCCTACTGTGGCATTTTAACCCTTGCCCACCTTTGGTCACAGACTTTGGATTTTCAGCCCCGCTAGCTCAGTTCCATCTGGCTTTAAACATTATTAACACGACCACCTGCTACCATCTCTGGGACTATATCTGGGGCATCGCTTGTGGAAGAAGAAGACCCCCTGTTTTCCCCAATTGTTCCGGACTCTTTGGACCTATTCAGACCTGTAAAAAAGGGGGACGTGAGTTACGCCCCTGTATACCCTCTCTGGACCAGAACTGGACGCTAATTATTATTGAGAGCCAATTGGCTCTGCCTGGACTCGCACCCTAATCAACTGCGCAATCCACTTTTTCTCTCTTTTCTCTACCTCTTCTTTTCTTACTTTGTATGGGATATGTTAGTGGTATGTATGTAATTGAATGAATGATCCCACTTTTTATTGCCATTATTGTTGTATTTTTATGTTTTTAACTTACGTGGGAATTGTTTGGGAGAGCGTTTGAGTATGTATGATTCGGAGGGCCTGCCGGGAGTGGCGGGGGCGATGGGGGTGGTTGAGGGGACCAGCGACACAGGAGAGGGTCGGGGTATTGCGGTCGTAACAGGGAGGGGCAGATACGGCGGGGACTTTAGGGCAGGCCATTACCGGGGAAGGAGGGTTCGCTACATTGCAGAGATCCCTCCTTCCGGCCCTAGGAGTCCCACTCCAAGACCAGATGGCGTGAGTAGTCAGGACCCTGGTCTCAGGCTGTTGTCGCTAAATGCCAGGTCTGTTGTCCATAAAGCTCCTCTCGTCCGGGACTTAATTTTAGACGAGAGGGCAGACCTGGCATGTATTACTGAGACCTGGCTGGGCCCAGAGGGAGGAGTCCCCCTTGTAGAACTGTGCCCAGAAGGATTTCAGGTGCTGCATCAGCCTAGAGCCCAGGGAAGGGGTGGAGGTGTGGCCGCCGTTATCCGGGAGTCGTTAGTTCCTCGTAGGGTCCCTGCTCCGGAGATTGTCGGGTGTGAGTCTTTGCTGTTAAAGTTGGACCTCAAGGGTCAAGTGGGTCTGCTGCTAACGTACCTGCCTCCCAACAGCGTTGCAGCAGCCCTCCCCTCGCTCCTCGAGTCGGTAGCCGAGCTGGCAATTGAGTTCCCTAGGCTGATGGTCCTGGGGGACTTCAATTTGCCGTCGCTCGGTGAAAGCTCTGACGGGGCGCAGGAGTTCATGGCTTCCATGACAGCCATGGGCTTGACCCAAGTAATTCGAGGCCCAACCCATTCAGCGGGACACATGCTTGACCTCGTATTTCTCTCGGAGCAGTGGATTTGTGATCTTGGTCTGAGGGGGAGTGACATCATACCCCTGTCGTGGTCAGACCACTGCCTACTGAGGCTCGACTTCCGGAGGCCAAACCCCCACTGTAGGGAGGAGGAACCGACCAGGTGGTTCCGCCCCAGGCGTCTTATGGAGCCGTTAAGGTTCCAGACAGAGCTTGGGGTTATTCCTGACACTCTCGCCCACAGTCCGGTGGAGACTCTGACTGCTGCGTGGCACTCGGCAGCGTCGGAGGCCCTCGACCGGATTGCGCCACTGCGGCCCCTCCGAGACAGCGGATCCCGGAGACCCCCTTGGTTTACCGAGGAGCTCCGGGAGATGAAGCGCCGGAGGAGATGCCTAGAGCACCGTTGGAGGTCCGACAAGTCCGAATCGAACCGAGCAATGGTAACCACCTGCACCAGGGAATACACCAGGGCACTCAGGGCAGCAAAAAGATCATACATAGCCACCCTGGTTGCATCCGCTGAGTCCCGTCCGGCCGCCCTGTTTAGGGTAACCCGCTCCCTACTGAACAAAAGGGAGGCGGGGGAACCCTTGCAGGGCAGAGCCGAAGAATATGCCCAATTTCTAGCGGACAAAATTGCTCGGTTTCGGTCGGACTTGGACTCCATTCCTGCAGTTCCAGCCGAGACACTGGGGGACCAAGTAGAACAGCTCTGGGTTGAGTTTCAGGATGTTACCCTCGGGGATGTGGACAAGGCCATGAGAGCTGTAAGTACCTCCACCTGTGCTTTGGATCCGTGTCCCTCATGGTTGGTCAGGGACTGCAGTGAGGTGACACGAGGCTGGATCCAGGCGGTTGTGACCGCCTCCCTTCGGGAGGGGAACTTCCCCGCCGCACTGAAAGCGGCGGTGGTGAGACCCCTCCTGAAGAAACCATCTTTGGATCCGGCTGTCCTTAATAGTTATCGCCCTGTCTCCAACCTTCCCTTTCTGGGAAAGGTTGTCGAGAAGGTGGTGGCCTTTCAGCTCCAACGGTCCTTGGAGGAAGCAAACTACCTAGACCCCTTCCAGTCAGGCTTCAGACCCGGCTACAGCACAGAAACCGCTTTGGTCGCATTGATGGATGATCTTTGGAGAGCCAGAGATGAAGGACATCCCTCCATCCTGGTCCTCCTTGACCTCTCAGCGGCTTTCGATACCGTCGACCATGGTATCCTTCTGCGACGACTGCGGGAGGTGGGAGTGGGAGGCACCGTGTTACGGTGGTTCTCCTCCTACCTCTCGGACAGGTCGCAGTCGGTGTTAGTGGGGGGGCAGAGATCGTCCCCTAGGCCCCTAAATTATGGGGTGCCTCAGGGGTCGGTCTTATCCCCCCTACTATTCAACATCTACATGAAACCGCTGGGAGAGATCATCCGCAGGCACGGGATCAGATACCATCAATATGCGGACGATACTCAATTGTATCTGTCCGCCCCGTGCCAACTCAATGAAGCGGTGGATGTGGTGAGCCGGGGTCTTGAGGCCGTTATGGACTGGATGAGGGTTAACAAGCTTGTGCTCAACCCGGAAAAGACCGAGTGGCTGTTGTGTTTTCCTCCCAAAGATTTGACTAATATACCATCACTCAGGCTGGGGGGTCAAATTCTATACCCCTCAGAGAGGGTTCGCAACTTGGGAGTCCTCCTGGATCCGCAGCTGTCATTTGACCACCACCTAACGGCTGTGACCAGGGGGGCATTCGCCCAGGTTCGCCTGGTGCGCCAGTTGCGACCCTTCCTGAATCGGGAGGCTCTCACAACAGTCACTCGGGCCCTAGTGATCTCCAGGCTGGAATACTGCAATGTGCTCTACATGGGGCTGCCCTTGAAGAGCATCCGGCGACTTCAGCTAGTGCAGAACGCAGCCGCGCGAGTGATTGCGGGTGCTCCTCGATTCACCCGCATAACACCTATCCTCCGCGAGCTGCGCTGGCTACCTGTCGATCTCCGGATGCGCTTCAAGGTGCTATTAATCACCCATAAAGCCCTTCATGGCAGTGGATCTGGATACTTGAGAGACCGCCTTCTGCCGATTACATCCCTGCGACCAATAAGATCTCATAGGTTAGGCCTCCTCCGCATTCCATCGGCCAGCCAGTGTCGGCTGGCAACTACAAGGAGGAGGGCCTTCTCAGCAGTAGCCCCGGCCCTTTGGAACGAGCTCCCTGTAGAGATCCGCACCCTCTCCACCGTCCAAGCCTTCCGCACAGCCCTGAAGAACTGGCTCGCCCGCCAGGCCTGGGGATAACGATAGTGACCCCTCCCGAATGATGAATGTATGTTGCTTACCATTTTAGTATTTGTCTCTAGTTTGTTGTCTGTATCCCCCCCCTTCCTAGTTTATGTGAGCCGCCCTGAGTCCCCTCAGGGAAAAGGGCGGCCTACAAATTCCAATAAACTAAACTAAACAGAATGACAAACTGTTATGTCTGAGACTAGGCAAACGCGAGGTGTCAATCATCTCCACCCGATGACAGGACTGGCTGGTCAATGTAGGCGGCGCCTAAGGAAGCTAACGTTGTTCTAATTGGTTGCCGGTTTGACAGCTCCGATATAAAAGAGCGGTGAAACTGGAGTTTCTCTGTTCTGTCATGATTTGTGCTTAGTTGATGTTGAATAAACCTTTACTGTTGAACGGATCGCCTCAGTCAAGTAAATAATATTAGTACATAATACTGGCGATGAGGAGTAGGGAAGAAACTTCACGCAGCCTAGCCTATCGATAGCAGTGATTTTTTTTTTTACTTAAGATGTCGGCTATTCTGACTTTTGCCCCTTTCTCCGCCCAGAAGGAGTCATGGGAGGCTTTTCTGGAAAGATTTGAGTGTTTTTTACTGGCAAATGACTTCGCTGAAGTGTCAGAAAACAGGAAGATGGGTTTCTTCTTCAGTGCTTGTGGCCCAGAAATGTTTAGCATGGCCAGGGCATTGTCAGCGCCAATGCCTGTATATACTGTTCCGTGGGATACTTTGATGACTAATTTGAAACACCATTACTCCCCGCTTCATCAAAAATAGCACGTAGACATGCTTTTAGACAGTGTCTACAATTAGAAGTTGAGTCAATTTCCCAATATTTGGCCAGACTGAGACAGGAGGTGATTCCTTGTAAATTTAAGGAGCTAGATGATGCTCTATTGGAGCAATTTGTATGTGGGGTAAAGGACATTAGGCTGCAGCGCCAGCTTTTATCAAAACCTGAAACACCTGAATTAACACTACAGGCTGCTGTAGACGAGGCTAGAACCGCAGAGCTGGCTGACAAGAGTACGACACAGATTTATAATAGGCATAGTGGGGCCCTCCACCATTTCTATCTTCCTCTACTACCCAACAAATTGGGCAGGATGATTACAATTCTAATGATTCTGAGCAAGTCGGCCGTGTGCAGTCAAAAAATTACCTCAGGAGGGAGCCCGCCAAAAAACAAAGTGATGGCTGCCTGAGTTGCAGGGGCAAACACCTCTGTTCCACTTGTCGCTTTAAGGAGGCGGTATGCCAACGATGTGGCCGCTTAGGCCATATAGCAGCGGTTTGCCGGGTGAATTTAACTGACCAGACTTGCCAAAATGACCAGGGCTCTGGCTACCGTTACTCCAAGCCTCCACAAAACTGTACTAATGAATGCTTTGCTGTGAATGGTGAGGAAATGATTGAGGATTGGGTCGTTCAATCAGCTTCTGAATTGTATAAGGGTTCACAAAAACTTTTCAACACTGTACACATTGAAGGGAAGCCATGCCGCATGGAGATAGATACTGGCTCCACTAAGACAATAATTTCCTGGCTGTCTCTACAACAACTGCTTCCATCGATCTCCAAAGAACAACTCCAAGCCTCCACCTGCTGCCTGCATGACTATCAGGGAAACGTGATTCCTGTGTTAGGAGTCACATCTGTCCTCGTTGAATTCAAGTCCTTCAAAGCTCGGCTGTCTCTTGTCGTTGTTGCCACACCTCTGGCTACGCTGTTGGGCTTGGACTGGTTTCAGCCCCTTGGACTGTCAATTGATGGCGTGAACTCTGTGTCCATTGCCAATGACTTTGATTCGTTGACCACTGAATTTGCTGATGTGTTTAATGATGCCTTAGGTAACTACAAAGGCAAACCCATCGCCCTTAATTTAGACCTAAATGTTCCCCCTATAAGATTGAAGGCTAGGAGAATTCCTTTTGCCCTAAAATCTAAGGTCGAGGCTGAAATTGATAAATTGGTAGCTCAGGGGATCCTTGAACCTGTTGAATACTCACAATGGGAAACCCCTATTGTTACCCCTGTGAAGCCTAATGGGTCCGTTCGTATATGTGGGGACTATAAGTTGACCATGAATAGGGCGCTAAATTCGCATCCATACCCCGTTCCTGTGGTGCAACATCTTTTGCATTCGTTGGGGCATGGGTACATTTTTGCGGTTAGACATGGCCCAGGCGTCGCAGCAGTTACCTGTGGATCCGGCCTCTGCTGATGCACAAACAATTGTAACGTATAAAGGGGCCTTCTGCTGCACCAGGCAGCAATTTGGGATTTCTGTCGCTCTGAGAATATTTCAAAGTCTTATGGAGCGGCTACTCCAAGCGCTAGACAGAGTGGTTCCATATTTCGATGATGTATTGATCGCGGCCTCTAGCAAAATGGATCTCATCATCAAAACACGGAACAGCCTATCCAGATTTAGGTCAGCAGGATTGAGGCTTAAGCGTTCTAAATGCCACCTTGGGGTTCCTTCTGTCGAATTCCTGGGATTTTTAATTGACATCAATGAGATACATCCCACTCCAGCAAGGTTGAGGCTATTCAGCAGGCCCCCACCCCCTGTTCAAAGCTTGAATTACAGGCCTTTTTATGGTTCCTGAATTTCTATGCGATGTTTCTGCCACACAAGGCTTCTGTCGCGGAACCATTGCATAGTCTCCTGGATAGTACAGCTACCTGCCACTGGGGAGCGAGGGAGGCTAAGGCAATGATATTAAACATCTCCTTACCTCCTCTGCCGTGCTCTTACAATACAATGCTACCCTTCCTCTAACGCTGACTTGTGATGCTTCTCCCTATGGAATTGGGGCTGTTCTATCCCATGTATTACCTTCGGGGCAAGAAGCTCCTATCACATTTTTCTCTAGAACGCTGTCCCCGACTGAACGCAACTATAGTCAAGTGGATAAGGAGGCATTGGCAGCCGTAGCAGGTGTCAAGCAGTTCCATGACTATCTTTACGGCCGCCAGTTCCTCTTTTTTTTCTTAATTGAAAATTTTAAAAAGCTTTTACAAATATTTACCTCCCTTCCCCCACCCTTCCCACCCAAACCGATCTTGAATGTCCATTCTTGAATAGTAGGCAAATCTTCCTTCTTCCAGTATTGCGCCACCAACAGTCTTGCTGCTGTTGTTAGGTTCAAAATCAAATTAGTCTCTATAACAGTACAATCAATAGTTATACCTAACAAGAATAACTGAGGGGTAAACTTTATCCTCTTTTTAAAAATATTTTGCATAATTCACCATATTTTTATCCAGAATGCTTTAACCTTTGTTTTTGCCCACCCCAAGCTCCAGAAAAGCCTCCAAAGCCTGGGGAGGGCAAAAAAACGAGCCCAAGAGGCCAACCAGAAATTTCCGAACTTCTGGTTGGCCCATTGGGCCTGTTTTTCACCACCCCCAGGCTCTGAAGGCTTTCCTGAAGCCTGGGGAGGGTGAAAACTGCCTCTCCAACCCTCCCAAAGGCCGAAAATCAGCTGGTCAGCACGCGCATGTACACTGGAGCTGATGGCAGATATGACTCCATGTGCCACCTATGGCACGCATTCCATAAGTTCGCTATCACAGTTCTATGGCTTCTCGCTTCTTGGACAGAAACAGAAATGAGCAAAAATACTATATAATGAAAACTATTCTATTAATATGCCTGGATATCATTGCCACATATTCGTGCCCAAATTCATGGGGCAAAAAGACATGTTCATAATTTGCTTAGCAATCACTTGTTACACTATTTTAATGCTAGGAAATTTCAATTTTGATTTGATAATAGATTTAGTTTGTAGATATACTTTGTCAGAAATAAATGTATTAAGTATACTGATGTCATATTTGCTTACTACATGCTACACAGCCAAGCAATTTTTATGTGTGTGTGGGGGTAAGGAAAGCCCTTCGGTTATTTCAGAATGCCAAGTGAACAAGTCATATCCAATTCATTACTTTCTACAATGTGGCCTTTATAGTCACAGCAGTCTTCTTGTAGGTCAGAAAATTGCAGTATTTATAGCAGTTTGCTTGCTAGATTACCATTTTTGTCAAAAATATGTAAAAATGATTCAGCTAACCTCTCCTTCACCAGGCAACTGCATAGAATAACTGTGCAACCTGACTAACTTTGGTGATGCTTTCAACTTGAGATTGAGTTTTCATTTCATAGTTAGATAACACACACACACAATTGTCAACATTTTGACTCACCAAATATTTATTTAAGTAATTTTCTGAAGGAATTCCAAAACTCCTTGAGGATAAAGTTATTAAAAAAAAACAACCTGAATTACTGCAGAAAGTTGCATATTTTTTAATTTAGTTAGTTGGTTTGGAAACTGAAAGAATGCAATATGCTAAGCTAATAATTAAAACTCACTAAAAGTGATACTGTATTATACAGGTCTCTGTGTTCATTGAGTCACAATGTCTGAAATATTTTCTTATTTGCCACATTTGTTTTGAGAAAAAAATATAACACTAATTCTTCTTGTGCTTTGATCTCATTATCCTAAATGTAGCATTCTATGATATTTGCAAGTTTTAAATTGAGTATTTACATGGTGCTCTTCAAAAAAGACGTCCTTTATATTAACAAAGCAAAGCAACGAAGTGACTCTACATTAAACATGATATTGTATTACCACTCTCAAAATTCCAAATTAGAAATCATAATTTCCAAAAGTTGCCCAAGATTTTAAAAGTTCTGAAAAGAAATTTTGAGGATTTTGAACACGTCAGACATCTGATTTTACTATTATAAGAAACCAATATGGATGTATAGATCTCAAGAAATTTTATTTGTTTTGCTGCTTGTGTCAATATGGCATTATGCCAGTTAACAGATTATTTATTTAACAATGTATTTATCTGAAGTTGAGATCAGTTCTTTCCTGGTAAGGACTAGCTGAAACCATAAGTTATTTATGCTTGTGATATAAACTGTGAAATCGATAAAACAGCAAACTATTTACAAAGAACACCAAATGTAATGTTTCAGAATATTCCTAGCATATTCATTGTCATTCAAAAGAGAAAACCCAATTCTCATATTTCCTTAAAGGTTGTCTTGCAAAAAACTGAAGATGTAACTCATACTTTTAAAATAATGCCTTATTTACTTATAAAGGTAGTCCTCATTTAATGATAATAATTGAGACCAGAATTTCCACAGATAAGCAACATAGCTATAAAGTGTGATATCATATGACCTTGCTGCTTACCACAAGAGTCCTGGCATTTCCACTTGCTGTTGTTAAGTAAAACTCACACTATTGTTAAGCATGATGTCATGCTCACTATTCAGAACCTCCTGCTGGCTTCCCCATAGACTTTCTTGTCAAAAGCCAGATATATCACAAATGGTGATCATGTGACCACAGGACACTATAATGTTGTGATCATGAGCCAAGCGCCAGAATTGCGATCACATGATCAGGGGGCTTTCCGTTTATTGCAATGGGACCTGCATAAGTCCCTCATTCAGCACTGTCATAAATTTGAATGGTTGTTCAACAAGTGATTATTAAATGTGGATCACTACTGAGATAGGTGTTTTATCAATTATTTTATCACAATTCCTATAACCTTACTGTTCCTATAACCTTATCAAGGAGCCATGGTGGCACAGTGGTTAGAATGCAGTATTGCAGTCTAATTCTGCTGACTGCCAGGAGTTCTATCCTCACCGACTCAAGGTCAACTCAGCCTTCCATTCTTCTGAGGTCAATAAAATGAGGGCCCAGATTGTTGGGGGCAATATGCTGATCTGTAAACTGCTGAGAGGGCTGTAAAGCATATTGAAGTGGTATATAAGTCCTAATGCTATTGCTATTTTTCCATGAAACTTGGGATTATGTAATTATTTTCATTTTTGCTATATAAAGAAGGTATACATACAACTTCCTCTACTTTAGACTATTTCAGATTTCATTCTAAAGTGCTTCTAAATCATCTTTGTGCTTTGAATGGTTTAACAGGATTAGGAAATGGGTAGGATGAAGGACCTTACAAATTTTGATGTCTTCTCTACCAACCTTATATGAGTGGAAGTTCTTCCTTATTAATTAATCATCATATTTATTATACATCCAGATATATTTGATATACTTTATTCAATAACATAACCTAGAAGACTGAAGTCAGTGCACTAGGAATATACTTCAAATTGTGCTGCTGAATCTGTTAATAATATATACTTGCACTATATTAAAACCTATTAAAAATAATAGCTGAAATTTCTTCAGAGATATTTATGGGTAAGTTTCAGATTTCCACAAATTGTTCAGTCCTGAAAGATAAGAGGTAGTCCTTGTTTAGCAGCTACAATTGGGACTTGTAAGTCATTTATTAAGCAAATCAGTTGCTAAGTGAAATTACAAGTGTGCTTTTAATCTTACTTCTGCTTTCCTTTGCTTTACAGCCCTTACAAAGGTCTTAAATGCAAAGATTTGTCATAAAGTTATTTTTTCATCACTGTCATAACTGCAAATGATTGTTGCCTGAGGCAGTTGCCAAACGAGGACAATCTGTCTGTCAATTTCTCCATGGAGAGATGTGTATGTTAGTATCTCTGATTTTTTTAGCATGGATTTTAGATAGAAAAAGGCTGTGCTTATGTGTGTGTTTGTGTATATGTACACACATACAAAGGAGGAAAGGAAAGCCTTCATTTATTATAAGGAATTATACAATTCCACCCAAAAAGAATAGGCATAAACAGTAATACCAGACAAAGCCAGACTTCCATGTCAATACAATAAAAATCAGATTATAAGAATAAATGATTGCAGAAAATGCACTATTTATTAAGCTTTAGCAACAAGGAAGTTTTACAAAGTTCACATTCCCCCCAACACTGAAATTCACCTTCCACTCATTGAGAGAAGCCAAAAGTGACAAAAATCAATAAATAGTTTGATAAAACAAAATGTCTAAGCTTTAGCCACATCCAAAATAAACTACTGCCTGCACAGAGCATTCTTTTACAAAATAAACCCAAGTCTTTTGCCAGCAATAATTTATATACTGATGTTAAAAGAAATTTGGATGCTTAAGTTAGGAGGCAAACTGTTAAACAACCACTAAGTGGATTCTGATATGAGTCACGGTTTCCTAGGAATTAATCACACTGTACCCCCCAAAAAAATTAATTAAAAAGCAAAACAATTTTTTGCTTGGTGTTCTGTTGAACAGGCCAAAATCATCACAGAATATGCTGCAAATATGCTGCTTTTTATAATATAGCAGAATAATATAACATATCTCTTCATTTCATTTCCTTCTCAACACACACTCCTTTATTGCTCAGGCTAACAGCATGCCCCTCCCCCAGAAACTGAGGTGGCGAGTTTCCCTCAGGGCTTTATTCCCCAATACCTACAGGTGGTCCTTGACTTACAACAGTTTGTTTAAGGAACTGGTCAAAATTATAATGGCAGTGAAAAATGTGACTTATGACAGTTTTTCATAGTTACAACCTTTGTAGCATCCCCATGATCACATGATCAAAATTCAGATGCTTGGCAACTGGTTCATACTTATGACCCTTTCAGTGTCCCAAGGTCCTGTGATCCCCTTTTGCGACCTTCTGACAAGCAAAGTCAATGAGGAAGCCAGATTCACTTAACAGCCATGCTACTAACTTATCAATGGCGGTGATTCACCTAACAACCATAGCAAGAAAGGTCGTAAAATGGGGCAAACTCACTTAACAAATGTCTCACTTAGCAATCAAAATTTTGGGCTCAACTGTGGTCATAAGTTGAGGACTACCTGTATATTCAAAGCTTGACCAATGGGAATGCTGCTTGCATCTGCCCCACAACAGCTCTGGCTGGCAGTCAGGTTAGCTCATCATCCTTATGACAGCCCAGCTGTGTTCAAAGGTACTACTGGAGCTTCTTCTCCCCATTATTCTCACTTCTTCTACAGACTCACACCCATGCCAGGCCACCAAAATCCATATGCCACAGTAGCAAGATAAGGCAAAAACATCATAGCTTTTATTCATTACTATGAAAATCCTGGATTTTTGGAGCTCGCAGGAACGAGCTCGCAGGAACTGAAAGCCAGAAATCAGTTCACAAAAGGATGCAGCTCACAGGAGAGTTGTTTCCAAGAAGGAGGCCAGAGGATGCTGTAATTTAGCAAGAGCCTCTGACATTGATTTATTAGTCAAGTTGATGTTCTTTCTTTCAAAAGTTAAAAAGAGCTGACATCTGCTACTGAAGTCTTTTTAACTGTCCTCTTGTCTCAGACTTTGGCACTTGGCCAAGTCCTTGTCTTAGCTCTTGGCATGGATCTAATTTTCCGTTATCAGAGTCTGCACCCATATGTGCCAAGCTTCATTTATTAATCATGGGACCTCCTTCAGGTGGTTGAAGCCCACAAACCAACACAGATATTGCTCTTGAACTTCAGAATCCAAGAGGTCCATAAGACCATGTTAGCTCTAGAGCAGTGTTTCTCAACATTGGCATCTTTTAAGTCCTGTGGACTTCAACTCCCAGAATCCCCCAGCCAGCACAACTGGTGGGGAATTCTGGGAGTTGAAGTCCACAGGACTTAAAGTCGCCAAGGTTGAGAAACACTGATCTAGACAATTCACACTTTCCCTGGAGGACCAAATCCTGTTGGTTCCAGGTCAGGCAGCCATTGAAACCCATGACTATTCAAATCTAAATTTGTTTACTGTATAAGACGCAGTCTTTTCGAAGTAAGAAAACTTGTGACAGTGATAGTGGTCTGATCACCTCTAAATTATACTGCAACATGATTTATCTGAAACTGTCTTTGAAGATTCCACAAAAACTACATTTGGCACAGTTTTCTAAGAAGAAGTGGTAATTAAAGACAGTTTCACAAAAAGCGTAGGTGGCTACTTGCAATAGAACGAAGAGCTGGAGAGTAGACACGTTCATTGTAATTACTCTCTGAACAAGGAGAGAACTTGAGATTACCCACAAATGCTCCAGACAGCTGCTCAATATACATGAACAGATGTAACCAAATAATGTGGATTTGATCCACAATGTAATTTTATTACAATTATGTAAACAATGTCATAAGCCCCAAGCCAATCAACTGCTACATATATGGCTTTTATTTATAGTTAAGACAAACTACTTCCAGACCAATTTCCATACAACCTGTGATCATGATATAGAAATAGATAAAGCACCACATTGTAAACTTTGAAAGAGTATGTATTCAATTCTTGCAAAAAGAAACATTTCTTTAATTCATGAAATTGCTTATTTGGCGTATCCATGTTGACTTGAACCATCTTTATGTCTGATATTAAGAATGTATATTCAAAATAAAAAAATGACCACACAGGAAGCCTCTTTCTCAGGGTCCAACAGTGACCTCTGTGATCTAATGCAACTTCCTCAAACAAGTGAAGGGAGGAAATCATGCTAGGCGGGAAGAAAAACATAATTTTGAATTCCGTAGTGAACAATCACAGCAGGGGAAACAGATTATTTAACCTTCAAAGAGTTCTACAACAGAACAATGACTTCTATTTTCAAAGAGTGTTCAGGTGGTTTCAGATCTGAGACCCAATCATGTTACAAATGCAATACAAGCTATGTGTCAATATTTAGTTTGAATTCCAAATATCTATTTAAGTGAGACTTGTTTAGTTGACTGACCCCTCCCTCCTAATATTCCAGCTTCTCTCTGGTAGTAGGGATAATTCTCCTAACTAGGAATAATTGTGGTTATTGGCTATTGTGAAAATACTAAAGGAATTTTGAAAAGGACATGGAGAATATCAAACATATTCTGTACAAATGATCTCTAAAGGAGTGTTTTGTATTCTGATACCCTACAGATATGGTGGATACAAACCATCCATATTATTCAGCCACATGTACCCATGAGAGAAATTTGCTTATGTGATACACTCTCTGAAATCTATTTAGATAGCACATCACATTTAAATATTGTACGGTATATCATTATAAAAAAGGAAGGCAGCCTGCATCAAGACATAACTGCATGGATTTTGATTCACCAAGGCAAATGCTATCAGCATTGCATTGCCCACTTAACACTTATTTGTGTTGCTTTCTTTGGACTAAAAATTAGGTGTTCAGAGATGGAGACTATGTGGATTCTGTCCAACATAGGCAGGTATGTCCTTCATTTAAAAGAAATTATTTTGTTACTAACCAATTATTCACTTTCTACTATCTTAAAATTCAACGTGCCATTCTTTCAAAAACTGAGGAACATCAAACTATCTGCAATGGTTGAAGTTCCTTGAAAGGTGTTCCAGTATAATTGACAGCTTAAAATAGCTACTCAGAAACACAGTATGTTTAAAACAAATTCAGGACAGCTCAATTATGTACACTTTTTAGGTACATTGAGAGCATTTGCACCAAAGACAAATTCCTTGTGTGTCCAATCACACTTGGCCAATAAAAAATTCTATTCTATTCTATTCTATTCTATTCTTTCATTACTTCTTTTCCCAAAGCAAAAAAATAAAGGATTGTGCCAAAGTATCAGGTTGGTAATTCTAATTATAATACTACATCTTAAGTATAGTAAAGGAATGAAACATTTGAGAATTATAAAAGTGTGGTGGTCATCCTTTTTCTCCATTGACCTTTTATGATGTGGAATAAAATTAAGAGCAGTCCAAACAACAGAAAAAAGATGAGAATAAATACTGTATATATTTATTTAATTAAAAACAATATGTCTACTGCAGCACTGAAATTTTTGCTTGTATCAGGTAGACACTCTAATAGTGAACTGATTTACGATACTGACGGCAATGAAACTATCAGTGGCACACTTATATTCGGTCTACTTGTCAGTAATACACTGGTCCATTTTAAAGAGCTCATTAAGACATGTTTCTGACCAGTTACAGTACTGTCTACACAACAAATTCTTTTTTGGAGGAAAAAGAAGTGCACACACACTAACAGACCCTTACCCTTGATATAATTTGTACATATTGGAATGGATCTGCCCTATATATATTTAGCCAATCTAACAAAAACACATAGGATCTGCCCTTTATACATTATACATTCAGTCAAACTAATAAAAACACTCTGGTGGATCCCTTTCCCATTTTTACAGTGGCCTAATAAAATACCTAAGATGATGTCCTGCTTTCTCTTCTTCTCCACCCTCATCGTCCCATACTTTAATGCAACATGAATAACTGAATAATGCTCCATTGTAAGTCGAGGCTGTGGCACTTTGGTGTCTATATTGGGAGGTGAGATTGCAGTTGTGTGAAGAGCAGGAGAAGATAAAGTTGCAGATGAGAAAAGCAAAAATGGCAGGACAATGCCTAGAGAAAGATCTAAATATTTCAGGATTCCCTAGCTAAAGAGAAGATTATTTAAACTATCTGTTTTATAATGTTCAAATATATTGCAGATGAATGAAAAACAAGGGAGGATGGAACATCTAATTATATGTTTAACTAGAAAAACTCTTAAGAGCACATACAGAGCTTCCTATTCAAAGTGTCTGACTATAACTGAGTTAAGGATACGATGTTGTATCAACATAATTAGATATTCCTGCCAATAAAAGTTTAAGCAATATCTCTATGACCCAAAGAAAAAAATGAGAGAGTTGTAGGGAGTTGTAGGGGAAAATGTGATTAAAACCAGAAATACAAGGGAAATAGGTTGGATGAAATCATGTTAGAAAAATTTGTCCAAATATTGCCATGTTTTATGGGTCCAAGATCATCACACAGAAATAGGGCTAAACGTATATCCCTTACATAGAAATTAACTGGCCACAAATTGAAGAGGTTATAGAAAAGGCAAAAGCTGGGAAAGAAAGCTAGAACAGCAAAATCAACACTAATAAGAAAGCAGAAATTATAAAAATAAAAAGATATGAGCTCTTCCTCAACAAGGAAAAAATAAGAAATACAAATTTCTAATACAAATACAGTATTCAAGTGTCATAACTCTGGTTATTAGGGCATGTGGCCAAAACTGTCAACTTCAAAATATTATAGTATAATAGTTTCTAAAAGCTCTATAGAAAAAGAAATGGGAATATCTAAAAAGGGTGACAAGTAGATGGCCTAAACATGGGACCAGGAGGATGCTTGTACATCTTCAAACTACAGAAGTTCAAATGACTTTGATTTTGACTTTAGCGGATTCATTTTTTCACGTAAGGGCTATAAAAATCTGGTTCTAGGTAGCAACCTCAAACAATATTGTACAAAATTTCCAAATTACATACAGGTGAAACTCAAAAAAAATTAGAATATAGTGCAAAAGTTCATTTATTTCAGTAATGCAACTTAAAAGGTGAAACTAATATATGAGATAGACCCATTACATGCAAAGCAAGATAGTTGAAGCCATTATTTGTCCTAATTGTGATGATTATGGTTTACAACTCATGAAAACTCCAAATCCACAATCTCAGAAAATTAGAATATTACATGCAATCAGTAAAACAAGGATTGTACATAATATCGGACCTCTGAAAAGTATAAGCATGCATATGTACTCAGTACTTGGTTTGGGCCCCTTTTGCAGCAATTACTGCCTCAATGCGGCGTGGCATGGAAGCTATCAGCCTGTGGCACTGCTGAGGTGTTATGGAAGACCAGGATGCTTCAATAGCAGCCTTCAGCTCTTCTGCATTGTTCGGTCTCATGTCTCTCATCTTTCTCTTGGCAATGGCCCATAGATTCTCTATGGGGTTCAGGTCAGTCGAGTTTGCTGGCCAATCAAGCACAGTAATCTCATGGTCATTGAACCAGGTTTTGGTGCTTTTGGCAGTGTGGGCAGGTGCCAAGTCCTGCTGGAAAATGAAATCAGGATCCCCATAAAGCTCATCTGCAGAAGGAAGCATGAAGTGCTCCAAAATCTCCTGGTAGACGACTGCGTTGACCCTGGACTTAATGAAGCACAGTGGACCAACACTAACAGATGACATGACTCCCCAAATCAACACAGACTGTGGAAACCACACTAGACTTCAAGCATCTTGCAGTGTGTACCTCTCCATTCTTCCTCCATACTCTGGGTCCTTGGTTTCCAAATGAGATGCAAAAGTTGCTCTCATCAGAAAAGAGCACTTTGGACCATTGAGCAACAGACCAGGTCTGTTTTTCTTTAGCCCAGGTAAGACGCTTTTGACGCTGTTTGTTCAGGAGCAGCTTGACAAGAGAATTACGACATTTGAAGCCCATGTCCAAGATCCATCTGTGCGTGGTGGCTCTTGATGCACTGACTCCAGCCTCAGTCCACTCCTTGTGAAAGTCCCCAACACTTTTGAATGGCCTTTTCCTGACAATTTTCTCCAGGCTGCGGTCATCCCTGCTGCTTTTTCTTCCACACTTTTCCCTTCCACATAACTTTCTATTAATGTGCTTTGATATAGCACTTTGGGAATATCCAACTTCTTTTGCAATTACCTTTTGAGGCTTTCCCTTCTTATGGAGGGTGTCAATGATGGTTTTCTGGACAACTGTCAGGTCAGCAGTCTTTCCCATGATTGTGATTCCTACTGACCCAGACTGAGAGACCATTTAAAGGCTCAGGAACCCTTTGCAGGTGTTATGGCTTAATTAGCTGATTAGAGTGGGACACTTTGAGCCTAGAATATTGCACCTTTTCACAATATTCTAATTTTCTGAGATTGTGGATTTGGGGTTTTCATGAGCTGTAATCCATAATCATCACAATTATGACAAATCACGGCTTTGTGTAAATATTGTGGAAAATACTTTGATTCATCAAAATGAATTTTCCCTAATGGTAATTTTTATTCTTTAGTAGATTAGATATGACATTATATTAAAAAATCACAATGTCAATATAATCAGTTACAACAATTTTTGCCACAAGACATTTAGGTCCCTTGGAATTTCCAAAAACAGTTGATTATCTTAAGATAAAGACAAACTGCAACAGTACAACAATATAGTTTAATTTTATTTTATTTTATTTGGACTGCCATGGATTATTTGAAAAGTGAGTAGATTTTAGATTCAAGGCAAAACCTTATAAAAGCTTCTGGAAACTTGCCCTTAAAACAATTACCTCAACAATTCAAGCTTATTTAGCATTTTTTAAAAACAGAGATTGGTCATCCTCCCCCAAAGATCCGTTTTAAGGATATTTGACAGGAGTGAAAAACACGTAGCACTGCAGTGTCGTATACAGACAATCAGTTTCACGCATCAGCCACGGAGGCAAGACAAAGTATATCAACATGATTCACTTTGCTCTACAGTCAATCCCTATTTGTCTTAGTAACTGGGCCAATAAGTGAGGCTGCCCAGACAGATTTTGCAAGGAAAATTAAAATGCCGTAATTGGTGAAATTCCTGCTAGTGGGAAAATATCCACCACTCACTCTTCCAGTAAAAGGTGAAGGTTGAGAAGGCAAATATTGACATATGACTTATTGGTTTAGCTATCTGTCAAAACTTGATGGCACACAGTGGATTGAAATTTGGAGCCTTTTTCCTTCCCTCAGGAAGCTCTCACTCATCACATGGACCGTGTACAGCAGTAATAGTCTCCTCACTGTTTTCCCCCCAGAAAGTTCTTACTCTCTCTGCAAAAACTCATTCACTTCACCTGTTATTTATATTTGTCTTCATTCTATCCTTATTCTGCCATTTGCTCACCCAATACTGCTTGTGTGTATTTCTCCCTCATTTGTTTGACTCTCCTACATAGCAAAAGAGTCAAACAAATGAGGAAGAAATACACACAAGCAGTATGGGGAGAGAAAATGATTGTCTTTCTCACTTTGTGAAGCTCCAGTGACACATTATATTCATACAAGGAACCTAATCATCCTTTCTGCCCAATCAAATGGTCATGGGGCGGATGCATATTCACAGCAGCAAAAGTGGCCAAAAGAAGCTGAATAGATGCCGGCCATACCACACACTGTGGATATAAGCATCATGTACATCTGAAGTTAAGTGGATGCAGCTATGTGGTGCGGGTGAAAGAAGGGCTGCAACTTGAAGAAATGTTTTTAAAGGCTGTTTAGGAAGATACGTTGAAGGGAGATGGAAATATATTGTAAATGTAAGTTCCAACAGCAAAATTCATAGACATTTAGCCTGGGAAAGTATTATGGATAAATAATATAGTGTTTTACATGAAGGAATATTTTTCATTTCACCTGACTGAAATGATATTAAGTTTTATATAACTTTTTTAATTAAAACATTTATCAATTTAACAGAACTTAAAAATTAAGCCAGATCTATTGTTTTTAAATAAACTCACTATTGAAGACTAAACGCCATTACTGTTGCTAATATTATTTCAATTAAGAGACAAGGAAGGCAAGAAAATATCTAACATACATAAAAAATCCAGATAGTATGGAAAATAGCTGAAGCATCTCTTACCAGTAGAACAAATAGAACTGGAAGGGAAGGAAAGAAAGAAAAAGATCCAAAATCTGCATACCTAATAGAAGAGTCAAGAAGCAAATTATCTGGAGGCTCGTTATACTATTAAGCCAATCAATCATACGAATAGCATCATCCAAAAATAAAACAGAAGTATACAGTAAAGGAAAATAATTTAAGAATGCCAAAAATAATAGAAGGAAAAACCTGTGCCGTTCTACACCTTCTTCTTCCCAAACTTCATTTAATAAATACTAGATAACCTGTGATCTGTTGGGTCATCATTTCAATTGTGTCATTATTTCAAAAAGATTTATTTACCTAAAGAAAGCAATCAAATGACCGCAGGTAGTCAAAAAAATAGTGGGATATGGAGCAATTCCTCATTTCCTGTCAACTTCTCACTGACTTTCACTGTAAGAAGCTTTCAGGGTGAAAGCCAATGGGAAAGCTGGCAGGGCAAGCTGCTAGGGTAAGCCTTCCCAACCCGTGCACTCTTCCCCAGTCCCTCTGTGTATGTGCTGTGCTGGCTACTCACACGCACAGGTACATGCTTCCTGACCTGAAGTGCACCCTCATGCACTCTCCCTGGTCCTCGCCACATCTCTCAGACACCCCCTTGCTCTTTCCCCACCTGGCAGCTGGCCTTGGACTTGCAACTTCCTATCAGTTTTCTCACTGACTTTGCTTCTGCGATGAGGCAGTGAGTGTCAGAATCATAACTGATTTCAGGCTTCCTGCTGATTCTCCATTGATTTGTGGGAAATTGTTAGGGAGCATTGAAAATCACAATCACATGACTATGGTTGTACGGTGGCACTGAAGCAGGCATAGCTTTTTCAAATTTCAACCTCATGGAAGTATTGGGATTTGGACACATCACTTTAGTTTGTCCATTTAAAAATTGTTCAAAAAGCGTTTCAAAAATTATTGCCTTATAGGCTACAAAGAGACAAAAAGATATGACAGTTTTAGTAGTATATAGATCTCCACATATAACCTTTTGCAACAACAAAAGCTTCTGGATATTCTTCAAGGATGGCTTCATGCAGAGCATATTACAGTAACCCAGTCAGAGGTGACTAGAGAATGAATGACCATAGGTATAACCTCTCAATCCAGGTATGGACACAACTGGGGCACAACATGAAGCTATCCCACAACATGAAGCTATTGAACCCCATCCAATGCCAAAGATAGTATAGTCCTAGAACCGGCAAGACCCAAAACCCAAAGCCACTCAGTTTTGCCAGGGTTCAGCTAAAACCTGTTGTTCCCCATCCAGACCCTCACAGCTTCAGACATCTATTATCTATTATTCATTCATTCATTCGTTCGTTCGTTCATTTAATTTTTATAATGCCCATCTCCCTACAACGTGATTCTGGGCAGCTATTACTCACACCTTACAACAACTGTCCTAAAAATATTAAGTTTCCTCAAATATCTTTGGACCCTGATAGTCTTTGTTTAATATAATGCAGGGGTTCCCAACTGGGGGGAGGGGTGCTCACAGCCCTTGGGAGTGTGAGATGATAGTCCAGGGGGTGCGAAAACTTGGGTTTAGAAGTTTCAAAATTATAATATATATGTATAATTATATGCATATAATTATTTACTTTTATAAGGGGTGCAAGAATATATCAGAAGCGTTCTAGCCGTGCAGGGTATAGAAAAGGTTGGGAACCCCTGATATAATGCATTCAACAGGAAGCGCAGGTCAATGAACTATATACTTCAATAAACTATGAAGCTCTTACCAGTTTTGAGGAATTGATTGTCAAGTAATAGTTATAAATGCTGGATTTATTTATTTATTTATTTACTCACTTACTTACTTACTTACTTACTTACTTACTTATTTATTTATTTATTTATTTATTTATTTATTTATTTATTTATTAAATTTCTAAGCCGGCCATCTCAATAAGACAAGCCTGTATACATTATAAATCTATATGTACATTTTTGTTTCTTACAGTGGAGTCTTTCTGAGACAGAGTTCGACTTATTTAAAAAAGAACAATTTCATTGTAACAGTGATTATATCTATCTTACTTTAAATACATCTGCCAGGAACATGATGCTTACCTTGCATTGTTATTTTTGTAGGTTCAGAAAACAGCGGAATGAGTAAGAGGTAGATGAGGTAGACAAATGAGAGCCCATTGTAGCGGAACGCACATGCTGCAGAGAGAAGGGAGAAACACAGGTAAGTATAGGTAACATTAGGTGAATAATTAATATGATAGCACACAGACCAAGGTATTGTATATGTAATGCATAGTTGCTACCAAATCTTCATATATAAATGTATGCATTCTCTCTCTTCCTCTCCCTCTCCCTCTCCCCCCTCCCCATGTCTATGTATATAACTAGACTACAGTAAATAACTTTTGAGAGCTGGTGAACATATTTGGAATTCTGAAAACATTTCAAAGCCCTTAGTAGATCATTTGATTCATATAAAGGTTATCATAGGAAACATGACTTCTGAGAGAATACCCACTACAAGAAGGCAAATTAAGGTTGCATCCTGTCATCACTCTACCTCCTGAAGATTCAATCTATCAGCCTAGTCAAGTGCACAAGTGGAGTTGTACCTGCGAGAACAAGTGCCTACCACTTGTGCAACCAGGCTCTAAGTGGACCTTGGTTCAGTAGAGGGTTTGGGGACCCTGGGCTTAAAGAATAATAGTAGGGTGGCTTTATGATTCAGCCAAAAGATTATTTAGCTCATCTCTTGGTTTTATGACAGACTTCTTCTTTGATGCTAGAAGTCTTCTATTATAGTTCTAGATTTTTCTTATCAAAAAATCTGAAGAAATAATTGAAATTAATTAATTAGTTCAATTTCTATAGCCACCCATCTCAGACAATGACTCTGGGTGGCTTACAATTCAAGAAACGTATTACAATTAAGATACCAAAATCGTTTTAAAATAATAAAAAATAATAAAAACAATACAATCATCCAAAATAAATAGACGTAGAACCTGAAATATTTCACTAGTTAACAATACAGCCAGAAAATGGCATTCTTGACACATTCAACACCCCAGCTCAGCAACATAATCAGGGTTTAAGGCCTTACAAAAGACTAATAGGGTGGGGGCCATTCTAATCTCGAGGGGAGGATGTTCCATAGAGCAGGGCCCATCTTCTAGCCCCTGGCAGCCGATACTCTTTGACTGATAGGATCTGCAGCATGCCCATTCTGCTAGATTAAGGTGGACAAGAAGAAACTCTTGGGAAAAGGTGATCCCTCAGGTAACCCAATCTCAAGCCATGTAAGCCATGTAAGCCATGTAACAGAGCCCATTTATACCTGATCAAATGTCTATTTTCCCATCTCATGGGAACTTTCCTTAAATTGTCCAACTGAAACACAGCGATAGGAAACCTTGTAAGAAGCAAGAACTTCAGTTGTATAACTTTAGCTATAAATAAGCTAAACTATTCTCCTTGTTCATGAAAAGATTTTATCCAACAAGCCTAACAACTGTTGCAAATTTTATACAAGTAGTCCTCAACTAATAACTATTTGTTCAATGACTGTTAGGTAAGCTCCCCGTTAGGAGAGCAAGTACATTCAGCGAAGCGTTGTGAGAGTTGTGTTGGATAACACACAAACCAGCATACAGAGACACTGCAGTTTAAATAGGCTTCTACTTTCGTGGAAATAGAGGTATCAGAGTCCATCAAACAGTCCAAGTCATACATGGATAAGACAATCAATCATCAACGTCTTTCAGTTAAGGGATAATCCAAATAGCCCAGTATCATATAATCAGTTCAGTACTCAAGGTTTGCTAACAGTTGCAAAACTTACAATAGCTCACGGTACTTTCTAACAGCCAGCTTCCAAAACACAGAGATCAGATCAGCCCAGCATCTAACAAACAGAGAGCTAACAGTCATTCTGGCTCCCTCTTATGGCCGAGTGAGGAAAACAGCAACCAATCATATTTTACAGTATGATTTAAAGAAACAGGTATAGCATTGTTACATGATTTATATATTGCCAACCCAACTGTTAGATTATATTCCTAACAATGACCATTTGAAATTATGATAGCTCTGAACAAAGGGACTTGAGACCTCTGCCTGTAGTTCTAACCACTGCAATATCCTTACAGTCATGTGATCAAAATTTGGGAACTTGGCAGTGCGCCCACCTTTCTGACTGGGAGTGCCGCAATTCCTCCCACCATGGGCTGGGAGGCCTTAGCCAGCTAGGCCCACTGGTGTGAAAATCTGCTGGGGGCTGGGAGTCCTCTGCCAGCTAGTCCCAGAAATGTTCAGGCCTTCCCCCTCCCAGTCTGAGAGCCCCAGCTCCTCCTGGCCGCAGATGAAGCAAACAAAATGTTACGATGTTTATGTAGTTACTTACCAAGCACATCTAAATTATATTAAGGTAACCAAAATATATTTACAATCCCCAAGGCATGTCACAACTTTTGAGCACCCCTAATGTTTGGAAATTGAAAGTTGAAACATTTGACACACTCTACTGTCCCCACAACCATGCTCAGAAGACTCAGCTAGATAGGTCCAACAAAGCACAGACATACCCCTCTCCCCATTCCAAAAGACCTGGCCTTCTCCATGCCCCACCATGCTTAGAAGCTCTCAGCCAGCTGGCGTAATGACATGTGGGCCCGGGTCCACTTATCCTTCCCCTTCCCTGCGATTGCTGACAGACAGGCCCAACCAATGTGAGTCTCAGTTAGAAATCTAGCAAAGGAAATCTTTCTCAAGGCTAAAGAGGCAATTGTCCTCCAGACTGGCTAGGAACAGGAAGGGTTGTTTTCTTTGAGTGAAGCAATCATGTGAGTGTCTTGCTTAACAACCACAATGCCAAGCTCAATTATGGTCATAAGTCAAAGACTACTTATACTCCAAACATATCCAACAGTCTAAACCAGTCAGGTTCAATCTTTTGGCTTGCTCCATCGAGTGAAGAAGAACTGTTCTTAGGGCCACATATAAAATATATAATATAGTTAATATTTTTAACTGGTGATAGAACCTTATCTTTAATTTTTATTCTAATCTCTTTATATTTTTCAAACTCTAATGAGAAAACATAAATTCTCCTTGTAACGTAATAAAAGAATTAAGCCCTTCTCACTTTTCTTGGCTAAAACACTGCTTTATATATAAAACCACGATTGCTTCATATGTAACCATGATCACAGTAATTTTCTTCCCTAATTTCATCACTGCATTTTAGTTCCCTATCACATAATCACTGACACATTATGTGCCATCAAGTCAGTGTCAACTCTTAGCTACCACGTAGATTTTCTCCCTAATAATTTGTCCCTAACCTGAACCCTCAGGTCTTCCAACAGTGCAGCCATCTGATAAATGCTGTGAAGAATTTTTCCCATCCAGATCACAGCAGTCAACACCTCATTGAGCAGCCTCCATGAGGCTTTAAAAAGACTTCCACATTGTGTACTGCTCTTGACTGCAGGAATACTATACTCAAATACCCACATATATTCAGTCTTAGTAGGACGGTTCCTCTTATTTAAATCCACAGTCTCCAAGCATTGGAACAGAATCTCAACCGCCCTACTTGGCTAGCCTGGGATCAAAATATATATTTAGTTATCATTAGTATATCATTAGTATAATGAGACCACACACAATGCAAGTGGATGACCTCACTCAGGGGTTTCATGTAAATATTTAATAGTAGAGGGGAGAGGGTAGGACCCTAGAGTACCCCATAGTGAAAGGACATTGGGAATGATTTTCCCCATCCAACCAAAACTACGGTATCGTACCAATCAATGTTAAACACCCAATTAAAACCATCCCTGGGGGAAAGAAGAGAAGTATTCTACAATGATGCCCTCTAGTCTATAGAGCCAACTCAGGACACTGTGGTTGACAAGATCAAAAGTCACTGAGACATCAAAGATGGATGCATCTCCAGGAACTCCTTGGTAAACCAGGAACTCCTTGGTAAACCAGGAACCAGCATCTCCCGGAACTCCTTGATATAGAGAGGGAGAAGCTGCAGAGTGGCAATACAGTCGAAAGTCTCACAACCTTCCCTTTTTCAGGCAGCAATTAGGACTTCAGCTGGACCACCCACCAAATCCTTAGGAAAAATGCCAAGTTGTCTTTGGACCTTCAAGGGACCATTTAGTACCTGAAGTTGGAGGGCTATTAAACAGTTCCTTTCTTTCTTTTGGGAGAGAGTGTGACACCATAGAACTGGAAGGCAACCAGAGAGTGATCTGCCAAAGGCAATGGATTCATAAAAATGTCCCCCACTGCAAGATCATGTCTTAACTGTCCCAAGACAAAAATTAGATCCCTCTTTTTCCTTCCATCTTTCCCAGCATTAGAGCTTTCTCCAGAAAACTAGGCAATCACCTAATGTATCCAAAGTAAGATCATTTGAATGCGGTCATTTGTGCCTCAAGTGAGAACTCTGGGTTGATGTATTTAATAATCAAATGTTTGCTTTCTTGGCTGTCCACAGGATTCTCAGGAGTGTTCTTCAAAACAAAAACTTAAAAGCTTCAATATCTTACTGTCCTGCTTCTTCAAAGTCCATCTTTCATTTCCACACAGTTTCATAGGAACCACCACTTGCACTATTCTGATCTTTGAAAGTATAATCACATCACAGCCTCTGAACATCTTTTCTAAGGCATTCATGACTACTCTACTAAATCAGTCTGGTCTTCTTTACATATTTTAGTCCCATTTTTTTCACTGTGCTTCTTGACTCAGCAATCCTATGCATTTTCAGCTATCAGAGTATTGTATCTTCATATGCAGGTTATTGATGTTCCTTGTTCCAATTATAAAACCACACTTATTTTCTTCCAATTCTGATTCCCTTAATATACAGTATATAGTTCAGCATATAGTTTGAATAAATATTAAGGGGGGTGCATACTGCTTTGTCTCACTCATTTTCCAGTCTGGGCCATTCTATTTCATCATATTCTGTACTGTAGCTTCCTGACTTGTATCTAAGTTTCACATAAGGACAATGACATGAGATGCCCATGAAGCACATAATGATTTCTTTTTTATATTCTTTATGTTCTAGCTTGATTACCTAGCAACACTTTTTCCATGTACTATAGGACTCTAATTGGCATTGAGTGATTCTAAGCATTATTTTGTTAGCCTATGAAAAGAAAGGTACCATCAAGTGTAGAAAAGCAGGAGTCCAGGCAGTTCAAAAATTTATAGGTTTATTGCATGCTGAAGTTCTCTACTAGAATCTGAATTACTAACGCTCAAACAAAACTGATGGTACATAAGAATCAACAGAATTCAAGGTGGGCTGGACTTAGATCTTTTGTGGATGCAAAGGGACTTGAGACTGATGATGCATTTGATACACACATCCCTTGGGCTCAGCTTGGTCATCTCCTACAGATACTGTAGGATAGTGTTGTAGCTAACACTAAAGCAACCAAATCACTTTGAAAATTCAGCATACATTTGTTTGTATGCATACAAGCAATAATACTGGTATATAATGGTTCCCCAGCAAAATAGCTACAAACAACAACAGAGCTTCTATACCATAGGCCATTACAATGCAAAGACAAAGCAAAGAAAAAGATCTATAGAATGAAAATTACAGCATGGAATATTTCAGATAAATTAATCTCTGCAACCTTATTATATTTTATTCTGCCCTATGAGGTTAGCATGCTAGCCATATTATCTTTGAGATAAAAGTCTGCCAAAGTTTTTCGGGATAAAGCTGATACCCACCTTTATCTCCTTTGAAACACTGCCAAATACCTAATTGGCAATTAACTTTGCAAGGCCACACGGAGCTTCAGATTTTAAACCAACCAGAATGAACAAAGTTGCTTCCTGCAAAGGCTCACGTGCCTTTGCTCCTCCTTTATGTCTTATGGCAGGGGACAATCATCTTCAAGCCTTACTCCCGAGTCGCTCCTTTTGTCTTAAATGTACTTGCCTTCTGGCAGCTCTGTGCATGCATGCACTGGGAACAGGATCCTCCTATTCCTCTGCCTCGCTGATGTCCAATTCTGGAGGCTCCAGAGGCAGCATATAACTCCCAGATGGCCCTGGTCCCCTCTCTGCATCCAATGTAGAGCCTCGTCTGAACCTTCCCCAGACTCCAGGACTGGCCCATGTTCCTCCCCAACCTCCATACTTTCTGACTCTGCTGCCAGCTCTGTAGGCCGCTAGCAGATCACAATACTTCTTTGGGAGGATTCCGAGTACTCTATATCATCGATTATTTTATATTTTCTATCAATGAGATTTTTTTCTGTAAAATATAGGAATGGTTTACCATTGCCTTCTCTTGCACAATCTAAATTGATGCCTTTCCTGTATTAAAATGAACACCTGCCTCCAGCATCTTCCAATATCACTGTTGCCCAGCTCAGGTGCCTGTTTGTCTTAGTTTGGCGGCTGGTATGATCTTCACATCTTGGATGACCCTGCTGTAAGTATATGGTCTTGGCATACATTCCCAATATTCTTTGTTCATCTAACCCAGGAACACTGCTCACATGATGAAGTATGTTGAAATATTGATGGATTCCAGAAAAGCTGAAAATAACAGATTAAAATTTAATAAATTAAATCCCGACACTTTCTACTTACAAAAGAGAGAGAGAGAGAGAGACTAAATGTACAGGAATAGATTGGGGTAATACTTGGCTTGGCAATAACATATATAAAAGATCTTGAAATAGAAATTAATTACAAACTAAATATGAGTCAGCAGTATGATGAAACTTGAAAACTTGAGTCAAGAAAACTTGGGGGCCAATGACAGCACTCTTCAAATATTTGAAAGGATGTGCCACACAGAAGGCTGAGACTTGTTCTCTATCATCCTAAAGGGCAGAAGAGATAATCATGGATTTAAACTACAAAAGGCAGGTTCCATTTGAATGTTAGGAAAACTTCCTATACACTGAAGGCTATCTGACAGTAGAATCGATTGCTCATCTTTTGCTAAATGTATTCAAATCAACTATCTGTGCAGGATGCTTTAACTGAATGCTACACTGGGCAAGTCTCTCTTTCAACTGTTATGGTATTTTAGTTATTGGCACCAAACCTTTCTTTGTCTTTTCTCCTATATATCTACTTTCCCGCTGCTTCCTAAAATGTTTTAAAATTTTTGAAATGATATTTTTTGAAAAAGATATAAAGATAAATTATACACAGACAGGGGGAGAGGACATTATATGGCCTGTAGAAAGATATCTGTATTGTATCCTTATATATTTTATTTGATTTGTTGTTGAGTCATTTAGTTGCTTCTGAATTTTTGTGACTTGAGAAACTTTCTTTGGCCAAAATTATGTTATAATTGCTTGAGTTCTTGGGAACTTACGAATGTCTACTTTAAATCATCTGAGTGATTTCTGTCAAATATGTTTGTAGACTTAATCCAAAAACTACCGATTACTTGTAACTGGCTATTGATAAAGTCTAGAATGTGGGTCCAAATAGCTGGAATAGTTTAATATGATTTAATACTTTATAGTTTCTAATTTATCCATTCTGAGACAAATGATACAATGAAACATCCACACAGAATAATTAATAGTTGGGGGGGGAGATTACATATTACATGATTACATAACCAGGGGAATTAAACTGATGTTCTCTTTAAATGGAGGGAATTTACTGATGGTGGGGAAGTGGAATACTTTTGTAATAGATTTTTATTCTGCCTTTCTGTTTCTAAAGAGGTTTCCCTACACAGAAAGTCCCAACACATCTTGAAAGGCATCAGGCTAGTGGAGCCTGATTTGGTCTACTACGCCACAGAGAGCAAATCTATTGCCAAGCTGTTTGTCTACTCTGCCAAAATAGTAAGTGTTCAGGTAGTCCTCAACTTACAATCTGTTGCTTAGTGATCATTCAAGCTTATGATGGACCCAGCAAAAAGGACTGTGTGACCCAGATTCAAAGTTCTGACAGCTGCCCCAATTCGCAGTCAATCAGATTTTCTGCGATTGGCAACTGGCCTGAGTTTCTGACTGTTTGCAGCATTCCCAAGGTCATATGATTGCAATTTATGACTTCTTTGCCAGAAACCATATTGGTGCAGCTTGTAGTTCGATCCTGATGGGACTCAAGGTTGACTCAGCTTTCCATCCTTCCAAGATTGATAAAATGGGGATCCAAAGTGTTGGGGCAATATGCTGACTTTGTAAACCACTCAATGTTATAAAGCATGGAGTGGTATGTAAGTCTAAAATCTATTGCTTTGCTATTTATCCATATTTTTCAGAGTATAAGATACATCTTTTTCCCTCAAAAAAGAGGCTGAAAATCTGGGTGGGTCTTATACACTGAATACAGCATTTTTAGCCTCCCAAAACCCTACCCCCCATTGCAAAACTGGCTATGCATAGTCTTTAGGAAGCTTGTAGAGTGCTCCTGGGGGCTGGGGAGAGCAAATATGAGCGAAAAACAGGTTGTTCCCACCCCAGCCCCCAGGAGCACTCTACAAGCCTACTAAAGGCTATGCATGCCCCTTTTTTGACAAAAATGGGCCCATTTTTGCGAAAAAACAGGGCGTTTTGGGATGGTTTGCAGAGCGCAAAAACTTTTTTTTTTAATTTGCCTCTTTAAAATCTTGGTGTGTCTTATACTCCGGTGCATCTTATACTCCAAAAATAGGTTGCTTCTAGTTTCCTGTAAAATATGTCCATTGCAGGGAAAATGGGTTCATTTAACAACCATCTAAAACAAAGTAAAATCAGATCAGTCATGTAACGACTCCCTTAACTAATGGCATAACCTACAACTGATATTCCAGGCTCAATTGCAGTCATAAATCAAGGACTATATATTTTGAATTTACCTACACATAGCCTAGAAGACACATTTGTGATGGAATCTGGCACTGAGTTAGGGGAGAGAAAAGTAAACAAAAACACCAGTCTTGAATTGTTGTTATGCTCCCTAAGACTTCATAGCATTTGTCAGATAGTTATGCAGAGTGTATTTTAGTCTGGCAAAATGTGTATAGAGATTCTCAATCATTCAGGTCATGATTGTCCCAAAGGTGCTTTTTAAAAGGCAAATGGATTTTCTTAGTTTTTTTCCCCCTTGAAAATGTTTCGCTTCTCATCCAAGAAGCTTCTTCAGTTCAGTTCAATCTACCAAGATTCTGTCTATAGCAATAAGGAAACTGCTCTGAGCATTTACATGTGTCACTCTTCATTTCCCATGCTTGACAACATCCTATAAACACCCAAAGTAATCACAAGCCATACAATTTTGGGTAAGAAAGGTTTTAAGGGAAAAAAATGACTTTTAAAAAAATGCATTTTTTTTCTTTTTACAACCCTATAGTCCCTTAATTTGGGGTAGTCGGAGTGACTGGATGGAGTTGAGCATTTAGTGGCCAGTTAGTAAATGCTGATGGCTACATGGAGTTTGCAGGATGTATTTTTTTTTCTTTGTGCCCTAAGAGAGAAACATCTGCTATTACCTAGGATTTAAGTCTCAACCTTCCAGATGAGAGGAGAGTGTCTTCACTACTAGGCTGCTGCTTTCTAGCTAATATAAATTGTGTGTCACATCTGATTGTTGGAAATACTGGTTCGCCTGAATCGGTAGCATTTTCTTATTACCAATTCAGGCAAACCGGTAGCATTTTTTACTACCAGTTAGGGCGAACCCGTCCAAACCAGTAGCATTTCACCCCTGATTGTATCCAATAACAAAATAAATACCATCCCTGGTGGTAATAACCAGCTATACAAGCAAATATTATTTTGCAGAGACTCATATTTATATTATAAAAAGACTCCAATTATGGCTAAGATTCATTTGAAATTTTGGTGCAAAATCTCAGAAACTCTAGGTGGCAGTATTTAACTACATCAGGATATATGGACTTGTCCCAGAGAAATGAAGCTGGCTCATTGCTTGCTACTTTAGAAAATATTTCCATCTCTAAAAATTGTTATGAACTATTTCTTCATACAGTGCACAAGTTATTGAATTTTCCAACAGAGTTGTGATTGCCTCCAACTTAGACAGCTTTAAAAAATGAGATGGCTCTGCCATGATGACTATCTAGGTTCACAGGCTGGATGCCAGTTTGCTAGAGAGCAGAATCAGCAGAAGTTTTGTGCTTTGGCTGCCTTGCTTATGGATTTCCAATAGACGTGTGATTGGTTCTGGTGTGAAACAGAATCCAGACTTTGATATGATCCAACAGTAACCCAACAATAACTTATAAACAGAATTTTCAGCATGGAACACTATATATTTATAATTAAATTTACAGATAATTTTACATTTACTATAAAAACTGGTAAACTCAGATGAATGAAAAATGACAGTAAGGTATTCTGGGCAAGTATAACTCAACTTGAATTCATAAAATTGGATAACTAGGTTATGCTCAGTATGTTAAAGCTGGCTTCTGGGCATCGGCAGCAGTATAAATCATATTCCTCAGTGATAAGATAAATGTACAGATATACAGATTTATAAATTTGCAGATATCGGCCAATCCTGAACTTTTGACATTTTCAATTTTCTGGACTCTCTTAGTGTACTTCCCAATGAAGAATTCCATTGGTTTATCCAAATTCACAATTCCAAAATCAGCTTTTGAGCAGAATTTTTCAATAGAGCACACTCTAATAATTTACATTTAAAGTGTCAAAAATTCAGTGAGAAAAATTCCTGAGAATTTAAAATATTATTCTACTAACGTCCTCCATTAATCTAGGAGGAGTTCAGAGATGCAGTTATTATAGATTGTTTTAATTATAATTGTACTTATAAGGCAGTAATTTTAGGCAAGAAAGTTTAATTTATGTTTATTGTGTTAAATTTAATTTAATTTGTGTATAATGTCACTAATACCCGGAGATGCAATATTTATGCCATTTTTTTCCTTCTGTTCAATCATTCCGATTCGCAGGAACTGCCTGGGCATATAGATTAATTGACAAGATTGTTCATTAGTGGTTTGCCATTGCCTCTGTCCTAGGATTGAGAGAAAGTAACTACCGTATTTTCACCCATATAACCCGCGGGTTATATGCGGTTTTTTACATGCACAGCGCCCCCCTGCGGGTTATATGCGTGGGCGGGGTATACGGAAAATATTTTACACGATCGGAGGCTTACACGATCGGAGGCTTGCTTCTTTCTCCGTTTCTTCCCCCACCCCGATCTCAGCTGTTTCCTTCTCCTCCGTTCCTTTCCTCTTCCCCAGCGTGCGCAGGCTTCTTTCTCCGTTTCTTCCCCCACCCCGATCTCAGCTGTTTCCTTCTCCTCCGTTCCTTTCCTCTTCCCCAGCGTGCGCAGGCTTCTTTCTCCGTTTCTTCCCCCACCCCGATCTCAGCTGTTTCCTTCTCCTCCGTTCCTTTCCTCTTCCCCAGCGTGCGCAGGCTTCTTTCTCCGTTTCTTCCCCCACCCCGATCTCAGCTGTTTCCCTTCTCTTTTACTCGTCGCGGGTTATATGCGTGGGCGGGTTATATGCGTGGGCGGGTTATATGCGTGGGCGGGTTATATGCGTGGGCGGGGTATACGGGAAATATTTTGCACGATCCGGAAAACCCGCGGGTTATATGCGTGTGCGGGTTATTTGCGTGGGCGGGTTATATGGGTGAAAATACGGTAGCTCAAGATCACTCGGCTTTTTTTGTGTTTACAGCAGAACTAAAACTCATAGTCTCTGGGTTTCTAGCCTGATCCCTTAACCACTAGACCAAATTGGTTCTCCATTTATGTCAGGTGTTAAAGAATGTTACTGTAAGACAATGAAAATGTATATAAAAGAAAGAAAAATGTGAAGAAATCATTTTTTATATTCTTGTTGCTGGAATTAATGTGGCTCAGATGTTAGCCTTTATTTTGAAACTATTGTTGATTGATATCAATGATACTAAACTGCAGTTCTTAATATACTATGGCCAAACTTTTCCGGACCGAGTGGCCAAAGCATGCCTGAAACCCCAAATTGCAATGTGCACACATGCCCCGCCATGCATACATGCCCCTTGCATGTGCCTTGCCCCGTGCATGCCCCCTGCATGTGCATGCCCCCCACGATCTCCTCACATGCATGCGCCTTGCAAGCGCCCCACCCCCGTGCATGTACAGCAGAGATCCAAAGACCAGCTGTGTGGCGGGAGTCGTGCACACCCATGTGTGGCGGAGTTGAACTGGGACAACAGTTCGCGTCCCATCAGAGAGGGTGCTGCGTGCCACCTCTGGCACACATGCCATAGGTTCGCCATCACCGTACTACACTATCAAACACCATTGTAAAAAAACACACCCTCATATGCAGAGGTGGGTTTCAAAAATTTTTAGAACCCCTTCTGTAGGTATGGCCTGCTTTGTGGGAGTGGCTTGCCAGCCATGTGACAGTGTGAGAGTGGCTTGCCAGCCATGTAACCAAATAGGAGTGGCTTGGAAGTCATGTGGCCAAGTGGGAGTGGCTTGGCAGTTATGTGACTGGATGGGCATGGCCAACTTGTAAAATATGGTGAAACTCATCAACAATGCTCTTGCTTAGCAACCAAAATGTTGGCTCAGAAACTGGCATTTGAAGCACGCAAGTCTTAAAGCTGTGAAGTTACAAGACCTTTGCACCCCTAACCCTTTAGAAAAAAAACTCAGGGGTATTCAAACTTGACAGCTTTAAGACTTGTGGTCTTCAACTCCCAGAATTCCTCCTCTCACTCTTCATCTTGATGATATGCAGACGGGCGGGGGGAGGGAGCTGGAACCGGTTCTAAACGGCACTGTAGATTTGTGGAACCTCTTCTATAGAAGAGGTAAGAACTGGCAGGAACCCACCCCTGCTCATATGTGAATTAAAATTAGGGCCTATAGGTCACAACACAATGTATCACAATCAGGTTCTCACATAATAACTGTATTTGCGTGTAACTATAAACTATAATTTGTGAACATTTTTGCTTATTGTTTGTAACCTACAATTAAATAAGGTTCCTTTGAAAGAGCCCTCTACTTTTTTCTGTATTATTTTTCTCTGATAATTTGCTATGTTTCAAAATAGTCAAATTATCACTCAACTAAAATATTTATGAGACAATTTATATTTGCACTCACAAGTAAAATAACAGAATATAATTGTAGTACATGAGTTTATCGATTCAAGGAACAAGAGAAATAGAACAACAATATCTCAATAACACCTATTAATCATAAAAGCCAAGTAATAAATAAAGCAGTAAAATTATTACAAATGATAGCAGTTCTTGGTTAATTAATTTCCACTAAGCAGGCTTTCTCTCAAAACATTTGCCTTTTTAGTAATACCAAAAATAAAAAGAAGAAAGATTTCAAAGGTTTTCTTTGCTAAATTGTTAATGTAAGTCACTCAAAATGAACTTTAAAAAAATCAGAAACCATATATCTAGAACCTAAAACACACAAACGAAACAAACTCCCACTGCTTCTGCAAGCCAATTCCAAACTCATTCCTCCAACACTAAGTCATAGAAACACAAAGAAGACTAGGAGAATATTGAATTGTTTCATTTGTTGAATTATAGTTTGTATGTTCACTCTGACCTGGTACTTGTCTCTTCCAAACACCTAGCAAAATTTGAGCTCCTGATGTCTGAGTGAAAAAGCTGCAATCATGACAAATATCAATTCAACTCCAATTAAAAAAAGAAATAAAGCCAATAAAAACAAGATCAACTTTACTACAGTTCTAATGATGTTCCCATGAAAGCTTCAGTAGTATGCCAACAAAGTGTACTGAATAGTGGAAAGTGTACTGAGAAGAGTCAATGGCCATAGCAACCACAAAGAAAACATATCTGCTATACAGGTAGTCCTTGACTTATGACCACAATTGGACTTTAAATTTATAATGTTAAGTGAGTGTTGCCCCATTTTATGACTTTTATTGCCACAGTTGTGGCAAGTGAATCAGTGCAGTTGTTAAGTTAGTGACATGGTTGTTAAGTGAAGGTGGCTTCCCCATAGACTTCACTTGTCAAAAGGATGCAAAAGGTGATCACATGACCCTGGGATGCAGCAAAGGTTGTAACTATGAAAAATGGTCATAAGCCACAATACAATACAATACAATAGCAGGTTGAAAGGGACCTTGGAGGTCTTCTAGTCCAACCCCCTGCCTAGGCAGGAAACCCTATACTGTTTCAGACAAATGGCTGTCCAACATCT
Source organism: Thamnophis sirtalis (assembly GCF_051295495.1). Taxonomy (NCBI): domain Eukaryota; kingdom Metazoa; phylum Chordata; class Lepidosauria; order Squamata; family Natricidae; genus Thamnophis; species Thamnophis sirtalis. The sequence continues at coordinate 155,115,550 of NW_028261382.1, forward strand.
TCTTAAAGACTTCCAGTGTTGGGGCATTCACAATTTCTGGAGGCAAGCTGTTCCACTGATTAATTGTCCTCACTGTCAGGAAATGTCTCCTCAGTTCTAAGTTGCTTCTCTCCTTGATTAGTTTCCACCCATTGCTTCTTGTTCTACCCTCAGGTGCCCTGGAGAATAGTTTGACTCTCTCTTCTTTGTGGCAACCCCTGAGATATTGGAACACGGCTATCATGTCTCCCCTAGTCCTTCTTTACATTAAACTAGACATACCCACATTTTTTAGTAACTCTGAATGGTCACTAAACACACCGCTGTAAGTCGAGGACTGTCGGTATCTAAATCAAGATAGTTCAATTAGAAAACACTAGTTTTACATCTTTTGTTTTCTTTTTCTTAATAACAGCACAGATATGTACACCCGTATTACAATAATTTGATACTGCCACCATGATTATTTTGATGCAAAGCTAAAATGCGTTTTTCTAAATAGTTCATTAAACTAAATCTACTGAAATGCAAATATTTATTATTTAGTAAAATCAATCTATGAATCATTCTCCATGAACTAGCAATAGATGATTCTATATTTTATATATTCACACAGGTAGTCTTCAACTTATGTCAGCCACAATTTATGTTAAGTGAGAAACTTGTGAAGTGAGTTTTGCTTCATTTTATGACATTTCTTTCCACATTTGTTAATGAATCACTGCAATGGTTACTAACACGGTCGCTAAGGGAATCTGGGTTCCTAGTTGACTTAGCTCGGGGATCACATGTCTCAGGGACATTACAATTGTAATAAATGCAAGTCAGTTGTCAAGCATCTGAATGTAAATCACGTGACCCTGGGAATGCTACAATGGTCATAAGTGTGAAACATGGTCATAAGTCACTTTTTTCAGTGTAATTGTAACTTCAAGCAGTCACTAAATGAACTGCCCAAAATTTATTAGCATATATTGTTTATTTATTTCATTTATACTTTGATATAATCCCAAAGACTCTTGATAAGTTTCAGAAGAATGAAGCATTAAAACTGCCATAATATAATAAGATCCCCAAACCGTTAAACATACAATCCAGAAAACTCAGAAATCCAATTCAGAAAAACAGACTTCCTGTTGACTTCCAGAAAAGTCCATCTTCAATTTCTTCTGGGAGGCTGCTAAAGGCACTAATCTTATTTCAATGGTGCTAGGCAGGATGTCTCTATCCACCCTCTACTCTTTCACTGTGTATCAGCAATAGAAAATAACTACTGCGAACTCCATGTAGACATCAGGAAGGGTATCCAGCCAGTAAATGCTCAACTCCATCCAGTCAACCCAATTACCCTAAATTAAGGAACTACAGCATTGTAAAAAGAAAAGAATAATAATTGCACTGTACTTACTTTAGGGGTTTAGGGGTTTAGAGGATGTTACCAAGCATTGGAAATCAAGAGTGACACGTGTAAATGCTTAAAGCAACATCCTTATTGCTGTTCACCTAAACAGACAGAATCTTGGCAGATTGAACTGAACTGAAGAAGCTTCTTGGAAGAGAAAGGAATTATTTTCAAGGAAAAAGGTTAGAAAGACCAGTTGCCTTTTGAAAAGCCCCTTTGGGACAGCCATGATTTGGATGATTGAGAATTTCATAGATATTTTGCCAGACTAAAGCACACTGCATAACTATCTGATAAATGCTGTGAAGAATTAGAGAGCATAACAATGATTCAAGATTGGTATTTGTGTTTACTTTTTTCTCCCCTAACTCAGTTCCAGATTCCACCATAAACTCCACCATAAATGTGTCTTCTAGACTATGTGTAGGTAAATTGAAATCAAGGTAGTCCTTGATTTATGGTCGTAACTGATCTTGGAATTACAGTTGTAGGTTATGCCACTCGTTAAGAGAGTCATCAAATGACTGACCCGGTTTTACAATTTTGTTTGTGATGGTTGTTAAATGAACCCATTGTCTGCAATGGAAAACTTTTGCAGGAAACTAGAAGTAAATAGCAATAGCACTAATACTTACACACCACTCCACAGTACTGTAAGTGGTTTACAGAATCAGCATATTGCTCCCAACAATCTGAGTCCTCATTTTATTGACATCAGAAGGATGGAAGGCTGAATCAACCCTGAGCCAGCCAGAATCAAATTCCTGGCAGGGAGCAGAGTTAACCTGCAATACTGGATTCTAACCACTGTGCAACCATGGAGAGTAGCATCAGACTACTCTCACTCCCCTCTATTCTCATCAAGGGGCCAGCACACTGCCTATTGAAAACAACCCCTCCCCTTAGGCATTTACACAATGTCACAAGCAGGCACATCCAAGACACAGAGATAATAGGAACCATATCCCACTTCCTAAAACCCTGCAACAGTGGGCCACCAGTAGGTCTGACTCCCTTCTCCTCAAATGCCTCATAGTCCACTTCTCAAGCACCTCTGTAGCTGCTTATAAGTACCGTTCTAAGTCCCACAAAACACCACTTTCCCTGGCTCAAGTACCACTCTACCAGTCTTCTTCATTATTGGTGGTGACTTGAAAGATGGGAAATATCATGCATATACCACCACTATTGCCACTGCCACTCCAAATCCAGTTTGAGGTCCCTGGATGCAGATGCCTTATTTTGTTGCTCTCCAGTTCCACTTCTGAGCCGTTGTTGCATCTAATCCATCAGATCGGCTTAGCAAATAAGTTCAGTAATGGTGTCAATAAGAGCCACCATGCATGCTGTTAGCATCACTGCTGCTGATCCTGCTGCAGCCACACAGACATACACCAACAGCATCGGTTGGCACACTTCATCCCCCAACAGTATAACTGGTGCCACCCACTGCTCAGCTCCACTCTGCATTCACACTTTTTCCCATTTGTCCAGTGTCTTGACTATCCACAGACTGTACAATTCCCTTGCCTTGTCACACTAGTGATTCCCCGAAGCCTCTAAACTACATATCTCCCTCATTAATACCCAGGTGCAAATTAAGCCACCAAACAAATTTGTCTTTTTAATTCACCATATCCCTATGTCAGATTCACACCATAGCTACTACTCTCCCTGATGTCACCTTGAATTTTTTTTAATGAATAGTATCTTCTCCTTTTCTCCACTTTAACTGAAGGACTGCTGCATATGTGACCTGGATCATAACTGGCACAATATGTTTAATCACTTACATCCTAGGCACCCATTATAAGTTGTGAAACTCACCAGTCTTTGTGTCCAATTCGATTTATCTATTTGCCAGTTTAATTCTTATTGATTCGGCTTGCACGATGCCTAAGAATCATAACACATTAGTTTCCTATCTATTATCTATCACACAACTGATATTTACTGTATTAGCAAATGGATAGTTTGTTACCCATTTATTATCAGAATATTGGTATTCTGCTTTGTGGCAAAATGTTCTTATTTTGCAAGGTAGCTTTTTTGAATTGTTTAAAGCTATTTAAAAGGATTCTAAGAACATGCTGCACTATTAACATTTAGTCAAAGAATATTGACAGAAAGGTAATAGAAAATAGCAGCTTCTAAGCTTCTATTTTTATTATCTTGGAAATAAATACCAAATACCATAGCATTCTATTTAATAGTCTTCATGCCTACAAAAGAAACCCAACCATTGTTGTATGGTTCCATTTTTGTTGCTAAATGAGCTATTCTGCTACTAAGCGGCACAGATAAATAAATATTGGTTGAGTTGAGACTCAATCAAGTAAATGATTTCCAATCAGTATACCCTTACCCAAACACATTTTTGTTCATAGAATAGAATAAAACCATGTGCTCTTTAAGTGTGTGTTTTTTTAATGTGAAAAGCACATCATCAAGTCTATAAATAGAAAAAAATCAATTTTGTCACTTCAATATTTCCAGGAATGTGCTATAAAAACAATCCTTTCTAAACTCATAAATTCTGGGACAGTAATTTTGAAAAAATTAATAGATAAGACAGAGCCTGCAGTCTTATCAGCAGTTACTGTATTTGGCAATCTCATTAGATTTTTGTGAATTATTAGTATTCAGTTATAGTCTTTTCTTTCAAACTAAGGATCTTTTTTTTTTTTTTGCAAAAACAAACTTGGCCATAAAAATTATCATAACCTACTGCCAAATTATATTTTGACCATAATGAACAAATTCTTCTTTTACAAACAGGAAGTGCAGAAGTTAACTGGAACGATGCCATGAAGGGAAGCTTTTCCCCTGCTCTGGACCATGTCAGATTTGAAAAGAAAGCAATCTCTCAGTGGAAATGATGGGATATTCTCCCCCCATGAAAATTTCATGTACTCTATGGACTCCAGAAGCAGAAAGCGATTAAATCTATGCCCCTATACCAAACTATCACACACATGATGTCATATGTGCTCACCACCACCAAGTAGCTACAGGACAATTCACATGGACAACTTGCTGTGAGAACTCACATGGGTGGGCGGGCGGGGGGCGGGGAGTGGAGAATGCAGAATGGTGGTGGCAGCCAGTGTCATTCCACTGTCACATACAACCCACTGCTAGAATGCTGTGCCAAGCTCCAGGCTGAAGAGGCCACCACCATCTCCCCACCACCAGCCCTGTCTACTGCCCTTGTTGTCCCCTGCCTCTTTGGCCCAGAGATCAGCAACAATGGCGGTGAGTATGAAAATGGGAAGACTCCAGACACTGCCCTATTCTATGCTCTGCCCATCTGCTCACCCACACACACCTGGCTTTCCCTCCATTGCCTGAGGCAAGTTGTCCCTTCAGCAACTTGGCCTGTTCTGTCCTTCTGTTGCTACAGGATAACTCTAAAATAGCCACTGACAACTGCATAGTCTAAAAGGATTTTTTTCCAATATCTTCTAAAAATCAAGAGCTGGCTCACAGCAAGGAAAAAAAAAGTATTGGACCCATTAATTAAAAATAAATATGAAACTTTGTTTATTGTGGAAAAAACATTTTCAAGTGAAAAGATTTTACAAAAATATAATATAATTATAGCATATGAATACAGATGTACAATTGAATGCACAACCATTTCTGCCTGATCTGCCTTGAAGCTTAAACAGTTGTAACAGTTTAAATCTGGTATAGTGCTTTCAATCAATCCTTGTTTACTTACAAGGTCTATATGCTGCATTAATCAACTGACTTCTCAATCCATAAATTGGATTAAATACATCCTAATCAAAAACTAAAACAAATATCATGTATTATAACCACCATATATAATCTGGGAGTCAATATTCCAAAACATACTGTAATTAAAAATAATTAGTCACTCAGGAATAGTCAAGGCAACTCTGTTTCAAATTTTATTGAAATAGCCATGTCTTTTAGAGACTTTCTGAAAGCCAGAAGAAAAGGGACTATCCAAATATCTACTATTCCAAAGGATGGGGCAGTGATTGAAAAAAATGAGTGGACCCTGTAGGAAACAAACTCTGATCAAAAGAACACATAAAGAGCCTAGGGTCCTAGATCTTACAAAGTAGACAAATGGAACTGAAGAAGGAAATCTTGCAAATATCCCGGCCCTGCAATGTTACATAAGAGAATCGGTGGGAATACTATTCTATTTTTAAATTTTAGTTAATGAAGTTTCTCAAACAAAAATAATTACATCAAATATTGTGCATTGCATTCTATCTTGTATTTTCTCAGAGAATGCAAGATTTTTTTAAATATTTCAACCACAGAAACCTGTGAAGTTCATTGGGCTATAAGAGAAACCAGCCAAGATCATCTAGGGCAGGGATCACCAACCTTTCGGACCTCAGGGACCACTAAATTCATAATTTTAAATCCTGTGGACCACTAATATATTTTTTAAAAGATAAATAGTATTTAGTGCAATATAAATATGCAAATCATTTTTCGGCGGACCACCAAAGTTTTCTCACAGACCAGTGGTCCACAGACCACCGCTGATCAGGAAACACCTTGGTTAAGTGGATTCCAACGTTAATGTCCCTAGGCTAGATCTAGCACCCTAGGTACTCTAGTACACAAGTAGTATAAAAAATTAAACCAGATTAATAATAACAGCTACATATTCAAATACAGAGTTATCAGGGTGTGAACTGTTTCATCCTGGACCAATTCTTCATGTGTGTGGAATATACACAATATATGGCTATAGGGAATGGAAGCAGCCTCCAAATGCATTTATATCCTTGCTTATTGAAAAGAAAAAGAAAAATACATTAAAGAAAATACAACTGACTCCAGTCAAATGGCAATCTTACCACATACCTTCAGTATTTTGGGATGGTACCAAAAAGATCTAGGTTTCAAGCTTCTAGCTGTGAAGGTGAAAGGCCTCATATATTCTTGCCGAATAACAAAAAAGCATTTTAATGTACCACAATCAACTCTCTCTACCATTTCCCCATTTTATGCATTCCTTTTTAAATAGATTTTCCTTTGGGTAAAAAGAACCCTATTTTTCAAGTATAAATACATTCAGCATACAAAAACAGCAGGAAATCAAAACACACAATGGATATTACAGAGCAAATAAGCACTGAGGTGAAACAAGAGACACAAAATATAGATTATAACTAACAACATCCTGACAGCTAGATCGACATCCCATTCCCCAAGGCTTTTATACTGAGATAAGACACAGAAAATGTACACTACAGAAACAAGCAAGTCTTTCATCAGCAGAAAAGACAGCCTGAATTATTTGAGACTTTTGCCTATTCTTTCACTGCTTTACATCTACTATAGGTTTTTAAAGAAAAATTATGGTCTGACATGGATTCAGAGACTGAAATGTCAGCATGTCATTTTGATGGATGTGGTAAATTCTATCAGTCAATCAATAATGTTTCAGTGGCAGCTACTGAAATCTAGAAATCATATGCCCTAAATAATTTATCATTGGTTTAGCTGATCTATCCTAAATGATGGTTCAGTAAACTACATCAAAAGAAACAGCCTAACCTCTTAATGGAATTTAAGCAGTTTTCACTAAATTACTACAGCCAGCAACACAAGACAGGGATTTTGTGAGGAAGATTCCAGATAGAGCAACGAGAACAGCAGAATATTAGAATAACAGAATTGGAAGGAGCTTTAGAGATCTAATTCAATCCTCTCTCAGGTAGGAAACCCTATACCAGCGATGGTGAACCTTTTTGTAAATTTGTGTGCAGCATGCGATAGTGCATCCGTGCGTGCCCCACCATCACAATGCAATGTGCCCCACCCACCTGCGCATGCACGAACAAATCCCCCCATTGCAGGGGGGAGTTTTCACCCTCCCCAGGCTCCAGAGGCTTTTCTCAAGCCTCTGGGAGGGCAAAAACAGCCTCCGCTGGGTTCTGGAGCATCTTTGGAGGCCGGAAACATGCCTGTTTCTGAACTTTTGGAAGTCCTGTTTTTCACCCTCCCAAGGCTCCGGAGACTTTTTTGAAACCTGCGGAGGTTGAAAATGCCCTCCCCTAGCCGTCTGGAAGTCCAAAAACCAGCTGGCTGGCGCGCGCATCCATTACTTCTTGTCCTGCCTTCAGGTGCTTTGGAGAATAGAAATATAATATAACCACAGTATGGCCTAACATAACTACAAAACATTAAGATTATGTGTTTGAAATTAGTCTGGATTCTGTCAGTGTTTAAGAGACTGAAATGACTCAGTATAGAAATTTCTTGGACAGATAACATAATAAAATGGATACAACTGAGGGAAGAGGAGCCAACGTCACAAATGTTACATTGTGCGGATTCGACTGTCCAAATCCGCCGATGACACTTTTGCCCCTGGATGATCCAGCAGGACCTAAACCGTCCTGAAGAGATGGTGACTGGGAATACAAGACCTTGCTGGTCGCAGGGACATCACAAAGTCCCTGATCGACCCAAGGGAAGCGCTTCCAACCAGCGACAAACAGGCAGCCGCCCCCCATGGCTGACATAGTTGGACATGGCTCCAGGAAGAGAGAAATTAAAGTGTTTCCACCTGGTGAGGTTTTTTTCTTTTCTTTTAGAAGATTGCCCTAAGAAACTCTTTACTTAAGCTTAATTAGTCCATTAAGCAAGAACAAAGCGGTGTATTTAATCCCTATTGAACTGCCTTAGAAAATCTTTTGCTCTTGCCTGTAATCTTTTGTGGATTGAGTGATTGCAATGCTTCCGTTTTTTCCCGCTTGAGGTGAAGGGATCTTTTTTTCTCTATTTCCCTTTACTACTTAACTTTCTTGGCTTAAATTAAAACTCTTTTTACTTAAATAAATTTCTTCTTCTACTTGTTACAATATTATATTAAAGATACTTAAGGAAAGAGGTTTTAAAAGAGTCGAATCTGCCACTTGGAAGCCCAAGTCTGAAGCTTTTTTTCCTTTGCTGTTGTAACAATATTTCTTTTGTTCACTCTTATGTGACTATACTGACTGTGCAACAGAAGGGTTTGGAACATCTCTTTAAAACCTGATAAAGACCAAGGTCACAAATAGTGGTGTGTGGAAAATATTTTGACAAGAATCGGAAAAGGAAAGAAAAACTTTAGAACCCTTCTTCTTTGAAAACCATAAAAGAACATTTATCTAAAATAAAAATAGATATATTCTTCAAAATCTGTGACAGGCTAGAGTGGCAGATAGTACCAAATTCTTCTTCTTGCTTTTTCTTTATATTTTTCCTTACTCTAAAAAAGGGAGCAATACTCAGATGAAGAAAACTTGTTAATTCAAAACATTTTGGCTAGACTTCAAAACATCTCAGAAGGACTTGAGAGATTTGACAAGAAATGGGACAGACTATGGGGTATCACAAAAAAAGATGATGGGGTTACAGCCCCAGAAATTAAAGAAGTGAATGAAAATACAGAAAACAAAGATAAGAACTAAGATGAACTTATAAATGAGTAAACGTGAGTGAAAGTGGATAGAAGGGAAGCTGGAAAAGTGAATTTGATAATTTGGTGTTCCACCCCAAACTCCAAGATGCAGGAGAAAAAGAAAGAGCGAAAAAGATGGAGTTAATAAGACAAATCTCTTCAGAAACAAACCTGATAACCAAAGTTAAGCTTACATTAATAACCACTCAAGGGCAACAAAACCACATGAGAGATCATTTAAGCTTCAAAGTGCGGAGAGAAGTCTTAAACCCTGGAAAGGTTCTGGATACAGAATTGACACAACAACTGGCAAGAGATGAAAGACTATTTTGTTACTGGAAAGATACTGGTTAATAATGCCAATTGATGGAAAAAAGCTAGTTAATTTTTGATGATTATTAAGTAGAGTTTTTAGTACCTTATAGACTGTTTTAGATTACCATTGAATGTTTATCCATTAACATAAATTTACTATGATACTAATAGAGAAATAATAACCCTAGTTAGGATAAATAACCAGGCCATAGAAATGCTAATGTACATTCTGGGTGATTGTCAAGTAGAAATGTTAATATCTCTTAGATTGTCTTAGATGTCTAATGTTTATTTTCTTAGCATGTAATTAACTAATTTGGGATTGAGGGAAAAGTCCTATAAATCTTATTAATAAACCATTGTTTAAAGACAGTTATAAAGTTATAATATTGTGTGGGTCTGGAGAGGAGAGGTGAGATAATCAGTAAATAACCTTTAGTTAACTACAATAATAACAATGAAATGTTAATGGACAATATTTAATGATACATACAGGTGTGTTACGGAGGGGAGGGGAATGCTTAGATATCTTACTTAACCGAATTAATTTTAGAACATGTCATAAAGGTGCAATGGTATTGGCGATCTATTGAAATTGCAAATGAACGCCAGTAGATGGTTGTGTCTTCTAATATAAATGATTCTAGATAAAAACATGTTTAAACAATGGTAACCAAATGAGAATTATGGTACAGGAATAGTAAAATACATAACTTTTCTTTCTTGACTTAAAATGTACAACATGATTTGAATGAAGTATATGTAAGGACTGTGGAAGAAATGCACGGAATATATTTGTAACCAATCGATACGATTTCAACAAGATGTAACGAAAGATGATTATTTTTTCTTATTTTTTTGTTTAACTAAAACAATAAAAAGTTTTCTCAAAAAAAATAAAAATAAAATGGATACAACTGTCCCCATGTTGACTCAACAGAAAAAAAAAGTTTACTGCATATTTGGTTATACGATCCATTGCCCCAGAGGGATATAACATATCATATGAAAACTTTCACAGTAGTCTCCAAGATGGGACGTATTATATAAATCATTGCATATTAAATTTATATTTCAAATTCCTAATGCATGGAATAACTAGCTCTAAGAAATGTTTTCTTGCTTGCCTTGTCCTCTAAGTCTCCAGGACAGTTTCATCAACATGATGCCCTCCAAAAATGTTGGGGTTATATATTTCAAATTTCCAGGTAAGGAAATCAAGGAATTGTAGTTGAATCATGCCTACCAAATACAAGCCTAAGCAAGGATGGTCCAATCAGTATCTCTTCAGTGAATATCAATAATTCAGTGATTTGATATTGGGAACTTTTTCAAGCCACTGACTTTTTCAAATCAACTTTTTTAAACCATAGCAAGATATTGTCTTTGGGCTACTAAAAGGAGAATGCTATACTTTCTAAAAACAGAATCTCTGTAATCAGAAAACAAAGGCATGTTCAGATAAATATAAAACATATCAGATGTTACTACAGAAAATACATTGAAGGGCTCTAGTAGTCAGGGACTGTTATTTGAGTACTTATTCAGTTGTACAGAGAAAACCCCAGATGAACAGCATAATAAAAAGGAAGCATAATTTTAAAAGTAACTAAGCTAACATAAACATGTTAATGAATTACCACTTTGTTGTCACATTTTAACTTGACCAAGGTAAGATTTATTACAGTAAAATCTATAACTGTAAAATGTATGACTCATGGTCAAGAATATATGCAATATCTCAGCTTTGTAAATTCAGATGTAGACTTTTCATTTAGTACATTGTTTTATGAGGGTTTATTATGTACATAGAAGTATTATTTTAATTACCAAGAATCAAATATACCAAATGCAATGCAAACAAGAGAAACCAGCTCTGAAGAACTATAGTGACAACATCAGCTTTTATGGAATTCACACCATATAATAGTGATTTTCCTGGCCCAAGTGCAAAAAAGAAACTTCACTTCCCCTTATAATTCTATAAATATAAAACTTACCTGAGTACCAGTGGTGGGTTGCAGGCAGTACGCCCCGGTACAGGTGTACCGGAGCCTGCCCGGTGCACTGGGTACCATTCTGGTATGGTGCTCCGGAGGGACCACCCACCCGCACTCCTTACATCTTTAAAGTCTTTGGCACCTCCACCAAGCAGTTGGAGCGTCGCAGAGGCATCACTGGATGGTAGGACGCATGTGCGCGCTGTGTGCGTCCATGTGGATGACACCAGGCCCCTTCCAACCGTTCCAGTTGGAACGGGATCTGGAACCGACTACTGCTGAGTACTAAATATTATATGTATTATATAACCTATTCCTTGTTAAAAGATTCTTCTCCATACATTTCAATAGCAATTGCTTTCACCATAGATTTGATCTGGATATAGAAGTTCAGGTTCAAAGTTTAACTGTGATGCTCACTACATAACCTTGGAGCCCCAGATGACTGAACCAATTCACAAAGCAACTGATTGAAAGTCAGTTCTGAATATTAATTGATAAGATGGTGACAAGCTGATGAAAAGTATCTCTTATATTCAACAGCAGCAAGAATCTACAGTTTAAGAGTATAGAGCAATATTTGAAGAAGAAATGCTAGAACAGGGGTGTCCAACTCGATTTCATTGAGGGCCACAACAGGGTTGTGTTTGACCTCGGCATGGGGTTGGCGGTGGCCAGAGTGGGCTTTGCCTGCTCAATGTCACTCATGTTGGGGGCTCCTGTGGCAGCCCAAGCACTCTGCCAGCGAAAACCGGCTCCTGGGTTCCACTTCCGGCTGTGAAGGCCTCCTGCAACCCGCTACCAGTGAAAACGGTTTCACTGGCAGAGGGTTGTAGGAGGCCATCACAGCCAGAAACAGAGCTTGGCAGTCCGTTTTTACTGGTAGAGGGACCATGGGCCAGTCCCTCACTGTTCCCTCACTGTTTCCAGGGTGGCCCCGAGAGCCAGATCTAAGCACCCCACGGGACTTGAGTTTGACACCCCTGTGTTAGAACAATTAGATCAATATCCACTTAGCCCTGAAAAGGAAGAGAGGATGTGAAAGAAATTCAAGGGACTCCTTCTTTGAGCCTCCTTAGTATAAGACTGGTTAGATGGAAAGTCTGTCAAGCTTTCAAGATTCTGTTATTATATCCTACAACAATAAGAGTTCCAGTAGTTCTTGTGATGTCTTTTTCCTGACCTGACCTGAACAGCTGTTTGGCTTTACTGGATATCTCATAAAAAGCAAAGTCAAGTTCAGCTCCTTTAAATTAATCTCTGTCACTGGTAACTTTATAAACATATCCATATGCTTTTTTTAAAGCAACAATAAAGCACTCATTTGCCATTGCCACCTTTTGAGATATTTTACCACCCTGTAATTCCTAGATGAGCCAATCTAAGTACAAATGAGAACTGCACTTGCAAAGCCTTTTTTTAAAGATAAGCCACATTGAACCAGATGCTATCATCTGCCTCTTAATAGAAGCTAACTAATTATTGCTGGATAGATGTTACAACTAACATAACATTAAAATGTATTCTACCTAGCTCCAGTCCTGAGGCTGTATCTTTTGTTTTCTATAGAAGCAGAGATGTGACAAAGTAATATGGATTTGGTAACCCTTTTTCATTTATGGTTCATAGCTTAATATTGTAGGAATAATACTAGCAAGTATCATTCATTTTTTAGGTTCAACTGATACCATTTTAATCAGCTTCAGCATTTACAATGTGCATATATTTCTGACAAACACTATGTTTGTGGGCCATTTCCTTAGCAGGTAAGATTATATTCTATGTCACAAAACTTTACATTATTTAATCTGCAATAATAAATTATTTTTCATAATACATTCAGCATTTTCTTTGTATCTTGTGCCAAATGACTTGCTAGGTCTTCAGGCACAAATTACAGACCTTATAAAATTTTGCTATTTAAAACAAATGTCAATATGCTCTTAAGTATTATATTTGGGGGTCTAATACCCACCCCCCCAAATGCTGGTCTTTCTGGATGCCAGATGTTTGTTCACTGTACAAAATTGTTTCAAATAACTTGCCATTTAATCTTTGTGGAATCTGTTACATCTCTTATTTGAAGAAATTTAAGAAACTTTTTCAAGACATTTATTTTATTGAGACAGAGAATTTCTTTAAGACACTAATTCTGTTAATTCCTATAATTGTTTTATCCTTCACATTGTTTTCTAACTTCATAAATATGATTTTATCCTGCAGTTACCAACCAGACATGCCTTTATATATAATAAAAGAAATGGGAGTCTTTTGCTGCTAATAATAGTAATGCAATATCAATAATCAGTAGGACAGTTTAAAGGTTTGCCTTTACAGATTTGAATTACTGAATTATTCAAATAATTTTGTTTTTGGTTGTTACTTCTATATATGAGGTGCATATTAAAGTAAAGAGAAGTTTGGCAACGTTCCCCAGTATTGTACACTGTATTCCAATAATGAATTGGAATTGGAATTGGAATTGATTTTATTTGTAGGCCGCCCTTTTCCCTGAGGGGACTCAGGGCGGCTCACAGAAACCAGGGAGAGGGGAATACAATACAATACAGTACTAAGACGACAACACATAATAAAATAATACGCAACATGCATACAACATTCGGGCGGGGTAATGGTCCTTATCCCCAGGCCTGACGGGCGAGCCAGTTCTTCAAGGCTGTGCGGAAGGCCTGGACGGTGGTGAGGGTACGGATCTCTACGGGGAGTTCGTTCCAAAGGGTCGGGGCCGCTACTGAGAAGGCCCTCCTCCTTGTGGTTGCCAGCCGACATTGGCTGGCCGATGGGATGCGGAGGAGGCCCAACCTATGAGATCTTATAGGCCGTAGGGAGGTAATTGGCAGAAGGCGGTCTCTCAAGTATCCAGATCCACTGCCATGTAGGGCTTTATGGGTGGTCAATAGCACCTTGAAGCGCATCCGGAGATCGACAGGTAGCCAGCGCAGCTCGCGGAGGATAGGTGTAATGCGGGTGAATCGGGGTGCACCCGCGATCACTCGCGCGGCTGCGTTCTGTACTAGCTGAAGTCGCCGGATGTTCCTCAAGGGCAGCCCCATGTAGAGCACATTGCAGTATTCCAGCCTAGAGATCACGAGGGCCCGAGTGACTGTTGTGAGAGCCTCCCGGTTCAGGTAGGGTCGCAACTGGCGCACCAGGCGTACCTGGGCGAATGCCCCCCTGGTCACAGCTGCTATATGATGGTCGAATGACAGCTGTGGATCCAGGAGGACTCCCAAGTTGCGAACCCTCTCTGAGGGGTGTAGAATTTGACCCCCCAGCCTGAGTGTTGGATTAATGGCCGAATTTTTGGGAGGAAAACACAACAGCCACTCGGTCTTTTCTGGGTTGAGCACAAGCTTGTTAATCCTCATCCAGTCCATGACGGCTTCGAGTCCCCGGTCCATTACGTCAACCGCTTCATTGATTTGGCACGGGGCGGACAGATACAATTGAGTATCGTCCGCATATTGATGGTATCTAATCCCGTGCCTACGGATGATCTCTCCCAGCGGTTTCATGTAAATGTTAAATAGTAGGGGGGATAAGACCGAACCCTGCGGCACCCCATATTTTAGGGGCCTTGGGGACGATCTCTGCCCTCCTACTAACACCGACTGCGACCTGTCCGAGAGGTAGGAGGAGAACCACCGTAACACGGTGCCTCCCACTCCCACCTCCCGCAGTCTTCGCAGAAGGATACCATGGTCGATGGTATCGAAAGCCGCTGAGAGGTCAAGGAGGACCAGGATGGAGGGATGTCCTTCATCTCTGGCTCTCCAGAGATCATCCATCAATGCGACCAAGGCGGTTTCAGTGCTGTAACCGGGTCTGAAGCCTGACTGGAAGGGGTCTAGATAGTCTGCTTCCTCCAAGGACCGTTGGAGCTGGAAGGCCACCACCTTCTCAACAACCTTCCCCAGAAGGTTCTGAAATGGTCCTTTGTGCTGTACTTGAAAGAGTCTGCACTTGATTATATTTTCATATTTGAAGCAAAATGTGAACATCCCAGCTTGTACAGGTGCAAGATCTGTCTTTGTTTTATTCTCTGACAATCTGTCAGCCAACCAATGCTTCAAATGGCTGTGGATGAAAAATAAATATGCTGCATTATTAGAAACTGTAAACCTCTCAGTTCTGCTGATGACTTACTCAGCAGATATGCAACCATGTATTTTATCAGAATATTTAGTGTCACCATGATAAATTTAAGTAGAGAGGGAGAGGGAGAGAGAAGTTTCTCTGGTAAAAAGACCACAGAGAGAGAACTAAATAGGCCATGGCTTAGAAAACGAAGAGAGGATAAAAATTGCTTGGAGGCACTTTAAAGCACTTACATCTTTACTCCATCAATAGAGCAATCTCTCAGCTTTCAAAACAAAAACAAAACCAACCTTAAAAAGCCATCTATAGCCAGATATGAAATCATAGCTGTTCCTGAGCTTGTCCGTTTGTCCTTGTCCTTAAAAAAGATTATATAGTACGAGATCAGCACGTAACATAAGGATCCAGATAGGGAGAGATAAACTCCATTTGAAGTAAATGCTCATTTACTGGACATAGCTACTGTATTGCTAGATTACATGTTACATACATTCTGGGGGGGAGGGGACAAAAGAAACCCCACATCTTAAATTAAACAAAATGTTCCACTGGAATTTTATGCATTCATAAAACCTACAGCTTATATTTTGCATATCTGTTTTTGAGCTGAAAACTGTATCACAAAACTCGGAGAAGTCTGCAACCAAGCCATAAATGTATGTCAAACTTCAGAATGTGTGAATTGGTTTAAAAATGGGACTACCTGAAACTTTTTTTCACACATAGGACAACTCCTATGTCTCTTTTCAGTAAATCTTTTGCTGGAGGAAAAAAGATCAGAGTGCCTCTGAACATATGTAGACTAATTACTGAATAATTACAGGATTCTTCAACCCTTGGTTCAAACATTTGGCTTTTAATGCCATTTGTTTTCTTTTGCTATTGAATTTGGAAATCCATCAAGGGAAGATTAGCTCAAAAAAAAAGTTTCACAGAAATGAATGCAACATTTTCATTTTGTTTTTACAAGACCAAAACCAGAATGGACTTCATTCAGGATACAGGTACTTTAAAAAGTACCAAGCTGTTTTCCTGTCAGGAGCATAATTTAAGGCAGTGAGGGAACTTTGGGTCTGGGAACGGGGATTCAGAAATTCTTGTTGATCTAACATAGTGGTTCTCAAACATGTTGATCTCAAGGACCACTTTAGATTCTTAAAAACAATTGAGAACCCAAAGACCCCAAGACCTTTGATGTATTTGGCTTATACCTACTGAAATTTACTGTACTAGAGATTAAAACTAAAACATTTTAAAACATGTATGTATGTATGTATGTTTGTTTGTATGTATGTATGTATGTATGTATGTATGTATGTATGTATGTATGTATGTATTCTTTTGTTTGTTTGTTTGACTTCACAAAATCCCTAAAAGGGACTTAGGGATTTCCATGGGTCCCCTGACTATACTCTGGTGACCTTACCTATCCAGAGATAAACTAGTGGAACTGTATCTACCTACCTGGAGTAAAGAATCTCTTATGTATTATGGGGAGAGGATTCCAAACCATCTTGTTTTTAGAATGGCAAATCACAAGAAGTTTTGTGGGGAGAATCACCGCTAAAATAAAGTGATATATGCCATGGACTCAATTTTGCCTCTTGGTGCTAAATAGATATTTTCCAAGATAATCTTTCCTCAACCTGATTATTCAGTCTTCCAACATTGCACCCACTGCCAATTGAGTCTATCCTTCTTACTGGCCATCCTCTTCTCTTTCCTTCTACCAACACATGTGCATATAAGGTGCATTTTATCTCCATTCAATCACATGTGAAGTTTTCTCACTGAATACTCAATTTATAATATTTACTATTCTAAAATAAATTTAGAATAGAAACTTCTCTTATTTACTAAATTTTGATGGTATTAGTGATATTCTTGCTGATTCCAATAAGGTAACTACTGTGAAATCCAAAGTACTGTCACAAAAATAGCACCAACCCTTTCCTTTCTAAA
Source organism: Thamnophis sirtalis (assembly GCF_051295495.1). Classification (NCBI taxonomy): domain Eukaryota; kingdom Metazoa; phylum Chordata; class Lepidosauria; order Squamata; family Natricidae; genus Thamnophis; species Thamnophis sirtalis. Next base: position 155,132,771 of record NW_028261382.1, read on the forward strand.
ATACAAAATATACAAAACACAAGATTATGTGGTCTTCACTTAATGACCACTAGTTCAATGACCATTCAAAATTCCATGGCGCTGAATAAGTGGTAGTTATGACTGGTCCTCGGAACTTTGGCCATCACAGCCTCCTGGTGGTTGCCCTTTCTGATCTACTTTGCTGGTTCTGACAAGCAAAGCCAGTAGGGAAACCAGGAGGAGATTGCACAAGGTGACCGTGTGACATTCTTGCTTCATAACCCATGGTGATTTCCTTAATGATGACAACCAGGAATATTGGAATTACCATTGCTAAGTGGTGTGATCAAATGATGTCATTTTACAATTCTGTCACTTAGCAATGGCAATTCTGGTCAATTGCTGTTATTAACCAATGACAACATTCCTGTTAGAGCAAATTCTAGCAAATCCACACAAAAATCATGTCAGCTTAAAATATGACTTTTTTTTTTACAAAACAATACAACAATACTTTTTGTTATGGTTTAAAACGCAGTAAAATATTTATACTTCTTCCTTGAAATAGTTATCACCTTTCTCTTGGATCAAACAAAAATTGGAAAGTAGAAAATTGAAGGCCTTATTCTGTAGATTGTGCTCAGTTAGAACAGTTTAGTAATTAAGCTGTGAAAAGACATTAGGCTATTTTTGTATTAAGAATTAATCCCACCAATCAGTTTTAAAGTTAAGTCCTGATTTAGGAAGAGCATCTCTTCCAAGAGAAAATGGTGGCTAAAAATAAATAAAGCTCTTTGATTTCCACTTGGGAAAATATAAATAATTTATTATTTGCTATTTAAAATGTTATCTTTTACAGAAGTATTTAATACATGAATGGAAGAGACCTGAAACAATTACCATTTCCCCAATATTCAATATATCATTTGCAAAGCAGATCTATTATAAGTGTACTTTACAAAAGATTCTCAAAATAAAACAACCTGAATATTTCAATTGGAAAGTCTATATTTAGAAAGTAGTATACAAACATAATGTTTTTTGTACACTGAACACAAAGATATAAAAATGAGGCAAATAATATTGATTAGAAAGGGTTATGTGAACATTATCATATGTAAGAGATGCCTTTCAAATGCTCTGCTTAAAGTGGGGCAAAAAAATATTTAGTCAGCCACCAATTGTGCAAGTTCTCCCACTTAAAAAGATGAGAGAGGCCTTTAATTGGCATCATAGGTAGACCTCAACTATGAGAGACAAAATGAGAAAACAAATCCAATCACATTGTCTAATTTGGAAAGAATTTTTTTGCAAATTATAGTAGAAAATAAGTATTTGCTCAATATCAAAAGTTCATCTCAATACTTTGTTATATATCCTTTGTTGGCAATGACATAGATCAAACGTTTTCTGTAAGTCTTCATAAGGTTGGCACACATTGTTGCTGGTATGTTGGCCCATTCCTCCATGCAGATGTTCTCTAGAGCAGTGATGTTTTGGGGCTGTTGCTGGGCAACACGGACTTTCAACTACCTCCAAAGGTTTTCTATGGGGTTGAGATCTGCAGACTGGCTAGGCCACTCCAGGACCTTGAAATGCTTCTTATGAAGCCACTCCTTCGTTGCCCAGGCGGAGTGTTTGGGATCATTGTCATGCTGAAAGACCCAGCCACATTTCATCTTCAATGCCCTTGCTGATGGAAGGAGGTTTGCACTCAAAATCTCATGATACATGGCCCCGTTCATTCTTTCCTGTACACGGATCAATCATCCTGGTCCCTTTGCAGAAAAACAGCCTCAAAGCATGATGTTGCCACCCCCGTGCTTCACAGTAGGTATGGTGTTCTTTGGATGCAACTCAGCATTCTCTCTCCTCCAAACACGACGAGTTGTGTTTCTACCAAACAGTTCTACTTTGGTTTCATCTGACCATATGACATTCTCCCAATCCTCTTCTGGATCATCCAAATGCTCTCTAGCAAACTTCAGACGGGTCCAAACATGTACTGGCTTAAGCAGGGGGACACGTCTGGCACTGCAGGATCTGAGTCCCTGGCGGCGTAGTGTGTTACTGATAGTAGCCTTTTTTACATTGGTCCCAGCTCTCTACAGGTCATTCACTAGGTTCCCCCGTGTGGTTCTGGGATTTTTGCTCACCGTTCTTGTGAACATTTTGACCACGGGGTGAGATCTTGCGTGGAGCCCCACAAGGGAAATTATCAGTGGTCTTGTATGTCTTCCATTTTCTAATTATTGCTCCCACAGTTGATTTCTTCACACCAAGCTGCTTGCCTATTGCAGATTCAGTCTTCCCAGCCTGGTGCAGGTCTACAATTTTGTTTCTGGTGTCCTTTGACAGCTCTTTGGTCTTCACCATAGTGGAGTTTGGAATGTGACTGTTTGAGGTTGTGGACAGGTGTCTTTTATACTGCTAACAAGTTCAAACAGGTGCCATTAATACAGGTAATGATTGGAGGACAGAGGAGCATCTTAAAGAAGAAGTTACAGGTCTGTGAGAGCCAGAAATCGTGCTTGTTTGTAGGTGACCAAATACTTATTTTCCACATAATTTGCAAAAGAAAATCTTTCCAAATCAGACAATGTGATTGTCTGGATTTGTTTTCTCATTTTGTCTCTCATAGTTGAGGTCTACCTATGATGTCAATTACAGGCCTCTCTCATCTTTTTAAGTGGGAGAACTTGCACAATTGGTGGCTGACTAAATACTTTTTTGCCCTACTGTATATCACAGATACATATTGGCAAAGATTAATGACATATACAATCCAGATTGCCTGTTCTACACAGATGTATTCCATGAGGCATGGATATGGCCAACATTTTTAATCAATCCATTCATTTCTAAATATATATATATATTATCCTTAAAGTCTACTTCATCAAGAGAGTTGTTACCGGGCTATCAAAAATGTGTTTATTTATTCAGGAAAATATGTGTTCTCATCTACAATAGGAATAACACTGTGTTTAAAATTTTAAATTCCATAAGATAGCATAAAGCCTTCTTGTTATTGCAAAATGTTATCAATATTTTTGATTGCAGAGTTTCCTGGCAGTTCATTCATTTTTCATGATTGTTTGTTAATATATGTTCTGTTTCTAAGAGAGTTTATAGAAGTGATGCTCTAAGCTGTAAACAATCTTTTTAGTCTTAATTTTAAATATGATTTAAAAATTGCAGCATTTAGCATTATTTATGCCAAGATGTCTAACTACATTTATATATTTTTTAAATTAACAATGTCTTTTATAAAGTACAGAACATCTTCCACTATATCTTTTCAGTGGTTATACTGTAATTATACTCTAATACTTATGCATCTTTTAATGCCTATAAATCCAAGAGCATAACATATGTTAGAATTATAACAAAAGCACATTTTAAAAGAATAACAAATATTAACACAATGCAATAGTCAAAGCTTTTAAAAGTAAATGTTAGATACATTTTCATATGTCAGAGATCAATTTTAACAAGATATTAGACAACCTGTTCCCATTGTACATTCATTTAGAGTTATTTATTTTGCTAAAACAGAGAAACAGAATGATCACAGGTGAACAAAAAGCAATGGGAGCAGGAGTGACTTCTGACTTCCTGCCAACTTCCCCATTGAGTTTGTTGGTGGGAAATTGGTAGGAAGCATCAGAAATCTCCCTTCTCCTTCCCTTCCTCCTCTCTCAGACTTACTTTTTTTTCTTCCTTCTTAGGTACCACACCTCCATTCTTCCTCCCTCACTCTCTCTCTAAAATCCCTGCCAGCTTCCACATTCACTTTGCTATGGTAAGTGTTCAGGGAGAAAATCAGTGGGAAAGCCAGCAAGAAGTTGCAGGTTCAAGGCCAGCAGAAGGTAAGTGGCTGCTACAGGTGTGAGAGGGAACAAGGGAGCGTGCTGAGATGTGGGGATCAGGAAGCTTGTGTGGATGTGCACAATTACCCTAACAATTTCAATATGATGTATATATTGTCTCTTCCAAGTGAGTTCACTTTTCTTAATCAATATGTCAACCCTGTTTTAAAGTTGTTAAACTAATGACTATCAGTACATACAATTCAGTTTATAAGAATAATAATTCCATGATTATACAACTGAGAATGTCACTGCCTATGAACATTTATATCACTTGTGTTCTTCTAAATACGTTGCAAATCTAATCAGCAAGTCACATTATTTTCACTTTAAAAATAATTTATTTACCCCTACAGGTAGTTGTCAACTGTTGAGGACTATTGGAATTATGCTTATAAGTTATTGCAGCAGTTAAGTGGTCACCAAGTGACTAGATCCAATTTTACTATTTTTTTTTTGCAGTGGTTGTTAAGTGAACACTGCAGTTCTTAAACCAATCCATTAAGAAGCAAAAATAAGCAAAAATATCAAAAAGCATGGTCCAAGGATTGCAAACTGCCCTAAAGGTAAGCTGATTGCCAAGCACCCAAAATGCAGTCCTGGGACCATTGTGACCATGAGGTGTATGTACAGCCATCAGAACTTCAAAATTGGATTGGAAGACCTTTGGAAGGGTTCTGTTGTAACCTTGAAAAGTCACTTAGTGACCATTCGCAAGTGGCTACTACAGGTTTTTAGGAGTAAAATATTAAATACCTTTTAACTGGCACAACTTTTTGATGGATTTTTTTCTTTTCTAAAAAATGTAATTATGGCTCAAACATTGAGTAAAAATATACTACTGTATGCTCCCATATTCAAACATTATAAAATAATATTGGGAAATTATTCTTATTATATTATCGTACTGTTTAACATCCCATTTGCACATTAGATGACATACATTTATTTTAAATATTTGCTAAACTAATTAATTAAAGGAATATAAAGAAACATAAAGAGGTACTGGTATTTAGCATTCCTAAATGCTGTAAGTCCTCTGCAGGTAAGAGAAAAGAACTTCTTCTGCACTTGAATATTTTTATTTATTTTACTTACTTGTATCCCGCCTTTATTATTTTTACAAATAACTTATGGTGACGAACACATTCAACATACCTTCCTCCTATTTTCCCCACAACAACAACAACCCTGTGAGAGGAGTTGGGCTGAGAGAGATTGACTGGCCCAAAGTCACTCAGCAGGCTTCAAGTCTTAAGATGAGACTAGAAGTGGTGATCTCTCAGTTTTTAGTCTGGTACCTTAATCACCACACCAGTGGTGGGTTTCTAACTGGTTTACTACCGGTTCGCTGAGAGAGCATTTTGCACCCGTGCAAAAGTTTTTGCTAACCTCCATGCACAATGGACAGGGAATATGGTGAGCCTAAGACAAGCTCTGGGAGCAAGATGTTAAAGGTTGCTTGTGGTGCAATTGGGAAAATAGCCTTTAATATCTTCTGATCCATGCCTCACAAAAAGGAGGAGGGGAGCCTGTACCTTCAACAGGGAGCAACTTGGGGGGTTTAAAAAAAACATTTAAATGGGACTTACTGAATTCTTTTTTCTTTCTTTTTCTTTTAACACCCATGGATGTAGGAGGCATCTTATTTTTTATGTATAATGAAGTAACGTGTTGCATTTCTATGCATGTGGAGATTTCTGCTGTTCCTCAATGTCACAACTGTGTGTCTTTGTGTGTATGTTTATACTGGGAAGCCCAGGGTTGTCTGCATATACGCGACAAAGAAGAAGGAGAAAGAGAGCTTAGAAAGGAGCAATCCCCAATATTTCAAGCCAATTGCCTCTCCCAATGAGATGCTCTGGGACACCTTTTTCTATGCTGCTCCTGGGCAGCTGATCGCCATTTTCAAACTTGATCTTCCTTTTTCTCCTCACCCACCAAATCTAAATGCGTTCTATTCAGATTTCAGAAAATTACCCTGTTAACAGGCAGACAGATGGGCAAAGACCCAAGGCCTTTTGCATTATTTTTTTTCCAACATTCCACTGAGTTGGAAAGAATAAAGAAAAAAAAAACTAACCCAAACCGCTTGGTATCCCCTGCTAAGGGAAGGAGAAAACAAAACCCTTGTTGGTTTCACTCCAGCTCCTTCTAAGTGCCAAATCATTGCAAGGATCTACGAAAAGTCAAAACAGTGAAATCAGCAGGGTGCTCTGCATTTGTCTGGCCATGAGGTGGGGAGGGGGGGGGAGAGAACCTGTTCTTTTTTCTTTCTTTCTTTCCAGTCGCTGTGGAGTAGAGCTTTCCTTTTAAGGACCGTAAGCAGAATTTGTTAAGGTCAGATGAGAGGAGATTGTCCCCAATGGGAAAAAAACAGAAGCCCAAAAGACCTTCAGAACCACAAACAAACAAAAAGTAAGCTTGGGAAATATTGGATATATCATAACTGAAATAGAAATAAATCAGTTTGGCTGCTCATCACAGAAGAATATGTGCAAAGACAGAGGTACAAAGACCTCATGTAGAAGTACCATATATCCTTACGTTACTCTGGTTTATTTTGCCCTTAGAATACTCATACACAGCTGAAAATCCAACATCTACCCCAGTGTACTACTATCTCTTGCTTGTGGTTTATACCATTTCTACCTACTAGCCATGCCACATGGTACAAATATATCCTGTAATAGAATACAGTAGTCTTACCACATACTGCGTAATATTTTATTTAACCCTAAAGTTACCACCTAGACCAGCGTGTTTCAACCTTGAAGCATCTGGATATATACACTTCATCTCCAGGATCTAAGCAACAGCGATGATTTCAGGAATGGAAGCCCTCAAATTATGCAAACGTCTATTTGTTTATATCTGTCAATGGTCCAACCAGCTGTACAAAATCGTGCAACTTTTTCAATCTATAACTTTTTACAAAAAATATTTAACTTCCAGAAAGGAATGAATTTCTTCAAAAGTATATAATGTGTGTACAAGTAGTTCACAAATAATTCTGAAGTTCCTATCATGGTTAAAAGAATAGCACTCTCTGGAGATGGATTGCTTTTGTGCTTTAATCCATATAGCTGACTACATCTCACATGTGGTCTCCAAGAGAGCAGACAAATAGATTGAAGCCATGAATTATTCATACTCAATCATCAAGAGGTACATTGAACAACATATCAGCATGAGAGGGTTTTTAAAAAACAGTATAAAGGTCAAAGAGAAGAAGTAGAAAACATAAAATTGATTATCAAAAGTACGCATCAACAAATGTGTATCTCACAAAGCATACAGTTAAATTTACTATGTAAAATTATAAAAACTCACTAACCTTTGTGATTGTTTCCTGCATTTAATCAACTGAAACCAAACACAAAGCTAAAAGCTATTTATACTGCTCCTTTCAATAATAACCCAAACCTCCAATTTTTTAACAAAGCACCGGATTTTTTTTGCCAACAGCGTCATCTATGGTACCTTATTATTCATGTGTATTTTTTCCTCTCCCACACAACTACAAAACTTTTATTCTGAGATCATTCAGGACAGCCTAAAACAGTACAAATCTGTTAGAAAATGTTACCCATTACCCTGAGGAAAGTTAGGGATTGCATATTATTGCAACATGCCCTACATGGAGCTGCCCTTGAAGACTATGTTGAAGCCGTGTTGGTTCAAAAACAGTGGTGTAAGCAGTTAAAGATGTACTTAAAGTACACCCATGTTACATTTTTTTTCCATGAGTTGCACTGGCTTCCACTGGACTTCCAAGTGGAATTCAAGATACTGGTTCTTGTCTATAACGGTCTTCAAGGAATGGGCCCTAGTTATCAGGTCCACATCTTTCCTATCTGTCTACTAGGTCCATAATTCTTCTTTCACTCAGTTTAATAATGTCATCTTATAGAGTCAAAGAAATGTACCTTTTCTGTCACAGAACCTGCCCTCTGGAACCCCATGTCCTTTAAGAATGGATTAGTCTTAACTATGCCAATATTTCACAAAGCATTGAAATCCTCAATTTGTTCCAGGACTTGGGGGTCAGGACTTAGATAAGCCAGCAGGTGTTGTTGTTCTGTTTGAGTTTAACTTCATTGACTACACAGGTCTGCGACTAAAAAGCTGTTTGATTATTTTCATCTAATTTCCATGTATTTTGGTGTGCTGAAAACAAATAAAATATTTAAAAAACTCCTAGACACCATGATTTGCCACAACATGCTGCTCTCTCCTGCATGCCACACTTGTGCACGAATCATCATCAGGTTCCTGGTTCTAGGGTGTTCACACTTTTTCATCGCAATTCATGTTAGCTCGTCATTCTTCAACCATTATGTTATGGCTCTGCGAAAGTGTATTAATTCGCCAGAGAGTTTCATCTGTGGTGAATATACAGTATTGAAGCAATAGCAGAATATTACAGACTTTGTGAAAAAGTATACTTTGCATACTTTGGACTAAAAATTGGAGATCAAGATAAAGTTTGGGTGCCTCATAAAATGTGCAAATGGTGTGTTGAGGACCTCTGAAACTGGTTCAAGGGTAAGAAAAAATATTTCCGTTATGGACTTCCATGGTATGGCAAAAGCAAAAGAACCATAGTGATGACTGTTACTTTTGTTTATGTGATGTAAAAGGGTTTAATTCCAAATGGAAGCATTCCATTTCATACCCCAATCTTCACTCAGCAATTTGTCCCATCCCCCATGGCACAGATATACTAGTACCCAAGCCCTCTGCTACCTTGGAAGAGATACCTAACTCCAATGAAGGTGAAGTCATACCTGAACCGGATGACGAATCAAGTTCTGACTTTGAAGATGATACAAGACCAAGACTGTTTTCTCAGGAGGAGATGAATGATTTGGTAAGAGACTTGAATCTTCCTAAAGATGCCGCTGAGTTACTCGGATCAAGGCTGAAAAGAAGGAATTTATTGTTGCCAGGAGTGTCATCTTCATGGTTCAGACATCGTGAAAAGGAGTTCGTTCCTTACTTCACCCAGGAAGACAAGTTGGTTTATTGCATCGATGTTGAAGGTCTGATGGGTCAATTTAAAATCCAATATGATTCAGAGCAATGGCGTCTTTTTATAGATTCTTCAAAAAGAAGTCTCAAAGCAGTTTTACTCCACAACATTTTTTACACTTCCATACCTGTAGGTCATTCCGTACCCTTGAAGGAAACCTACGAGAACTTGGAATTGGTTCTTCGTAAACTTAAATATGAAGACCATGGTTGGCAACTGTGTGGGGACTTGAAGGTCTTGTGCATGCTGCTTGGGCAACAAGCTGGGTATACCAAATACCCTTGTTTTCTGTGTCTATGGGACAGTCGAGACCAACAAAATCACTGGACCAAGAAGAGTTGGCAGCCGAGGGTGCTAACAGTCAGTGAAAAAAATATCCTCTGAGAAACTTTGGTACCTTCCCATAAAGTTCTTCTACCACCTCTCCACATAAAATTGGGATTGATGAAGCAATTCGTAAAATCACTTCCAAGAGATGGAGAATGCTTCAAATACTTGGTCACCAAGTTTCCATGCCTGTCAGATGCAAAATTGAAGGAAGGTCTGTTCGTCGGACCAGACATTAGAAGGCTTATAGTTGATCAAGAGTTTGTCAATACCATGACAGATCCTCAAAAAGAAGGGTGGATTGCATTTAAAGAAGTCATACAGAAATTTTTAGGCAATAACAAAGATCCTCACTACAAAAAGATTGTCGGAAGAATGCTGAAAGCATTTCAAGCTTTAGGTTGCCTGATGAGTTTGAAAGGGCATTTCCTCCAGTCCCACCTTGACTACTTTCCTGAAAATTTGGGAGCTGTGAGTGAGGAATAAGGTGAACAATTCCACCAAGACATTAAAGAGATGGAAAGGAAATACCAGGGAAAATGGAGCATTACAATGATGGCAGACTACTGTTGGATGCTTCAGAGAGACATTCCAGATGCTACTCACAAGCGTAAATGCACCAAGAGGAACCTCACGGGGAAGAAGAATCGAGTTTAGTGTGTGTAGGTGAGCTCATTTCAGTACAAAAAAGGATTTTCATGAAAATATTGTAATAAAACTTTAATTTTAAAAGTCTATTTCCATTTATTTTGAGGTATTGCCTTATTTAACTATGCTACCTAAATTGTCAGGAAACGTGATGTCCTATGACAAAATGGAGGTCATTTTTGGATTCAGCGCACCAAAAAACATAAAGATTACATGGAATAACCAAAACAGCTCTCAAAAAAATTTTTTTTGCAGACCTGTGCTATTATAGGTTTTTTATCCTTTGTCAATATTTTTATTATTTTAATAAGCTGTTAGCCAGCCAAAACTGACTCATGAGATAGGCAGCCATATTAATCCATTAAATAAAAATTTCTTAAATAAATAAATAAGCCTTATTTATTTACATATAATCTAACTTTATTAAATAAAAACACAAGAATAAAAGATAAGCAATAAGAAAAAGATTTTTTTTAAGGCAAAGCTAAGGAAAAAAGCAAGATGAAAGCACAGAAAAAAGAATAAGAAAAAGTAAAGGAATAGAAAAAGTACCATTTTTTCTTTCTTTGGTACAGATATAGATTAAAAAATACATAGATCTTTTATTCTATGAGCCAAGGTGGCGCAGTGGTTAAATGCAGCACTGCAGGCTACTGCTAGATCAGCAGGTCAGCGGTTCAAATCTCACCGGCTCAGGGTTGACTCAGCCTTCCATCCTTCCGAGGTGGGTAAAATGAGGACCCAGATTGTTGGGGGCAATATGCTGACTCTGTAAACCGCTTAGAGAGGCCTGAAAGGCCTATGAAGCGGTATATAAGTCTACTGCTATTGCTATTCTAAAGTTAACAATAGTCTACATTATTTCTATAATGTCATATCATTCTAGTCATCAAATCCCAAAATCAAAGTTTTATTTCTTTCAGTTTCTTGCAAAAGTCTGTGGTTTTCAAATAAAAATAAAATCATTTCTTTAATCAAAGTTGTCCATTTCATCATTTCCTCTAATTACATCAACTTCACCAACCATTTTTCCATTGTAAGTCCTTCCATCTTCCACATATAGAAGTCTCACTGCTGTCACCATATATAAAATCAAAACTCCATAAGATCTCTCAAGTTATTTGTCCATTGTCTCCAAAAGAAAAGTCTCTGCTTTCAATTGGACATTCACTTTTATAATATTCTGGATCAAAATACATATTTGATCCCAATATCTGCCAGATGTCTTACATGTCCATCAAAAATGGAAAAAAATTAACTCAGCTTGATTACGTTTTCAACAAATACCTGAAATTCCATTATACATTTCTGACAATTTGTCTGGTATCAGATACCAGCTGCACATCATTTTATAGAAGTTTTCTTCAAGTTTATAATTCAGTGTAAATTTCATCCTTTCTTCCACATAGCCTCCCATTGATGAATCTGTATGTTATATCCCATTTTTTTTGCCCTTTTTATCTTACATTTATTTATCTATAGAGAGAGAGTGATTAGTGTGGGTACAATAACAAAAGCACAAGTGTTCAGCAAAGGCTGTGATGAAGTTATTTCTTAAGACTTTCTGAGACTGATGTAGACCATCAATTTGTAAAATATACAATTTTAGAGCAAAAAAATTGAACATGTATTGGTGGCTCAAATGTGGAGAAGCCTGTATTGTACATATTAAGTCTGTTTTTAATCCTGTTTGCTAAAAGGCCTCAGAATTACAGTGTTCATTAATTAACTTATTAGGAACAAGAACTGGACTGGACTGGACTGGACAGTAGGACTGTTTCATCAGAAGGACTGCATCTCTTAATGCAGGGGTGTTAAACTGGCAGCCCGCAGGCCAGATTGACCTCATGTCCATGGAGGGGGAAAATGTTATGATACGTCACGTGACAGCAACGTGACACCATGATTTTTATACCTGAGTTTAGTGCTTTCAGTTTCGCTCATCATTTGAGGTATGGGGTTAGAATTATCATTTTGTAGTTCCAGAAATGATTCTGTTAACTACTGTTTAGGCTAGTGTTTCTCAACCTTGGCAACTTGAAGATGTCCGGACTTCAACTCCCAGAATTCCCCAGCCAGCATTCTGGGAGTTGAAGTCCGGACATCTTCAAGTTGCCAAGGTTGAGAAACACTGGTTTAGGCCCTAAATTATTTAATAGCTGCAAGAATATTTGATGACCAGTTTCTTCTTTTACATTTATATATACCGGTATATAAACTAATGGTGGATTGAGTGACAAGAAGGGACTTATTTTTTTAAAAAAAATCTTTTGTTGCCTTTACTTTATCCTTCCTCACAAAAGTCTCTCTTTGGGAGTGCATCTAATCTACTCTGTTGTACTACACAACTGCAATTTATAAAGTCAGGCACTGAGACACTTTGAATGTAACTAATAAAGTATTTTAGTTTTATATTTTAAAACATAAATCTATCTAAGACAAAAATCCTGAAAGCTGGATGGCAGTTGCAGAACAGAAAATTGAACCAGATTGGAAACAGATCGAGAGGCAGGAAAAAAAAGCAAAAAGCAATGATGTCAAGGTAGAGACATCTCTCTTAACACTACACTGATAGATACAGTAAGTACTCCTGGTTATGTTTTTATCAAATTGTAATAAAGCCCTTAAACATACCATTTTTAAAAAATTACATGAAAAAGTAGACAAGAATGAGTACTTATGGATATATGCCTTTCATTTCTTTATAAACTGTCATTAAAAGCACCTTACAGAGTAACTAATTCTATCAATGTATCTGTGCTCATTAAGTTTTAACCAAAACATGAGGAAAGATTGCTTCCACTTCAGATGATAGCCTTTCTGGCTTGGAGCCTGGATAGAAAACACAATAAGTTTGTCATGTCCCTATTTGTTTGACGTTATTAGGCAATCACACAGTATAATAGGAGAAAACAAGTGATGACTGATGCAAGATTGCAAATTCACACATTCAAATTAATGAACTTTGAGGTATAATGCCCAGCAGTTTTCTTACTCTTTCAGGTAGGAAATGGAAAATAACTGTATATAACTTAACTTTCCAAATCTAGTGCTATTCTCAAATTTCAACTATGCTGTCCGAAAATTCAACACATCACAGAAGGTACAGGTTGAAGAAGCCTGAAGTAATCAGCCATTTGTATGTAACTTGTGTGTGATTAAATTAAATGCATTTAATTTAATTTAAATTAACATTGAAGTCAACTTGTACAATACTCCTGCAGGTTCAATTTTTGCTAACCTAGCCAATACAGTCATGGATATCTGTGTTATGCAGAAACACCTGCATTCACACTTCCATGCAGACAAGATAAAGCATCCAATCCCCAGAGATTTAAATCATTTGAAACAGTTTTAAAAGGCTTCTTAATACCCAAAGGAGTTTATATTTTGTTGATGAAACAGGCCCTCAGTCTTTTAAACAATAAAATAAAAAGAGATACTTCCAACAATAATAGAATGTATTCATTAACATAGAAGACAAATTAAAAAGCAGCCTAACACTATAAATTGGGGGGGGGGACTAATGAGTTTCACATATTAAAACATTGCAGGGGAAATGTTTACTTCTTGATGCACTGAAAATAGTTTAGACTTCAGCAACAGCTTAATACATTTAATTGCTACTAAAAGTTAAGCCTTAAACTAGGGTTCCTCTCTCACCTTCCATTTTTTTGAATTTCCGAATATTATTTTATATTTATAGGCTATGCTATATCACTACAGACAGCCCTCAACCTATGAGCATAATTGAGCCTGTATATATCATAAATCATGCTGGGCATTAAGTGATTCACCTTATGACCACATCTGATCTTACAACATTTTTTGCAGCAGTCATTTAAATGCAATGGTGACATAGTAAATGCTGCAGTCATTAAGCAAACACCACAGTTGTTTGCAAACTGTGGTGTTTGCTTCACAATGTGTTCACAATGGGTATTTTTTGCTGGAAACCAGAACCAAAGCCTAGTTTCCAACAAAACCATCATAAGTTGTGGTCATGTGGACATGGGATACTGCAAATTGCCATAAATATGCGCTAATTGCCAAGCAGCCAAAATGCAATCTTGTGAGTGTGGAGGACTGCCAGCCATCATAACGTCAAATTCGGTCTCAAGTCGAAGATTATCTATAATGCTAAGAAAGATTAGGCTGACCATTAATTGCACTTAAAACAGTGTTTCCCAAGCCTTTTCCTTCATCTACCCAAAACCACTTATCCAAAAGTCCTTTTTACATAATATAAGTAAAAAATAAAAATAAAAACTTAAGTTAATTTAAACATCTCAGTTGTGATTGGGTAATGACCAGAGATGGATTGCTGTGGGTCTGGTCCGGTCTGGGCATATCAGTAGTGGCCCGGAACAACTGAGAGAGTACTGGTATGGTGGCTCTTTTGGCCAACCCACCCACCTGCCCTCTATACCTGTTTTTATGGCAAATAGCAAAGTGCCCATGTGGACAGCATAAGTCAGGCACGTGCACGAACAGAACCCACGAGTGCGTGATCAGCGTACCAGAAGTGACAGTAAGAGCAACCCACCACTGGTAATGACACACACCCATTACCCAAAGAAAAAAACACTTATACCCAATTTCAGATAATTTACCCTGGTCTTCAAGAATATGCATTTCTGTGGATCAGTTTTTCTTAAGAATGAAGGCAAATTCTTGAATGCAGTGCTTCCTAGACTGAGGTAAATTATCTAAAACTGGATATTCTCCATGTTGGCTGGGGGAATCCTGAGAATTGAAGTGCAGAAATCTTAAAATTGTCAAGGTTAGGAAACACTACTGTAGAGTAAAGCAATTCTTTCTAACTTGGTTCCAATGTACATGAAATTAAAGCTACACACAACAAATAAACTACCTACTAAACTAATTGTGGGTTCTCAAAAATAACATACCTAACATTCTACTTTCTTGGTCATGATACCTATATCAAAGAAACATATTTTGTTTGCTTCTTGGAGATTGGGAAAACACTTTTTCATTTAAAATAGAACCTCTCCTCTTCACTTTCCCCATCAGTCATATTGACTGATTTGTCTGATTAATTATGTCCCATCAAGTAATGTGAATTTTTAGCAACCATAGAGATAAATTTTATCCCTGATGATCTCTCCTAACCCAATAATTTGGTCTTCGAATTGTGCATACATCACCTCTGTAACGAAATCTATTTGCTTGGCTACTGGCTGTCCTCTTCTTCTCTTTCCCTTTCCCAATATTAGTGCCTTCTCCAGAGAGCTAGATTTTGGCATAATCTATCCAATGTCCAATAATTTGAGTCCAGTCATTTATATGTTGCGAGAATTCTGGGTTAATTTTCTTCAATGTCCTATTCATTTGTTTTCCTGTCTGCCTATGGTATTCTCAGTTTTCTTCAACACGACATTTCAAAGGCATCAATACTCTTTCTGTTCTGCTTCTTCAAAGTCCAGGGAGCATTAAGGAATTCCCCAATTACAAGTCTAAGAAAACATTATCTGAACAAGCTCTCTATCTCTGAGAGACATGTAATGCAAATACTCTGCCACATAATTTACCCTCAGATTTGCCCAAATAATAAATAAGCACAGATCTATATGCATAACACCTCTGAACTCTGAAGTGCTAGATTTCAAAGAAATACAGACTAAATAAGAATCCGATATTACATCAGAGCTTTCACCAAATTTCAAGAAACAATTTCAGGATTGTGGAATAAACAAGTACCCCATTTATCTGCTAGCTATTTCTGCTATTTTTTAAATTAAGGGCTGGGAGGAATTTATTTAATTTACATCCCTGCTTTGCCACCCAAGAATGGCACTACAGGAAGTTTGTGTTCTTTCCTTATGGTGAACTAAGTTGTAAAATTAAGAAGAGATATTGCCTCAAACAGAAATTACATCCAGCAGATTTTTCAGGACACAGTACTGAAACTAGCCAATAACTCAAAATATAAGATATTCAAACATGCATTTGTCTTTAATGCTAATTTGCAAGCATAGTATCTTGCTCAAGATTATCTCATTATTTGTTGACATCCAAAGAAACATAAATAAAAACAGGACAGTTCTGAAGCTTATGCTTGCTGGGTTTTGTAATCTTTCTGAGGTGCTAGTTTTAACAAAAAGAGCAGTTATATTTAAAATCAATACTTAGCCCCCTTTTTTCTTTTAGTTTAAAAGTCTAAATCTTCAGAAATTTTCTGGAAGTCTGAAAAGAAAAAACTCTGCAAACGTCTAATAATAGAATTCCACATTGTCATTCAAACCAAGTTATTTGTTTACATAGATATACCATGTTACATTTAATTACCTTAATATTTTATTTTTAAAATTAATATAAATTAATGTGATTATCTTAATTAATGTGGCTATCTTCACACTGCACTAGGATAAAAGCATATGCCATTTTCGCCTCAAAATGTCCTCAAGATTCATAATTTGCCATAATTACACACAATACAAACTAATTTGGATGGATATTTTGCTCATCATCCAATTAAAGTTTATTTATTTTAAATCCCTTTGGGACTTCATCCCAAGATAATTATACTTTTTTTTTCTCCTTATATAGAAACCATACAATGTGTGTAACTTTGGCTGACTGCATACCAACTATCATTCTCATTGGCTATTTCCATTTTCTACTATTATTAAGTTCCACACCTAGAGCACCAAACTATAATTCAGTAAATCTTTCTCCCATGAAGATTTTCCTGAAATTAATTAATGAAGACATCTGTCATTTTATTTTACATCAGAAGCAAGAAGTTAAATCATCTAGTATTTCTTCAACATAAAACGGATGCCAAAATGGCATGTTATTATGTATTTTATGTACGGAATAAGAGTGTGCCAAACATATCTGAAAGAGACCCAGCTGGAGAAAGGCTGATCTAAGCAAATCATTTTGAGGCTCAAAAAGTATGTTGACTGCATCCAAACATTGTGTCTTTGCTTCTAAAATGTTCTCTTTATTTGTGCCATAAGATGATACAATCAATTAGTGTGCTCAAGATTATACATAAATTAAGCAAAAGTTGACAAGATTTATGTTGTTCCTGTTGGGTTGTTTAAAAGACTAGTTCAGGTCAGTTCATCATGGATCAAATACACAGATAGCATGAGCAAAATATTTAAACACTGGTTTAAACTTGATATACACATTTGGCGTTGATATGGAACTGGCTTCTATCACTAGATTTTTAGTGTTGTGGATTTTTTTTTTGTTTCATGATATTCAAAATCTCATTCTCTGATCCACATCTGAAAAAAATGTGTGTTTAACTAAGTTGTTTTCCTAAGCCAAATTAATTTATATATTCAAAACTATCATAGACATGCTCTGCACTAAAAAATCATTACAAAATTAATAATTTTATGCTGATGGGGAAAAAAATCAAATATATTGAGAACAGTGAAGAAGTAAGTTAACATTTCATTTTTACCAGACCCACCGCCTCAATAGGGATGTTGCAATCCTACAGTAGAACAAGCCATACAAAATTGTTCCAAGAATTATGGAACAGATCAAAAGAAGATATAATTCTGAAAAAAAAACCTGAAATAATTCAAACAGCAATATCTTATCTCTTAAAAGAGGTTATTCTTATTGTTTTTCCTTTCTTCAAGGAACTGAAAAAAACTTGACATTCCCTTTAAACTTTAGTGTCCTTCTAATTAACATTGTTTGCTGCAAATTTCAGGATCTGCAAAATTGCTCTCATAAAATTTCAAACAAATTTTCTTAAAATCCAGTGATTCCAATATAAAATCCAAAACAAATATTCAATACAAAATTCTGTTCAAATTTTCTTGAGATCAATGATCCATAAGTCAACCACAAGTAAAAACATCTCCTTCCTACACCTGACAAAGCTCAAAAAAACATGAGTATAACAGAAAACTGATTACTCCTGTCATCTTGTTATCCATTTCTTGGCTTGCACTAGTTCCTGCAGTTTTCTTGGAAAGATTTAGTTTTGCCATTGGCTTCTTTTTACAGCTGAGAGACAATGACTGGCCCAAGGTCACCCAACTGGCTCTGTACCTAAAGCAGGACAAGAACTCATAGTCTCAATATCTTAGAAACTCAATTCCAAACCTTATGGAACAAGATTTTTTTATAGTGTAACAAGCCTTTATATATGTCAGTTTCAATGATGATATTTGGATTAAATTATTATAACATATAATGTTGGCCTGATTTAGGATGCAGATTGAATTGTCATATATTTGACATGCTGCTGTAAAACTAAACATCATTTACAATTTGATGCATAAATACAGCTTGAAGTTTAAATGTTGTGATGCATCTGTTATTGTGCAGAATAGTCAGCTGCCTCTGATTATCATGTAGAAAAGCTACTAATTTCTTTCTCATTAAGTTATGTAAAATATGCAATAATATATCAAAGTTGTACACAATGAGAAAAAACAACGGTAATCAACAGGATTCTTGTGAGAACTGATTTAGAGACTCCCAAGAACCTTTTGAGAAGAAATTTTCACAATGAAAGCCTGTATCAACAATCTAAACATATTTATCACTGTGCAGAAGTCCAGGAATAAATTTGCATTTACAAATATTCTTGCATTTTCTATTTATCCCTCTTGAACTTCCCCCAAAGCCTGAGCAGACAAGTAAATGTAAATCATATCTTGAAATATCCTGCAGGCTGGATTACATGATAGAAAATAACAATATGTTCATCTGAAAAGAATTATAATTTCCTATCTTCCCATTTCACCCTCAAGAATGTGTAACTGCAAGGCTAAGTTAAGAACTAGTTACATAGTCATGAGACATCAATAAGTTACACAAAGGGAAAACACTTCCTGGATCGCCCAAAGTTTATAGACTTAGGTCCTGCTTTACAACAACCTGTATATTTATCTATAAAATTCACAAGAGGCTACATTTCATAGTAGACAGGCAGTAGGGAAACAAAAACTTTTATCACTGGCATAGTTCAAAGATACCAACAATTGTACTGATTTATTTGCAACTAACACATTCAGTATTTTTTTTAAATGAGGGCAAAGTGTCAAAAAGGAAGAGGAAAAGGGCATTTTGAAGTTATTCAAAATGTTACAATGTTGCAAACCCTCTATTATAAAGGACATGGGAAGCAAACTGCTTTTCTCAGGGTGAATGAATTATGTGGGGCTTCAGCTACAATATTTCCCAGATAATAAATAAAGCAACCATCATAATTAAGACCAATCTTATGAGCAGGCAGTGCTGGACAGCTTCCGATTCTTATGAGTTATGAGAAAATCTGAGATAAGTTGATTTAGAGGTACTTGTAGAGCATAAAAGCACTGCAACCTGGGCATCAGCCTTGACAAGCTCATCCGGCCGCTTAAAATGCTGAAAGCCCTTAATATATGGGATGAGTTCCATAAGTGAACAGAATTAAGAAAGCTGTAAGGAAATCCAGAATATCAAGGTTTGCAATCTCTTAATCTGAAGCAGAAGAGGATGTAGGCACAGATTACAGAAGATGCTCCGCTTTAAGGACATGCTAAATCATTCTTAAGCATACTTTTCTCTCAAATGATTCTTCATGCTTGAACCATGAAGTACTTGTGTTGCCCACAGAGTCCCTTCCATTTAAGAAAGAGGAAAATGTGCTTGTATCATAACGGTGCTGCAAAGGCAGATTACTTCTATGTTAGAAGACTAGTTCATTTTCTCACTGCACAGAAGGCTGAGAGACAAAGATCTTGCATTCAACTAATGTCAAACTGCTTAATTACTATTACTAGGTGATACTGAAGGGGGATAAGAACAATGTTGCCCTCTTAATTGGTGTTCCACTCACTGTTCTATGATTTGCTTAATCATAATTAGTTCAACAATATACAGAAACCCAGTTTATGCATAATTGCTATTTGTGATTCCCAAATCTTAATAGCTGGCTTCATAAAATAAGAAAAGCTGAAACTATCAAGTACAACACTATGGCTTAAAGTGATATAAGAACTATGCTAGGAAAGAAGATGACTGAGGTTTGAGTTGTTCAGTCATCTTTGCACTAAAGGTGTCATTATTGTTATGAAAAAGGGGAACCATGTGATTTTCAGTATAGTCCTCACTGTCCTGTCCTATTTTAAGATTCTCAAATAATGAAAAGTCGATGGCATGTGGTGCCATTTCCAAATTCTACCCTTGTCTAGAGCATGCAGATTACTATATCAATTTTATCTGCTCAGGAAGTTTAACCTCCACTTTGTAACCCTGTGTAGAATAAAAACATTGTATGACACCCAGAGTCACTTGCTTGTGAGGGGTGCGGCTACACAAATTAGATACATAAGTAAATAATAAAATAAAATAAAAAGATTTTGAGGATGCTGAACTGAAAAGGCTAGATTTATTTTGATACATAACTTTAGATCATCCACTAGAAAAAAAAATAGCATTGTGTTCAATGGTAGTCCCATAATTGTTACAAAGGTAATTTTGTGATGAAGGTGAGTAGTGAAAAGTGTTTGTGTGTGTTCCATAAGAAATATGTTTCTTCAACTCGCAGAAGATAAGGTTCAGAGAGTTGTATAGATTTTCCAACCAACATTTCTTAGTGTTGCCTCTTAATCATATGGTCCATCTACATAGTACAGTAGTATTTTGTTAGCAGAGAACTTTGTGCCAAAACATTTTCTGAAAAGGTTTAGGTACTCTGTTTTGTTTCAGAGTAATTTAGTATTGTCTCCAAATCATGTAGGCAGTATATCTAAGACACCAACAACAGAACAGAAAACCTAAACTGGATTTATAATTACAAGTTCCAGGTTTGGGGAATGTACCTACACAGCTTTTAAGCCAAGCCACTAATAAGCCTACAAATATCTTGAGACAAACTATAAATAAAAAACAAACATAAGAAACTGATTTCAACCTAATTTCTAATAAACAAAAGCATTCCACATGTGAACCTGTAGCTGAGTGTGAAGCTATTTCTAAAAGTGATGGCTTTTCAATTTAACTTAATAATTAGTCCAGATGAAATAAACACTTCCAGTTATTTTATAAATTAATCTAAAAGCTGGATCCAACAGACTGATTTATTTGCCTGAACACAGAGTTTATAGTTTGGCATACACTTTATAATAATCCTAAAAATATTTACTGCAAAGGATTGAATTGAATAGGATTACTGCATATCAAGTGTGCTGCAACCTAAAAATCTAAAATGATTCATTCATTCATTCCATTTCCTGTTTCTCCAAAGTTCAGACACAAATTACTGTCATTAATGACTTATTAGCTAAAATAATTGCCATTATCATACAAATTAATGGAGATAGGAAAAACATATTTCATTCTCTAATATATGTCTAGTTTTCTTAAATAAAAAAGTAGAGTAAATTTTCAATTAAACAAAATAAAACATTTAAATATGTATTCCATGTAAGAATATTTTCTCAGTTGCAATCATTAAACAATTATGTTCTGTTTGAATCAATGGGGGATATTGTCCTACAAATGTATTTACAGGCTTCTTCCATGCCTGCTGCATTGGAAACTGCCTAGATCTACATAGACTGCAACAGAAGTCAACAAATAATGTGAAAACTTTATGCAGATTTAGGTTGCAATCCTCTATCTACTCACCTGGGCTAATGCATGGTTGAAGGATTTATCTCTGAAAAAATATTGTCAAAGCCTGCTTATAGATACAGTGCCAATGGAGCCAATATAATCTTTATCTGAAAGATTGTATATTTAACTTAATATATTACTTTTCAACAGAGAAACGTAAAACTAATATGAATCCTGAACGTGAATTAAATGTCCATTTAATTCCATGTATATCAGATAAGATCATTTGGAAAGTTTTTTAAAAAAATAAGAACTAAAGGCTACGAATGAAGCTATTCCCTCCGTATACCCACAATCTCTTGAGAGGGGAATGCAGTAGATCCCATACTTCAGCAGAAAGCAAAAGGTGCCCTAATTTTACAGAAAACCAATTCCAAAATACACGACGTGTCCTAGTTATACCAAGGAAACGCAAGCCCTATTTCTAGCAAGAAAAAAAGTCCAGCCACACTATTCATATCACGCAAGTCAAACTTCACCTACCAGTGACTAGACAGATGGGAAGGAGCAATCTGAAGATTAGTCCACACACGACTTCCGTGGCCATCGCTAGGAGATCGGACCAAGAGGAGCCTTAGAGAAACAAAGGACAGCCGTCCGCTTTGCAATGTCAATAGGCACGGGCAACTTTCTTGGGTCCACTCTCCTTCAGGGCTGGAGCAAAGAAGCCTGTCCCTCGGGCTCCGGTTTAAAAATCCCTCAAATAAAAAGAGAGTCAAACTCCCAACAGCTACCGAAGTCAATCGAAGTTTCAATCAAGGCGCTTCGTTTGTGCCGCAAAGCGAGTCTTCCTTTCTTTTTTTTGAAAAAAGAAGTTTTTTCACTTGACAACCATTTTGCCCTGGCCGGCATTGGGAGCGGGGGCGAGGTGCCGACGGCTGCCTTTCGCTATTCAAGCCGTCTGATGGGGCGCATGGTAATAGCCGGCCGCGTCGACCCGGGATGGATCCTGAGAGATTCCCGGCCGTAACAAGAGACGCCTAGTCGGGGAACAGAACTCGGGACGGCAGCCGCGCGCTCCAGGCGAGGAGTTACCAAGCCTTCCCAAGAACTAGGGAGGAGGCATCGCGGGAAGCGTCCGAAGGTGCCGAGCGGCGAGCGCACTCAGCGCCACAGGGGCTAGAAGAGCGGCGCGCGGAGAGCTCGCCTTCCTCGCTGCGAAGCTCCCGCCCGACGCCGCGGCTACTTTTCTCCACTTCAATGAAATTGAACGTGGCCCCGCCTCGCTCGAGTGGGCGGCCCGACGGACGGGGCTGTCTGCCTTATCCTGACCAATAGCAAGATAAGGAGGAAAAAATCTGAGATTCCTCCTGCGCCGGAGTTGGAGGCAAGCGGAGTTCACCTCCCGCCCGAGCCAGTCCTGTCTCGGTGCTGTTGAGGGACTTAACTCGAGGCTCGGGCTAGGGCCAAAGGCTGGTTGTATTCTGGGCGCAGGTCAAGTGCTGCTGTTAAGTTAGCGAAGTTCTCTTGTCAATCCTTGAACCGTCTTTCTGTTCTCCATCGGGATCATCTGCCGTCTCTGTATGGCCACTAAAGGCGGGGGGGGCGGCAGAGGCGTGGAAGAAGGGCTGGCCCAATGGCCTACCAGGGATGCCTCGCAAGTGTGCAAGGGAGCAGAAGGCGAGGCTGCCACATTTGCTCTCCTTGCCTCCTGCTGTCAGGGAAGGGCGCCGCCCCGAAAATCTAGCGCCGGGATCGTATGTTTTCCCCCTGCGCCTTCCTGGGAGAGGTAGAACCGGGGGTAGCTGCCGGGGGACCGTGATAAAGCTCCCTAGATTAGATAAACCCTTCCATTCCCCACCGTCCAGTCATCTGAAGAAGCTTCTTGGATGAGAAACATTTTCAAAGAAAAACCAGAAAGTCCAGTTGCCTCTTGAAAAAGCACCTTTGGCACAATCATGACCTGGACGACTGAGAATCTCCATAGATCTCACTAGACTAGAGTTGGAGTCCAGGTGATAGTCCTTGCCCACAGTTCCGACTCAGTTTACCTTTAGCTTTCTTCTAGCTTTCTTCCAGGATGTTTTCCAAGTTTCCAGCCCAGGTTAAGGTCCTGGTCTTTTTCCAGAAGAATTCCACCCAAGTGTTATCCAAGCTTGACTCTGCTTAGCCCAAGGAGTGTCCCCCAATTGTTTTCTCTTGCCGAGATGGTGGTAACTTGGACTGAGCCAGGATCCTCCTTCTCAGGAAAAGCAAGGAAAGCTCAGGTAAATGAGCCATCCCAGGGCCTCAAATGCAGAGGCAAGTTGGCGACGTTTTGAGAGGTAGAAGCAAGAAAAGTCAAACAATGTTTTAAAAACGTAAGAAAAAGCAAAGAAATCAATTAAACACCAAAGCCAGTATTTCCCTCCCCTTCTCAATTCAAGTAAATTTCTCAAGGAAGAAAAAGATGGCAAATTAAGATGAAAGCATGGGAGGATCTTTGTCAGATGAAAGAGCCACACATTAAATGAACTAATTATTTGGGTGTTTGTATATTTATATACATGAACAATGTTTTCTTCTAAACTGCTCCCAGAAATCATTGCAGCATACACTTGGAGTCATATTCTTTTTAAAAAATTGGTCTGAACAGCCCATCATTTGTTTGTTGGTTTGTATAATTTACCTGCACAAAGGAGACTCTCTCACTGACTAATAAAGAACTTGGGCTGAATCAGCCAACAATTGGTTTGCTAGTGACTATTTCCTATAATGCTTTAATTAGCTCTCAAATTAGTCAATTATCAAGAATTAACATTTATCCAAATGCCTCTTGTACTCAATTTATTGGATGAGCTCTTATGTTTATTCTTCAAAACAGAATACATTATGACCAATTTCAAAGTTAGGATGGAACTTCTCAGGAGTTCTTATGACCCTGTTCTGAAACTTTGACGGCCCCCTACAGTCACATGACATTACAGGTGTTTGGTAACCAGCCTGCATTTACAGCTATTTGCAGTATCATATGACCACATTTTTGCCAAAACCCAATATTTACTTCGAGTTTTTGTTAAAGCCAGCTTACACTGAACAATGGGTTCACTTACAACCATACAGTCACTTTATGGCTGCTGCAAGAATGGTGATAAAACTGGGTCGGTCATGTGGATGATCCATTTTATGACTATCACGACTTACAACCTTAATGGGCAGGCTTCGATACAGCTGTAAGTCAAGGATGACTTGTAAACAACTTACCGTAAATATTTTTAGTCTCAATGAATAACACAGAGCTTGGTAGTTAGATGATCATCATAGAATCATAGTTTTGGAAAGGGCAGTGGAGATAATCTAATCAAATCCTCTGCCCACTGCAGGAAGGCCCATAACATCCCAGTCAAATGGCTGCTCAAATTATCCTTGAAAATGTTTTGTTTCGTTTCGTTTATTGGTTTTGTATGCCGCCCACTCCCGAAGGACTCCAGGCGGCTCACAATAAAACAGGGGAGGGGATAAATAAGACAATACAAACAATATTAAAATACACAACAATCACAATTGATTGTGGCTCATGTCCTTGTGGCTTCAGACTAGTAATGTTCACAATGATAAAATTCCTCATTTCAAGTTTGGATCTTACTCTATTAAGCTTCCACCCACTGATTGTTGACTTATCCTCAGGTGTTTTAGAAAATAAATACATACAATCTGCCCTTTGACATTCTCTCATATATTGGAAGACTGTTATAATGTCCTCTATTAGCCTTCTCTTCTTTAGAATAGCTCTTCAGAGGATTTAGTTCCAACTGCTTACCATCCTTATCACTCTTCTCAGCAGTATTTTGTTTTCCTCGATGTGCTTTCTGTATCGTAATAGCCAGAAGTACTCTGTACTCTGGGTGAGTCTGAGAGCAACAAAGAAGGATAGTATCACTTCCAGTAACATTTACACTATACTCTGCATTGGCTCTCTAGGCAGCCATGGCTCATTGCTGGCTCATATTTAATCTGTGGCTCAACAAGTCTCCCAGATCCTTTTTCCTGATAAAGGTAGGTGCCACCTACAGTACTTTGCACCTGTGCATCTTGTTTTTCCTGCCTAAATGCATGATCCTAATGTTTCTCACCATTGAGCAACATTTTGTTGTATAGGGCAGATGTTTAAGATTATTAAGATCCTTTTGAACCTTGAGCCTTCTTCTGGCATATTAGCAATCTCCACCTTCCCCCCCACCCCTCAGCTTTATGTCATCTGCAAATTTTATAAGCATCCTTTCTATTTCCTCATCTAAATCATTTATGAAATGTTGAAGAATACTGGATCCAGTGCAGAACTCTGAGGTGTCACAAGCCTCCCTTCACGTAGACATAGACCCACTTGGTAGCAGTACCATCCATCCCACATTATTCCAGTTTATCAAGATGGAGAATATCTACTTTATCAAATGCTTTAATAAAGACTGAGTACATTATATCTGTAGAATTCTTTTGGTCCACTAAACTAGTCACATTGTCTAAGAAAGATATTAGATTTGTCTGGCATGACTTTTAAAAAAATAATTATATGCTGGCTTCTGATATTAAACCTTTTATTATTAAATGCTCACATACCAACTGCTCAGGTTTCTAGCATTTTCTGTTGAGTTCCTGGTCTACAGTTTCCTTGATCCACCTTTCCCCCTTTTTAAATATTGGGATATCATTGACTTTTCTCCATCTTCTGGCATATCTCTAGTACTCCAGGATTTCTCAAAAAAAGATTTCATTGGAAGGTTTAGGGGAACGCTAAATTGTCTATCCATGCATTTTTTGAAAATAATTAAATACGTACTCAGAAGAAACTGGTATTTATTTAATGTTCTGTTACAAAAGAAAATTTTATAAGAGGGTCATTGATTTACCAATTTTGGTGGCAGGATTTGGGAACTACTGGGGCCAAATCAGTGTCCATGATGGTGGTGGTGGTGGTGGTGGTGTCTCAAAACAGCAGGGGTGGCAATCATGGCATTATGATCAAAGCCTATCCTGTTTCTATGTGCCATGTCATATGAATGTTCAAAGAGGTGAAATTCAGTCATGCTACTATGACTGCTGTTTCCTAACTTTGAGTTCTGAACCGCCCATGTTAGCAATAACTATCTTCCATAATTCTCTAGTGAAGGATGGCAACAATATATTAAACCTGATTTACTCCTATTACTTCAGATCCAATTAATATCATAGTTTATTTACTTAAATATAGCTTTTCTTATCTTTTATCTTCAGTATTTGGATTATTTCCAAATAAAGAAAATGAAAAATAGACTTGGATCCAAACATGGCTTCTACGTTGCAGAAATGCAAAAAGTGAGCTTTGCTGGCATATTTTTTATCGCTTCCAGGGTAGATGGGGCCATTTTTTTTAGACTTTTATTTTTTGTGTATATTTTATTTATTGGGGTAGTTTGGGGAAAATTAAATGTTGAAGACATATAATTGACTCTTTAGAACAGGGGTCCCCAATCCCCAGTCTGAGGACTGGCACCGGGCCACAGCATGCCAGAAACAGGGCCATGCAAACAAGGAAAGCCCCATCTATAGGATGCAGACAGCATGTGAAACCCCTTCTGGCCAATGGAAAAAACTTCTTTCTTCAGAACTGGTCCCTGGTGCCCAAAAGGTTGGGGCCATTGCTTTAGAAGTTCCTGAATATTCCTAAAATGGAGTCTTGGCTCCACTCATTTGTAAAGTATAGTCCTCAACATACACTAGAATGGTGCACTCATTAAGTTGTCACCAAAAGAACTTCCAGCAGTACAAAACTGTAGTACATGAGAAAATAAGGTTCAAATCTTGAAAAGTTCTGTACATAGTGAATATATACATTCAGGCTTATGTACCATGTTTCTTATTATACTATTTACTGTCTTAAGAAAGCCTTTGCTGTTTTGCCTAGGGTTTCCCAGAACACTTTACCTTCTCATTCATAATGTTTGGAGCCAAGCTATTATTTCTTTGGCAGCACAGACTAATCTCCTTATCTGGTGTAAAGAACAACAAACTACTCTTAACCCAAAAAGGATTTCTTGTCTCTTAATATTTTTCAAAATCAACCAGCATCAAAAATACATCAGTTTGGATCTTGACTAATCATATTCAGGGCAGACCTATTGAAACTAATGGAACCTTAGTCATGACTCATGTAACTCATTGATTTTAATAAGTATGGCTAACTTTAGATCCAATCCATTATATTTATGGATTGCATCCAACAATGTCAATATATCTCTGAAAGAACATCTGATAGCAGAATGGATTCCTTCCCTTCTCTGCTGTCCTCTCTCCCTGCTCATATATGCTTTGAAAGACTCTCTACAAGAAGGTTCATGGGCATAGGAGTTGTATGTTGAAGAAGGAGAAAGACAGGTTCTGTTGGGAGGATGGAAATCTGCTTGCTCAATAGGGTTAGGAAAAATATAATCCCTCTTTTAATAATGTAAATGCATGTAACAACCCAGAAATATACTTTAAATCCAGGTGCAGTCCAGACCTTAGTCCAAAACGTATACCTGGACACTTGTCCTGTTATCACCGATCTTCAAAAAATACTGTTCTTTGAATTATTGAAGTATCAGATCATTGATTAATTTTGTATCAAGAAAGTGAGGTTTTAAATTCATCATAAATGTATATTACTATAGCATCCCTGGAGAAATTGGGGGTGGGAGTGGGAGGGCAATGATTAAACATGTTCCAATACAAACCATGTGACTTACAGAATTGCATCATGTCAGATTGTAAGAATAAAAGGTTGCAGGTTGTATCATGACCTCATAATGTACATTCTATCATTTTCGGATCATTGCCAGAGGTGTTATGATGGAGAAAATCAGTTTACTGTGCTTAAATAGTAGAAGCATGTACCAAATAAAAATACTACTACTAATACCTCTGACTACTACTAATACCTCTGATTATATCAGGCACCTATGGATAACATTCACATATATTTTAGAGCAACTAATAACTTAATTCATTATGTAATTCAATTATGTAATGGATCCAGGCTATCTGAGGAGTTGTCTCATCCCACCCATGCTAGCAGAAGGGGCACGATGCACGCCCCCATTAGTCAAGGGATTTTGGCTGGCAGGGTGCAAAAGAAGGGCCTTTTTTTTCCTTGGTTCTTGCCTTTTGGAACATTGTATCCCCCCAAATAGAGATCTACACACAGATCTTACCTTCAGTAAGGGCCTGAAGACCTGGCTTTCCAGTTGGCTTGGGGCCCCAATAGGGATAGATGTTCTGATGCATTGGATTAAGAAAAGACTCCACATCTCCACATTCCCATGTACCTCATGCTCCCCTCGTCCCCATCTTTTAACTGTGATTATTGTTGTTGTTGTTATAGCCCAGCAACAGCCTGTGCTGCGCTCTAATTGGTCGGGTCAAAGCACAGCCTGTGATTGGAGGTTCTAATGACAGTTGGTGACCTGAGGGTATAAATACCGTGACAGTTGTAACAGTTGCTGAATCGCTTGTCATCTCGCAATAAACATCTTACTCTCATGATTCCATGGCTCCTGCGTCTCTGTCCCTCACAACATATATAACAGTTGTTGTTATTTATTGCTTTATTATTTTAATGTCTATCAATATTAATCTCAAAGATGCTTTTTCAAGAGGCAACTGGACTTCCTGGCTTTTCTTTGAACACGTTTCGCTTCTCATCCAAGAAGCTTCTTCAGATTTTTGCATTGCTAAATGTCTATGAAGATTCTCAGTCATACATCATGTTTGTTCTAAAGGTGCTTTCCACCCCCCCTTCCTTTTTTCCCCTCTTTCTAAGAGCTGAAGAAGCTTCTTGGATGAGAAGTGAAACGTCTTCAAAGAAAAACCAGAAAGTCCAGTTGCCTCTTGAAAAAACACCTTTGAGACAACCATGACCTAGATGACTGAGAGTCTCCATAGATATCAATATTAATGTTTTAAGCTGCCCAAAGGTGCCTCTAGATGAGATGGGTGGTACATAAATCAAACAAACAACAAACAAGTGAATGGATGAATAAATTTCACCAAACTATTTCTGACTCTAGTTTGGTCATTTTCTCTGACACAGCCATTCTTATGATAGCTGCCTTTACTGAGCTAAGCTAGTCTTTTCTTGATGGGTGACCAAGTGTACAAATACAAATTATAGCCACATGCCGATCCATTGATACCTTAATATTTGTTAAATATTCCACATTTGGGTAGATTAGTACTTCATATTATGAAAAGAAGATAGATGGATGGTGGATGGATGGATTCAATTACATCAGTGATGGGTACCCTGTTGGGAGACCTACAGGGACAGATTAGGGACAGATCATCCTGAAAGAAGACTAGGTCATTGCTAAGAATTGACAGTGATTTCATGACACACCAATCAGTCAACTAGCACAAGTAATAAACCATAGCTTTCAAAACAAAGTGGCTGTAATCAGACAACATGCCAACCCAAAACAAAATAGATATTATGGATTATAGCAATAGTAGATGAACACAGCTGATATGTCTTAGACTTTCAAAGAAAAAGTAGAATAAGGAATTTGTTGCTCTAAATGACATGAAATTACTTAGCCAAATGCACTATTTACTTCCTATCTATTTCTATGAATGTTTATTTGGTTTTTGACTTACTGACTAAAAGTTTAGCTGAAATATTCAGAATAGGCAACTTAACTTCTTATGACATTTTTAAAATGCCACTTCCACAAATTTTAATCATTGGGCAAGTTATTTGGAAGTTTATAGGAGATGTTGTCCAAAACCTCTGTAGGTTATCAGGTTGTCTAATATTGATCTAAAAAAACAGGCCAAACAGATAATGTGGAATTAAGTTCCACATAAGTTCATGTCATCTCAGAACAAAATTATAAGTCATGAATGAACAAACTCATAATTAACACTTAAATTAGTGTCTGCGGATTTATTTTAAAATGTAAATTAAAACTGAGTAGCATATGCATAAGCATTATATGATTTTTTGCAAATCATATTAAATGAATATTCTATTTACAAATGAAGAATTTGGAATGTTTGGCTATCCAACATTGGTGCACTATTGCGTGGTGGCGCAGTGCAATGAAAATTCATTTTAAAGTATGCCGATTAGTGTACATTCAAAGTGACAATAAAGTTATTCTAAGTCTAAGTCTTTAAGTTTTAGGCACAAAAAGTTGCTAATTCAATAATCGGATACATGGGAATAATTATACAGTCTTAGCAATCAAATTGTTTAAAGCCAAATTTTTATGTTTTGCTGTATGGTGAACTGCATTATTTGAAGGAATCAGCACCCAATTTACATTTCTAAGTTCAACACTCAGTTGCAAATGTTCAGTTAGCACTGGCAGATTTTGTTGAGGCCTATTTGAGGTTTTACCTCAAATAAATATAAGGGGTAGGCATTTTGCCCAGCTGAAAGGGGGGAAAAAACCTTCTCTAACTCACTGTGGTTTTATTCAATCCATATCTATGTCGAATCTAGAAAAAAACTGGGAATGAGGTCAAGCACCTAATGTGCAGATGGATTGGGCAGATACCTCAGCCCTCTGGTATAATAAACTAGTATACCTGCCACTGACTACTTCCATAATCTTCTCCCACATTCTTGTTCTATGACACTTCAAAATTGGCTTACATCGCCCCTCCTTAAAAGGTGTTGATGGGGAGATTCAGTGACAAAGTTCAAATGTGAGTGTGGAGCCACCACTTAAATTCTTCCTCTCTGGTATCTTCAGACCATAGTGGTGAATAGTAATTTGCAGACACCCATATGTCAACTGTTGGCTGAAACCTAGATTCAGAATCAGAATTTACTGGAAGAAAGATGCTTATCTGATCACATAGCCAGAGAAAATTCCCCCAACTCTTCCAATTCTGGAGAGAAGACTGGCTTTGGCTTTTGAAACTGAGGGAAGAAATAATATACTAAGTCTCGGAAAAGCAGCAAAGGACATTGCCCTTAAGCTTTTATCTGTTTTTATTTATTTAAGCATTAAGCAAAGCTGTTTTAAAAGCTGATCTCTCGAGGCAGTGGTAACTACCAAACAAATATGTACCCATATGCCAAGACAAGAATATAGACCAGGCCTAGGAAAGAAAGATTAAGATCTCCATCTTTCATATTAGGGCTTCAGCCCTGTACTACAAATATTCTTACATATTTCCTATAAATTAGGAAAATAAGTTGGATGAATATGCAAAAGAGAAAAGACAATACAGAAATTCATCAGATAATTCACCAGCTTTTAAATAGGACAGGCCATAACCTCACAAATACACAATTCTGTACATAAGGCATAAAGTACAGGTCACCATGTAGTTCAGTTTATTGATGCTATGGACATTAATTTCCATTGAAATTGTCTCTGAATATGGAACCACTCATAAAAGGTTCAATCTGATTCTTGTTTATTATCACTTGCTTAAGAATTCATAGCTCAATATATTATATTTGGGGGTGGGGATCAACACAAGTAATTAGCACAGGTCATTCATTTGAAACGTTAAAAAAAAGCTAAGTTCCAGCCTTAGTTACACATAAACAAACTGAATAACACATCTGTGACTAGGTGGTTGGGAATGTGCAATTCATATCTCAGAGAGAACAATACATTCAAAACAATAGTGTGCGGAGAAGCTATAATCTCAAATGACAGTTCATATAATTAGATAGTTCTCAATTCTCCTTATAGCTAGAGGGGCATTTTCATGAATGTGGCATCAAGTATTACTTATATGTTTCTCCATTCTAGAAAGCAACAGGTGAGTCCCCAAGTATAGACCGAAAACATTTCAACACTCCTCAGAATCTGATCCTATATTTCATTTAACTTGGATTTAAATACAGACACATGGTTTAAATATGAAGTTTACCTACTAAAGATGTTGCTACAATATGGGTTTTGCAATAGTTGGATAAGTTTCCTCTTACATACAAATTCTTTTAAGTAGGTCATTGTAAAAGGCTTAAAGTATTTTGCTTTCTCTTTTTCTGGAAAACTTTGAAAGTCAGAAAGTTCATATAATTTTTAAAAAAACCTTCTAGAATAGTTTACATGACTTAGGATAAAGCTAGTTAGAATACAATATATATATATATATATATACAAAGGCAAAAATGCTGAAGTCTAAAATACAAAAAATGAGAATTCAAATTTGGTTTACTTAAAAGTTTCTAATGGTTGACTAAGAAAAGGAAAGGAAAAGAGAAATAATGATAAATTGTATAGACATGCATATTTTTATACATTTGGAATACTGGCGTGCTAAATCTGGGGTACTAGTGTCCTTCCATGTTGGAACTATGGATATGTTAGGTGCTATAAACACATTTCTTTATATTTTCATTTTCTCTCCCTGAACATTTATAAGAAACATAATCCTGTAGTTGCTAAAGAACAGGATAGACAGGGTTATTTAGCTCTCCAAAGACTATTTTCTAAAACTGCTGGATTTTTGGACAATTGCACTAAATGTCCTGATAAATTCCAATATTTCCACCTCTAGTAGATCTTAGATATAGACTTTAACGTTTTGTATAGTATAGTATCATTGGTGTATTAGTTTCAGTCAGCCAAGCTAATCCTTCTAGGGACAGGTCTTAAAGATTTCCACCTCCTTAGAACATTTTATTTTAGATTGCTAATCATTCATTCCAAGCTCTATTTCCCATTGATGCATTAGAGTTTCTATTCCAAAATGTTTTAATAAGAGACAATAGATTTTTTTAATACTATTTTTATATTTTTATTCTGCTTTAAGGTTTTTTCCCCCAAAGTCAGTGAGATGTTGTAAAACTGCTTTGTTGAGTTTTTCTTTTATGAATGCTGAGCCTTATTCATGTTGTAGCCGATTTAATCCTAAAGACTTAAATCTTAGATTTGTCTCCATGCTAGATATCATTTTTCCATTTAGCTAATAGATTTTTATAGTATTTCTATTTATATATTTCCACATCTTAATCTCTAATCACCTTGAATTCCCTAGGAAAGATTGGTGTTCTATAACAGTGTTTTTCAACCTTTTTTGTGCAAAGGCACACTTTTTTCATGAAAAAAATCACGAGGCACACCACCATTAGAAAATGTTAAAAATTTTTAACTCTGTGCCTATATTGACTATAGGCGGGTGTTTTCCCCACGGCACACCTTACACTATGTCACGGCACACTAGTGTGCCGCGGCACAGTGGTTGAAAAACACTGTTCTATAATACAGGAAAGATTAAAAGGGAAGAGTGATGTGTTAATTATTGGATTCACTTTTACCCGATTTTGGTTGTATACTCAAAGAAAGAATTTTATATATTCTTTTATATGTGTTGATATCCATTTTCTAAGTAAACAAGATTGTTTCCAGAACGTGAGTATGTAAATGTAATCTACTAAGATACAATATTGTGTATATGTAACTTTATGTTTCACTTTTGGCCATGAAATTAGTTTTCCTTAGAAGTGGCAGCATCTAAATGTGATATTGATGTGTATAATAATTAATATACAGTAGATGTAATTTTCTCTGGTATTAATGAATAGTTTAAAATAGTTTCAATTAAATCCATCATTTTAGTTCTTTGATTTTTTTTCCATTAGCAAATACTGTAGTGAACCCATTTCAGATACAGTTTGAGGAATTAAAATTCCAAAGTATGTTATGTTTGCAACAAATTTCAGAAGTAGACATCTCATCTGTTATTTGGGACCAGTAGTGATGAACAGAGGCTTGATCTTTAAAACATTTATTGTCTCCAGATTTTAAGTATTTTCTCAATCATTAAATGGAAGTTCTTATTTCATATAGTCGGCATCACAGCAATGTCATTTGCAAAGGCTCCCCCACTCTTCCTACCCATTCGGTTACTGCTGTCCCCACAAATTTAATTATTCTTTAATTTCTGTAGGAGACAAAAATGGCCTTTCCCAATTTTCCAGGTTAAGCAAACTAATGCATTTCAATAAATATCTCCATCTATATGAATGGAATTAATATAGAGTCATAGCTAAACCTCCTTTTTTTTGTTTCCCTAAGTGGAATAGATATGTGCAGCTGTTTCAGGCATGGCGAGGTGCACATGCAGAGCATATGGTCCCTGCATACAATTTGATGAGAAAAAACAACCGAGGCTTTAGTTCAGATGTATCTAAAGCAGAATGGATGTTCTTGCAGTGCCATCTTTTGGCTGAAATGCCTTTTCTTTCTTCTTTTTTTCATGCTTTTGCAACAGAATGTGATTTAAAAGTGTTCATCCAAACATTTCCTGTTCTCACAGACTATTGATAGGATGCTGGTCCCTGCAGTTTCCAGGTTCGTGTCCAGAGCAATAAAACTAGCAATAAAATATTTTAAAAGTAGCAAGACAGTCACCAAGAACATTGTGGAAGACATCAAAAATTATAACAGAAGGAAGCACATAAACCAAACATTATTTTCTCTATCCATCCAGCAGGGAGTAAAATATAACAGGTATAAATTTTCAGTAGAAAGTATTTAGAGAGTTTGGATCCTTCAACTGAGAAAATCTCTAGGAAACTTGTTAGATGCATGGAAACATGTTTTCTGTAAAAGAATAAACTTGTTCCATATCTAGCGTTTTCACAGTCGTGCAACTACTTATTTTTTCCTGATGCAGTGTCCAAAATTCTGTTGGGGAAAGCAGATATAAACAAGAGTTAGAGGGGAAACATATGGCAGGCATATGTGAGGAGGCAGGAAAGGAAGGACATAGACATTTGTATCTATTGCATTTTTCTAATCAAGCTCTCTCCAATATTACTGTGCAACTATTTAATGCAGACCAATCTCAAATTTGAAACATAACTAATTCACTTGATAAATTCAATTTCACCTGTACTCAGAAGTGCCTTGTCAAAAAAGCAGAGTCTACTTTTGTTTTATTTATTTTTAAATATACATTAGTATTTCTGTATTTTTGATTGTAATCAATGTGAGCAAGTGGATAGCAAGGCCTGAAGTGGAAAGATCAGAAAAAGCAGCTTGTTTGGGCAAATGGAAACTTTAAAGCCTCTACTTTCTTTTTTTATTTTGGGGCATATAATGGTTTTGGGCAGCTTTTTAGATATAACTTGGGGAAGATTAGAATCTCTGATGTAAATAATGGTGAAGCCACACACAACATTTGATTGTTCTACTGCTGGTTAGATAAATAAATGATTCTATAGGCTTGGGATATAATGGACACTTAGTGTGATGTTTAGTGGCCTTGAAATTTGGTGGTTGTATGTTTATAGAATTGCCATCTGTGGTACATCTAAGGCATTTTTTCTCGCTCTTAACAACCTCAAGATGTGTGAACTTTAAATGATGGCTGGGGAATTCTGGAAGTTGCAGTCCCTTGGGAAACAATATTCCATGCAGGTCATCCTCAGTTTACAACCACAGTTGGAATGGGAATGTTGGTCATTAAGTGATGAACTTGTTAAGCAAGTAATCATGTGTCCGTACCCAATTTTACGGCCATTTTAGTGCATCATCACATTAAGTGAATCACCACAGTTCTTAAGTGAACCTGACTTCCCCCATTTACTTTGTTGAAGGCTGGCTGGGAAGGTTGTGAATTGTGATCAGATGACTGCAACATGCTGAAACCATCGTAAATGTAATCCAGTTGCCAAGTTCCCAAATTGTGAGCATGTGACCATGGGGTGGTGCGCAGGGGTAGTATTCACTTACTTTCCCTACCAGTTTGTAAATGTGAGCACATGCGTCAGTGCAGGTGCTCAGCCTTCCAAGGATGCGCTTTGGCTTGAAAACATGCCTAAATGCATAGAGCTAGGACAGAGGGGCGGGCCCACCTGTGATTTCCACTACCAGTTTGGGCGAACCGATCCGAACCAACTGAATACCACCTCTGGTGATGTGACAATAATTTTAAGCATAGGTTGCCACTTTTTTCAGCACTATTGTAATTCCGAGCCATTATTTAAAAAATGGCTCTAAGTTAAGGATTTATTGTACCTATAGAAATATATTGGAATTGATCTGGTATGTGTACATTGGCCTGTGTCACATTGAAAATATTTCAAAAATAATGCCAGATTTATGTGCGAATGTCTTGTCTTATTTTATGGCTCTGCATTGCTCTATTTTCTTTCCCCACTTACAGGAAATCTATCATTTTAAACTCTTGGAATCTATTAAGCTAATCAGTCTCCTCATTCACTCAAATTCTCTGTTGGAGACTGAAAATATTTGCTTGAAATATTATGACTTCATTACATTATTTGGACAATCATCAGTCACATAGCTTCTTAACATATTTTTCTGATCACTTTGTTATAATTTATTTTACCTTTTTTCCTTATTAAATTATTTAATTACATTTTTTAATTTAATATCCTACAGGGTTTTGTTAGATTTCCATTAACAATTATTTGTGTTGTGAAGTTCAAATCAGTCTTACCCATTTTATAAAGATATCTCCAAAGTTCCTTTCTTCCAAAACCTTGGACAAGGAAGTCCACTTCAAGTTGTCAAAGGCTTATAATTTCTTGTTCAAATTAAATCTTGGCCCTCTTTAATTATTACTGCTATATTGGCTTCTGTCCTCCCTGTAGAATAGAATTCATCATGTTTTGTAAAGGTTGTAAAGGTTCATCCTCAAAACATTTATAATAAAAGCTTGATAATCCACCTAAGCTTTAAATTTAACCTTTCAAATAGCTTCAGAAACTTCCCTTATTGTTATAAGTCAGTTCATAATCTGCCTCTGTTCCTCTGTAATCGCCAGTAAAAAAATTTATTTAGATATTTATCTATTTTCTCTAGAGAAATGTCACTTCCTTTACACAAGCTGGAATAATAACAAAATGCTTTTTGTATAGCCGTGGTATTCATTAATACAGAGTCTTCCTTTTGTAATCTCATTCATTTTTTCCTTTTTCGTTGCAGAATTTTTATGTTAGCCACTTCTCTGCCTGATCACTTTGACAATGATAGGATTCCATGACCTTTTTGTATGGAAAGACAATTTCTTCATGAGATTTAGATTAGCAGACTTTTCCCTTAAAAGTAAGGAATTCATCAAATCAGTCTTCTCTTAAAGATTAATAGGATCAAAGTGATTTCTGAATGCTCCAAGGGGGAGGGACTTCAAACTAACAAGGATTAGTGATCCCAATGAATATCTTTGTTTTATTATGGAATGCTGAGATGAAAAGACCATCAACATGATTGTTCCCAAACATCTTATTCGGCTTTGAGAAATACAGAATGTTCCTTTGCTTTCAGAGCATCTTCAGTGGATAAAATAGCTGGTGTTTTTTGTGGATTGTATCCAGCTACAGTAATATACATAATGGTCAAGCTAAAATTAAATAAAGTACTGTACAGGATTTTTTTTTCTGGTTGTGGAAGGATGGATGGAATATAACAATAAGTCAGAAGGATGGATGGATAGATTTTGTTTCATGAACTTAATTTAATTTCAAAATAATGCATGAATTAAATTAAGGCTCTTTGAGATTGAAAAAAACTAGGGTTGATGAAAAAAATATTAATTTAAGTTTAAGCAAGCTGCAACACAAATTACATGCAATATAACTTATGTTAGAGTAGGTGAGTCCCTCAGGAAAATATTCATTATATCTGCAATCTCAAAATTCTGGATGAGCCAGAATTCAGAAGAGGTTTGACTATGACTACCTTCAGGGATGTTTTCCTGACTCCTTCCTGCTCTACAGGTCATCACTCAAGAAATATTTAGCTTAAACATTATGTTTTGAGAACCAGTTATATTCATACATAAAGCATTACCAGATATGGTCTTACTTGCGTTCAGGAAATGAATTGAGTCTCCCACCCATCAGTTAATAGGATCACTAAATACTTTCCATTGTGCCCAGTTCTAGTGTATTCTTCTTGCAATAGCTCCAACTGATCAGCAGGGGGCTCATGGAACTTCCCACAGATATTTGAGGTTTTATCTGATAAGCACCATGTTGGTGGTGGTATAGGACTTTTCTGACAGAATGGTTCTGATGTAGACGTCAACATTTTGACATAAACCTTAAGAATATACAGTTCAAATGTCAATAAATATTGAAGATACAATAGGCATTTGAATGTGAATCCATGCTAATCTGGTAAAAAATTGCATTTGAAATACACTGATTTGGCATTGAAAATAAATGCTTTAGTGCTGCAAAATATTTAAACAACATTCTACATTTGGAAATAGCTACTATTTAATGCCAGGATTATAACAAAAAAGCTTAATTGATCTAACTTATTACTGCCATTTTCATCACATCCACAAAAGTTTGTTAAGAATTCTGCTGCATTTTTTCTACTTGAGAGGTGTACAAAAATTATATCATTTAGGAAAATAAGAATGCTATTAAAACATATAATGTATATTCATCCTTTTTGACAACTCTGAGAAACATTAAACATAAAGCAATGATGAAACAACAACAGATAACAAAATTTTATGTCAGATGTCTGATAGATGTATTTAACTATCTTAAATTTATACGGGTGATGGACATTAATGAGACTAGTGACTAATGAGACAATATTCCAAATACTCATACTTGTGTCTTGCCTAAAAAAATATTGATGTCATTCTTGGAAAATGAAGTTATACATTTCTCTACATCTTCTAGAAATCTAGTTCTGGAAACTTTGCACACTAGCAATTTGGGTAAATCAGCCTTTGCCACATATCAAACCTGTCTATATAGTTATACATCAGTTCAGCAATAATGTAGCTGGATAATGCTTTGCATCACTAATGTGAATTACCTCCTTAACTAGGGAATAAAAAAAGATTGTGTTGTTGTTTTCTTTTCTGTAGATGATTATCCAAATCATAAGACCCATTCCAAATACTGAGGATAAAACCATTTCTCACAAACCAGAGTGTGGGAAACATAAAAGGGATAAGAAGTCAAAACTTTGCAGTTTTGGTTTCACCATATGCTTTCCAGATTGAAATGTTCTGTGTGTTTAGAATAAGGCATGTCCAAACCTTGAAAACAGTCAGCCATATGTTTGGTGGCAGGACTATTATATTTTCACTGTCTGGGAAACACACGATCCTGTAGTGCAGTGGTTCCCAAACTTGGCAACTTTAAGACTTGTGGACTTCAACTCCCAGAATTCTCCAGCCAGCAGATTCTGGGAGTTGAAGTCCACAAGTCTTAAAGTTGCCAAGTTTGGGAACCACTGCTGTAGTGCCACAGATACATCATTTGTTTCATCAAGCCACTGATTCTCCTAATTTTAATTAAAAATAATACTGTTTCTAAAATTTAGTGCTTATAAAACCAAATAGGTAAGGTGGGATACAGATTTGACAACTAAATAAACATATATGTAATATGCTCACATATTGCAGTTTATCAAGGCTAGAAAAATGGTTTCCATTTCTGACAGGATTTATTTTGTACAGACTGAGATGCCCTTAGTTATGCAATTAAGTCTGTCTTTATCTTTCAGTGAAAAACAGGTTTCCTTTTCAGAGCATAATTCTCAAATTAAATTGTTAAACGGACTGAATTTTCTGTTTATTTCTAAGGACAGCACGTCTGCCTCATAGTGACTATATGTTGCAGCAGGCATATTTATGTTGGAATTAATGTCAGATCTCAGAGTAAAATTGTTGATATATCAAAGGCAGAAGAGCATAGGTAGTAAATGAGCATCAATGTTAGGACTGCACATACTCTGAAGGGGGGGAAAGCAGCTTATGAGATTGCTAGTTGTATCACCGCCTTTCCAGGATTGGACCCTTCCAGATGTATTGAAACCTCTGGTTCTGAAGCCAAATATGTAGAGGGTTAGACTGGGGGGGGGGGGGGAATGTAATGGCACATTTATATTTTGAGCCACCAGATGGCTTAATTGTCAAAAACAAAATGAATTTTTTTTCTCCTTTGGAAAAACTACAAAACTCTAAATTTGTATTAGATAAACTAGTATTTAAAATATAAAATGATACATGTTCTCTTTTTTCCATAAAAGTATTATAAGCTGTCCTTGGCCATAAACTCATAACACTCTCTTGGAATCTAATCTTTTGGGCAATCAGTTTCCAATTATGGAGCACTCAAACCTTCAATGTTCTTCCTGGTGTTGTCAAAACACAAGCAAAAAGTGAAGTTGAGAAATATTTATGTCTCTCTGTTTTTCCTTCCCATTAGCTTCCCCTACATCCCACTATAAACAAGGGAGGGGGGACTTTTACATATTCTGCAAATTTGGGGGTATGCTAGTGGATTTGAGTAGAAACTCCTGTCACCATATCTCTTACCTAATACTCAGTATACTAGAGTCAGGTTGGATTGGCAGGATGGGTCCAATGTTAGCTTATTCTTTAGAACCTTCATTCCGATGATAGAGAGGAAGTATTAATGTATTTAATGACTCTGGAATGGAAAATCCAAGAGAAATAATTGTTCAGCTCTAATACTATATGTGTAGGATGTTTGAATTGAATGCATTTTATTACAGTTGCCCTATTCACATAGATCAAAGAATACATAAGGAGTTAAAATAGAGAAATGGAACAAGCAGTGTTGTCCTACTCTTTGTCTGCTGTCAAGGTTGATATCCTCCAATCTTGTTTAATCCAGCGTTTGCTTTAGTACAGTCAGAATAGAAGTTCCTCATCTAAACGTGTAAATTCTCTTTTTAACTGTGAACAATAAATAATATAAGTTAGGCTACCAGATCTGGATTGCCACATGCTATTAGATGATAGCAAAGAGTTAGCCTTTTAAATAGTTAGCCTTTCCTCAGGGGTTAGGCAACACAAATCTGATAGTCCCAAATACAAATAGACATTCGAAGTTTATCCTTTTTTGCTTCCTGGCTCAGGGGAGTCTTTGAGAAAAAAACTATTATTATGTCTGCAGATTTTTGCAAGTCTATGATTCCAGGGAAGGCACGCCTTAATTCTGCAGATTGGAGGGCAATTTATATACTATGTGATATTTCAGTT
Source organism: Thamnophis sirtalis (assembly GCF_051295495.1). Taxonomy (NCBI): domain Eukaryota; kingdom Metazoa; phylum Chordata; class Lepidosauria; order Squamata; family Natricidae; genus Thamnophis; species Thamnophis sirtalis. The sequence goes on from NW_028261382.1 coordinate 155,174,132, forward strand.
AAGGTCATGGCAAATCGTCATCTAAAACTAAATGTTCTACTTGGAAATCTGTTAACTTTCTGAAATCAAATATGCTAATGATTAATTGTGCTGACATCTTCTCACCAAGGGTAGATTTCCTGTTGAACAATTCCACAATATGCACAAGTGTGTTTTTATGAAATACAGAAATGGTTTGAGGCAGACTGTGTTATTCCTTCTGTTCTCTTTCACAGACACCCTCTTTGTTTCTTCTGTCTGGCTTATTATCTTTTTACATTCTTATTCTTCTCCTTTTGGCATACTTTAAAAGAAAAGAAGGTCAATAAAGTGTTTTAATTATATAAGTTTCACATTAATTTCTCTAGATGACCACATTATTCAAAAGATGTAGAGATACTCTGCTTCTGATTTGTAGAGTTTTTACTCAAAGGTACTGATGACTAACACCTTCCATCAAAACCTAATAATGTACAATTTATTTTGAGCTTCATTTGTTTTCTTTGCTGAAAATGCTTCAGTACAGTACTTATACTGATATTTTATACCTTTTTTCAGGATTTAGTTACCATCATTTAGCAGAAAAATTCTTAATGGCAGTTCACTGAACTGTCTATCATTTTGAAAGTCCTGCCATAAAACTAAGGAAATTGTTTCCATATACTTAAGGGAATTGGGCACAGGCATAAAATGTTGAAATAAGAGAGAATGTCTTTTGAAAGCTTCTTATAAGTATTCTTGGTCCCATTTCTGAAATCAAAATGGATTTGAAAGAGTGTGGAATGGTCTGAGATTCAGCATTTGCTTCATAAATTTTTCCCTGGTGGCATTTTGTTTTTGTCATCTAGAAATGCAAGAAGTGACAGTCATGATGAAACACGATAAAGGAGTATCAAAGGAAGGTAGGAAATGTGAACTCCCAACAGTTTTCACCCAACAGTTTGGTGTAGTAGTTAATGCATCAGGCTAGAGACTGAGTGACCTTGGGCACAAAGCCAACGGAGTGACCTTGAGATATTCATTCTCTCTCAGTCCCAGGAAGTTTGCAATGGCAAACTGCTTCCAAAATATTGCCAAGGAAACTGCAGGGTTTTGTCTAGGCAGTTTCTAGGAGTCAACATTGACATAAAATACCTCACCAAAGATGTTCAGTTCTATGATGAATTTTGGAAACAGGAGATCCTTGGTGCTTTTTGAACTTGCTTTTTTCTTACAGACGTTTCATTACCCAAACTAGGTAATATCATCAGTGCTAGTGAGGAGTGCTGTTTGCTGTCAGTTTATACTCTAGTGGCTTGCTTGTCAATATTGGTGGGAGTGGTTTTAAAGATTCTTTGATTGGGCTGTTTACTGTTGTCTTCTTTGGGAATTTCTTGACTGGAGTATTGTTTACTTAATTGTTAATTTGATGTTAATCTTAGAGTTAATCTATGCTGATCTGGATGCTGATTGCTGCTGGAGAGCTGCTGTAAAACTGTTTTACAGATTTCTGATCCCTGATCAGGAGGGTGGAGTGGGAGAGAGAGAGGGAGGGGGGAGAGAAAGAATAAGAATTCAGAGGCATCAGGAGGTTAGAGAGTGACTGCTTCCCAATACTTCGTGCCATTTTTCATGTTTCCTTTCAGAATTTTCCCCTGTCTAATTTCCTATGTTTTCCACTTTTCTCTTTGACTTTTGAACAGATGTCTTCTAATTTTCAGGTTTCTGCTGGAGATTGGTTAGGTAAAAAACATCAATTATTTGTGGTATTTTTAGACCTTACCATTAAAGGGGGGGACCATATACAGTACACACACACACACACACACACACACACACACACACACACACACACACACACATATATATATATATATATATATATATATATATATATATATATATATATATATATATATACACATGCATGCATACATACATACATACATACATACATACATACATACATACATACATACATATATATATATATATATATATATATATATATATATAATCAAATATAGCTGTGTTCCAATATTTGAGGGGCTGCTATGACCTATTTTTCAAAGCACCAGAAAGCAAGACAGGAAGTAATGGATGGAAACTGTACGAAGAGAGAAACAACCTAGAACAAAGGAGAAATTTCCTGACAATAAGAAGAATCAACCAGCGGAACAGTTCACCTTTAAAAGTTGTGGGTGCTCCAATACTGGAGCCTTTTAAGAAGAAACTGGACAACCATTTGTCTAAAATGGTATAGGATTGTCTCCTTGAAAAGGGGGTTATACAGGGCGGGGCATAACCTTTTCCTAGGGGGTCACAGCAACACTTGTAATAACAACACAAATAATTCATACACCATTCGAAAGCCCATCAAAAACTGAGTTTATTGACACGATTTAATAGTCAGTATGACCACCATTAGCCCTTCGAACAGCATTCAAACGAGGTGGATAAGAACACAACAAATCTTCAAACAGTTCCGTTCGATTTTCCAGATTTTTCAACACAGTTTCCAAATTCATTCTCAAAGTTTCAACCGAAACAAATTTAACATTTAATAGCTCATTCAATTCAGTTTTTTATGGGCTTTAAAATGAGGTGTCGCGGAAGTTGTAAACTGCTGTCGATCTTGCTGTGACCCCCTAGGAAAAGGTTATGCCCCGCCCTCTGGAAAATCTGGAAAATCGAACGGAACTGTTTGAAGATTTGTTGTGTTCTTATCCACCTCATTTGAATGCTGTTCGAAGGGCTAATGGTGGTCATACTGACTATTAAATCGTGTCAATAAACTCAGTTTTTGATGGGCTTTCGAATGGTGTATGAATTATTTGTGTTGTTATTACAAGTGTTGCTGTGACCCCCTAGGAAAAGGTTATGCCCCACCCTGTATTAGAAGATCTCCAAGGTCCCTTTCAACTCTGTTTTTCTGTGATTCTGATCCATTAAAGCCATGAAGAATCATATAATTTAAACCTTTGCACATAAGAGAAAGGGGGATTTTTGGTGTAATAATAAGGCAGTGTACAAGAAAAGCAGAGACTCTAGGGAACGTGTAAATATAACTTGGTCACTGGAATTTTCATTTGCATGAGTATCCTATATGATATTTCTAATTTACCTATGTCATTACAGCCCTATAACATCTCCCCAGTATTGCTTGAGGATTCCCTGGGTCTCTGAAGAGGAAGAAACATCAGAATTGCAATGGAAATCATCTGAAGTCCATACATCTTCAAGCTGTCATGGTTAAGATATACTGGTCTGCAGAGAAGTTCTGTTCTGCAAGTGACTTTCTGTTGTATCACTTTTGCGGTTCATCACCATTGCTGTTCATAATGTCTGATTATTTGTATATGAATACATAAACCAGCCTTCCTACCAAGTTGTGTATTTGAAGTCATGCAAAATGTTATAGACATTTTAACTGTTTGTATATGTTATATAGTATGTTCTTATACATGGAAAGAAAAGGTCTCTGTCAAGCATCACAGACATTTGATAATTTTGAAAGGGCTCAGGTTCAAAAATATTAATCTTTCTCTGCATTTCTAAAATCACATGAAATATAGACAGTACATTGCAAGCCATTTCGTCTACATTACTAAATACTTTGATCCATGGTTTTTTCAGAATTATATATTTTTAATAGTCATATAGCATCTTTAGATTTTTATATACTTTTAGTTTTATGTGTGTGTGTTTTTATACATTACAGATAAATGCAGCTCATTTTAGCTAAAATGTTATAAATACACAGAGATGGCCTTTTTAGCAGTCAACAATACTGGCTTGTACAAGAATAAGTGTTTTAATGCCTTGTGCACATTAATTGTCTACAATAAATAATGGAACACAATTGTAGAAAATGTTTAGTTTGCTATTTATATACAAAATATTGTTTTCTCTTGTTTGTTAGATTTTGGAAAGATAAAAAAATGTTATCTCCTGAATTTTACCCTCCTGAAAAACTGTTCATGGTGCTCTGCTCACCCTCTGGAACATCCTGTCCCTCCCCTCCCAAGGCAAGATCCTCACCCTCTGGCCTTCTGAAAGAGCGTGAAGATCTGATTCAGTGACGTGGCCTGAGGCCCCATTGGGGAAATGGCATCTTTGAGGGAGGGAAGGAGGTAAGGAGGAAGTAAGTTGCAGGGCAGTTGCTGATATTTTTAAAAAGATGGGGACACCCGTCTTTTTTTTTTTTTGTTATTATTTTTTATTGCACTGTTGGAATCCATCAGAGGAAACATGGGCAAAATTACAACGCCTCATCATTTTAGAAATAAATATGCAAACATATTTTACCTTCATATTTTGACGGTATGTATTACTCTGAGGGCACAGAAAAAGTCAGTATGTAAAAACCTTTACTCAGTAAAGGAAGTTTTGTATAGCTTTCTGTTTAAAACTAAGTAAAAGGACTTTGCTGGGTTTGTAAATAAATACTTGTTTTAGAATGTGTAAGATCTTCAGTTCAATGATAGTCAATTTAAAACTCTATTATCTAAACATTATTTTGTTCACAGGATAAAAACTACAGAGAGATGCAGAAATTTTCAAGAAACCAACTTGTTTCTGCTATATAGTAAGCACGTACAACATAAAAACGCCACAGATGGAGCCATTAAAATGCTCTGAGTTCTCGAAAGCTCAAGCCAAGATCTTAATAAGCACAATATGCAATATTGATACTGCTTTATGGATAACTGATGTCTAGACAAAGGAACTAAAAAGCAAAAGACCATTACTAAGACTGTTGTGTTTATGCAGGAAACAGAGAGACCATGCAAAAACAACTGGATCTTATCGTGACCATTCTGAGGTTAAGCAAATGACCTGTTCATTGCAAAAGAATTTAAAAACTTAACCATTTGTTTATAAAGTCTATGTTGAGGATACCAAAAGATATCAACAGAAATTTCCCATGATTTTTTTTAAAAGGAAAAATCTGTCCCTTATAATTACTGATTCAAGTACAGAACTTGAATCAGTAGGATACATAAATAATTTTTATATGATCCCACCACCTTTTTGGTTTATATGTCTCATTGCAGAATGACAACCTGATCCTAAAGTGTGCAAAATGGGAAGAAGTTAATCCCTGTTTCCAATCCACCTTGTATTTAAAACATTCCCACATAAATATGCAACAGAAATGGGATATTTGCTTTAAAAAAAACTCAATTGGATATGATAAAACTACACAACATGAGAAGTTTTCCATTGTTTTTCTTAACTCATATCCTTCTGTGGCTCCACTCAAATGCATAGTTCCTGCAAGCCATTAAACTCCAAGAAATACTTTTTGCTTTCATGAATTTCCCCATCCTCCTTCTACAGTTGGGTTCCACCATTATTTTTATGACAGCAAATTTATTGATTGACTTGTGAATTTATTCAATTTATATGGCTGTCCATTTCAATATATGATTCTGAGTGGCTAACAATACTTAAGACAAAAATGGTATAACAAAATTATAAATAATATATACAGCAGCTGAGAAATACCAGCCAACAACAGCAATTAACATACTATGATATGGGCTCAGCTATGCACCCAGGACTCCAGACAAAACAAGGTTTTCCTGGCCTTATGAAGGGCCATAGGACCAGGGCAAGCTGAATTTCACTGCAACAGAAAAATCTCTCTTCCTGGGTGTCACCAAATGACACTCCTTGATAAATAAGCTCCAGAGCTTGCTTTCTCCTGGATCTAACAGGAGGGTTAAATACAATTATGGAGAAATGGTTCTGCAAGCAAATGCCATAATTTAATGATATTCTAAGTAAAGAGGTACATCATTTTACTTTTCATTGATAAAAAAATAATATGTTGAAGACCAAAAGCCCTTCTTTACATCTAAATTCTCAACATGATCTATTATTTTTAAAACTGTCATATTGTTGTAATAACATTTTCTTGCACTGGACTCACTCCAGTACGTTTTTTTCTTTCATATGTTACTTAGAAAAGGGGGGGATCATTCATGTTACCGTATTTTTCAGAGGATAAGACACACTTTCCCCTCTTAAAAGTGGGTAAAAAAAATTGGATGCGTCTTATACACTGAATGTAGCCCCATCCACCCACCAGCCCCCACCCTTCAGCCTCCGTGCATCGTGTTTTAAACCTGTTCCAGGCTGCAGGGATTGCCACAGATCCCCCCCCCTCTGTGCCTTGTGTTTTTGGCCTCTGGACCTCATATTTTCAGCCTCTGAACGCTCCATTTCAGACCCTTTAATGGGTGCATGGATTTCCAGAGCACATCCTCGATCACCGCCTCTCCGGATCACATTTTTGGCCTCCACACACCCCATTTTTGGCCTCTGTGTGTCACATTTTTGGGCAGTGATTGGCAGTAATGTGCTTTGATGAACCCCACAGCCTTAAATGGGTCTGAAACGGAGCATTCAGAGTCTTAAAACACAAGGCACAGAGGCCAAAAAGCAGCCTGGAACTGCTTCTGCCTTGTTGGACTGGTTCCATGTCACATCTGTTGTACTCACCAGAGCACCCTGCAAAGTTCAGCTGCATTTTTGACTGCATTTTTGAGCCCCAATGAGGCACACACACTCACAACCAGCGAACCTGTTGCTAAACTTCACCTCTGGGAACAGCTGATTGGGGGTATTCCGGGACACCAATCCACCCACCAATCAGCTGCTCTTGCTGACTCAGCCTAATGTGCTGAAGCTGACCAGGCTGTTTGCTAAGAGCACTAGCCAGATGAATACCGACAGATGCTGGTAGGCAGAGGCAGATTTTTTTTTCTTATTTTTCTCCCCAAAAATTAATGTGCTTCTTATACTCCAGAGCATCTTATACTCTGAAAAATATAGTAGTTCTTTCATTTGTATAATTTCTCCAGTTCTCTGTCCCTTCACTATTCATACATCACAGAGGGGCTTGTGATGGGTTTTTCTATACTCCATGACAAAAATTGTACTAGCATAAAATATACTGTCTCCTTTGCTGATCCATATCCTAACTTTCAAACCAATGGAATTCCTGACATCTCCAAGTTATGAGTGTCAATCACGTCAAGGAACAAAAATTGGCAAAGGTTCCAGGAGAGGTATTTTATTGTTGTAGAAAACACAAAATCAAAGCAGCTTTATTTCAAGTTTTCTTTCTTTCTTCAGACTTCAGATTGTGTAGTCCACAAGCCCCTTCTTTCATATCTTCCACAAGATTGTCTCTAAAAAAAGTCCTCTCCATTAAGTGACAAAGCCTAACAGATTTTGAGTGCATTGACACTGGAAAAGTGTTGGAATAAGTGATAATGCTACATTAAACTGCTACAGTAAAGGACAACTTAAGCTTATGGTCATAGGATGAGAAGGTGGCAATATCATGGAGCTATGGTAGGAAAAACATATCCCCAGGGAATCTATGTCACATGATTAAGATGAAGTGGGAAAAGATCTTATATTTGCAATCCAGGTTCTAAATATATTTATTTTATTATTTATTTCATTTTTAAATTACGTTGCTATCCTCTGTATATTGATCAAGCTTTCAACCCCATCTCCAGATAAAAGATCTAAAAAAATCCATTTCTAAAATCTTAGAGAACGTTGTTGACAATGCAAGCACAAACTTTCTCTAGTCCTAGATGATTGACAATCCTGAAAAGACAAGCAAGTGAATTACTAACTTTATGCCATCTTCTAACCTTCCAATGAAATTTTTTGTAATGATTCTACTGTTTGTATGCAAGGCTATATTATTGGCTCTACAATGCAAACCAAATGACATTGTTTCTTTCAAGTATGAATGGCCTTACTTTGAAGAAAAAGCAACCATCTGCCATGACATGTAACCTCTTTCCATTGTCTATAGAAAATCTGCTCCTAGAAGCTAATGTTACCCTAGGGTGCTGTTTGAAGGTTTCAATAGGAAAATAAAACATTTAGACTGGGTTAGGATTCTTGTTCAAAATAAAAAATGTCTACTTTAAGCATATTTTTATAGTAGGGGAGGGAGTGTGAACAAGATGCAGTTTGGCCCTGAGTAGAGAGCTGACAATGGGATTCTCACACCAAACCCACATCCTTGCACCATTTGTTTGGTAATGAGTAATGAACTTAAGAATCCCTCAAGGTTCATGACTCATGCTGCCAAAACATTTTATGTGACAAACTAGGCCAATCTAAGAGAGAAGAAAACTTGTTTGCATCTATAGTCACATTCACCTTCTGTATGTTTATTCCAAAGGTGGTATTCAGCAGGTTCTGACCAGTCTGGAGAACCAGTAGTGGAAAGTTTGAGTAGTTCAAAGAACTGGTAAATACCATCTATGACTGGCTCGTCCTGATCTATTCTCTGCCTCCCAAGTCCCAGCTGATTGGGAGGAATTGGAGATTTTACATTATCCTTCCCCTGCCAGGCCCACCAAGCCACACCATGCCCACCAAGCCACGTCATGTCCACCAGGCCATGCCCACAGAACTGGTAGTAAAAATATTTGAATCCCACCGCTGGTTTATTCAGTTCAAAACATGGTGCATGTATGAAGCATTGGTTTTCAGTCTTTATTTGAAACAATATTTTCACCATATTATTCTTGCACATCAAATGGCCAGAAGCCGTGAATATAGGTACCGTGTATCAATGAAACAAGACAGCTGCTTCTTCACACATCAAGAAACTTTTTTTTAAAAAATATAATTTTTATTAAACATTATTACCTTTAAAAAAAACGGAAAAAACAATACAGCGACATAAATACAACGACATAAGCAAGACAAATCATACATAACAATATAAAGTAAAACATACAGATACAAATACCGTTTTAAACATACAACCCCCCCTCCCCCCCCACGGTGACAGTCATTCACAGCCCGGTTTTTCTTTCTTTCCTCATTATTAGGTCTCTAAGCCACATCTTCTCATTGCAAGATTCAGGGATCTATTACGGTACCTATGTTAACTTTCCCCATTTTAAGTCCCTGCTGTTCTCCTAGTCACCCACATATACCATAGATTCCAGCTAAGATAATGTTCTGTTTCTCCTTTGTCCCTCAGCCAACCCGTCATTCTGTCCATTTCTGCACATTCGTAGATCTTTTTAATTAAAGTATCTTCCGGCGGTATAGTGGTGGATTTCCAAAGTTGTGCATAGGTTATTCTTGCGGCCACAATTATATGCAGGCTCAAATGCCACATTGAACTGCTTATGTTATCTGGTTTGATGCTTAGTAACAGGTTCTCAGGTCTCCATTCAATGTTTGCCCCCGGTAACCTCTTTTAACCATTTTTTAATCCTTTTCCAATATTTCGTGGCCTCAGTACAGGACCACCAAATATGGTAGAATGTGCCATCCTTTCTTCCACATTTCCAACACAATGGAGATAACCCAGGAAACATCTTAGCTAATCTCGTTGGGGGGAAGTGCCACATCAAGAAACTTTAAACGTTTAAGAGGAAGGGATGGAATGCCTACACACTTCCATAAAATAACTCTGTGACACAAATGGTGAGCTTTGTACTAGATACTATGAACTTTGTATTATACCATTTTTTTATTCTGGAAATATTTATTGTGCTTCCCATAAGATTATCCAATGGAATAGAATCTAAGACATTCAACTCTGTGGGGGGAATGGAGTTGGGAGGGATAACGGAATAATAAATATAATGCATATATTATATAAATAGAATAAAAAATGTGAAGAATGGCAGGCAAGCTTGAAAAACAGTGATCTAGAGGGCATGAGGCAAAGCGGGGATTTGCTTTGACGATTTAATCCCTTCTGTGAAAATGTAGATTCCAGGTCTGGGATGAGTGAATCTTTTTACTGCTACGCTTTTAAGAAAATTAAACTAGTGAACATATTGGTCCCAAAATCCAGCTACGTTAATTTTTTTGCCTTCTTAAATGGTTTTGATAGACTACTTTATTAATATGGAAGTGTACTTCTCCCTTAATGTAAATTAAGAGATAATGTTATTTACAATAAGTTCGTTTTATACACATTTTTAAAAAACCTGTGGATATTTTTTTCATTAACTTACCATTGCCCTTGAAATAGAAATAGAAGAAAAGAAATTGAGCAATGCACAATCAAGGAAGAGAACTTCCAATCTTTTCCTCTACATGTTTTACCTCTTACCCAACTAACTTAGTGGTAAAGCTTCCTTAGTAATTTTGGCCATGAAGTTTTCTTGGCCAAAATGATCAATAGGTTATTTTTCTCCCTTATTTTTTCTTTTCTGAGTGGATCTGTGTTCTCTCTGCATTGTGCCTGGTATATTTTGTGTCTTCCTCATTTCATTTCTCTCTCCTACATTTTTCATATTCTATATACTGAAGTTCCCCAAATCTGCTAATATCTCACTCTTATATATGATTGGCATCATATTGGCTAATGAGAAATGATCCAGAATCTTGCTGAATTAAATTATCTTGCTTTATTCCTAACACTAGTTCATTGGGGAATCCAGTTAGCTACAAACTTCCACAAGTGGAGATTTCCACAATCATTAATAGGAATTAGTAAGGATGGCATTAATGGAATGATTATGAGAAAAATCCCTATGATTGACAAATACATGTCTAAAATTCTGCCAATTAGTATCACAAAGTTTCAGAGTGTAAAGGGCATTTATTTAATTTAGACTGACAACTGAAGCTCAGTTTTAATTATTCATGATACATCATTTACTAAAATGTTTTGTGGCATATTTTGTAAATATAATGAAGTCTTCATAATGTTCAGTCTTACCACAAAGGCAGCTATAATTTTTTTTGCTAAAAGGATTAGCAACATTTTATGGAGCCAATAAATTGTTCCCTTCAGCAAACTTAATTCAGTAAATTTTCAGTGAAATCTTAGATGATCTATGGACCTCTGGTGTGGTTGAGTTGACCCAAAATGCTAACGTTGTAGTGGTTTTGAATAATTTGAATGAATTCTTCGTTATAACAATCAAAGGCCAGCAATTTAAAATAGCCATCAAGAACTAAAATGTCCAGACAGTAATAAAACAATACATAGTAAAAAAGATAATAGTTGAAGCAATAGATTATGTCCTACAGTGATAGCTTTGGTGGCATCCCCTTGTGAATTGTGTAGTTTGTATTAATAGTAGCTGCTGTCTCTTTGTGACTTAATTGACATCATTTGCCTTGGTTTGTCTATCAATAACTGCTTCCTTGAGGTTGTAATTTTACATTTGTGCCTGAGTGGTAGAATCTAGCACCTTGTTTTATATCTCTTTTTCCCCCATTACTTTCCATTTTGCGAAGCATTTGGGGACATCTTCAATGACTCCTTCATTTGCATTATGTGTCCAGAATACCTAATATTCGGCTCATTATTAGTTCTTTTAGTGTACTATTTACATAATCTACTTGTGCATGATTTTATCTTCTTACTGTCCAAGATAAAAAAAATTCTCCATCACTACAATTTCAAATGAACCAAGTTTTCTTCACTCAGCCTTCCTGATGGCCCAGATATCACAGCCCTATTTTAACTAAGGAACTTTAGATATAACACATTCTATTTTTATTGAAAAGGAGAAATATGATGACTGTCATAAAGATGGAGGCCCAGCATGTACAGAGAGTGAAGAGGTCCACAAAATCATATAAATCTAGTGATATTAAAGATAAGAAGGAGATGGACCTTCATCATTTAAAATGTATCTTTTGTAAGTCTTCGCTATTCTATCATTACTTCTATGAAGTTTTTTCTAGACCACCAACTACCGGTTATATTTAGCTGTATATATGAAGGAGTAGTTAAATGTTCGCAATTCAGTAGACCTAGACCTAAATGAGTAAGTGCATATATAAACAGATTCTCCGCTCCCCACCATAGTTTTGAATGTTTCAAGTTTCTGTTTTTCTCATTTTTCCCTCCCTAAAATCTTTTCCCTGCTTAATTAAATTGATAATGATAACTACCTTCCCTAACATAGCTAGTAATGAATCATCAGTGGTACATACTGTATATGTATATAATATTTTTCAGTGTGGTTTTAGTTCTGTTTTCTTCCTCCCAGGATAATTTTAGCAGATATTTTTATTTTGTTTTGTTTCGTGGCAATATGCAATTTCAATAGAAGTGAGCAAAATACTATTTATTTCCCCACCAGTGCTTTATATTATTTCAATACATAATACTCATGAATGGAGAATTGGTGCCGAGTGGATTAAATGCAAATCTAGGTAGCTTTGTCTGCACCGATTAATCTTTTTTAGAAGGTATTTGATGACCAACTGATAAAAATCTTATGCGCCACTCACATGCAATCAATTGGATCTAAATACTAGATTACAATGGTACAGTTTGCAAGGGATTATTCTGGCATTCTTCTGGCTTCCCTTCTGAGATTATAGACAGATTTACTACTTCTCAGAACAGAATCATACCCCATATTGCCTCCTCACTAGTCCTCAAGGCTAATTCTGTTCAAAGTAGGGAATCCCAGTCTTGGAAAAGAGCAAAAGGTCTTTGCTGGAGGCTGGGTAGAATTGATGCCAGAAAGGCCTGAGGATGTCTAGCTCCCCCTATCTTTGTGTTTTTAACCTAGGATCCAATGTAGGCTAGATTTGTGTTTGTTTATCAAATTTATATAGCCACTCGTCTTAGAAGAAAGAACTCTCAGTAGCATACAATAGTCTGGTTTTGAGGCGGTCAGCATGCTTTTTTCCACATAGAATGAAGGGAGAAATAATTGCTTTAAAAACCTGTGGTGGGTGGTGGGTGGGTAGACAAGATGCAGAACATCTGAATTGAATAGGATAGGATAGGATAGGATAGGATAGGATAGGATAGGATAGGATAGGATAGGATAGGATAGCATAGCATAGCATAGCATAGCTTAGCATAGCATAGCATAGCATAGCATAGCATAGGACAAGACAGGACAGAACAGAACAGAACAGCAGACTTGGAAGGGACCTTGGAGGTCTTCTAGTCCAACCTCCTGCTTAGGTAGGTAGTCCTATACCATTTCCGACAAATGGTTATCCAATCTCTTCTTAAAATCTTTTATTTTCATTTCTACCTAGTGGACTGCAGTCAGAGCATGAAGCCTTCATTATGAGTGCTGCAGCCCATATTACATATGAGTTTGGTCTGCCTTAGTACAGTATGTATCTTCCTTCTGGAGAGAAAGATAGCATGCTTGATATACAGGGCAAATTAGGGTAGCATAGAAATTATCTCTGTGTTTGTGCTGTTGTATATTTAATACATTTATATACAGTATAGAATATGGTTTCAGCCAAAAAAGAATTGATTCAAGCTATTTGTCTCCTGTCTCCTGAGGGTCTCTCTACAAGGTTACACTACAAGATGAGTAGCTTTTAAAAAAGAAAGAAAGAAAATATGACAATCCATCAGTAATTGCAGTACTCAAAGTGCTTGATTCACATCCTGTATTCTTCCTTTCATTAACTATATAAGCCATTGAACTGGTGGATACAAATAATGCCAAACAAAAGAAATGATTCCTGGTTAATCTATTATTAAGAATGAGAGCTTGGCTGTAAGTTAGGCTATTCAGTTATGGTTTTGAAAGATCTCTAACAGGATCTACAGAACTTTATTACTGGAAAAAAGGATAGTTTAAAAGGCCAAGCTAATTTTTCCCTGTCACAGCTTGGAATATTTGGGGCCACTCTGAAGCACCACTGTAATGAACATGGGCATGATCTCCAGCAGTGTTTCTTAAACTTGGCAGCTTTAAGATGGGCGTCTTCCAAGTCTGCAAAATGTTGGAAATGTCAACAAGCAACAGGTTCTTATTATCATATATGGTGGACATGTGCAGAAGCAAGGAAATATTGGACTAAAATAAGAGTATGGCTGGAGAATATGATACAACAAGAAATAGAATTTAGAGATATTTTTACTAGGTATTATCCCAGAGAAACTTAAGAAAGAGGGTATTTATTTGATTATACATGTAACTACAGTAGCGAGAATTGTATTTGCCCAAAATTGGAAATTAAATAAGTTACCAACAGATTAAGAGATAATAAAAAAGATTCTAGATTGTGCAGAGATGAACAGGTTGACACTGAAAATAAAGGATAAAGAGGAATTGGTGTACTTCAAGACATGGGGAAGATTTTATGAATGACTAGAGAAAGGAAGCTAGAAAAGAAAGTAAGAGAAGATACAGAACCCAAACGATGCACTATTAAATGAAAAAGGGAGGGGAAAGAAGGGGAAAACAGAAAAGAAAATATTAAATATACAAGTATGTATTCAAGAGCGATATATAAAGGGGGGAAAACATAGTTAGGGTAGATTAGCAAAGGTAAGGGAATAAGAAATAATACTAAATTATATTTGGGTTTGCGGAAATACCATCCCAAGAAAACATAAACTGAGATTTGAAAGAGGCACCTATAACAACAGAAAAAGAAAGGGAGAGAGAATGAGAGGAAGAGGTAAGGAGAGGAGGGTGGAAGGGAGAGAAAGAGAAGGACAAAAGGCAGGAAGGGGAAGAGGAAGAGTAGGAGTAGGGGAGAGGTAAGGGAAGAAGGAAGGGGAAGGAGAGGAGGAAGGAAGTAGAGAAGGGAGGGAGGGAGAAAAGAAAGGGAAAACAAGGTGGTGTTACAACAGGCGGAAGGGATGGTAAATAAAGCAACCCAAACTGTATATTATAACCTATTAAACTGAATAATAAATGTATCAGAGTGACAAATGTAAAGAATAATAACAATTATGTGAATGTATACTTAAAATCATATGTAAGAGAATAAAAAATTAAAAAATGGCAAAAAAGATGGGCGTCTTCACACATTCTAAAGTTGCCAAGTTTGAGAAAGACTGATCTATAGCACCTTTTGAGAATAGTTGACAAAACCTTGCAGTCTTTTTATGCACTTTAGAAAAATCTAGTGAAATATATGAACCCCTTTTCAGCATAAAATAAATGTGAAAATATATGTTTGTATAAAATAAAAAACAGCGTGTACTATAGAGGAAACCAATAAAATAAAATAGCTTGTGTTATAAAGGAAGCCAATTATCCTTGAATATAGTTCTAAAAATATTAAAAACATATATGTAATACAGTAATATATGTGCTTCTTTATGTATCTATTAGATCAATCACAAGACAACACTCTATTTAGGAAATAATAATTTTAGACCCTGAGATTTATTGGCATTACTAAACAAAACTATGTAGGCCACAGAGTAATTTATGCCCTGTGGACTCAAAAAATGAGACCATAAATTACTTTGTGGCCTACAACTATCATTGAATGAAAATCTAAACTTCAGATAGAGATTATTAGTAGAAATAAAGTTGTATTTTCTTCCCTCTAAGTTCGCCCCTGCACCCAAATAATTACAGAACTGAAAGGCATCCTTGGGCCCCTGCTAGTTGGGATTAATATCCCTGGTGTAAAAATAGTTTTAGAGAACTCAAAGGCAGAAAGACTTATGAGGAAAAGTTGCCTGTAGCTACATACTCCTTCGAGACAAGTACTGATATCAGGCAAAGAACATACATGAGGAAGCACCTAGAACGGAACCCCAAGGCCCACTACTTCACATTTTCCTCCAGCTTATGTGAGCCACTGATCTACACTTCTTTTATATAGTTAACTAGGCATGTTTGACACCTTCTCTAATAGAATGTCATAGGAGATTTTGTTGAATTCTTTGCCAAAATGAAGGCTCCATGTTGAATATAAATTGTTCATTCAATCAAAGAGAGAGGGGAGAGAGGAGAGAACTCCAGTTAAATTGAGATTGTGACATTTATGTGATAATCCTGAAGAAGCCATGTTTTTTGAGCTGGCTGGCCACTTTTATACACACCTATTCAGATTCTGGATGGACCACTAAGAGCAGGGAGAGTAGCTCAAACTAACTCTAGTTCTCTAATGGCTTTGCTGTCATCATGCTTAGGTGGTTTCTCCTAAGAGCCCTAGGAGAATAAGGAGTAAATACACAACAAGCAAAAAAAAAGTCAGAGTCTCACCTGCACCTTAAAATACACATGAAGATCAGGGAGGACTGTGAATAAGAGAGAAAATGGAGGATCTGGCTGTCAGCTAAAGATGCTATAGGGCTAATATGCATTACAAAATTCCAGTGGCTATTGATGGATTATATCTGATGACCATCAGATCATTAGTATTTCTTATACAGTAATTAACACACTGATGCTAAGGAGTTTTACTCCCCCTCCCCACCTGAAAAGAACTCTGTTCCAACTGCCAGTTGCCTCACATTCTGTTACCTCAGTTCAAACTGGCAGACGTTCCGCTCTTTCACTCAAGTCTGGGGCTCCTTATAGTACTAAGCGTTGATACTTCACCAAAATGTCTACAGTGCCTTCCACCTATGGAGCTGATTCCAGGCTCAAGGCAGCAGGAGCGATATTCCCTTATGATCACTGACCACCTCTGAGCCAACGGATTGAACCAGAGTGAACTGGATTTCTCCTGCATTGCCCAATCACATAGTTTCATCGCGAAGCACAGGTAACCAATTAGTCAATTGTAAGACAAGTAAAAGTTATAATTTCATAAACAATTTCCTTAAATTTTGATGGGTAAATAATGATAATCTAGGCAATTAGAGACATCGAGGTACCTATAAGCAAGTTACACACATGTGCTAAGCTCGTATCATGAGAAATAAAGTGCAAGCTGCTTTGGTTTGCGATATTGGTTAGAGAAGAAGGCAAGCGGCTCACGTGCCATAATGCAAACCAGTTACGAATCAGGAAAAATGAAAATGCTTGATTATTCTGATCAGGCTTGGCTGATTTATTTTTTGTCTCTGTAAACTGAATAAAAAAAGGAAAAAGAACCTTGAAAACAACACAGCCCTATATATTTCAATCAGATCATGGAGCCTGTGTGTGTAGGGCATCACGGGTATTTAAGATATTGCCAAGCAATGCATTCTTTTTTAAAATCTTAGGAGATTGCTGCTTAATATTTTGCTTAATTAAATTCCAGAAACTTTCCTTGACATTTTATCAAGCAGATTGATCCATTTTTACATTCATTCTCTCTGCCTCTCTCTGTCTCTGTCTCTCTACTCTTTTCTTACTCTTTCTCATTCTCTATCACTCCCTCTCCTTCTCCCTGCCTGCCTGCCTCCCTATTTACCTTCAAAGATGTTGGATATTTCATGTATGCTATATTTTTATAATATAAGAAATGTAACAATTACTCTTGTGTACTTTAGTTCCTGCATTTGATAAGCAGAATCTAGCCTTCCTTATCTTGGTGCCTTCCTGCAACAATTCCCAACAATTATGAATAGTATCAGTTTGGGAAGACCAACATAGCCAGATAGATGAAGAATAAGCTGTAGAATACTCCTCTGTTGAATATATAAAGTCTTCAAACCTAGCAATAGTTTGTGATTAAAATTAAAATTCTGAGTATTCTCCTACTTGCCCATATGTCTTTGTGGCAAGACTGCTGCTGAAATGCCTAAATGTGGAAGAGGTTCAAATCTTTCACATATGTGCAGTTTCTTTCTTGCTGTCAAATATATGCCTTTTTTTATAAAAAAAATGCCAGGATATATTTGAAATGCTTGGCTGAAGTAAGATTTTAGTTGGCTGCCTTATACTGTTGCATTTGGCTCCAAATAAAACTATTTTGGAGCTTCAATAAATGAATCTTGAATAATAATAATTATAATTTGAGGGACAACTGAGAGACGGAACAAGTTTCTTTCTGAGGCTGCAAAATGTAAGAGAGCTTTTCAATGGGACACTTGCAATTATGAAAATAATAATTTTTAAATATACAAATTCTCCAGTCTCTACAATAGGACAAGCATGAGAAGTACAACTGGAATAAAAAGAGCCTTTAGTCATAGTTTGGATAGAGGGAGGATTAGGGGAAAGAGAAGAATTGGGTTATGTCACTATTTGGTGTGAGTTTAAAGAAGTTAATTTCACCATGCCACAAATTCTTAATTCATTTAATATAATCTCCAAATTCTTTAGACTGGTATAATAAGGAGAGTCAATTGTGAATGAATCATTAAAATATGATGATATGAACTTGAACATAGATTGTACTTGGTTTGTTCTACTTGCAAAAAATCATTATGCCGTCCTTGACTGCAGGCATGGGGGCATAGCTATGCTCTCCTTGTATGGGACACCTTGTATGGGACTCCAAAGTGCCTACAAAATTAGTGTCTAACTGTAATTTTTAGAGGAGAAAAGAGCATGTACTAAAATGAAGTACAAAAGTCATACTCAATTGGAAAGAAAGCATAAATTTGACACTGGTCTCTTCTTTTAGTGTGATGCTGCAGGGGTACTTCTGGCTTTGACCACTGAATGCTTTAAATCAAATATAATATCAACAATGAAAATCTTTCATTTTTAAATTCCTCTTCAGTTATTATTACTTCAGTATGTCTGGATCAGCCATACATCATAGTTGGAAACTAAGTAAGCACTAAATTTTCAGAACCCAAGTTGGATTAACATCCCCAAACTAATGAAAATAGATGGTGAACGCGCCACAGAAAATTCTCCATTAGTGATAAGAGATGAAACAGAAACAAATTGGATCATAGTTGCAGTGATTGACATCTGTGTAAATTTGTATAAGTATTAACAACAACAAAAAACACAGTCTCATGTGCCAAGCAATGATTGATGTGCCTGATTACATTAGTCCAGTGAGAAAGATTTCTTTTATATGCATGATTTAATGCATTATACAATTTGAATTGAAAAGCAATGCAAGGGAATTAGCAACATATCCAATATTATATATAACCTTGATTAAAAGTAGATTAAAGAAGCAAGCAAACCAAAAACTATTAAAATGTTGAAACTTTTTAACACATTGTCCAATATTTATGACTTTAGGCAGCTAAACATGAGGACTTTTTTTACAGTGTAGCTGAAACTTTTTAACTGATGTGATTCAGCAAAAAAAAAAACATATTTACAAGAAGTAAAATGATAATATTTTAACTAGACTTACCAGATCTGGGCTACAAGAACAATAAATGGCACTAGATGGCAGCCAAGGTCCCAACCGTTCTCAAAACTGCCATCTAAGTATCATACAGGCCATATAAAAGTACACTCCCGGCACAAAATGGGTGCACGAAGGTTTAACTTTCTCTGGATTGAACTTCATAGAAATAATTTCTAAGCCCTCGTTAACAGGACCCATAAATGGAGCAAGAAAAACATTTGAAGTTATAGTGATACTAAGCATGTATCTAATATTGGCATTTGCAGGAGGTAAAATGATGTGCATTAAAACATCACAAAGCAAATGCATCACTCATGCATTTGCACTAAACCACAAGTTTTTTTTATCATGGCACTGGATGCCTATAATACATGCGTCTGTGTGAATGTAAGTTCAGAAAGAGGGTCATCATATACAAATGGAGTATAGACTTGAATTTATATTGAAATTTCCTAATTAATCTCAAAATAATCAGTAAATATACAGGGCTTTCATTATTAATGTTTGCTCAATATAGATTAAATAAAAGAAAATGTTCTTTAGGTGGAAGAAGGACACCTATCTGTTGATTTATGTGCATAACTTATGCAGTTTCATTTATCACTAACCTCCATTTGTGAGATTCAGTTGATAATATTCTGTTATTAAATATAGCATATAATTTCATTTGCATTAGCCCAAACAATGGTCTCCTTGAATTTGAATTTCCGTATTACTTTTCAAGGTTTTACAGTCAATATAAAAATGTCCTTCAAAAATTCAGCTCCCACAGTTTCCACAGCTCCCACATCCAGTAGGTCATAAAATGGGCTCCAACTCACTTAACAACTGTCTTGCTTAGCAATGGAAATTTTGGGTGCAATTGTGCTCACAAGTCAAGGACTACCTATAATTAAAAATGCAAACTTTTTGAACCTTAAGATTTCTAATATCATCCTTTGCCATGACTCATAAATATAAACTATACTTTTTTATTTAAAATGCCAGTAGATTTTCCTCGGTTGGGCTGCAATGTTAGGAGCAAAGAGGGAAAAAGTTCCATATCAGTTCTTCTTATACTTAAGTGATAAATTTAAATACAACAGAGCAACCTCATTTAATTCCTGTGACATAATATCTCAATCTATGATTTAAAAGCAATTTGTAATGAGGTTCATGGAATGTGGGAACTCTGTGTGAAACTAACCCCAAAAGTAATGACTACTAGGCCTATACGGTCAGCCAAAATAAGGATAAACTATCCAATGCATTAGTCTATTCACTCTGTTGCTCTAATTAATGTTTAGAAGAAGTCAGTATGTTAAATGCCAAGGAAAAAAGTCAAAAGGATAAAAGGTTAGCCAGAGGTTAGCAGGGAAACAAGGTTTCCTGCTAGAAATAACTGGCCCAGGACATGAAGCAGTTTAAATACTATTCTTTTTGTAAATACAATAATTTACAGTAGTTTTAAAGGGAAGTATCAATCTGGTTTAGAAAGAACAAAGTGGCTGAGGAGCTGATCCAGAGTGGCTCTTTTGTAGATATGATTTTCTGCTTGGTCACTGTATTTTAAAAGAGGCAAGACCATATATCTCTGCCAGATGCAACTGAGAAAGACTTAATAGAAAGACTGTAGCGTTTTATATTTACAAAGTCATTTACTTCAACATATGTTATTTCATGCCTGTTATTTCAGGGATGTGAGAGTTGTGTCACATGTTCAGCTTTGTTACAAAAAGTAGGAATGAGTAATGATGCTCTGAATCAGCAAAAACATAAGCGTGGGTATCTGGCTATAATCAAATTATTACACTTTTATATATATATTTTATTTTCAGAAACTCAAAAGAGCAATCTGTGAGTGGCTTCTAGTTACACATTTAAGTAAAGTAATATTCATCTGATTTTCTATTTCTTCCAGATAAATATTATCAAGCTAATATTTTATTGATTTATGTGGGATTTTTAATTTTATCCTCCCATAAACCATGAGCCAAGGTGGCGCAGTGGTTAAAGAGCAGCACTGCAGGCTACTGCTAGATCAGCAGGTCAGCGGTTCAAATCTCACCGGCTCAGGGTTGACTCAGCCTTCCATCCTTCCGAGGTGGGTAAAATGAGGACCCAGATTGTTGGGGGCAATATGCTGACTCTCTGTAAACCGCTTAGAGAGGCCTGATAGGCCTATGAAGCGGTATATAAGTCTACTGCTATTGCTATTGCTCCCAAGGAATATGGGGCAATGTGTTCCCTCAAAAGTAGCCATAAAAAAGTTAGATTTGCTATGTGATTGGTCAACTACTTCCCATCTTCCTTTAAAGACAGTTCCCCAAATCTCATTGCTCTCCTTTCCCAAGGGTAATTTCTGAAGTTGGGAATATTCTGTGTCCATGCGAATTCTCTGGGTGATACAGGAGCTGGAAAGATAGGCAAAGATAGGCGGAGTCCTTCGGGATTGGGCGGCATATAAATTTTATAAATAAATAAATTTTATAAATAAAGGGTTGGTATACCTGAAAAATGGACATGATCATTAGAATAGCAGGGAATAAAAATGGTTTATTAAAAATACACACATTTATTGTGTTTGCAGCAGGGGTGGGTTCCTACCAGTCCTTGCGGACCAGTTGGTCAGTGAACCCAGAAGTAATTAACTTCCGGGAATGGTGCGGCTAGAACTGGCCACCCGCAAAGGACCTCTCCAGACTTGTTTTGTTGAGCACTGGGCAACTGATGGTAGTTTGCGCCGGCTCAGCCACTCAAACTAGTGCCAGTCGCCCTGTTTTCAGCAAAGCAAACCCAGGGAGGTCCTTTGTGGGCGGCCAGTCCTAGCTGCTTGCGCCCGGCGCTGAGGCTGAAATAGAGCCCCAAAGCCCCCGCCACCACTGGAATATCTCCTGCCGCCGCCTCCTCCTCCAACAGCACTGCCGAATTTGCCACCCGACGCTGCGGCTGAGGTGAAGCCACCAAAGCTCCCACCGGCACCCCCGCCCATGGCAGCGATGCCTCCCCCTCTGCTCGGAGCACCTGAGCTGGACCCCACATTATCCCTCTCCCCTCCTCCTCCGCCATGCTTTTGAGGAGCCATGAGGCCGCGGGAGCCAGTAGGAAGGCGGTGGAGGGGGCAGGAGCAGGAAAAAAAGGCCTCATGGCTTCTCAAAAGCATGGCGGAGGAGGAGGAGGTGGTGGCAGCGGTAATGCAGGGCCCAGCTCAGGTGCTCCGAGTGGAGGGGGAGGCGTTGCTGCCACGGACGGGGGTGCCAGCGGGAGCTTTGGCAGCTTCACCTCAGCCCCAGCGTCGGGCGGCAAATCCGGCAGTGCTGTTGGAGGAGGCGGCGGCAGCGGATATTCCGGTGGTGGCGGGGACTTTGGGGCTTCAGCTCAACCGCAGCATCGGGTGGCAAATCCGGCAGTGCTGTTGGAGGAGGAGGAGGCGGCAGCAGATATTCCGGTGGCGGCAGGGGCTTTGGGGGTTCACTTCAGCCACAGCACCTGGTGCAAGCGGCTAGGACTGGCCGCCCACAAAGGAGGCTTATCAAGTTTACCCATCTTCTCCAAGAAGCAACTACATTTCTCTCTTTCTTTATCCTCTATGTTACTTCTTTTTCAGTTTGTACATGTTCCTGGGTGGTGTCTTTTTGCCCACTTCTATTTAAGGATGGAAGTCCTCCCTAGGAAAATGATTGCACCTGACATACTATTTCTTCTTAGTTGGTAGTAATATTTAGAAAAGCCCTTTCTCTACTTTTCTCTCGTTATTTTCATTCCCCTTGTTAGGCCCCGTTTTTCCACTCTGTTTTTCATTTGACTCATGGCAGCTGTTGGCTTCTTTAAAGACAATGGGGCCTAATAATGAAAAATGCCTGGAGGAGGAATTCTGGGACTTGTGGTCCACAAGTCTTAAAGCTGTCAGGTTTGAAGACCCCTGGGTTTTTTTCCCCTAAAGGGTTAGCGGTGCACGGATCTTGTAACTTGACAGCTTTAAGACTTGTATGCTTCAATGCCAGAGTTTCTGAATAGCTACTTGGACCGACCTAAGTACTAATTCATAATTTCATATCAGGTCACATGGGTGGCAAGCCACTCCCATCCGGTCACATGGGTGGCAAGCCACTCCCATCCGGTCACATGGGTGGCAAGCCACTCCCACACCCACAGAGTAGGTTCCAACAATTTTTGAAACCCACCACTGGTTTGCAGGAATATTAATTTCAGACATTATTTTCCTGTATTTTTACTGCTAAATTCAAATAAGGAAAAGAATCTAACCCCAATTTATTTTCTTACATGTCCTATTCAAGGAAAGTAAACACATTGTTGATGGGGGGAAAAAAAAGCAGAGAAATGAACATTGATCTTTATCAGCTAATTACAATTGTGCTTGTTCCAAAGAAGCAGTTCAACAGATAAAGAAAATTTACAAATTTCATCGCATTTCATGGCTGATGATTCCAAATTAGAGATTTATAAAATATATTATGTGTAAGAATATATTGGCATGAAAGAAAATAAACATATGGTGTGTATCACCAATTATTCATAAGTACTTATGTACTTATTAAATAAAATAATATTCTTGACTCAATAATTATATATTTTAATGCATCTTTTTTTTGTTTTTCTAAAGATATTTTTATCTGATTGTACTTTTTATTATAGATTTACTTTTGTTAGGTATTTTACTTCAGAAATTCAAGGTTCAGCAAAAATGTAATAATAGCATGAATAAATAAACTCCAAAGAGTGTGTTTGCTATTTGGCTCAAGCACAAATAGCCAAGTCAACTCAAGAAATAAAGAACATTTGGCAATGGTGCTATGAACAAAAGGACATACTGAAGACCTACTGAGACACACTTCGTAGCTGTAAATCCTTATACATTTTGCCACACAGGAACAATGGAGGAGAGGAACCAATTACATATGTGAAAAATGAGGAAGGAAGGAAGGAAGGAAGGAAGGAAGGAAGGAAGGAAGGAAGGAAGGAAGGAAGGAAGGAAGGAAGGAAGGAAGGAAGGAAGGAAGGAAGGGTGAGAATTATCCATTAGCAATGTAGGATACACAATCTGCTGTGACTTTATTCCTGTTATTCATGTAAACAAGCATGGAATGGAATGGAACGGAAAGGAACGGAACGGAACAGAACAGAACGGAACAGAACAACAGAATAGCTTTATTTGGCCAGGTGTGATTAGACTTGATTAGAATTAGGTATTTCTTCTCTGAAAAAAAATATTTAGAGGCAAAATAGCACATTATGCCATCGTTCCTTTATTGAAATTGTTTTGCTGTGATGGGATAAGAAGTAATAATTCAAACAACCCATCTGTCTATGTCTTCTATCTGAAAAATGAAGATATAAAGGCCCAAAAGAATTCTTCTGTGTGGTTCTTTGAACCTGATGCCTGGAGTAATATGAATACTAAATATTTAAAACATAAAAATTACTGACATGATCAAAACAATTCCTTTCTATGTAGTTCAGAGCATATAAAGCCTTTTGCTGCTTGTTCTAGTACCAAATATAAATCCTGAACAAGAGGTGTGGTATGCAGATGGAAAAACATTGGAGGTAAGGCAGTGCAGCGAAGTATGCAAACATTTACAGATGAAGGGAAGGAACTCCACACCTTTGGGAGCAATAGAAAATGCCATTGATAGGTTTCATTGCCAGACAGAGATTGTGGATTGAATGGCATATATATATATCACAGCCTCTTGTGCACACCGTAAAAAGATTTTCTTAATAAAACATACATTTTTGTTCATCGGTTGCTATTCATTGGACTGAATCAGTCATGTCATTTGGATCTAACTACATGTGGCTCGCTATCTCGTAGGGAACAGTCATTCATTTTAAAAATGATTGGCAGGAGTACATACTAACATTTGGTCCCTGTTAAACACAAGGATTTGAATAAATGATCTTTGCTGTTGTTTTCAATGAAGATTCCCACTGAGTTCAAGCAAATATAGAAAGTATGCACTCTGAGAATGCATAGCCGAATCTTGAACTAAATATTTTTCAAAATTCCTGTTCTATAGATTGTGAATATATCACTGACCATTTAACCTCCAGATGTGTTAAGGGTGGGAATTATGGGAAATGCAGTCCTAATTTATTACATCAAGACCTGCCAAATTCCAAGAAGAATGTATTTCAACTATAATTTTCTAATACAAAATATAGTTATTCCATCTTAGAAGCATGAATAGGTTTATAAGGATAACCAGATGTTAATATTAAAAAAATAAAATAATATAAAGTGGCATCATTGCATTCATCTGGAAGTATGATAAAGATATAGGCGTAGACAATGTAAATTTTTCTTACTGGAATGCAATTCTGCATGTATCAGCATTCTGCATCTATAAACTATTGACCAGTAGGGACAATAATTTAGGAACAGTTAGTAGAGAGCTGCTCTCTAGAAGACTGTCTCTATGTAATATGTCTTCTACTAGTGAGGCTGATATTCTCAGTGCATTCTTTCAGTCAGCCTTTTTCTTATGATTTTGAATTTTCCTCATGCCTGGTTAAACTGCTTGATTCCTATGCATAAACCAAATGCAATGAACCCTGCTACAACCCTTCCTCAACTTAGACCACAATGATGTCTACTTCCCATTCCACCACTAGTGAACTTGTTAAAAACAAAGAAAAGAAAGAAAAGGCAGCCTTGTACTGTTCTTTCAATACACCAGGCCTTCACTGGTCCACTGGTGACAGTGAAGAGAAAAAGACCAAAGGGAGTAATCCATACCTCTGGAGTAGGGGTGGGTTCCTGCCAGTTCTAACCTATAGAAGAGGTTCCACAAATCTACCATGCCATTTAGAACCGGTTCCATCTCCCTCCCCCCGCCCATGCACACCATGCTTGCCCCGCCCACCGCTCTCTGATTGGCTGGATCACCAATCGCCCCGCCCACCTCCAAGAATCCTATCTAAACCTTAAAGTCTTAAAGCTGTCAAGTTTGAACACCCGGGGGGGGGGGTTCTAAAGGGTTAGGGGTGCAAGAGTCTTGTAACTTGACAGCTTTAAGACTTGTGTGCTTCAAATGCCAGAGTTTCTGAGCCAACATTTTAGTTGCTAAGCAAGAGCGTTGTTAAGTGAGTTCCACCACATTTTACAAATTGGCCACGCCCACCCAGTCACATGACTGCCAAGTCTCCCCCACTTGGTCACATGGCTGGCAAGCCACTCCCACTCAGTCACATGGCCAGCAAGCCACTCCCACAAAGCAGGCCACACCTACAGAAGAGGTTCTAAAAAAATTTGAAACCCACCACTGCTCTGGAGGTTGACAAACTATGACTGGAGGGGAGAACATGCTTTTGCTGTAGTGCAATGTAGCCAGTTGGAGTACTTTCTAGTTTCTACCACAGCAGCACTATTCACACTGGCAGTAAGTCATAAAATATCATTTTCATTCAGGATGTGAGTACCCCATCCTGAATATGCATTCCTGCTCTCAAGAAACTCTTGGTAGTGGCAACCTATTAGGGCAACTTGGTTATAGAAATCAGTTCTCTCACCTCTGAATAGCTAGTGTAATGAGACTTGAACCAATTTTATTTATAAAATAGAGAAATTTATACAGGTAAAATATATACACATTTAAAAATGTACACATTTAAAAGGTTGATACAATCATCCTCTCTTTTCATTTCAAAATGTCATCTCATTTGTAATAAAAATATGTAGACAGTGGTGTTAAACCATCTGCTATACTAATGTAATGAACACTGAAATTACATTTCTATAAATATATTTCCTTATACAATAGTGTGTACAAAGAGTTTGGCTATAAAGGACCTTTATCCAGTGGTGGAAAAAATGGTAGTGGTTATAAACAACAGGCAACAAATTTTAAAGTGTTGCTCTTTAAAAGATTGTACCCATTAAGTAAATATAAAAGTAATATGTGTTATTACTGCGGCTGCCATGGAATTCGTTAAATAGTTGATATGAAAAGTATGCAGGAGATATTGAAGTATTTCCAAATTCAATGATATTAAGAGTAATATATCAACTGAAATTCTAATCTTCTATAAAATGCATAGTTAGCAATGAGGTTGCTCAAAATATAAATTGGGAAATAATCTAATGACTGTATGAAACATCCAGGCATAAACCAATGGCAACCTAACAAGTAAGGATGTAAAACAAAATCAAACTAATTTGCTATATTGCAATTTAATTCTATTGCTAGGAAGAAGAAAAGGAAGTGGAGAGAGGGGAAGAGGAGAAAAGAAGGAGGAGGAAGATGTTTTGTTTTATCTAGACAATAAATATTGTGTGTGAAGTCCACAAAATTGCTATGTGTTGGTATAATGGGGAGCACTTAGAAACCAATGAAGCTTTAAATCTCATTAGTACTGAACAGTTGATTCAGCTAAGTAAATTCCTCCATCCATTTCTAATTAAGCAATTATTGTCATTGTGAGTCTTCCAATGGGTTATTGGCTAAATTCTATTCACATTATCCCCATCAGGTTAACTTAAGTGGGCGCTTTATGTAACATTTATAATTCTGCTAAGTGAAGGCACACTAGTATAAAATAGCACTATGCAAATACAATTTTGAGAAATAAATGAAGCTGTGTTAAAATAACATACACTGAAATCTCTCAATTTTATAAAGAGAATTCTCCTCAGGATGATCTGATCCTTCTGATCCCAACCTGATCCTTCAAGTCTTCCAATTGTGTGTTCATCATTGCTATAATTGACTTTTTATTTCCACCTTTCCCAGCATTATAAAGCTCGATCTGAAAATGTGTCTAAAATATGGCCATTTGTGACATGTGTAAGAACTCTGGATTAAAATTTATTTTATGATCCATTTGTTGTTTTCTTGACAATCCCTGATATCTTCAGGAGTTATCTCTTATTAAAGAGACTGTACTTATTAAAGTGCATTCAACTTCTTTTATTCTATTTCAGACTTATTCTTTCCTTTTATACATCTTTTAAATAAAGTAAGTACAATGTGCAACATCTCGGGAGTTTGATATTCAAGATTTCTCTAGCAAATAACTCCTTCTTCTCACACAGCATACAGGGCAAAGATTTTAAATATTTAGTATATTTTCCTAGCCTGCCAGAATATTAGGTAGACAAGATTGCAGGATTACTGTCCCGCTTACACATGCACAGACCACTTGGATTTAACATCTTTATTGAGACTTTGTCTCCTCCCTTTCTCACCCAGTAATTCATCTGGTTGTTCTGAGGTTCCTGGCCTTTCCTCCTCCTCTTGCCTGTCCCATCCAGGTTCAAAGTCCCCCCACATCGTCCAAGTGTGCCCCCATGCACCCCCTAAAGTTCCTGAAGCTGGCTCTTCCTCATCATCCAAGCCAACTTCTGGAGCATCCATTATAGATACCCATTTTAGATGTATATAAAATTGGATATAAGGATAAATTTATACTAGTAATCGGCAGTTGTGGGATTTATTAACATCTAATTAAAATAAATGTTTAAGGCACACTCCATATAAAACAAAGCAGAAGGAACTGAAGACACAAAGAGGAAATCATTTAATTGGTGGTTAGCTATATATTTTTGGGTTAACAGGAAACATGTTTCTTAAAGTTAATTTTATTTATTTATGTAGAAAATTTATATTGCCACCTACTCGCACATGGCAACTCAAGGCTGCTTATAGGACATAAAAACTCAATATAAAAGAAATAAAATTAATACAAAATTAAAATAATATAATAACTAGCTTTTCTAAACTAGCCAGAAAGCCTAAATTCTAACTTCAAAAATTTAAAAGCTATCATTACTCCACTATATGCAGTAGATTATCTACAATGTTAATAAAAAGTCAATATTTGCTTTCAAGTCCTATCAATACATTTCTGTTTCAAAAAGTATATTTTCAAAACAAAGGAATGAATGATATTTTTCTTTGAATTAAATTTAGATTTTTGCCAGTGCTAACACTATAGTTTCACAGGAAAATTATAGAAAATTTCTAAAATTTGGCTCAGTTGAACAATCTTTGTAGGGCTAAAACTGTACCTACTCCCTTTCAATGTTAATTGTTGAATAAAAATTGTTTTGCTTTTTCAAGGTTATACTTAAAATTGAAACATTTAAAGTTCGCTAAATGAATTGTATTTAAAGCAAACAATACAATAACAAAGTAAACATGCTCATATACTGTTCACATGAAGCCACAGTTTATTCAGCTGTTTCTTGAATAAATCCCAATGTTCTGATTTCACATATATGACCAATGGATAAACATTCTTTAGAGACTATAGTGGTTGAGTACACAAAACACAGACAGTTAGAAATAAGCAATGGCTTAATGTACTGCATGAGCCAGTCCTTCTCTCCTCCATCACTATTACCATCTCCAAATAGAGGAGATTAATGTTAGTACAACTATAAGTGCATACTATTCAGATTATTTATTATCCCATTGTTTTTGCCAAGATCTTTGATCACGCCTTATAAAAGCTATTTCACTGAAACTATCAGTAAGTATGGTTATCACTCACAGACGCAATATCTTAGCTGATTCATGTATTACCATAATTGTATAGGCATCATTTCCCTAGTTCCTCCCATTTTGCTTTTGGGAAAGTCTGAATCTAGGACCACACTTACAATACAGAGCAAGAGCTTGGTTTCCCTCCACAGTCTACTAAAACCACTGAATTTTCAGTAATTGGAACAACATCCAAAAGGAAAGGAATCATGATGTTGTTACATATGGATCCTGAATCCGGAATTACTTCAGCAGCTTGAAAAGAATTGACTTAAAGTAGTTTACAGACTACGGTGCCAAATGGAGTCTCTATGATCCTGAGACATAAAATAAAAAATAATTCTTTTACAGGAACATAGTAAATAGTTGAATACTCTTTATCCTTTATAGCAACACGATCAGACATTTAGTAATATGGAATCTTCTACTGTAGTTCTGGAATGTATCAACTGAAGTTTAAGCAAAGCAATGCTTAATCTGCATGGAAACCATAAGTCCATCTAAATATAGTTCCCAGACCACCAATATGTAAATAAATGCACATCAAATAATACACATCCATTTAATGCAACAATGACAAAAGAACCTTGAATAAAACAATAAAAAGATTCACAAAAGAAGATACTGTATCTGCATTGGTTACTGTATGTCTACCAGAAATTCTGTTCTGTATTTTTAAAACTAAGGTATTCAACATTGGCTGTTGAAAAAATAAAATTTTGTGTCCATTATCCAGTTACCTGCCATAAAGATGAACACAGCAGTCCTTGAGTTAGTATAACATTTGTTGACCTGACATCTGAGCTGTTTTCTGTTACAGCAACACAGCAGTTAGTGCTGTTTCAACTGTTTTAATGCAAAAGAAATTAAGGAAAGCAATTAGTAGATTCCCCTGACTTCATTTCCCTTCCCACCAATTTCCTCCAGATCTTTTTTTCTCCTTTTTCCAGGTTCTCTTGCATCTGCGTGAGGGCCTGGCCTTTTCTCGTTCTATTAATTCCTTAACCTTGATGCTCAGTGAACTCTTTTGGACTGCTGCTGAAATTTATATTAAAGTTTGGGGTTCAGTGATTGATTCCTCAGTTCAGCTTGTAATTTTCTTCATGATCATAAAAGTATATTGCTGTGCAACGTAAATAAGGTAGTTTGGTTACCAATTATTCTAGAATACTGCAAGGTGTCAAGTAGTCACTGAAGGCATCTACTGGAGATACTTTGTTTTTCTCCTAATAGAAGCAAAGGCTTTGAAATTATTGAGATGATTTAAGCTAACATTTTTGAACAGTCAGCTATCCAGAGTCATTGACTGAGGTGGGTGGCTATAGAAATTGAAAATCAATCAACCAATCTTCAGATTCCTGTCCAAAATTTTGAGACTTACTACATTCAGGGCATACATTTCTATGGGATGGAAAGGCAACCATTTCTGGGATTCACACTTGTGAAGACATTCAATTGATGATGAATAGCTAGGGAAGGATTTGCCTTGGGAGAACATTGTGACTTGAGTGTTGCTGCTTGACTGCGATTCAGACAAGCATTCTCATTCCTTTCTAAGGTCTGTGTTCATACAGTTTTCAGGGACATGTGCCTCTATGAGTGTCCATATTAAAAGAAAATTCAACTATGCTGCACTGTTTAATGTATGAATTTAAAAATACAGACCTTGTTTCAGATGTGAGACTGAGCTGGATATATTGGTTGTTTGGTTGTTTTGTAAACAGATGCACTTTAAAACTCTCTAACCTATTCTGACTTTGAGGTAATATAGATCTGGAATCTCACTATTTGGACTGCATTAACTGGTATCATAGTAGTGTTTCTTCACCATCCAAAAGAAGTGTATTGCTTCTGACAAGTTCAAGCTGAAGGCTTTCAACTGACAGATCCAGTGGAAATGCAAATGAACATATTGTCAATCCACAGAAGAAATAGATGATGAAGTGAGGATAGCTCGCAAGAAAATGTACAGAATGACAATGTAAAATGAATTTGTGGCTTGGCTGGCTTAGTCATCTGATGATGCCCGTGAGCATCTCAGTAATGAAGGATCCAAGGATGTTTACTACATGCAGAGCATCTGAGATATCTTTGATATCTCTGAGTTACATTAAGGCTTGGCTAAGCAACAGGAAATTTTCATATTTAAGTTGCTATGATATAGATTACCCAATACATGCCGCTATCTATGCTAGATAAATTGCATTAAATGGTCTGAGTGATAAGGAGATGAAAGCAGCAGAATAGATAAGCTTTAAGCTTTAATTTCTCCAGGCATCAGGGTCTTCAATGATTCTTGCCTGTATTATATATCCAAAATCTAACTTTATTTTCACTATTAAATATTTCCAATGAGAAGTTGGTTTTACTTCATCTAGTATTGGATGAATATTTTTTTCTGCAAATCAGCATATTTGCAACCAATTTCTCCAGCACTACAATTCAAAGACATTGGTCCCCCCGCCCTTTCATTTGGCCTTTCTGATAATTAAGACTTCACAGCCATGCAATATGTTTATATGAAAATACCGTGGTTTTAATAGCACATATATTTGTCTCTGTAATATCTGTGCATAATATTTAGTCTAGCTCTATCATAGTCTTTCTCCCAATTAATGTCTCTTTATTTTGAAACTAGCGTCACCATCCCCATGAATTCTTGAGCCAAGTCTATTGTTTTCAGTTCATCATACAAATTTTTCATAGTAAGATGAGATGGACCAGTACATCCATGTTTTTAAAAGTACCTATTTTTTGATACTTTGGGTATTCGTTAGCACTGTTCTGCTGTTTCTTGACTGCTTACAAACTACAAGTAGTAGATTATTGAAGCAATTAAAAGATTGCTGGTATTCATAAACCTCATGAACTTTTGCTGTTTAGTGGTATTTTCTACAACCCATTTAACTCTACTTCACTTTCCAGAATAACTTGTTCTGCATCATCAACTGAATTTTGTATAATTGATCTGGGGATCTTTGTTCTTTAGTCTATAGTCATGTCATCTCCTGATCTTTCTCTAATAGAATTTAATTGGCATCCTTCTATTACATGGGAGGTAGTATACGAGCACTTATTTTGGCAATTTTTTTTAATAAGGTTGCTTCATTTTAAATAATGTTCTTGTCTACAATAGAAAATTTGAAGTTCCTTTGATGTGAACTGTCCCATTGCAGTTCATTCCAAAAATATCAATGTTCAGTCTTGATACTTCTATTCTGATGTCAAGTTTGCCTCCATGTACCAATGATAACCATATATTTGAACCACCAAACTCTCCTTTTCTTTCTGGCAACAACAGCAAAAGTTTCTTGTGTTCTTCCTGAGTATGTTTTTGAATTCCTTCTGAGTGAATTGAGATTATCATCTTCCAGTATCACGTCAACATTATCCTGACTGTGAATGCCATTTGATTTTCTTGGAATCTGGTTTTCATGGTGTTTGGCTGACCCTGTTTTTAAGATCTGCCTGTTTTAATGATCCTTTGGGGAGTGTATAGTCCCTAAGATACAGTTCATACTAATATAAGGATGTGGAAGCCCATTTACCATTACAAAATGAATCCCTGTATGGGAGAAACTATTACAGATAGGTTAAAAAAAAGAATAGAGGGAGATCCTAACAATGAATCTAACATTTAAAGAATCATTTTTTTTTCATTGCAATGCAATATAGATTATAAACTGATTAACACATAATCTTATTCTAATTTTATACCTGGCTTAATGAGTTTTTAAAAATCCATTTAATTATCCCCTTTATATAGCACAAAATAGATTGATCTTCAGAAATCCTTAACATTTTCTGTTTAGTGCTACCCCTTTTTCAGTTGCTTCAATCCATATTGTTAAAAAGCTGTTCTTTTTTAATTTGCATTAGCTTTACTATAAAATGTTGATTCAATACTTCATCTGTGATTGAATATTGAAGGAGTCAGTTGTAACAATTTGGGGACTATAGGGAGCCAAATTATTCTAGAAAATGGCCAGAAGAAAGGAAGGAATAGAGGCAATGAAGGCATTATAATCAGATGAGCAGGCCTGAGTCCTCTCTAAGAAAGTAATTTGAAAAAACCTCTCAGACAAGTCCTAATTCAGACAAAGATAATGTGAGGGAGAAAGGAAATATTCAAGTTTTCAAGATTCTACAGCTATTCCAATAAAAATAGTTATGTGGCATTTATTTTAGGTATGTTCTTCCATATAGGGCTGCCACATTCTTTATCTGAGAGCCAGTTAGGTCTATAAGTTAAGGCATCAGGCTACAAACCAGGAGATTGTGAGTTCTACTCTCACCTTAGGCACAAAACCAGCTTAGTTACTTCGGGCTACTCATTTTCTCTCAGCCCTAGAACCCACTTCTGAAAAAAGCTATTTATATAAAAGGAATCATTTTATTGGTTGAGAGAAACCGTGGTTTACCGAAACAGAAGTGGCACATGTCTCTTTGTTAATGAGTAGCAGAATAGTGATGAGAGTAGACACATGTCCTTAATTGGTATGGAATGTCCGTGGTTTGTTGCTTCTTCCCTGATTGGGTGTGCCTCAGCCTATTTCATGGGATGAGTGGAGATTCATTCCCTTGTAACAAATTGTTTAATATTCCTTTCTTTTCAGACAAAAGGATTAAAAGGGCTTTGTTAGGGTCAGGAGAAGTTCTTTTAGGCCTGATAAGATTATGTAAAGTAGGGAAACGAACTTCATTGTTGTCACATTAACGGGTCAAGGACAAATGTCCTAGAATCAGACTTTCATTTTATTTTGATACTACAAATCATATCCTTGGTAAAATGTATCTAAATTTGACTAAGTAATGTATTCTTTGGGCAATTAGATGTGGTCTAAGTAATGTAGTTACTACCCAGGGTGCACCACGAGGAGTTAATAGGCAGTTTGATGTCATTTACAGAATATGCTTTCACTTTTTAAAAAGAAATTATCAAGCATCATCTTCCTTTGATTTACATGGGTGAAAAACATGAAGGTTTCTTACAGGGCCAACATTCCTTAGTTATGATCTCTATCATGATCATATGTTTTTAAATGGTGCATGGCAGGAATTTCTATAGAACAAAGCATCAATGGTTTCAAAAAGGAATATTTGTGGAACAGTTGGTTGTTTTGCCACACTTCCACATGCAAAGAAGTTACCCATCCATATATTTAAATAAAACCCTTGACCAATCTCAGAAGCCAAGTGTACTGTTCTACTGGTACAACTGCTGGCCTAATGTACGTGAATCCTTTCGTCTGCAGAATCCCAACTCAGGTGAATAAACAGAATAAATCACCAACTGCACAATGTCAAAGCAGAATAACAAAATATGATCAGAAATCCTGCAAGCCTTTAACTTACAGAATAAGACAGACAGTTTCTCTCTCATCTTTATGTACAATTATTATCATCGCATGCATCTAGTCCAGGTGGAACATATTGGCTATAGAACATGATCTAGAGACAGGGATTCTGCCAATTTCTGAAATCTATTTTTGTATTTTCTCAGTTAAAGATGCTGAGCTTATTCACTGGAATGCTGACAGCCTGGGTCACAAGCATTGTGCAACAGGATGAGTCCTGTTACCTGCCCTGGCTCCCATCCACCTAGCAGTTTAAAAGCATGCAAATGCAAGCAGATAAATAGGTATCACTTCGGTAGGAAGATAGCATTCCATACACCTTGGTGTACAGTCATGCTGGCCACATGACCCATGGAAATATCTTTGGATAACACTGGCTCCCTCTGCTAAGAAACGGAGATGAGCACTGCCCCCTAAAGTCAGGTACGTCTGAACAGGGGACAACTTTACATTTACTTAGTGTTTTCCTCACATTTCCTAGGCCATATAGTCCTGGTGTAATGTATATTTGAATTTGATATTTTTGTTTGTCATTTCCAAGTGAAATGTCATGGCCAAACATATTGATTGCAATTACCTAAAGCTGTGTTCCATTTGGAGAATGCTTTTATGAATACATACAGTGTGTTCTATCTCTGTGTGAACATTTCAGCTATCAGAATTGGCAGGGTGAATCCATAATGTCTAATGATTTAAAACTGGAACTAAAGAACAAGAACCTAAAACAGAGGTCTCTAAACAGTTTTTTTTTTAAAAAAAAAGATAGTTATGTATTTTACTTGACAGTATAATCTTTAAGATCACTTATGGAATCAGATCTATGCACTTCAAGGCTACATTTATAAAGGTTTCACCTCAGAGTTTCTTTCTTTACCACAGACAAATTCTTTTGTTGACTTGAAAATACATGATCACATTACAGTACTTTCTGAATAAAATATCATGTACAAATAATGATGTTCATGTAGGCCTCCTCTTCTAACTAAGGGAGTTATAGTCATTCCTGTAATGAATCCACCAGAGATATAATAAATTATTAAGAAATTTGAATCAGTGCATCAATTTCCACTTTCAGCTCTCCTGCTCAATTATAATTCTGCTATTTGTTACAGGCAGAAAGGGATTTTTCTCTTTAGCCAACCATAGGCTGAGTTCAGTGATGCGCGGTGAGGTTTATGGCTGGTGAGGCAGCAATTTTTTTAGACTTGTGGACTTCAACTTCCAGAATTTCACAACCAGGCATGCTCAGTTCCGATTTAAAGTGACAGCATTTGTTTTTCTTCTTTGCTAAATAAGTTTCCTTCTTTCTTTTTCTTTTTCTTCTCCCTTCCCCTCCTTCCTCCCTCTCTCCTTCCCTCTCCCCTCTCTCAAACACACACACACACAAAGTTGCACCAGGAGTCAGAAAATTTAGGTTTTCCTCCTCAGCCCATGTTAGCAATACCACTAGCAGCATTTTGGCTGGCAGGTGTAAGTAGAAGTGGAAATTCATTCTACTGAAAACATTGTTTTTGCTTATGATTGGATAATTAAAATTTCAGAAGACCCGAAGACATAGTATTAGAGTGTTACATAGTCCATAAACTAAAGAACTGTCTCAATATGCTCCCTCCCCTCTCTCAAACACACACACGCGCGCACACACACACACACACACACAAAGTTGCATCAGGAGGATGAAGTTTGAATTCCTCCCCCTCCCTCCGACCCACACGTACCTTTTCCAGGTGTTTCAGAGAGGATTTCAACTCTGCTCTTGCCTGCCATCATGAAAAGAAAAAAAAATGTAAAAGGAAAAAGGCAAGAGCTGAGGTCAGGCTGAGCTAGTTGCTGCCAGAGTCACCATGGATGACTCTGCTTAGTGCTTAACTGTTTAAAAAAGCCTCAAAAAAGCGCCCTCTACAGGAGGAGGCAAGAGAACGATGTGCCTCATCTATGTCAGGAATTTTTTCGGCTTTTAACCCTTGCTTAACTCTGCTCAAGTGATCATAAAAAGTCAGACTAGATGAGGCACGTCATTCTCCTGCCTCCTCCTGTAGAGGCCACTTTTTAAGAGGCTTTTTTAAACAGTTAAGCACTAAGCAGAGTCATCCATGATGACTCTGGCAGCAACTAGCTCAGCCTGACCTCAGCTCTCGCCTTTTTCCTTTTACATTTTTTTTCTTTTCATCTGCCTCCCCTGCCTCCTCTGACTGCATGTCCCTGGCTGAGTTTTGTTTACATTGAAACACTTTTTAATGTTTTTATTAGATTTCCTTTATTGCTTCAGATTGTTTGTTTCTTAAAAGAGATTTGCAGAACTTGTGGCCTTTCAGGCATCCTTTGCTATTGGCCACATTGCTAAACCAGTGCTCTCAAACTCATCAACTTTAAGCTATGTGGACTTTAATTCCCAGAATTCCCCAGCCAGATTAAAGTTGCCGGGGTCGTGAAACACTGTGGTCTAAGGGATTCAGTTCATTAGCATCTGCAGCACTGCAAGTTTTCTATTTTTACCTTTAAAATGTATCATCAATAAAGAAAAATTCATTATTAAGGCAGGACAAAATAGATGTTTAATGAGGTTGTTGTGAATAGAATCCATCTAAGAATGCCTACTTTCATGGGTCAATATTTTACAGGAATCATGAAAATCTGATTTAACTTTTCACATTCAGATGCCATAAGAATCAAAAATCCCATTCTTGAGCAAAACTCTCTATCTGCTCAAAGCATACTATAAATCCCCTAAATTGCTCTTATCTGTATTTCATATTTTCCACATTATCCCATGCAAATACTAATCTATTTTTGAAATAATTCTCTAAAGAAAACAATAAACTCTCTCTTATCCCACTCCCTTTAGATCATGTTGTTGCCTGCAGTCATATATACCCAGAATTCCATTGGTAGATAAGTGGCTATATACATTTAATAAATAAGTATTGTTAATGTATCTGAATTTGAATTTGTTTTAAATTTGTATTTGTGGGATGCGGTGGCTCAGTAGCCAAGGCGCTGACTTGTCGATCAGAAAGGTCAGTAGTTTGGGGGTTCAAATCCCTAATGCCGCGTAACAGAGTGAACTCCTGTTACTTGTCCCAGCTTCTGCCAACCTAGCAGTTCAAAAGCGTGTAAAAATGCAAGTAGAAAAATAGGGACCATCTTTGGTGGGAAGGTAACAGCTTTCCGTGCACCTTCAGCGTTTAGTCATGCTGGCCACATGACCACAAAGCTGGTTCTTGTGGTCTTCGGACAACACTGGCTCTTTGGCTTTGAAACTGAGATGGGCACCACCTCCTAGTTGGGAACGACTAGCACATATGTGCGAGGAGAACATTTACCTTTACCTTTATAAAATAACATTTGACATCATGTCCCTGGATTTTTTTTCTGTAAATGATCTTTTTGACCTCTCTCTGTACAGTTAAATAACCTTCTTTCTGAATCTATTCTATCTAATAAATTGCAAATTCATTTTTATGCAAAAAAAACCAATAAGAAGCCTTCACTCAACAATAAACATAAATAATGTCTTTTATCTAATCAAAGAGAAATATTCAATTTCTCCATTTATTAGGTAGGTGGAAAATTAAAAAGAAAAAGACCATGAAAGGCTGGATCTACATCATACTCTGAGCGATAAAACATTGATTTACAAATTGTAATGACTGTAATCACACAACAAGCAATACCAAAAACTAAACAAACTATATTGTAGCATAACTAGCATAATGTGGGGGGGGGGAATCTACATAGTAAAGAAGAAATTAGAAATACTCTACCATATAATTGTGAATAAACACAAAGATAACTGAGTGGGGGAGGGAAGATGACAAGGTGAAAATGAAATCACATGCCATTGTTGCCTATGATGTGATCTGTGTCAACTGAAGGAAATGATATAATAATTCAAGTCATTTGCATTATGATGTCATGTTTGATACCATTTCTCTTTTACTCTATGCTTATGTAGAGAGATATTGGGAATGTGGGATAATATTCTGGAAAATTGCCTGCCTTGAAACATCTTTTCCCATTCCGTGGCACTTTACATATCCAAATAGTAGGAAATAATGCCAAATACTAGAAATAATCACTACCAAAAATAATGCCACCAGAATTTCAAAAGCAGATCATCTTACACAATTTTTTTGCTCGTGTTTGTCCTTTCTTCTATCTCGTTAAAAAGAAACAAATCATGTTATTTTATTTATTTCTTTATCAAATTTCTACACCGCCCATATCACCTATGTGA
This sequence comes from Thamnophis sirtalis, assembly GCF_051295495.1. Lineage (NCBI taxonomy): Eukaryota > Metazoa > Chordata > Lepidosauria > Squamata > Natricidae > Thamnophis > Thamnophis sirtalis. Next base: position 155,213,128 of record NW_028261382.1, read on the forward strand.
CTCTTCCAATTATAGTGTATATGGAATTTGAAATTGTTGGCCTGTTACTTAAAGCTAACCATGTCAATTCTATCTGAACCAAATGCAGACAGACATCTGTGTTAATGTTGCTTAGGTTTTAAAAATGCAGAAAGGAACAAATTCTAGGGAGATGCCCATTGTTTATCCTCAGAATATGGAATGACCATACCAACTGAGGGCCTGTTCCCAATGAATGTTATAATTCCCCCCCTTTTTTATGGCTGAAGACAACATAACCTTTGGTGAATCTTTTACATGGAAAGTCTCTACCATGCCTGTTATTTATTTTCAAAACACCAAGCTCATTATACAACACAGTTAGGTTAATAGTACTAGTACAATGATGAGTGCCAGTACTTCAAAGCTGACTGCAATATGCAAAAACTACCAAGTCAAATTCAATCAACTCTTCTCTGCCAAGTGAAAACCATTCCTATGTGCTAGCCAATTTGCCTCTTGCTTATGAGTGAAATGTTTGTTTTGCCCTTGACTCATTTCTCTAGACTACAGTCTGAATCACTCATTCTCTGTTATGATTCCGAAATGAACAAGAGGAACAGCAACTTCTCAAAGGACATTTGAGCTTTCTACTACATGTTGCTCTCTGAGAAAGACCAGAGCATTCAGACAGCACACCCCGTGGGAATGCCTCTAGAACGTGTGAGACATTTTAACCTTGTCTGCCTGATAAAATGAGAAACAAAGCAAGATTTGATCACATGTAGTGATGCTTCATAAATTAGGATAGATAAGGAAAAAGGGATCTTTGCTTTCTGGGGTTGCAAAGAACTTTTTAAATGGTTTAGTAATTTTTATTGCCTACAAATATTTCAGCAGTCATAACTGCATCTACTTTTTTAGTTTCATGCAATGTATGCTTTCAATTTAAAAAATCAAAATGCAGTACAATAAAGAACTTTTCATTTAATCAGTTGAATATAGTGGTTTAGTACTATTAAATAACCAAAAGTACATAGATGTCTTAGCAGCTCATACTTACTTCTCATTTTTTATTAAAATGTAACAAGTTCACTGAAATGTTGAAGAGGACTAAGCAACATTAAAAACAATTATTTGGAATTAACAGGAAAAAGTAAAGTTTTTGAAAGTCATGATACAACACATTCACGCTGGTTCATACATGAGTAGGCCAAACTCACACATAAATATATACCGCCAGAAGATTCAGTGTGCTGGTAGATAGGGAATGTCATTAGTTTCTTCTTTTCACCTTCATCTCCTCAGAATGGTACCTGGAAAAGTAATTGATCAATGGGCAAGAGGCAATCATAGAAGCCTATTGTATACAAATAGTTTTCAACTTACAACCATTTATTTAGCAACAAAGGTACAATGGCACTGAAAAAGTGACTTACAACCATTCCTTACATTTACAACCAATGCAGCATCCACACAGTCACATGATCAAAAATTGGGCACTTGTCTACTGATATGTATTTATGATGGTTGCAATGTCCTGGAGTCACATGATCACCATTTTCAACCTTCTCAGCCAGCTTCCGACAACTGAAGTCAATGGAAGAAACCCAGATTCACTTAATTACTGCAGTGATTCACTTAACAACCATGGCAAAAAGGGTAAATAAAATCAGGTGTCACTCACTTAACAACCACCTTGCTTAGCAGTGGGAATTCTGGTTCCAATTGTAGTTGAAAATGGAGGACTTCCTGTTTTGGGAAGATGGAAAGAAAGCAAAACAAGAGCAGATCCACGAAGGCACTCAGGACATGATCACCCCCATTCCAGCTGAAGATTGCAGTTAAGAGATATATTTCCAGCTGTTCCCATTTGTTTGGGAAATGGAAATATTAGCAGAGAGGATCTTTCTCAGGAAACAAAAAGCTTGGAAATACCCACATTGATTTATTTGTTTTCTCTCTGAGAAGTATCCAAGAAAGTTGGGGTGGGGGTGGGATATGAATTATGAGTGAATTGGCAGCAACTTGTTTAGTGCTAACTCAAATTCAAGCCATGCTTATGAAAAAAATATAAACATAATGCTGCTATTTTCAAGGTAAATGCCCCAAGCATGGAATTTGCTTCCTACCCAGTTCAGCACTATGTATTTTTAGGCATAGCTGAAATCCATCTGTTCATCCAGGGTTTTGGCTGAACTTGTTTTGGAGTGTATGAAAGCATTGCAATTACTACTGCTATTATTGCTAATCTGTGAAAAATGTTTATTTTGTGACATTATAATTTTAATGATACATTCCTGGTTTCTTCTGTGAGATGGATATGTGAATGTGTGGAAACACTTGGCTGACTCTACCTGGGCTGGGAAAATAAACAGAGTTGGATCTACTTAGTATTTGCATGACAGGCTCTCTAGGAATTTCAGAATTGTAGATTAAACTGGAAAATTAAAAAAAAACCACAGAAGGCGGCAGTGGCAAATCACTTTTATACTGTTGTCAAAAAACTGAATGGCTGCATCTATGGTGTCCACAGGAGTCAACGTTGACTCGAAGGAGAGTTTAGTTTTTAATCCCTACTCAGAGTTTGTTTTATAATTATGAAAATATTTTTTAATATTAACAACATATTCTCTATTTATAGATTGGAACAATTATAAAAGAAGTACTCTATGCCGAGAAGCAATATACTCATCCAGGAAGACACAAATCCAGAATTAAGTATTATTTATCAAGCATCTTGTATATCAGAGACACTTAATGGCCTTTACAGATTTGTAATGTAGGGATTACTTCATTCACGAAGAAAAAGTAAAGTAAGTTTAAAAAAAGGATTATAATGCAATATGTGAATATTGTGTGTGTGTGTGTGTGTGTGTGTGTGTGTGTAATATAATTTGTCTTTGAGGTTCAAGATGCTTTTACAATCCGTGAATTCACATCTGTTCTCTCAGTGGTTAGATACTTTAGACATTTTCTAAAGTAATGTATTTAGTTGAATCTGCAAACTGAGTGTGGCTTTCCATCTGCACATCACAATGAGTTGCTATTTCACAAGTATTTTTGCACTCTTAAAAGTAAAACTTCAACTCTAAAATAAATCACCCTGTGTACTTTTCAATTACATTAAATATTTGGAAAATACAGTTTCCTATGGCTATGCCATTTTTGGTGGAATTATGTTTGAGTCTGTGTCAACTGATTTGTTGAATAAAATGCTACAAAGTACTAAACTGCGTGTTTCCATCTAATGCATCATAATTTCAGGAAGAGAAAAGATAGATAAAAAAAAAACAATGTTCATCCTGACTAGAATTCAGCTTCTTATATTCTATTATTCAAATGAGCAGGTCCAATCATTCTGCCAACGGACAGTATCTTCGCCAGAATGCTGCTAATGCAATATAGTTAACAGTTTTAATGCTTTTAAACTTATTTGATTTGTTTCTTGACTGCTCTAAATTAATTGATATAAAAGCTGTATTTGGAGTAGGCTTTTGCCAGAGAAAAATCAAAGTAGTGTTTGATTGTCTGGTTTATCATCAACAACATTTGACCTCTCAATTATGAAACAAGACTATTTATAGGCATAAATAAGCACAATTTATGAAATATGGAGGAAATATCTTGGAGTTTTTATTTCATAAGATGAAATATTACAGAGTTACGGTATTAGGGGCAACTTCATAGTTAACTTCTTTTCCTGTAAAAAAAAAATAGCTTATTTCTAAAATGAGTCAAATCTACATTTTTTATAATGTGCAGCCTGCCAACAAAGCAGAAATAAAAATTAGACTGTTTGCTTTTTCTCTCTCCACAGTTGTTTTGTTTTTTTAATGTGGTCAATAGTAGAGAATTAATCTTCACCAAATCCATCATTTGGACGTATAGCAGCATTAAAGTTTGAATAGCAGATAAATCAGAAATTAGTATTGTTTTTTTTTCTACAACTGACAATGTTGAATATTGTATTCAATATGGCTCTAATCTTCTGGGTCTTGCTTGACTGGTTTTCTTTCCGTAGATTCTCCACTGTAGAGAATCCTAGTAAATAGGCGAGACCGCAATGTTACAATTGAATGGATGCTAGTTTACATTTCCAATTTGTCTTTCAAATATATAATAGGACATAGATTCTTAGAATCATAGGATTGGAGGGCACCATAGAGATTTTCTAGTCCAACTCCCTGTGCAAGGCAAGAGTTCTCATAACATCTCAGAGAAATGATTGTTTTCTTGAAAATCTTCAGTAATGGAGCAACCAAATCTCTAGGAGGCCAGCTGTTCCACTGATAGTTCTCACCATCGGGAAATTCCTCCTTATTTCTAGGCTGGATCTCCCTTTGATGAATTTCCACCTATTGCTTCTTGACCTGTCCTCAGGTGCTTTGAAGAATAAATTGATGCCTAGTTCCCTGTGACAGTCCTCCAAGTATTGGAAGTATCGTATCTTTTCTCGGTCTGCTCTTCATTAAGTTAAACATATCTAGTCCCTTTAGATATCCTTGATAGGATTTAGCCTCCATGCCTCTTTGTTTCTCTTCTCCACTCTCTTTCTAGGACCTCAGGTGTGGCCTGAGGATGAAATGAGAACTTTACAAGGACATGGCAGCAAAAACAATTTTTGGGGGTATGTTCATGCCTTGGTTAGAGACACATGAAAAAGTGAGGGACAATCTTTTTCTAAAAAGTACAATTCTGAAAAGTTGAGGGCCAGGGATGTTTTGTGGAATACCACAGTATAGAAATCTTGATGAATTTATTTTAAATGCATATATTGTTTATGAACAAGAAAGGAAAATTATCAGGAATATGCAAAAGGATGGTTTTATGGCTAAATTTCTCAATCTATTAAACATTAAAATGAACATTGAACAATGCATTCACAATATAATTCTGGTTCAATCCATCAAAGGAGAGCTGTCAGATTAATAATGAAAAACAAATGCTAATGCTAAGTAAAGGTATTTCTGAAAATGTTTTACAATGATAGTTCAGAGAAAAGCAGAAAGTAGTTCTGTTTTAAAATGCTGTCATCTTAAAAGAAAAAAAATTCCTTCATGGAGTAGTTTCTGCACACAGAAATCTTAATTGCTTCACTGCCTAAAGTAAACACCACTAAATAGGCCTTCTGTTACACACTCTTCCTCTAAGAAGCCTTTATATGCTGTGGCAATTAAAATTCTTGCGGTCTGGGAACCTTGAATTCATACATCCAGCAATCTTCCTACCATTTTTTCCCCCTAAGGTAGGTTTTTCCTTCTTTTGTCACTAACTAAAAGTTTCATTTTACTAGAACAAGCACTTCCGCAAATTCTAAATACAAACCAGATGTTAACAGTTCAGTCTCTTGAGAAGTTTAAGGCCAAGTAGCAATTTAGCTTCCAATCCATTCACGTTACTGTGGAGGCTTCAAGTATCTAATGATACTAAAAGAGATTTATGAATAAATATTTTCAGCTGAATGTTTTATTATGGAAACCAGTTTCATGAAAACTTACTTTGTATTGTTTGATCTATGTTGAAAATTTACAGTGAGAAAATTGGGCCTCTTGATGCCTACCATAAGAAATGGAAGAAAGAGAGGTAATCTGGAGGTTTTATAGGCTTGGTTTGGGGGCCCTCCTGTAAGGTTGTAGACAGTGGTCTTTCCTCAGCATCCTTTATATAATAGCCCCTCTGTATGGAAGTTTCAAAAGGATGGAAAGGATCATTTAAGTGCTAGAAGGGTTTTTTCTATTTCTCCTGAAGAAAATCCATTTATAGTGGAAATTTTGCAGAGGAGGAAAGAGACATAACTTCACACTGCTGCTCCATCTATGCTAGTTGCTGCCAGAACAAGCAACTAGTTCTGAGCTGTCTTTGCTCTTTTCTTACTCTCCATGTTGTCTTTCTCCTCCATTTAGCCTCTGACCAATACTATTTCCCATCTTCTTTGCTTTGATTGAAAGGACTTTTCCCTTGGATTTCTGACCTACAAAGCAACTGCTTTGATGTAGTGCAGGACGCCTGACATGACCTAGAAACGGGACAACACTTCAGTTTGTAGAACCACATTAAAGATAGGTTTCATGAAAGTCCTGATCAAAATGGAGCACTCCTTCAAGGTTTTGTACAGTCTTAGTAGCCAGATCAGAAATTCCTATGACAAATCCTAACAGGCAGTGTTATTTATATAGATGGAATGTGACGAGTTCAGGGCCTTGATAAGAAAGAAATTCTGTGAAATGTGTTTAGTTTCACAATGATTTATTGAATTAGTCACAGTTGGCTGGGTTCTGATAGCATATCTTGCCATAAGTTTAGTAAATGCCTTATTACAATGTGTGATACCATCTTTTCCAAAGCGGATTGCATTCTTGGTTAATTAGAGATTCCTATATCAGCAATGATACATTCTGGCAAGTGAAACATTGCAAATACCCCAACAGTTGAAATCTGAACAGATTGGCCCAGAAATTCTTGACTTGAATTCAAAACCACTGCCAGCAACCCCTGTATCTAAAGTAACATCTCTGCACTATTATCTAAATTCTGGCTCTTTAGCTCTATTAAAAGGGTAGAGTCTTTTTCAGTAGAAGTTGGCTTTTCCTGTAAGGTGAATACCCAAAATAATGAGGAACTACTTAGCACGGGTGTCAAATTCACCACATCATATTGCCGCCACGTGATGTTTCGTGACATTTTCCCATTTACGTAGCTGGGGTAGGCGTGGCCTATGCATGGTGCATTTGGCCCACTGGTCATCAGTTTGACATCCCTGCTTTAGAGTATGCTAGGAAATTAAATATGGCTGCCACTTGTTCATAATGAATTCAAGAGAATCCTTCGCATCCACATTTTCTTCACAACCGCACATTTATTCCCCCACCCCAAATCCTAGTAGATTATTAGATCATGACAGAGCATTTCACAAAGATGTGATGGAGAAACAGCATATGATACAAATATCCTTTCATAGCTTGAATGATCTTCATTCCAGGCTTTCTGGAGAAATGTGTGTCATAAGTTTTGATACATGCCTACAAATATAAAAACAGAAAGGATGTTTGGCCTTCCTCTTTTACTCTGAATCCCCAGTCCCTCAACAGACAATTCTATATTCTAGATGGTACTCATAATGATGAAAGGAACAAAAGCAAGTTCATTCATACTCTCATACACACACACACACACACACTTCAGCCATGTGCAGTACATATGTATAAAATTATATATACATATACATACACATACATATATTTGTGTATACACAAAACCACAGCATGACCATAAGGATGAGTAATGAACTGTGTAACTATAGAGCAGCAGATGAAGGACTGAATAATAGGAACCAATATGCAAGAAGAATCTTTTAGCTAAAGAGTATTTTAGAGAATAGGGACCTAAAAATTGACCACAGAAACCTCAGAGAAAGGGACAGCACAGTGAAAACATGGAAATGAGAACACCACAAATGAGAAAGTAGCAATCATTGTGGAAATAGCCTTAAAGCAATAACTGATGTTAGGGGAATAACAAAACAAACATCAGAAATATTCATAGAAGTCTCAATGAAGAAGAAACAGTCAATGGCAAAGGACAGTATATAGCGGTATCTGGGAAATTAATATTCAATAGAACAGTATTTAAGCAGTACTAAGAGAAAAGCAATGGGCAATCCAGCAAGCCTACTGTGCTTTCTAGGGAAAGGGGCATAGGCTCTCTGTACAAGCTATTTTCTTTGAGTTACAGAGAGAAAACTTGGAATAAGCAAGATGGCAGATACCGTCACACATCTTAGTCCGGGGAAGCTAAAGTTAACAGGTAGTTCCAGAAGAAAGAAAGAAGAAGGAAGGGTGGGGGAGAACAGATGTGAAAAGCCAGGCTGTATATAGAGGCAGATAACTGATAGATTGGAGGAGGGAATGAGAAAGGAATGGAGATCGCCATAGCTTTCTGGAAGTCCTGGTCTTCCAGACATGCATGAAGAAAAGGGAAGAACAGGTGCAGATCAATAGCTGTTCATCAGTGCTTTTCGGCTATGTCAATTACGAATACTCCTTGTTGCCAGAATCCACAGTTCCCCTGGAGACCAGTTAAGGAGGGTGGCATTGTTACACTGTTCCTTTGCCTGTTCAAGTGAAGCCGGTTGTCTCTTCCAGACTGGAGCTGCTCCAGTCTGGAAGAGACATTGCTGTGCTTCTGAGGTCTATAGAAGTAATGTACTGGAGAGGCCAAGTTTAACTCCTGGAAGGCCCGGCAGCCTCTGTGGAGCTATAAAAGTAACTCTATCTCAGTGGAGGTCTCTGACAAGCCTTTGCCTGTTTCATGGTCATACTGACTGGGCTCAATTCCAGTCTGCTAAGGAGGGTGGGCCTCAGATCTCTCCGGGATAAACAAAGGTTTGCAAGTAGAGAGTGAACTCAGAGCTAGAAACAGACAAATTTTAAAATGAGGGGATTTCCCCCCCCCTTTCCTTTTCTCCTAGCTGGCCAAAAAGTCAAGGTTTTTATGCTTCGTCTGCCCAATGTCAGTTATGAGGAGGGATTGCTAATTCAGCTTCTCTGATTACCTCACAAATATGCTATCCTATTTGCTTTACATTCAAGAAGATCGATACTGAGAAGATTTACATCCAATCCACTCTGCAACAGGATGCTGTGTGCTGGTTTATGTGCCAATGAGTTTGCTCCACCTCCTGACAATGGAAGTTTCATCCATGTAAACAGTGTTGGCATTAAATCCCAGCCAAATGTCACATATGCACACAGTGGGGAAAAGAACAGGAGGAAGATTCCTCATAAGCATTGCCCTGAAGTAAATTACCACCACCACCACCACCCCACACTTGCCATGAGATAAAGGCATTTATTCTTGCATAACCCCCCCCCCCCCAAAAAAAAAGTTCAGTTTTGGGATTTCAATGTTGAGAAACTCCCAAAACAAGCTGAAAGTTCATTTTCAAGAACATTTATTTCAGTAATACATCTGGATGCAAATCTGTAAATTTCAACGTTTTCAATCTCGCCTGCTGCCATTTGTTAAATTTCATTTTTGGGATAGAATAATTGTTATTCTAATTATTATGACATCAAGTGTTATGCAGGGAAAAAGACGTTACTTTTGGGAATTTATGCTCCTAATCAACAACAAGATGGATTTTATAGAAATCTCCATGCTAAATTAGTACAGTGATCTCAAATGGGAAATTATATAAGCATAATTATGAACCACTTTGGCATAGTATACAGTTGGAGTTGAAAAGGTGGGAAAAACTGCATTTGTCCTTGCTGGGTAGAATAGCGGCAGTAAAAATGAACATTTTACCAAAATTTTTATTTCTTTTTCAAATGTTATCAATACTTAAAAGAGATGCGAATCTTTTAGAATGGCAGAAGGGTATCAACAAATTTGTGTGGGCAGGAAAGAAGCCGAGGGTAAAGATGAAAATAATGCAAGATGCACGTGAAAGAGGAGGATTGAAATTACCTAACTTAAAATTATACTACGACGCAGTGGCATTATCTGCAATTAGTGACTGGATTCATCTAACTAATGACAGAATTTTGAATATCGAGGGATATGACTTGTTATATGGTTGGCATGCTTACCTGTTATTTAACAAAAAAATGGATAAGAAATTTAAAAATCATATCTTAAGAAATGCTTTATTGCGGGTTTGGAAAAAATATCAACATAAATTAAATGATAAAGTGCCCATGTGGGCAATTCCTAGACATGCAATTGAAAATATGAATGTAGAACAAAAACACGATAGAACCACCTATAGACAACTTCTTATCTCAGAAAGAGGGGTGATGCAACTAAAATCTTTAGAGGTACTTAAAGAAGAGAAGGTAGTTCAAACGTGGTTTCAGTATGGTCAACTACAGGCTAGGTGGAAAACAGATCAAAAAATTGGCTTTGTAAAAGTTGAGGATAATTTGTTTAAACAAATAAGAGATCAAAGCTCAATGCATATAAAGAGGATATATAATGTACTAATACAGATGGATTCTGAAACGGAACTGATTAAGGATTGTATGATAAAATGGGCTCAGAATATCGAGGAACCAATAATGCTTGAAACATGGGAAAGAATCTGGGTAAGAAATGTGAAATTTACACAAGCACAAAACTTGAGAGAAAATTTTTATAAGATGTTTTATAGATGGCACCTAGATCCTAAAAAGCTTGCCTCTATGTATCCAAATGTTCAACCTAAATGTTGGAGATGTGGTTCTTGTGATGCTACATATTTTCCTATATGGTGGACATGTCGTAATGTCAAGGCATTTTGGATAAAAATATGGTGGATCCTGCAAAACATCTTCAAAAGAAGGATAAAATTTACCCCCCCAGTTGTTTTTACTGGGTATATGTATTGACTTTACAGCAGCAGAGACTAATTTGGTTCTGTATTTAATAACGGCAGCAAGACTCTTGGTGGCGCAGTATTGGAAGAAGAAAGATTTACCTACAATTCAAGAATGGACTTTGAAAGTTATGAACTTAGCCGAAATGGCCAAAATCTCAGTATATCTCAAAGAACATTCAAACGAGAGATATAAACGAGACTGGAAAAAATGGATTGATTACATAAAAAGTAAATATGGGACTAAGAAACTCCAGATAGCTTATGCTTAGTATCAGTAACAATTTAAATTGTTTAAAATTTGGGTAACAGTAAGAAGCTGAGTTCAATGTAGAGATATTTTAGACTGTGATTGTCCAAAAGTTATACCACGTAGGGTCTTTGGGAAGTCGGGGGGAGGGAATGGAGGTGGGGATTTAGGGGGAGGGGGGAAATACAATATGTGTTAAATTCCATGATTATATTTGTATACTGTGGCTTTTCAATGTTAGTGCGAAAATAGAACAAACCGAATATACTGGAAGGTAATAGATACCGAAGGAAAGAGTCGAGTGAAAGAAGAAGGAGGGTGGAGAGGGTGAGAGAGAGGAGGAGGAGAAGGGAGGGAGGGAATGGATTAGAGGGAGTGATAGGGTTAGGGTTAGAAAGAAGGGGAGGGGAAGTAGGCGTAGAGGGGTGTGTGAGAAGGAAGAATGAAAGTTGGAGGGGGTTGAAAGAGGGTGTATGGCGGGCCAAGGTGGTATACTGGGTTTGTATTGTAGAGGGCATTTTCTATATAAGTGAGGGCCGTGTTTATTATTCAATGTTATATGCCCTGATTAAGCACAGTGAATATGTGATTGTACAGAATGAAAACATAATAAAATATATATATATATATATTTTTAAAAAGTGTTATGCATTGTAATTATATTTTAAAGGGTTAGCAGCATAACTTCCAAAGATAAAAATAAGAACATTAGCAAGAGGGGAAAATCATTTAGCCAAAAGGTTGGAATTGTTTTTCCCATTACTTTTGAAATCCAGACAAAAGTTTTGGAATAAGCTATGCCAAGACATGATGTAACTGACTCATATCAACCTCTTTATCTCCATCACCATGGCACTTGATTCAGGGTTTTATTTTTTAAATCCAAAGAATAACCAGTTGCTGATCATAACTCAAAACATAGATACAAACAGGCCAAATCTTTACTTAGGAAACTTACAAAATATATACTTCCAAACTTGCCTTTTCATCTGTTTGGAAATTATACTTATGGTTTGAGAAGTTGAGATTCATGATTTGATAAAATAAAGAAAACAATTAGTAACACATATCCAACTTTTTTAAAAAAAATGAATCTTATTTTTTCTCTTAAATGTGGCTAAATCTTTTTTCATCTAATGAGAATATACAGGGCGGGGCATAACCTTTTCCTAGGGGGTCACAGCAAGATCGACAGCAGTTTACAACTTCCGCGACACCTCATTTTAAAGCCCATAAAAAACTGAATTGAATGAGCTATTAAATGTTAAATTTGCTTTAAGAATGGCTGGAAAATTCGATTCGGAAGAACAAAGGATCATTGACAGAATGTCAGCAATTGTTAAAGGAAAACAATGTCGAATTTTGGGGCAATGACGTCTGGCCGGGAAATTCGCCAGATCTCAATCCGGCAGAGAACATTGGGGCCATAATTAAGGATGAAGTGGAAGCTCTGATGATTCAGGAGCAAGGTCAAAATCGATATTCGGTTGAAACTTTGAGAATGAATTTGGAAACTGTGTTGAAAAATCTGGAAAATCGAACGGAACTGTTTGAAGATTTGTTGTGTTCTTATCCACCTCGTTTGAATGCTGTTCGAAGGGCTAATGGTGGTCATACTGACTATTAAATCGTGTCAATAAACTCAGTTTTTGATGGGCTTTCGAATGGTGTATGAATTATTTGTGTTGTTATTACAAGTGTTGCTGTGACCCCCTAGGAAAAGGTTATGCCCCGCCCTGTAAAAATCTATAGTGATGAATGCTATATAACAGCAACAAGAATTTAAGGCTATGGCTTGTGAAGATATGCAGTCATGTCAAACGATTTAGGATTAAATTTTAAGGTAGAATATATTTTATATTATATAAAATTATAGAATATTTTATATTCCATGTTCTTTACCATGTATGTTTTATCTTTTCAGAAAGGATATATAAATAAGAAAGAAATGGTCTTCTCTGTTGTCTGTGTTCATTTCAAATGATTTATGAAACTAGAACAGAGTGTTATGTTTGTACCATATTGCTACAGAAGTGCTGCTAGTGATTTAATATTAGTAGCTCACTTCTACGGTAAGACACATTCCATTTTCTCTGTATTTTTCTCCCTTTATTCTAAATCTTACTATCACACCCAAGAGAAAGATAATTTATCAATTATTATGAAATAGATCACAGTGTATTCCTCTAAATAATATAAATCTTCAGATTCTAAAATGGAAAGTGATTATACCAGCTGTCCTGGGATTGTAACTTAATGCAAGATGTATAGTTGAATGTTTTTAATAAAAACTACTTGCTCTTTCAGTTTACACAGGCAATTTTCGACTTATGACCACAATTGAGCCCAAAATTTCTGTTGCTAAGTGAAACATTTGTTAAGTGAATTTTTCCCCATTTCACCTATTTTATATTACAACCTTTCTTGCCACAGTTATTAAGTGAATTACTGTAGTGGTTAAGTTAATAACATGCCTGTTAAGTGAAGCTGGCTTCCCCATTGACTTTGCTTACAAGAAGATCACGAAACATGATCTTATGACTCCAGGATACTGCAACTGTCATAAATATGAGTCAGTGCCAAGCATCTGAATTTTGATCATGGGGATGCTGCAATGTTTGTGTGAAAAAGGGTCATAAATCACTTTTTTCAGTGTCCTTGTAACTTTGAATGGTCACTAAATGAACTGCTGTAAGTTGAGGACAACCTGTATTTCCATATCTTTCATTTCAGAAGACTACAGACCCATTTTTTTAAATGAAATGCTGGGGATTGGTATTCATTCATTTGATCCATTTTAAATTATGATATTTTTAACAGGCATCGCTAAGTGTCTCAGAATATAATTCAAAGTAATTTACAACTCTCTAATTTTTGCCTAAATTATTGGATGAGGTAATGTTTCAGGTGATGAAAAGCTGAAGAAGACAGCTGGGGAACTGGAAAGATACTGAGATTCTTCCAAACTGAAAACATGTTGGCTCTGCCACAGCACTGACTGCTGATCTGGAGAAAACAAACTCCTTCAAACATGCTGATTTTAGTTATGGAACTGGAAAGCAGGGGCTATAGGGAACCTAACCTAGATTATGCTGTCAGACCTGGAAGCCATCTTTTTAGTTGGAGCTTCTGGGCTGCCACGTTTAGTGCCTGAGAAAATGGGAGGGGGGATTGCAAGGAATGGTAGAGAATTAGCCATAACAACATTCCTTTCTCTGGGAGTCAAGGGGTTGTCTCCAGTTGGGACAGTGAATTCATTGGACCATGTGATTGACTTGTGGGTGCAAGGGGATGGATCTTTGATTTTTTTTTTGGTGGGGAAACCCCAGAACTCTCAGATTCGGGTTTACCCAGATGTGCCAATATGACATATCTAATAAAATGGAACTTTGAGGAACTTCAAGCCTTGGAGTCTTCTTTCATTGGGGGTGTTACTTAGAAGTAATGCTTTTCTAAATAACACTTTTTCATTTATTAGGATATTTAGATATCCAAAAAACAGTAACAGATTATTTCTTCTAATAGCAATGTACTTTATTGCTCTTTGTTATTTCTTTTGAAAAGGCTTTATAGCTGTTCATATTGAAACAACTCTGGATGGTGCACAGAACGGTAAAAACAACAAAACTGCCAACCCATAAAATAAAAATAAATAAAAACCTATATAAAAATGATACATTAACATAAATTAAATCCATTCCAGTTACAACATCTACAAATATGTCTCAAAAATATGTATTTTTCTGAATGTCTTATTATGGTATTCAATTCAAAATATGCACAAAAATTGACATATTGTGGAGAAGCAGAAGCGAAATGCATTACTCCTTGTCAGGAGACATTCAGCATATTTTACGGAAAGCCATTATAGGTTTGCCTTCAAGTAATATTATGGAATCAATAATTCCTTTAGTACACTTCAACAAATTTATATTTAACCAGAAAAGAAAAACATTGGGAAAGCTTTAACTAAATTGAAATAGTTTTACTGAACTGTTAAAGAGCTAGTCCACCCTTAAGGATTGCTCGTTTCGCATTTATAGTATTACCACTGACAATATAAGATATTGTGAGTGGTAATACTATAATATAATATATAATTATATTATATAATATATAATTATATAATATAATTATATATTCTTATATATAATATGTAAGAATAGAAAGCCTCGAATGTAATCCCTAAAATCATTCCAAAATTTGCAGCCATTTTGATTTGTGGTTTCATTTGGTTTTTAATTCACTTTAAATGAAAATTCAAAACACAATTGTGTTGAGCCTTTTCTACTGATCAAACAAAATACATTAGAGTACTGTAGTATTTTTTGCTGTTTGCTATACTGAATCTTCTAAAAAAATCAACTACAATGACTGAGGCAGTATTGCTTTGCTGAGCATTGCTTTGCCATTGTTAGATTGATTTCAGCTATTTGCCCTGAACACTTTTTTTTTCAAATTCGATTTTACCTAAGAACAATATTGCTGGCATTTGATGTGTTGTTGCATACACTGAATTGCAATATGCAAATAGAAAAATTACATACTTTTATGCAAAGTCATTTTTTCTCTAAACACTGATCTTGAGTCTTCAACCCTTGAACAACTATTTTAGCCAATCCATTGTAGCTAGGTGACATGGTGTTGACATTATATATCTGATTTCTCTTTTTTTCAGGAACGTCTAAAAATCCTCAGCTACAAATAATGGTCACTGCTCTTTTCTAAATGTTTGAGAGTACCTGTTGTCAAACACAGTTGTCCCAACTAGATCTATGGTATGCATAGATTATTATTAAACTTCTTGGAAAAACTTCTGGCCACTTTGAACATGTATCCAGCACAACTAAAGAGATTATCCCTAAAAGGGAGGACTTGGCAACCTGAGCAATTCACTGCAAATTGTTTTATTGGTCTATATCATCCAACAAAACTATCTCTATCTCCACCACCAAGCAAAACAATGACCTATGACCTCTGTCTCTACTATTGCTAGATATCCAATATATGTAGCTCTTCCAATCAATGCTCTTGATTAGACAATGTAAAACAAAGTATATCAGAGAAATCCCAATCCGATGTGGACTTACACTGTGGTGCATGACTGTGTAAAATTGTGAATTCTATTTTGCATACTTATCCTCCGAGATAAGAATCTCAGCAGTATTTGAAAGATTGACAATAGTGACTGATCATTAAGAATAAGGGTAATGTTCCTTCTTATAAACAGTTTACATTTTATGCCCTTAAATCAAGCTCAGCACCTATGAATTTTTCTACCCAGAGGCTTTGAGTGAGCATCTAACACAAGATATTGGACATTCTGCCATTTTTTTTGTGACATGTGATTAACTACATAGTTATTGTTATGGCCAAAAATTAGCTCACTTAAATAAAGCAAATCATTTGAAAATACAACATATTTTTTTACGCATGCAACTACAGTGTAAAACAAACTTCTTTAGCAGTCCTAACCAAAGCAGAATCACAACTTGTCAATCAAAGCAATAATTTGATTAAATTTCTTATAACTTGGACACTACTGTTAGATAAAAATCATTTTTGACTTAAAGTTTTGAGGATTAGGTTTGATTTGACTGAAGAAATATGGTAGATTTATAACATGGTTACTCATACTTGACAATACAAAAGTATATTACATGTTATATTAAAATTAGGAAACAAAATATATTATGAATGTATATTTAGAATGCTGAATATTTATATCTTATGGTATTTTAACTACATATATGGTATTTTAAATATTAAATATGCTATGTATTTAACCTCAGAGAGAGATTGCTGTATCCTATTACTATCTTTGTATTAAACAGGTGGAGGTTATTATTGCTATATATTTGTTTTTATTTATTTATTTTTTAACTTATTTATTCAGTTTTATAGCCACCCATCTCAATCAAGTGACTCTGAGCAGCTTACAATTCTAAAACTATGTACAGTTAAAACTACAATAATAAAACAATAAAAACACCAAAAAAATAAATACATACAACAGCCATGATAGTTAACCAGCTAACAATAAAGCCAAGAAACAGGGTCCTTAACAAGGGTCCCCAACCCCTGGGACACAGACTGGTACCAGTCCATGGACTGATAGGAATCTTGCCTCACAGTTGAAGGTGAGTAGTGGACGAGCTAGTGAAACCAAAACCATCTCCCTTGGTCTGTGAAAAAATTGTCTTCCCTGAAACTGGTCCTTGATGTCAAAAAGGTTGGGAGCCACTGCCTTAACACATTTCAAACCAAAAGACTAAGGTACACAGCCAGGTTTTTAGATTCTTGCAAAGGCCAGTAGGGTTGGGGCCATTCTAAGCTCCATTCTAATAACTTGTCCTGTTATTCCCTTTCCCTTTTTCTTTTTTATGTCAGTTTGTAAGTTAATGTTTCATTTTGGAACTTAATAAAAAAAAAGACCATTGACTTACCTGAAGGGTCCTTCTCTGTGCACCACGGGAGAGTCCAAGCAATGGGTTAATTCAGTCTGGTTGCCCTGGGACTGAGGAAACTTTTCCCTGACCACGCCTCTGGCTAGGCTGAGAGGTGCCGGGAGTAACGGAAGGTTGCTCACGCTTCTGCATGCCATCCGTGATGCCCTTGGCAATGGCATGGACAACCACGGCCTGCATGCGAGTGGACAGTTCGGGCTCTAGGTCTGACTCGGGGTCCTGGTCAATGGACTCCTCCAGGTGAGTGGGAATGTCCTCGGGTGAATTGTCCCGGGTGAGGCCCTCAGGAATGGGGGCCTGGTCATAAGACCAAGAGGGAGCCGGTGAAGCTGGCTCGGCCAAAGGTCCTGTGACTCCACCTCCTCAGCAATCAAGGCCAGAGAATCTCCCCTTGGGAGGGGAAGAGCAAAGGATTCCCCAATAGGAGCGGCCTGGGGACCATCCTTTGCAACCTGGCACCGGGCCTATTTGAGTTGCTTGTCAAGGGCCCGTTGGTTCCTTTCAGCATCCTTAGCCTCAGCCACTGAAGGGGACCTGGGGGGATGCCCCTGGGAAGCCACCCTGCCTCTACCAGATCCACCACCCCTAGTAGGAGGAGAAGCCTTGCTAGGGACCTGAGAAGGAGCTGGTTTACTATCTAATGAACCTGATGGACCGGGCAGTTCCATGGTCAATGACCTCACAAGCTGCTCTGTCAAGCGCAGGTCAATGGCAGGAGGACCGGAGGCTCTGACTGGCTACACTGCAATAAGAACAGAAAAAGTCTCCATAAGGAAAGCGTGCAATATAATCACAGTATTTAATGTCACACAGTAAGACAATGAAACATAAAAAACAGTGCCAGTCGCTGGTATAGGAGGTTATGGGCCTGCAGCCTAGGCTACAAGGCCCGGCAGGAGAGCAGGGAAGCCCAGGCCACGTGCAGTAAAAAGGAGCAAGGCCTGGGAGCCCTCCCTGTGCCGGTGCAAAGGCCACTAGTGACCCAGGCACCAGCACTGCCTGGTGTACGGTGAGAGCAGCAGGAGGCCAGCTGGGAAAACCCAGGCTTGGGCCCTGACTGCCCAGTGGTCTCCTGAAGAAGTGTGACTGAGCGGCAGGCCGTTGGGCAAAAGGACGTGAAAATTCCCCTCCAAAATGGCCACCGCAACAGCGTGGGGGAATGAGGAGGCAAAAGCGGCAACCACATTTTGAACCAATGGTCGCACACTCCTCCGTAGCAGGCTGGTGGACAGAGTGGCCAGAAAAGCGAAAAAACTCGAGAAAAACAAAAAGGGGGACTCTCAGGGGCTCGCTGAGATCGTTAAAAACCTTGCTGCTCGTGCCACGCTTTTTAAAAGCGAGCGACAGGCCTCCGAAGCCGACCTGAACGGTGCGGCAATGGAACACACAGACACCCCCCGGCACGCCTACCTCCTGGCCTCCGAGTGGCTCGTAGCTGCAGCAATGCAATCAAATACAAAGGGGAAAGGAAGGAAAATAGGAAAGGGCGATTTTGAGGGGAAAGGATATGAAAATAGGAGAGTCCAAGCCAAAAGAGGGAATAATTCAGCTGGAGCTCACTGAAAAGCAATCCGAATGGGCAGACTGAGGAAAATTTCTGGGGAGGGATCACACCAGGAGGCGTGGTCAGGGAAAAGTTTCCTCAGTCCCAGGGCAACCAGACTGAATTAACCCATTGCTTGGATTCTCCAAGCGGTGCACAGGAGAATTAAGTATTTTAAAAACAGAACTTTTGCATCACTTCAGGATTTTTTCCTTAAAGTCTTAATTACGTAACTCAGAGAAAATTTCACAAAAATATCTAATTAAAAACAAGAAGCCAAAATATATCTGGTTCCCATGCTAATTTGTTAAACTATTCATCTTTGCTTGGAGGAAACAAAAACACCCAATTGTTATTTTAGCCTAATATTACTATGGATTTAGTTTCCCCACAGTTTCTCAGGCTATTATCAAGAGAATTCAAAGTTGAGTCAATCTGATCTAACCATCTCCCTATATGAGACATTCTCCAAAATGTCCATTATTAGAATGTTTTCAGCTACTTTTTGAACAATGCAGAGCTTTGATTTCACTGTTGAGTAGTCACAAGACAACCCGGATGATCCATAACTCTTATAAATAGATCATTTGATCATTTTCTGGATCAGTTTAACAAAGCAATAGATTTCTGAAATGCTTTGTTTTTGTTACATCACTTTCCCCTCCATAAAGAGATCCATTGCTCTTCTTGCATCCATATTAATTTTAAAGATTGTAGATGCAAATATACTTGGCCTTGTGTTGCAGAAGCTGAGGCTGGAACGGAAGCCAACTATGACTTCTAAAAACATGGAGGTCAGAGGCTAAATGAGGATTTAGTTTTTCACAAGAATGGTACGACAGGAAAAGAACAAATTAGACATCTTATTTGCTGTACATATTTTCTAATATCTTCCAACATTTTTCCAGAACTTTGATCATTGTTATGGAATACTTAAATACTGACAGAATAGTGTACTGAAGATTTATTATAATCTGTATTTTTCCTATTAAAGTAATCCTTGATAATTTGACCATATTTTTAGCTTTGAACATACACTACAGAAACAGATTTCTACTTAGATAATTCTTGTCCATTCCTCTACCAGCAATTCATTTTCATCCAGATCTTGGCTGAAAAAATGCCAATCTTTTGGTATAGATTGCCAATTAAAAAGATGCAATGATTTGTGACACCATTCAACCAGTACATGATCTCAAGTGCATATGCCACATTCTTCATTCTTCATTAAAACTTGACAAATTTCATTATTCACAAGAAGCAATGAAAAAGGAAAGGTTGGAATAATACCAATGATACAGTTAATTAATGCCAAAAATCCAGTGTTTGGGTGATTATTACTGATTTATAATATCTTATTATATTCTCCTTTTAATAAAAAGGCTAAGTCTGCATTCTTATGCCAAATTACTTGATAAAAAAAAGCTGTGGATCTGAGCTATAAAAATATGGATAACTATGAAATAGTCACAAAGAGTTAAAAGTATTATTAAAACTTTTTATAATAGTTTGTTTTTTAATCTATTAGGAGGGAGGGAGAGGGGAGGGAAAGAAGTAAGTTATAGAAAAGCTTTTTAAAAAAAATTAAAGGAAATAAAAATATATCAACAAACTCTAAAAAAAAGACAAAAATAAAAAGAGAATATTTTAAAAACAGAAAATTAAAAAACAGAAAAGTAATACAATTGTACACAGTAATATTAATCAGGTCTTCCTCAACACTGATAAAAAGGCATGACAGTAGAGTTTTAAAATGTGGCATTAGGTTCTTTCTACCAAAGTGAGACAATTTTATAAGCTGCAGCCCATGCATGATAAATCCCCAAAGTTCCAAATTTTCATAATATAATTTAATATCATTTGTACCTCTTTAATCCTTATTTATTTTTCCAACACTTTCCTAATAATACATATCACTATAGAACAGGTAATTTTCCCCTCTCAAGTATCTCTAATTCCACATGCAGAGGTTAGAACCCAAATATTACTACATATAATCTACGGTATTTAATAAATGCATAAAATAATCTTTTGTAGAATTAATGGCTTCTTGTGATATTATAACATTCTTTAATAACTCTTTAGCTTGTTGAAACATGATATCCTGATTCATTCTCCCAAATTGCCTGCATATTTGGTGTGTCTATTCTGATACATCTTTTCCATTGCAGATTAAAAATAACTGGAATTGGAAACATCCAATTTTTTTCAAACTAATTTAATAGTTTAGAAGTTGCAGATGCTACTAATAGATTAATCCCAATTGTAAACACAAACTGCTTTAATTGATTAATTTAGTATTATTTAGTATTTTTTTAGATTTATATACCGCTTCATAGGGCTTTCAGCCCTCTCTAAGCAGTTTACAGAGCCAGCATATTGCCCCCAACAACAATCCGGGTCCTCATTTTACCCACCTCGGAAGGATGGAAGGCTGAGTCAACCCTGAGCCAGTGAGATTTGAACAGCCAAACTGCAGAACTGCAGTCAGCTGAAGTAGCCTGCAGTGCTGCATTTAACCACTGCGCCACCTCGGCTCTAATTAAATTAAATTAATATACTTAATTCTAATGTATTGCTTCTCAGCTGCTCCAGGCAATCTAAATTGTTTTTCTAAAAATCAGTTGTTGGATTACTGGTTAACAATAAGATGATCCAAAGCACTGATGCCACATTTGCCCATTAATTCCAGAATTTAAATGTATTAGAAATCTCAACCTACACTTAGCACCATAATATCAGTTTCTCAAAAGAGTTAGGATCAAATTTAAATGCTCTTATCATCATTATCCATTATCCAAGAATGTCTTGCAGACCTGAATAAAACAAAGATTGTATAACTAAACCAGGAAACAAATTCCTACTATTAAGGTGGTAAGATAATGACTTCCTAGCTGTGCCCTTTTTATTTTTTATATAGATTGCTACAAATCAGGGAAATCCTTTCCTGCTGCCACATTATGAAAATCAAAATGTTGATCAATGTAGAGAAGAAAACCTAACTTAATCTAACCTAACAAAAGATTGGAAAAGCACCCGGCCCAGATGTAGTACTCCTCCTTGCTTGAAAATCTGTGCTGAACACCTGGCCTCCATCTTCACCCGCATCTTTAATAAATCACTGGAGATGATTTATTATTGTTTATTACTTATTGTTATGTTCCTTCTTGCTTCAAAACTCAAAAAGTCTACAAAAAGAACCCTTGCGTAGGTCCTTGGTGATTCAAGATGTTGCAAAATGTAGTGCAGATCCATATTAACAGCATCATGAGCCAATCTATTTGTGTGATAGGCAAACTGCAAGGGGTCTAGCAGTGGATCTGTGATGATTTTAGGTGGGTCAGCACTAACCTTTCAAGGGTTTCCATAACTACAGATGTCAGAGCAACTGATCTGTAGTCATTCTGCTCCTTGATAGAGGGCTTCTTGGGCACTGGGATGATAGTAATAATTGCAAACAATTGCAAATAATCTGCTTTATTGAAGACCTATATACTGCATGGGTCATAAAGAGGACTCAGAAAATATCTACAGATCCCTCGTCCTGGACATAAACTGTTTCAACTCCTCAACCGGGATTCCACTACAGGGCATTGCATGCCAAAACAACTAGACACAGAGATTTTTTCCCTTCACTCTGCTGAACAAATAATTCCCATAGCATTGTCTTATATTTAAGGATATTTACCCATGTAGTATGGCTGTTTTACTATTGTCCTCGTCTTTTCTACTCCCTTCTCTTATTGGTATCATTATTATGATTGTTTTACTTCGTTGTTTTTATGTACTTTGACGGTTTATGCACCAGAGACAAATTCCTTATGTGTCCAATCACACTTGGCCAATAAAATGTTCTATGTTATGCCATGCTATGCTATGCAATGCCATGCTATTCTTTCTCAATATCAAACCAATCTTATACATATAAAAGCAGGGATCCTTTTTTATTAGAAAAGTTTAACATTATAAAATATACAATACAAAAAGAACAAAGGTAGAAAATTAGAGATAAACAAGAAAGAAAATTTAAAAACATACAATTATGCCTTTTGCCCTTTTCTCTATCAAATAATTGTTAAACGTTTCCCCAATCTCTTCATCTAATGTTTAATCCCCATTTACCTAGCGATCGTTGAAAGAGTAAGAATTAAGGTAAAGGTAAAGGTTCTCCTCACACATATGTGCTAGTTGACTCTAATAACAGTTACTATTCCCCAAAGATTTATGAAGTTTTCTAACCATCTATTTACAATGCTATTAATTGAAACAGAATTAGAGATGCTCATCGCAAATAAAAGACTTTCTGGTAATAATTAATTATTATAAGATATTCCAAGTTGCTTAAATGTCCAAACAGATCACATTTCTTATAAATATTCAATTAATGGAATAAAGTTTAGAAAAGTCAGCTATAGAGGAAGAACACAGCTGAAGTATGAAAATAAAAGGAAAAGGTCATTTTTGAAACCATTATAATCCAATATCACAATATAATTAAGCTATTTTTCTTAACTATTTTATGGTAATATGAATTATTTTGTTTCCTGTTCAAAACTGGCTAAATAGAACAGACTAGAATATAATCAAACTTTAATTTCATGGATCTTTAGATCATTTTTCCGATTATGTGTGTAAATAAATAAAGCTGTTTTTCTCTCCTCAGAGTCCAATTTCAGCTCTTAGTTCAATCAGAGCAATCAGCAGCCTGATTGAACAAAAAATACCATTCTATTGGATATTTTATTACTTACTTCTTGTTAAGCATTGCAAATAGCCTCTTAGGATACTTGTTGATTCGGCTGTTGCTCCAAGCTGAAGTGCTTTGGTGCAGAACCCATAAACTGGTATTATGCCGTTTTAAATATCACAAGAGATTCCATTTCATCTTTAATTTAAAATATAGCTCTGCAAAGCACTAAATTCTATCTTGCAGGAAGTTTGCAAACTGTTACATAATAGTGAAGCATATCTGAGTCAATACCAACAGAAAAATGGTTTAAACTAGCAGAAAATTATGTTTAAAAAGCACATTTTGATGCCTTGTTTTGTATGCACTGTTTAACCACACAAACATCAAATATGGATTCAGTTTGTTCAGCATTAATGTGGTGGGTTCAATTTTCTCCCCCTGAGGTTTATGATTAATGCAGTCAATGTAAAAGATGTCACTGAAAGTAATAAAAAATATAGACAAATTCCTCATCCATTCCATTACTAAATTCTTTGTCACATTTTTTTCTTTCTGAAAAAGATTTTTTGAATAACATCCAAATATTTATTGCACAGATAACATATCTACAACATATATGAACTTCTGTGTTATATTGTACAAATTTGAAAATTGAAAATACAAATAGCAAATTCAACCTGAATCCTAAAATAAGATTCACATTGAATTTGTTATTGAAAAAGAAGCAATGGATGGAAACTAATCAAGGACAGAAGCAAAGAACTAAGGAGAAATTTCCTGACAATTAGAACAATTAATCAGTGGAACAACTTGCCTCCAGAAGTTGTGGGTGCTCCAAGACTGGAGGCTTTTAAGAAGAGATTGGACAACCATTTATCTGAAACAATATAGGGTTTCCTGCTTGAGCAAAGGGTTGGACTAGAAGACCTGCAAGGTCCCTTCCAACTCTGTTATTCTGTTAATAGGTAAAGTATTTTCAAGGAACCTGCTATTACATAATTCGTTACAATGGTAACCCAAGATAAAGCGATTATTGGAATAATATCAGAACTCTAAGAGTACTTCATAGAGGGTGAGAGAATTCCAGGACAAAATAAGAAGCAACAGATGTTCAATAAATCCTTTGATTGTGTCTTTTCCATTCAAATACAGCTGAATAAAAATCCTATTCACTTTTTTCTCACATTAAAACCATTTTTAAAAATCCTCTAATTTTTATTTAAATATTGGCTTAATTCAGCATTCTCACCTGATTCAATTGTTACAACTAGATATTGAACTCTACTTGGGAATGTAGAACCTACAGTATTTATCCCCAGCTAGTGATTCTCAACCTTGGCAACTTTAAGATATATGTACTGATTTGGTTCCAAAATGATGCTTCCAAATAAATTGAGCAGAATATATAGAACCTGTCTACAATTTATTAAAGCAACTGTGCAACCTCAGAAAAAAAGTATAAGCACTTTAGAGCAGAAGACTGATGGTATGTCTGAACAAAATCTTCCCTCAAACTGATGCCCTCCATGTGTCTTCAATAATTCTCAATCAACATGAATATATATCTAGAATTGTTCAGTCTAACTATTCAGTACACCAAGAATACAAAAGTATGCCTTGCAGTGAGGAATTCACTATTAGAAGGAAGAGATTGAAGAATGGTGATTGTCAGAGTGTGCACACAGTGTGACTATGTGAAACAACCCAAGAGCAAATACAGTAAACAGAGATTTGTATTTAAATAATGGTTTTATCTACAAAGAATATATACATACATGTACTTTAGTCAGACCTCAAACAAACAGCAATCAGCAATTACAGCACTGAAGCACGCACACACACACACAGACAGATATGCCCCAACAGGGCCTCTTATTATTGCAGGCTCTTAAAGTGATATCAGCCAAAAATCCTTGCTGACTCATTCCCAGCATTACATCATTGTAGCAGCTGGTCAGCTCTTAAATCATTACCCTGACAGTGATTATTCAATTAGTCCAAGAAGTGAATGAATTTTTGTGGATATAAAAAAAACAGTCATATTTGATAGAACTGAATTTTAAAAGAAACAACTATGTCAGAAATACTGTCCCTTTGTAGAAATTTGATAAGTAAAAGGAGTCTGTTGGTGCGTTATTGCTATAAACTTTCATTTATATTCAGCCTACATAGATAGAGATTTTTAAAACCACTGCATCACAGTAATGCTGCGTCATCTTATGTCATCCTTCTAATGATTCTGGATATGGGCTAAAGAAATTTCTTGCCACCCAGGAATGTTGTGCATGCATATAATTTGTTCTGACTGCAAGAAACTGTAGAAATCCTGGGGTTCATGTTTCTTAGGAGAGTATTGGACTTTTCTCATATTTTTAGATTAACTGGTCTCAAGCATGTCTAAGTCTGGATCCACCCCATTTAAATGGACTCCATTTCAGAAAGAAGAATGTGCTCCAGATACACCCTCCTTTAACTCTGCAACTAGGGCCAAAGTAGATAAGACGTGAAAAATCTATAATCAGATAAACAGCGACTCACAACATCTCTCAGCATACATTTTCTTACTAAGCTCATAGTGAATTATAGCTGGGAAAGTTGCCCCACAGTATTTTAAAGTGGTATAACTCAAATCACACCATCATAGGTTCCAAGGGAGCTTGTGCCAATTCACAGATGTTTTCAAAACATACACTTCAGCTAAGATGCCCATTAGCTCTACTTAAAATTGGCATTGATCCAACAGAAAATTACTTGAGCAGATAAGCTCCAATCATTAAAAACAAAAGAATTCAAAGCTGAAGCTATATGGAGTAAGCAATTTAAGACATTTGTAGCAATAGTAACAGTGCCATAACCAACTACCTCATTTTGAAAAAAAGATATTTTACCAAGCTTGTTTTGTTTAGAAGGTTTGAGAGCCAGTTTGGAGTAGTGGTTAAGGCATCAGGCTAGACACTGAGGGAACATGAGTCCCAGTCCCACCTTAGGTGCCAAGCCAGCTGGATTATCTTGGGTCAGTCATTTTCTCTAAACCCTAGAAAGGAGGCAATGGCAAACCACTTCTGAAAAACCTTGTCAAGAAAGCTGAAAGTATTTGTCTACACCACGGGTGTCAAGCCTGCGGTATCACATTGCCATTACATGACGTTTCATGACTTTTCCCCTTCACAGAGCTGTGGTGGGCATGGCCTGTGCATGACGCATTCTGCTGGCGAGCCACCAATTTGACATTTGGTGGCGGCAGGTGTCCTAGAACCTGCCTGCTAGCAAAGGACCTTCCCGAAGTTGCTTTTCTGAGCAACGTGGAGACAGAAAGGACAAAATACCATCCGGTTGGGATGGGTATACAGGGCTGGTGGTGGGGCAGGCTTACTTCTGGGTCCGGTGACCAACCAGTTCGCGAGAACTGGCAGGGACTGGCAGCAACCCACCCCTGATGTGTAGTATCTATATATTTTTAAAAGGAAAGAGTTTGGCAGGAGGAAGGGGTTGGTATCTTGTTTCCTTTTGGAAAACAGAAGATGAATGCCATTGATTTGCACCTCTTCTTGTGGGATTAACTTATTAGATACCATACCAAAAGCTAGGAGTCTGTCACAGAGCCACATCCCGGGGTCACTGGTAAAGTGATCTGGATGCTTAAAAGATCTCAAAAGAGCCTTCTAGCAGTCATGCTGAATCTTCCCATGGCTATGGCAGTTTCACAGCTTTGAGTAATGGTTCCAAAGAGCAGAGTAACATGAAGTATATAGCCTGACCTGGTAGAAATGTATTTCTTGGAGAATCTCTTTCTAATATAAATAACAGATGAAATACAGTAGATATCTCTTCTAAACTCATTAGCAGAGGATGCAAAAAATAATCACAATAACATTCCCTTCTTCTTCCTAGAAGTTCCTCAAGCTTTTTAGCATGGCTGGTTTTTTTTTCTGAATCAAAATAGAAATTCTGAGCCAGGACATCTTGATACTATCCAAGAGAAATGTAAGAAACAGGCTATGTAAGTAACAGGCAGCTAGTGCATTGCTCCTCCTCCATGAAGTGGTGAAAGGCTAAATTCAAAAGCAAATGGTATAAATTATTGATCCTCATTTCAAACTACTCTGCAGCCAAGTTTCTGTTGATTTTGAATTTTCAAGTATACAGCTGCAATTAACTTTTCAAAGTTCAAAATCAAGATTGGTTTCTGGTTTTAGACATTGTCCTCCAATGACTTTTGGTGGGTGCTTTCATTTGTTTATTGGCTTATCATCTCTACTATTGTGTATCTTCAAAGACAAGATATAAAATTGAGGCGGGAAGAGATTTGGGAGGCCTAGGACAAAAAAAAAATCAACTGCAGTAATAAATCAGCTATGAATGTTTTCAGAAGAGCAAGAGTTAATTGTGTTTGTGTGATATTCCATACGACAGTTCATACAATAAGGATTCCATCAACAAAACAATTCATTTCATTTAATATCTTTGAATAAACTGCTAAAGCAAATCTATCAGCAGCATTGTTCAGAACTAGACCCTTGAAAACGTGACAAGAACCCAGACAGCTCAGATCCTTTAACATGTTGCTTCTTGTGCATTTTTTCAAAGAATGTGATCTCAGCATAAAAGGGGGTGTTGAGGCATCCTAAAACGAGTTACACAAGAACTGAGGGTAAATTTATATTGATGGAAAAAAAGAAGACAAAATAATATCAAAACTGCAACAAACTGTCAGTTTTAGACTTTTTACTATACAATTACTTTTGGCAAGAAAATTAGTTTAGTCTCCATATTGTCTGTATATCTAATCCATAGTCTTCTTTAGACCAGGCCAAAGCTCCAGATTTCTTTCCTTTCTTCTTCCAGCCAAATATGCTCCCACGGTGAGTTGTAGATCAAGGCTCTGGTCTTGGGAGCGCAATGCCAAATAAGTCTGCTGGGAGAACTAAAAAAGAAAACTTGAAGGCACTACCAACAAGATTCAGACACAGTGGCCTCTCACTAACGCAGCTACTTCCAGTCAGACTATTTGGGGCCTGTTGGCTGGAGAATGGTCTCGTCCTTCCTTCCTGCCTCCCTCCTTGCTCCTAGACTAGATCTTGGAGTAAGAAGCATATCTACCTGTTGACTTCCAAAAAGTGCTGCTTTAGTCAAGGCTGTTTTTTTTTCCTTTTTAGATGAATTGTTCAACTGTTATGGGAGCAGATGTGCTCTGTAGCAAAAAGGCTCTGTGGGAGATAGCTGTATTTTTGGCAATCTGATTCCAGACAGCAGATCTAACTTAAGCCTCCTTGCTGCTCTAGTAGCTAGAGGCAAAACAGAAGAGAACAAAGATGAACAGATTAAAAGGGGAATTTTGGGAACAAAACATTAAGTGAAAAGAGGAATGTGGAAAAGAGCAGTCTGGGCATAAGAAGGTTTTAAAAAGTAAATAGAATGTTGGGGGTTGTTAAAATGGAGGAAAGCAGGATGGGAAAAAAAACCTTAGGCACGGGCTTGTGAGCTTCATTTGCAAGTTATTATTGTAAGAAATGGCAGCTGTCAAATGAAAATATGCCGGTGCCACTGTTTTGAAGATGAAATAAAACATGGTGTTGTTGCTTCTGCTGCTGTCTTCTTCTGAGACAAAAACAGAACACAATCTCCTCTTATGCATCTTTTTCAGGTGCAGCTTTTAAAACTTTCTATTTGCCATGCAAGCATGAATATATTATCAATGTCTGAAACAAGAAGCACCTTTTAAATTCTAATAGACAGATGACTCTTTGCTTTATATTGGTTAGGCTTCTAATAAGCAGCCAATATCTTGGAGGAAATGATAAATGGATCTTGGATCCATAAAATAGTACAACTTAGATCAGATCAGATGTAGGCTTCCATTCAGATATTCACAATTTAAAAAGTCTTTGCCAGATGGTTTTTAAGGTGTATTTTAATCTTTACCAGATGTCTTACATCTTCCTCCACCAACAAAGCAGGAGCACAAGAACCTGGTAGGTTTAGAGTTTAGAGACATATGTGGAAAATAGCAATTTTTATTTTATCTTTGTCCTGTTGAGTGGCAGCTTCTGTTTGCTTTTACACTGTTCACCTTCTTTCAGCAAAGCTCATCAATGTGGAATGAGCCAATGGTTTTGTTTTTCAGCCAGCTTGTTACAGAGTGGGGTTTTTTTTGGAAGGGGTGACCAAAAAAAAAGTCAAGATTGTGCTCAAGAAGCCCTGCCTTTTTTTTACCTGCATTGTGACTTGTGCAAAAACAAAAACAAAAAGTAACGAGACTTTCATTTACATGACTGTGGTTACCATCTTAAACCTTTTTTTGATATATACTCCTATTGTAGTATGTAATGCTGATTAAGGTTTAAGGCTTGGCTTGGTTTCATCCTAAGCAAAGAATAGAAATGAAAAATCCCTGTTCCTAGATTAGCAACTTGTCCATGACACCACACTGGCTCTCACAGACACCGCAACTATAGTAGAATGGATAAAATGTGCTTTGTTGTTGAACTTACAGATGTTTTACTTACAGATGTTTTACTAACAGATTTCTAGTATATGGACCCCATTTCCCAAGTGTGGACATTCTGCTGTATTCTTTTGGATTTCACATTCCAAATTATTAACTTTCAATAACAAATTTACCTGGATGTTCAAGTACTTAATTCATTTGGGAGGTAGCTGTAGCTCAGATATTTCCATGTTTAATATAGCTTAGGTATATTAAGGGTGAGTAAAGCAGCAATTAAAAACAAAGAGAGCGAGCGAGCATGTGCAAAGAAGACCTGGTGTTAACTGAATGAGCAACTGTAGTATAATCTCTATATTTGTAATATCAAAATATATGAGAAGTCTAGAATTACATTTCAGGGTTTATTTTGATTAAATATAATGTTTCCTCTTCTGAAGAACGCAAAAGATTACACCTACCTTGTTGCAGAAGATGAGAGGATGGCAAAATAGGATAGATTTATCATAACTGGGGAAATGAGATATGGCCATGTTCATATAAATATCCATAGCCTGAACCAAAAAAAAATTGCTTTTCAGAACCTCAGCATTATAAATCTAAGAAAAATGTTAGCTGCATCAGCAACAAACCCATACAGGCCTTCAATGATATCTAGAGAATAGCTTCCATTACAACTCTTTGCAGCCTTTTTACAACCACCGGAAATTCAGTCTTTGTATTGAAGTAACAATAATGAAATTTAATTGACTTTTTACAAGGCAATAATGCATTTCTCTTACAGAACCACATCCTTTTGAAGATTTAGCATTCTATGCATAGGACTGATGATGCAGTGATATTCCATTTATAATTATGTTTTGTTAACTTCAGTACAACATGCCATATTGTTGTTCCTTAGGATGATGCCAGAGCTAAGTTAGAAATCTTTCCAAAAGTTTTTTATTGCTTAAAAATTGTAGAAAATGGGGATGATTAAATATTTAATATTTCATATGACTATTTGTTCAACATTAAAAGTTATAATACAAAACATAGGAAATTGCTCTATGCTTAGACCATTGGGTATTTTGGTCATTTTAGAGTAGCTTGGAGTTATAACCATATAAATTTAATAAATTATTATGTTTGTTGTTCAGTCATTTAGATATTTAGAGCGGATTTTGCAATTTTATTCACCTATCAAGTCCTTCCCAAGGACATGGGGTAGTTTAGATAATATTAAACCTACTGCTGCAGAATGTAAACAATTCAAAGTAAAGCTGACTTTTGTAATTGATGTGATGATTTTGTCAATGCCAATGGTATTCATGTGATGCTCCAGATGTTTGGGACTGCACCCAAGGTGCCTATAGTACTATTGATACTATATTTGCTTTCTATTGCCACAGTTGTTATAGTTCTATTTGCAGGTCTTTGTATCTTGTGATTTTCTCCAGTTCTATTCAGATGTCTCCAGGTAGTGTCATATGCAGATTTTATTTAGTTATTATTATTTGTAGCAATGAGTAACACAAATTTTAGACAAGAAACTTTCCCAGCCTTACTTGAATGCAGAGACTGAATCTGGCTATTAAAAATGATTTTAAATGGGTTTTTTAAAAAACATTAGCTTTTCAGTAATCTGTATAAATTGTTCAATCAGGTTAAGTATGTTCAGGATTAGAAGCACAATTAAAGGAGAATATTTGTAGCTCAGGCTTGAAATGAGGAGCCTAGGACAGTGATGATGAACCTTTTTGTAAAGGGGTATCAAAATTGTGTGCATGTGCGTGACAGCATGCCCATGTGTGTACCACCCCACATGCATGCACGCATGACCCCCCCCCTGCATGGGGGGTGTCACCCTTCCCAGGCTCCGAAAGCTTTCCTGAAGCCTAGCGTGTGTGAAAACAGTCTTCCCGGCCCCCCGGAGGTGCTCCCGAAGTCAGAAACAGATCATTTCCGAACTTCTGGTTGGCCTGTTGGGCCAGCGAAAACAGCCTCCCCTGGCACTTCAGAAGCCCAAAAATCAGCTGGCTGGTGCATTTGAGTTGACAGCTTGCATGTCGGCAGATATGGTTTCATGTGCCACCTGGCATAGTTCGCCATTATCTGTTTAGGAACTTGGTTGTTTTCTTGCTGACATTTCATGATGATGTTACCTGGTTTGGGTAATGAAACGTCTGCAAGAAAACAATCAAACTCAGAAAGCACCAAAGAACACTCAAAAATACAATTATTCAACGTTAAGTAATAATTCATTTCCAAATTAATTTAATAATGTATCTGCTTTTAATTTGTTGAGAGTCCGGATTTCCTCATTAAGTTAAGCTTTGAAGTTCCTTTTTTAAGCCTATTTCAATGTTGCATCAGATATGACATGAAAAATAAAATCACTTTTGCTGGAATCTATTGTTATCCATGAAGCTATAGAGTACATATTTAGCAATTAAATCAAGACTACCACTGTGGATTCAATGAAGTAATGCGGAAAGTTTTTGCACTATTTATTCTTTACATTAATCTTGCACACCAACTTACACCAACAGAGATGGCACAGTCCTAATTCTTCCAAGTAAGAAAAACTGTTCAGCAAACTGTACTTTGTACAAATTGTACTTTGTACAAACTGTACAAAGCGGAGTTAAATTTCTCAATGTGATTTGTGTAACCATTTTTTAATTACAAAGGTCACCTCCCTTCAGTTAATTTTTTAATTATTTATTTATATGTCTCATTTCTAAAGACCCATCTCCCACAAGCTTCCTTACACCTGTGATATATCATTTAAATCCATTGGAGAGAACTATAATAGAGAGAGAACAGTATTTTCCCTGATGTATTCTGCTCTCAAATGACTGTACAGATATGAATGAAGTAATACATAAGCAGAAAGGTTTGTTCACCCTTTTCTCAAAATACATCTAGTCATTTCTGATTTTAATGACTGATCATTTCATACTCTTCAGATTTCTATAGACTAGACAAAAATATTCTTTGTGATAGGAGCCAAGTAGATGTAAAATTAAATAATAATTAGGAAGCCTACAGAGATTTTTGTCAGGAGTTCAAGTCATCATAATTTCCGCATTATAAGTCCTATGAAAAATATCCTGCATTCACAAGAAATGTCAAAGATTTATTAAGCTTTAGGTCTTATGTGGAGTAACCCAGCCCTTTCTCATACATTCTGGGAGTTGCAATCCCACTGAAGGAAAGAGTGCCCAGATTGGGGAAGCTATAAAAAAAAAATATAGCCAAGTAGCTAGAATTATCTATTGTTGTTTATGTAACATTTTGAGTGCTTCTAATTCATCTCAGGCCAGCCAACAATTACCTCTGGCAGAAAAAGTCAGCTTCATCACCAACAATTGATAGCACAGCCTATCAAATATGATTAAACTACACTAGTTTCTGATAATTGTGGATCAAAAATAGTACAGCTGAAACACACATTGGTCAAGTTCTGCTTAAACATTGATGAAATAAGAGTCTTCTAATATGTGGGACTTGAATGCAGCCAAACACTCTGGTCATTACTCTGTGACTGGCAGAGAAAACCATTTTTCTTTCCTCATCTATTCCCATTTCCTCCGATTTGGGAGGAACCACATTATTTGGAGATCAGATTTCTGGTATGCATTGGCTTCAGTTTTTATACCTAATTGTCATATGAACAAATGAGGTGCGTTCGTGTTGGGAAACGCTAACTTAAAAACCTCTTAGGCGCATTCCTTGAAAAGATTATAATAACAGGAATAGTCTGCAGTGTGTTTCTTGACAGATGAAACAATATGGCACAGATTTTGTGGAGGGAAGAATATATGTCTGTGATAGTCAGGGGGGGGGAAACAATTAAAAGGATGACAAGGTGGCAATTGGGAATTTATTTTTCAATTCATTCTAAAAGTGGCTGACAGTGGAAATAAAGCAGGGATCTGTTCACATTGGGAGGGTGGTGCAGAAGTGAAATTATGTAATCATGTTTACAGATTAAATATAGAAGACGGAGTATTACTATACAGTAAAATATACCTTTTAAATATCTTCATACAATTTGTAATTTAAAAATATGTAGAAAAATACATGTATGAAGTTATGGAATGTATTGGGAAGGATAATTGGATTAAGAGATTGGAAAAGACACCTGGAAAAAAAAACAAAAGCAAAAAAGTACAATATTGACAAATTACAGGAAGAAGGTATGTTTGTATATATGTTCTTCCTTTCACCTTTGAACTCAAAGGGGTTAGATGGTGGAGGAATTTACTAATAATTTTTAATGAGGGAGCTGAAGAACATTATAGATTTCCCTATCCAATTTCCAAGAACAAATGGCTGAGAAAACAGAACTGGTTACAAACAATGTTTTTTCACTAGCTTAAACACTGCACTTTGTGCAAATTTATTTGATCAGTTATTCCTCTTTATTAACAAAATAGCAAATGTACCTAACAAAGAGAGCACTAGACTTGTCTTTTTTTGAGATGAACCTATAATTTTCTCAACTGAAGAGTAAATATGGCTATATAAAGAACCTATAAAACACCCAACGTGCTTTGTGGAGCCTTTATGCCTCAAAAAAAGACAGAAATACAGACTCTCCTGGAATCTCAGTCAAAATGGCCACAGAAGGCAATGCTCAGGAACTAGAGGGCAGGAGATGCTCACAATGTCCAAAAGAAGTTGAGCAGATCCCAGCTGATAAATGTATCATCACCAGCACTTTGAGGAAGCAACATAGATCATGTTCATAGCAAGAAAAGATGTCAAGAGAAAAGACAAATGTATGTTGCATTTTTGGTAGGCTGAGGATTAGATAAAAACATGTCCTTTAAAATGGTTTATGAGGCATCTTCATTCCACAGTTAGAGGGAAGATGAGGATTAGCCCCAAGAGACTAGAATACAGTTGATGAGCTAAGAAAGTATACATAAAAAGCAATGGTGCTATGGGAAATTCTAGAAGAGATACTGTTTTGGATTATCTAGGATTACTGTAAACATAAATCAATATAAGAATAGCCATTTCTGTCTTGGATTCTGATTGAACCTTTAATGCATTCTCAGTTAATGACACCATCATATTATATTGTACTTTTAAAAACTAATAGTTATTTATCTGTGCAAGGAAGTTACAGCTCTTAAGTATAGTACATTGTGCTTTGGCACTGTACCTCAGTCAAAATAATATTTAAAGGGTATATTGGTTTTTCTAAGATAGTTTTCCATAATATGGTGACCTTCAGATAAATTTAACTTCAACAATCATACTGTAATTTCCAGCTAATATGAGAGAAGTTTTTCAGGTATTTTAGCTCCTTCTTTTTGCTTCTTTTTCCTCCTTTTTGTTTTGCTTTATTAAAGGTAACAAAAGGACTAAAAATTGACTAGAGAGTTGAAGAAATGGAAGTCTGTAAAGGTCTGGATTCACCAGGTTTAATTGTACCCAAACCATAAATCTGCAATATGACCTAATACAAATCTCCATCTTTTTCTCTGGCAAAGCTACCAGATGTGAGCTGCAAAAATCTGACATTTTAATTGCAACAAAAGACAACAGAGAAATTCAGTCATGTTTAATATTTAATAAACTGGTGAAGTAAATTTAACTTGATTTTCTGAAAGCAATTGGGTTGGAACTTCACCTCTAATTATAAACCTTTTGTGCAGTCTGCCTCAGTTGAAATGCTGGTTGAAGATAATGGGAGTTATAGTCCAACATTTCTGGAGGTACCAGGCCACAGAAGACTATTCCAAAAAATGAATTTACAATGAATTGTAACCTGATATAAAAGTGGAAATGTTTAAACTACTGAATGTCCTTTTGATTTTATCACCATTTTCAGAAACATCTATTGATTCAAATATGAATTGAATAGAAATTAAATAATGTTGCTTGGGATTTCCAATTAAAACCAGTCAGTCTTCACATAATTTTACTTATGAATGTAGTGAAGGGAATCCATACAAGTGAATGTTTAAAAGGAATGATGCATTACACGGGAATGCATAATTTTTCTGCATTTTTGGGCACATCTATTATATTTTTAAAAGCATCACCTGCAAAAAATGTTAAGTATGATGCTTTTCTAGCAGCAAAATATCCTTATGATGAAGTAGAGACATGTTAGTTACAAAAAGTTGGAACAAGACTCCCCTTTTCTATTGCTAGTTTTATTCATTTATCTACTTATCCATTTGTCTGTTTATCTCTCTGTATCCTGCCTTTATTATTTTTTACAAATAACTCAAGGTGGCAAACATATCCAACACACCTTCCTCCTCCTATTTTTCCCACCTGTGAAGTGAGCTGAGAGAAAAGGTAACCAGCCCAAGACTAGCTTTCATGGCTAAGTTGGGACTACAACTCCTGCTTTCTAGCCTGGTGCCTTTAACCACTAGACCAAACTGGCCCTCTCTCTTATACATGGATCCATAAAACAGGAAGAAAATGGAAGAGAAGAAAAAGTGGATGAGAGAGAGAAAAAGATATAAAAATAAATGGAACTAAAGAAGAATGAACCATTTGTAATATAAGCCTATAAAAGTAAGCATTCACCAGTAAACATGCCATACTTGTTACTGATATAAGTACTTTTCCGTCCCTTTGGGAAACATATGCTAATCTTTCTCTGTGGGGTTTTAATATTGAAATTTTGTTCACTTGGGAGGGAGATGGATTGTTAAGAAATATAAAATAGAAATAAACAAAAATAAATATCATAAATGATTCCATGAATCCAGGAACATTTTAATCTCCTACTACTACATGTAAAATCTCATTTTGTGTTCTTAAGTTTAATAAATATTAATTAATTCTGCAGTTCAGGTGTAAAATAATCCTCAGACATTCGGTGCAGTGTGATACTTCAACATCAGAGCAGGAAAAATCAAACATATTAAACTAATAATTTGTTGAATACCTCACAATCCTAGGTTCTTTGCTTATCCAACTTTGATTTCTATTGCACTTCACACAACCAATAAAAAGACAAATCTATTCAGGACTAGATGCCATTTTGTTTTGTGGTTTTCTTAGCGACAGTAAATGCTCCTTTATATTATTTATTAAAGTCTAATATATTTCAGGAAGATAAAAGTATCACATATAGGCAGTCCTCTACTTTCAATCACAACTGAGCCCAGAATTTTGGCATTAGGTTGTTGTAGTCATTTAGTGAGACATCCATGTTTCTGCCTTGCTCAGCTATCACAATCCCAGTTCTTCCCATTGTAGTCATTTGTCCCTTAGGAAGTGGGGGATCCCTTGGAAGGCCTGGCACCTACTGGCATATGGAAATCTGCCACAGGTTAGAAAGCTTTGGCCGGCTAGGCCCAGCGGTGCTCTGGTCTCCTCTCTCCCAACTCACTACTCCCAACACTTGGCCTCCTCCCTGTTCCACCATACCTGGAAACCTTCAGCCAGCTACACCCAACAGCATGTGGGCCTCTTCCTTCCCCTCCACTCCGGAGAAACCTTCTCTACATGTCATAAATAAACCAATTCCACCATCTTGACTGCAAAATTTTGTCAATGTAGTTTTGTAAAGTAGAATTAGCTGATCTGGTTATGATTCCTATTTGGTTTATCCCACAAGGCTAGCATCAACCTTGCAAGTCTGAAAGTACAATTCTCCCTCTATTCCTGTCT
Organism: Thamnophis sirtalis; assembly: GCF_051295495.1. Lineage (NCBI taxonomy): Eukaryota > Metazoa > Chordata > Lepidosauria > Squamata > Natricidae > Thamnophis > Thamnophis sirtalis. The sequence goes on from NW_028261382.1 coordinate 155,250,473, forward strand.
CATTTACAGCCTGAGAAATCAGGGAAGGTCACTTCTGAGCCTCTTGCCCCATCCACTATTCAGCTGCTAGCTATGCTGTCTCTTATTTCTTTAGCAGTGTCTCTCCCAACATCTTTCCCAAATATCATTACAGAAACTGAACGATTGTAATGTGTTCTATATGGAGCTATCTCTGAAAACCCCTAAGCAGCTAATCCAGAATGCGGGAGACCAGCTGTTGATTAGTGTCTGTTGCCTTGAGCATGTTAATCCTAAAGTAAAAGTCTTTACAACTGGATCTATTAAGATGTAATTCAACAATTGCCTGTATATATGTTTAAATCTCTGGCTCATATTCTCAGATAAACACAGCTGTGTTTATTCCAGTATTTTGGTTTCCAGATGTGTGTGATCACATGTTCAAAAAGAGTTCTCTACCTTATAAAGTTATACATTTCCCTCTATATTATTAAACAAAATTTTAATGTCATAGAGATCTGTTCATCAACCTCAAATGCAACATTGCCTATCTGAATTAAGAGAAGTGCAGTGATTTCTGCATCTCTAACATGTACTCCATTTAACATTGGCATGAGGTATAGGATACTATACAGTATTGATATGAAGAAATTTATTCATTGCTTTCCAAATCTGAAGTGTATATAGTATAAATCTTAACCAAAATGTGCACTAAATCACTGTACTGCAGTGACTTGGTGCAAAATTATATATTTATATATATACATCAGGTATAATTTTAATTCTAACACCCAGTTAGTACTTTTTACCAGTCACATTGACACAGGTAAAAAGAAGTGTGGCTTGGATGTCAACACTACAGCCCCTATCTTGCTGATTTTTAACCCTTCCATTCCTCTGCAGATATTGAGACTGTCTATATTTATGTAGTTATGCTGAGTGAATTCATGAAAAAGAAAATTTTTAATTCATTTTTAAAATTTTAATTAAATTTAATTAGGATTATGCTAAATGAACTATTTTGACTTCAAGCATGCGCTTTCTTTCACTTTCAGTGTGAAATAGTTCCTGATTCAAGACATTATTTGCTAATAAAATTTTATGTTCAGAGATCAAACGTGACTTTTTCCTAAGTGAAACTCTTATCTCCCCAAAATATCCTATGGTGTAGCAAAAGTTCCTTAATCTTGCTGCTATTTAGATATGTGGACTTCCAATGCAAGTATTTTCAGCAATGATTCATGGGTTTTAGGGAATTAGGCAGGGAAGGTTGGTATTGCAGCTTGATTTATTGACCACAATGACTTACTCAGGATATAGATCATACATATATATCAGGGTAGACTATTCATTGTTGCTCTCTCCTATTCTTGCGTCAATATTTTAGTAATTTGATAACAGCTTATTAGATCAAATGACAATGTCATGGGTTGAAACTATTAAATACTGGAAGATATTTGTAAATAATTCTGTCTTCATCATAAAATATGCCACTATATTATGCAAATGAACATTTTAGTAGAATCCTGAAGTTATATTTTAGAATAAATTAAATGTTAAAACATACTTTTATAAAAGTAAATTATAAGTTTTAAAAAGTCACCCTGGAAAAATATTTAGAGCATATGTTTTTGCATTTTGCTTCCTTTTCCAGGTCATTACAAGCTTTAGAAAACCTTTACCTTATAGCTGGTTACAGCTGTTAAATTTACATTAACTACTTTTACTGGAACTATTGAGCCCATATCATGTGGAATTGTACTTAAAGAAAAACTATTCATGCCTCTAAGATATATTATATTTTCTGGAATGCATATTTGACACAAATATACTTTCCTTTTCTCCATTTAGAATAAAACATTTAGCATTTATTTTTCCAGTGAAAATCTGCATTTAAGCAATAATAACTTATGACATTCCGCCCCCCCTCCCCAAAGAAATGATAGTGGAGATGAATCATTGCAACTGTCAATGAATCTATCCTTGTATCCTGAAACTAAAATATTTTTATATCTTGGTTCCTTTAATTGTACACTGTTTCTGACATTTTAAACTACATTAAAGGCATCATCTACAAATGTATCAGATCACTCCTACTAACAGTCTTCGATTTGATAGTCCACTGAGAGAAAACTTGAGAGCATTCAATAGTGCCTCAAAATTTAAGTGCATAATGGACCCTTAGAAGAACTTGATTTTTATCATATCAATATGGAATCTAGCATGGCTCATTAATCAAGCAAATCAAATAATAAATTATATGAAAGCCTCTTAGTCTAATTCAATATGATGCAAGATTCTTTAATGACTTTGTTTTAAAGAGGGACCTGTTAAGAAACTACCAACTTTCAAACCTACCATTTAAATGGCAAACTACTTGTTGAAATACTGTATATTATTGATTTTAAGACTAAAGTATCAATAAGATTAAAGATTCTAATAATATTATGGTGCCATATCATTTATAGGTTAATACTGGTACCTTATAGTGGATCCAATGCTTTTGGAGAGTGTTGGTTTCTGTCACCTAAAGGGAAAGTGAATACTCTCCTCATAACTTTTTTACAGTATTTCCAAGCCATAAAGAAAGCTAGGACTTAACAATTTTAGCTTTTTCAACTTCTATAAATGTCTAAGAGATTACAACCCCACTGTGACATTTTCATTTTCCATGTGGCAGCCAAAAGTTTAACAAGAAGCATTATTGAACCTGTGAACCTCAGTTCTTATGTATCTAGGAAACCCATGCTAATGCTTCACCATGACCTAAAAAATTCTGGGACAGATTCTAAATTAAGCTCTGCATGCAACTCAATTCTCAATTAGCCGAAAATCAGTAGTGCAGAAACCTAATAGGATGGGAAAACATTTTCCCATTGGAGTTGTTCTGTCATATATGCTAACAATGAGTCATAGCTAGTTTCTTGTTCTCTCTGCATTGGGAGCTTCTGGGCAAACAATGTAGTGGAAAACAGCATGGAGTGGATTGGTTCCACAAAGAAGGAATTCTCTGCTCCCGATTTTTCATTATTCAGACAAACCTGTTCAGTTGTTACACTTAAGTATTCTTCCCTCCTCTCTCAAGTGTATTTCTAGCACACAACAGGTGATAACAACCATCTGCTCCTATGTATAAGCTTACCATTAACTTTTGTTATGTCTGAAAAGGATCCTGGCTTATTTCAGTGTTAATCATAATTCTTGGTTTAGACAAAACAAACTGCAAAAACTAAGAAATAAATGTTTTCAGAAGTGGTTTGCCATCGCTTCCTTCTTAAGTCTGAGAAAGAATGACTGGTCCGAGGTAACCCAATTGGTTTTGTGCCTAAGATGAGACTCCATAATAATCTTCCTTTTCCCACCAGTATTAAGACTGGGGTGCTGGGTGCGCATTTAGAAATGTGGGTGGTTTGTGAGATATCTCAGCATTTGTATTTATTACCGTATGTTTGCTTTGCTTTACTATTTAAAGTAAATAAAATATTTTGCTGTTAGAATAATGCAATAATATAAAAACCAAAATTCTACATTGGATACTAATAGTTGACTAACACAAAAAGAAGCAACCGATAAGCATAAGTTAAAGTATGATAGGAAAACTTTCTAATGACACATTCTCCTCTTCCCTTCCATTTATTACTCCAACTGCTAGGTACAATTTAGATATATATGTTTCAGGGCATTTCACTTAATAACCAAGAAAGAAACCACTCAACTCCATTTTGCAGAATTAAGACTACTTTTACTGGCTATAAATAAACAGAAGCTAAGCAAAGCTGGATCTGAGGCAAAAGCGTGCCCAAGCATAGATATCAATGTATGACCCATTCCCCACCCCTTGGTAACCCCAGCCCACAATCCAATCCAACTTCTCCACAGGTGTCATGTGGGAGACATCTTTAAAGATCATCATCAGGTTGGTATACCGGACAGTTGGCCTAGATGGGAAACTCCTCTCCCTGCCACATGCACAGTAGATGGTGAGAACAACTCCCTTTTTACAGTCCTCCTGTACAGAATATTTCCCACACCCAAATACCATGCCCCCCCTCCCCGTTTCAATGGCAGCCGAAAAGCAAGCAGCAAAACAGAGGCTGACAATATGAGTCAGTGATGGGATTCACAAAAAATTTATTACCAGTTTTTTTGGCCGTGGTTTTGTGGACATAGTGTGGCTTTGTGGCCGTGGCTTTGTGGCCGTGGCTTTGTGGACATGGCAGGGGAATGATACTGCAAAATCCACATTTCCTCCCCAACCCACTAACCTGCTTTCCAGCTCTTGTTCAGGGCAACAAAAGAAGATCAGCTGGGAGGCTGGGAGGCAGCAGGGGCAGGGCCAGCCTATTTGCCGGTTCTCCAAACTACTCAAAATTTACGCTACCAATTCTCCAGAACCTGTCAGAACTGGCTGAATACCACCTCTGATATGCTTTATATTAAACATTAAAGATTATTGCCAGTGTCTATTTAAATCTTTTTATGATTTATTTTTGATAAGTGACATAATTTTCTTCCTAAAAACCAGATTTCAAAGGTCTTGCTGTGTCATGGCCGGTGAGGCAAGCGCGAAAGCTCTGCCGAAGCCCCGGCACTGCGTCTGCCATAGAGAGGGACCAGGACCCGCTCTATGGCAGATGGTGCTGGGACTTTAAAGCCCTGCTGCTGGGGCCCTGCCGCTGGGGCCCTGCCGCCACTTTAAAGCCCTGCCGCCCGGGACATGGCAGCAGGGCTTTAAAGTGGCGGCAGGGCCCCGGCGGCAGGACTTTAAAGTCCCGGTGCCGTGTCCGCCATAGAACGGAACCGGGTCCTGCTCTATGGTGGATGGCGCCAGGACTTTAAAGCCCTGCTGCCGGGGCCTGAGCATCCATGATTCCCCCCTCCCCAGCCAGCCAGCTACCCCAGCCCATTCCTCCCCCGGTGCGGTGAGCTCCAGCAGGCTGGACACAGGTGTGAGGGGCCTGGCAAAAGAAAGCAAGTGCCAGCCCGCCAATGCTGTGTCCAACAGGCCAGGCATCTCATGTTCATGGCAGACATAAACACGAGATGCCTGGTCTGTTGGACACAGCGGTGAGAACATCCCTGCCGCTGCCGCGCTCAGCTGTCTTGCCCCCCGCCTCCTCTGACCCCACTGCTGTGAAGAAACACACACACACACACACACAAATTCCTCACAATAAAAAATTATAAATTAAATTACAATAATTTTGAATCCCCCCTCCCTCTGTCTGATCCACATACCTTTTCCAGCTATGGATTTCAACTCTCCTCTTGTCTGCCTACCATGATGAAAATGTAAAAAAATTAAATAAAAAAGCAACTTACTTAGGCAAGGCATGATTTCCTGCTCCCAGATCAGGAGGTAGGAGAATCACGTTCCTCCTTTGCATAAGGAATTTTTTACCTTTTAACCCTTGCTTAACTCTGAGCAAGGGTTAAAAGGCAAAAAATTCCTTATGCAAAGGAGGCCCATAGTTGTCTCGCCTCCCCCTATAGTTAGCACTAAGCAGACTCAGAGTCACTGTGATTCTGGAGTCTGGCAGCAACTACCTTAGCCTTTTTAATTATTTTAAAAATTATTTTCTTTTCCTCATGACACTGGTGAGGCCCCGCCTCCCCTGCCTCCCCTGACTGCACGTCCCTGTGCTGTGTAATATGTCATTTAACAGGAGATATTTTGCTTAAATTCTTGTTTAAACCTTAAATAGATTAGACTTCTATTATTGATGTATACTGATAATTTTGTCAATATTCTCTGGTTTTGGTTCCCCAGTTGTATGTCCTAGAAAGTGATCTTGGTTTGAGTAAGTGTTTTAAATTCTGTCATCATTTATTCTTCCAGCAATTTATAAATACATCTACTGTGATAAATTCCTACTTTCATTTACTGTGTTTGCTTTTCACTATATTTTTCATTTGGTTTTGAATTTTTATTCATGCAGAATTGTTAAGATACATTTCTAAATAAGCAAATAAAACACAAATGAATATTTTACCATGTAGCTGTTATTGTTGTCCTTTAATGTTAAGAACAACAGATAAATTATCCTGAATGCTTTTGCTCTCTCAAGATCCATCAATTCCTACACACATTTTGTAGTACTGTTCAACAGACAGAAGGGAAATAGTTAATGAGACCAGTCATTCAATGTTTCATTATGTTGAAATATATGGATTAATGGACAGAGATTCAACTGCCTACAATCCTAGTAAGCTTGACAAGTAGCTTCAGTCCAGGGGTGCACCGGCTTCAAAAATTTTAGCAACCGGTTCTTTGCACAGTTGCTGGGTCGGCATGGCCATGGTGGGTTGGCCTAGTCAGCCTCCTAAACCACAGTGGGAGGGGGTTTTTGCCTTCCTCTGGCTCCAGAGACTTTCCTCGAGCATTCGGGAAAGTGAAAATGGCCTCCCCAGGCTCCAGAGGCCCTCTGCAAATGGACCCATTTCCAGCCTTCCTGAACTTTCAGTACGCCAGTTTTTTGCCCTCTCCGAGCCTCTGCATGCACCCTGAACTTACCTGCATCCAAAGCTGGCCACTTGGAGACCTCTATGAGGGTAGGGGTGGGGTGGGATGGGCCAGTAAAGAATGGGATTTGGGGGTTCTCCAAACTGCACAGAATCTTAGCTAGAGGTTCTCCTGAACCCCTGCGAACCCCCAGCAGACTACCCCTGCTTCAATCCCTAAAATAGAAGTTGCCCAAGAGAAAAACATTGGGGTTGGTAGTGAAGGAGCACATGAAGCCTTCATATTTTTCGTGTATTCTGTGCACCTAAATGGGAGGGAGGGAGGGAGGTAATATATCACTGTGGAGCAGCAATATCTTAAAGGTTTAGTTTCCAAGATAATGACTTATAATTGCTTGTTTTGCTACCCAGCACATGGGCCAAATAATCCATTACTGAAGTTGCAACAAACATAGGTACTCAAATTTGTTATTTACATTCAAAAACTGAAGTGTTCATCATGTAATTCAAAAGGGTGTGTTTATCAATGTTTGAAACTACTTTGAGATAGACAGCTGTTTCCAGGAATGACACATCTATTCTATGCCAAAAGTTTCTTTCAAAAATTTTGATGAAAAGATATGTCAGTGTTTTTATATATGGCAATGAAAGAAAATCCAATGGTCTGTTTTGAGATTAATAGTGTTTTATTCTGGATTGTCTATCATTTCTTTTTTTTTTTAGAGAGAGAGAGAGAGAGAGAGAGAGGGAGGGAGGGAGGGAGGGAGGGAGGGAGGGAGGGAGGGAGGGAGAGAGAATATCAGAGTTTCAAACCAGAAAGAGTTTCAAATTTGAATTTCAATAAAGTAGGAGTTTGGTACATAGTTTGGTGCAATTGATGCATTTCAACCACACCTGCACTTTCAATGAAAAGGAAACTAGTCTGTACATCCTAATCAAATTACCATAATATTTAGATTCTGCAATATTAGAAGCATTCAAAATTTGAAATGCCCTTCATTTCAATAATAATTTACAATTTCCAAATAGTTCTTTCCTCATTTTTGAAAGGAGTATTAAAATGTTATTCTAAATTTGGCATAAATCCTTGGGATTTAAAGTATTCCTTAAAGTAGTATTTCATTTGTGATTTGCCCTACCAGAATGTGGGCTGAACAAATTTATAGAGAGGTAGCTATATCATTAAAAAACAAACAGCAAAACCTGACCCTCTTTGTCTGCAGAACTTTCCTATCATGTCACACAAATGGCCTTTAAAGTTGCTTCTCATATGCTTTCGGAAAGGCATGGATCAACTCTGTAAAATTATACATGGAAAGTCCATTGTGTGTCTCAATTGCTACAACAGAGGGCAGCCATGTAAAATTCCTGCCAAGTGCTTCTTGCAGTTAGGGACACTTGGAAATGCAGTCTTACCTTCTCTGAATTGTTCAACTCTGAAAATAATTTAGGTTGGAGTTAGAGCAGCCTATACTTACATGTAAATTAGGTACAGCTGAGCTTACCTGAACCCGAAGTATTTATCTGTTACTTAAACCAGGGGTTACCAACCTTTTGGACCTAAGGGACCACTAAATTCTTAATTTTAAATCCCACAGACCACTAATATGATCTACCTAATGACCAGCTGTGTGTGTGTGGCTAGGTGGTAATGTGACTGGTGGGTGTGGCCAACTTGATATCACTCACATCGAGAGGCACCTTGACAGCCTCTACTAGCCCTTCCTTCCCAGCCACTCCTTGCCTGCCTGGCCTGGCTCCTTAGGGCCCAACAGGAAGCAGTTCTTGGAGCTAAGCAGCCACAAGAAAGAGTTGGCAAAACAGCTGGCTCAGTTCAAATTGGATCTGGCCAAGAAGGAGGCTCAGCAGAAGCTACGAGCATAGGCATTCCAAGCAGAGGGAAGACCTGTGGGAGTGCAAGGCCACGTACTGGCACCTGGAGGCTCAGCGGGCTGAGAAGATCAGCCAGTTCCAAGCCATGATACAGTCACACTGAAACGAGGCCCTCCAGTTCTTCACCACCAGTGGCACTTCCGTTCAGCCTTTGCCCAAAGTCCTGCACCAAGAGGCTGAAGCAGAGTCCAAGTCGGAATTTCTGCCCCGCACAAAAAGACCCTGAAGGCGGAGACTTTCTGCAGCAAAACAAACATTCATTGCACGTATCCGGCCCAGGGGCATAGTTTGAGGACCCCTGATTTAGTGCAATATAAAAAATGCAAATAATTTTTCTGCGGACCACGAAACTTTTCTTGCAGACCACCAGTGGCCCATGGACCACCAGTTGGTAACCACTGACCTAAACAATAATCTATTGAGATAACACTGAAGGGTTATATATTCCAGGCAAAGTATACCTGTACATGCTTCTCAAAACCTGATAATAATCACCTTATAATGATATTACCTGAAGATAATTTAATGGAAACAAAAACCACAAAAACATGACTTTTAAAATCCTAAGAACAATGAACAAGTACAATAAAGATTTAAGTCTGACTATTAAATGGATTGCATGTGAATCTCCTTACATTTCATTGAACTCAATAGGATTTAGCTACAATTAGTTTGTCCTATTGACATTAATAAAACATGCATTGATTTTAAAGTTTTTAATGTTCAGATGTACTGACTATTTATTCAAACATAGATTTGTATAAGGGAAGTGATATGTACATATATTAAATTTCATTATTAGTAAATTTAGTTTCAATAGAATATTAAATTATCCCTATCAGGGTATATATAAAAAGTATGAGAACTTATATATGCAAGCAAAAGATAGAAAACTTTATTTCTGCATTTAATCTTCATATTTTCCATCTTAAATTAAAAGTAGGAAGTTTAAAAAGCTAAGATTTTACTATGAGTATGTTTTGAATGTGCTGGTAAAAATAAATTACACTTAATGTAATGCAGTGTTTAACTTGATTAGTATTAAACCCAGATGAATAAAAAGCCAAATACAGATAGAGAAAATAATTCATTGATTTATAGAAATAATGTGGGAATTTAAAAGAAAACTTAATGGAAGAGCTTTTGTGTTTGTTTTGTATTCAAAAGGGGGAAACTTACTACTAATGCTGTGACCATGAGCCTTAGCATTAAAGCTTCATCTTCCATCAACACACTGCATAATTAACTTATGGAATTCATGGCCACGAAATGTGGCAATCAGTCCTAAGTTGAATGCCTCTATAAATTATTCATCAAAATTATTTATTATTAATCATAATGTAATGGTTTTTAAAAAGGCATGACAACTTTGTGGAGAATAGACATATCAATGGCTGTTAGCCATCAAAGCGAGCACAAATGATAGCCCATTGGCCATCGGATTACCAGCTGCTAAGAATAAAGAGGGGAACAAGATTCCCTATACATACATACCAATAGAGGCTGAATATATTGAAAATTTCTATTGTATGTAACTCAGGATTAAGTATCTGAGAGCTGGACTTCCACATACTGTTCCAAATACCAGCATTTCTCAGCATTCAACAGCCTGGCCAATGCTTCTGGGATTTACAATTTTGCAATATTTATTTATTTTTGTATCTCATCATTTTAGCCTGTTGTCCGAATTTTCTCAGATTTACTGGAGCCACTCAGAAGAAATATATTTTCAAATTACTTTCAGACAAATAGCAATGGATTCTAGTTCTCCTGAATTATATACAAAGAGTGCTTTCAGAGTTGAGCTGGGATTTGTAGTTTTAGCGGTGTTTATATTTTTGCTTTTTGGGAGGCAGATTTATTCTGAACAGGCAGAGAAAAATTAGGTACAACAATAATCGCTGTAGTTGTCCCATAGCCACTAAGAGCCAAGACTTAATGCTGATGATAGGGTTTCTAAGCTGAATCCTACGTGGCTAAATATCTCAAACTATCTGCTGCGTACCATATGGCCATACCTGATGATAAACATGAAGCAGTTAGCAAGAAATCCAAAAGTTTAAACAAGGAGGCTTAAGAGAAGCTCAGAAACCTATTGTGATTTTTGTTACCAGGTAGAAAAGATAATAAACAAAAACATGAAAATGTATTAGCATGAAGTTGAAGAGAAGTTGCCAAATGCATCAACTTCAAAGATCGTTCCAAAAATAAACAGAATCAGGATAGAGAGAAGTGCTGCAGCACAGGCTTCAGGCTTGATCTGATTCAAAATTAATCCATGTTCAGATCTAGTTTATTGACATTGAAAGAAGCTATAGGTTCCAAGGAAAAGGGAAAAACAAACCTGCTTTTGGTTTTATCTTGGACTGATATTTACACAATGATGTAAGGCACTAAAATATTGTAAATATGAAAGGAAATCTCTGAAGTACGGGGCCCTAAATTAGTAGCCACAATACTAAAAATTTCATTAACAATGTTTGCTTCTATGAAGAAACTATGTTTAAAGGATATTAATGAAGAAATGACGGATATGAAACAATTCTTGCTTGATGCAAGTAGAAATGTAAATGTAAATTAACAAGATATTTTGTCATGCTTAGTGGATGTGCAAAAAAGCTAGAAAATGTTGGACTCAATTAAATACAGAAGATTTTAAAGATTAATATACAATTAAAACCAAAAGTTCTTTTGAGACTGGTGGATAAACAGCTGGAAAAAAACTCATGGAATTTTGTTTTTGTATATGTCAACTACAGCAAGATTTGTACAAAGGTGGAAAGATTCGACTTTACCGACAATGAAGGAATGGATAACGAAGTTGATGGAAGATACTGAGATGCCAAATTCACAGTTTTAATTAGAAATAAAACTAAATTTAATGCGCAAGAGAAAACCCTTATTGATTTTTGTGTAAAACAGGGGGAGGATGAAATTATGTTGCATGGCTTTGATGATGGTCTGCTGCGTGATTTTGTGCCAATCAATTTCTTTTAGCCCAATCCACCTCAAAGATTGTTGTTATGGGGAAAATGGAAGGAAGTGTTTCGAATACGTTCGCTGCCTTGAGTTATTTCTAAGAATAATAAAGGTGGGATACAAATAAATAAATGATTAGAAAAAATAAATTATAGAAAAAATATAAGCAATGCTATAACCATAAAGTAAGAGGCTTGTAGCTCTTATAAAAAGAAAATTGGAGGACACTTTTTAATATTTTTTCCCTTTCTTTCTTTCTGCACTTTTAGCTTTGTTCTTTTCTTTGCTCTCCCCACCCTTCATGCTAAATATGATTCTTGTTAATTTTATCTTTTTTAAAAAAATGGTAAGAGTTATATTCATCAATTTGGGCATTGGATAATGGATGTGTTGCATTAGGGTCCCGAGGCTGAAGATGAATGAAAATAATCCAATCCACAGATAGCTGAACCAATAGAAGTTTATTGAGCATCCAGAATTGACAGCATTAAGCATTCCATGGATAGCAGAATCAACAGCAACTTATTAATCATAAGACATCATTTTTATAGCATCTGCAGCTTCTTAGTTCTCACCTACTTTGCGTGTTATTACATTATTGGTTAACAAGTCTCCAAGGCACAATAATTGGTTAGTCATTACATCATTGGTGTTCGTGAGAATATGCATGTTCTCACACACTGAATGAATCAAGTGTTATACATTCAAATGAATAAATGTTACAGGTTTATTACATTGTATCATCCCGTGTCCTTGTTCATGCCCAGGAACACACTGCAAGCAAAGAATAACTGCAGATTGCTGCAGTTTGTACTTACACGTGTAACCACAGTTCTAAGGACCATCCAGATGATTTACTGTAATAACCCTACATTTCCTCGCTTTTTGTTTTTAATGACGAAAAAAGAAATTTTTCAAGAGCACGCATTTGAATCACATTCAAAGTAGGTGCAGGAGACTTTTGAAACATGGCAAAAAATGAAGGAACACATTGCATATGGCAACAACAAAGTATAAGTAATGCAATTATGTTCACACCATAGAAAAACAATTGTTTTAACCAAGAAATAGCAGGTAACCAATTAATTAACCAAGCAAAAGGAGAACATTTATCATGTACATTATTTTTTATAGAAGCTTGTAAATTAGCTAATTCATCTTCAATAGTTTTATTAAGTGAATGAAAATGCACAGCACAAGCACGTACTAAGGTACAAAATCCACCTTGACAAGCTAACAAATAGTCTATAGCAAAGCGTTGTTGAATTAAATCTTGAGTAAGTTCTTCAATTTTATTTTGCAAATCTCTAATAATTGCAGCAGTAGCATTAATAGATTTCTCCAATCGACATGTGAGACCTAGAATAGAATGTCTATTTTCTTGAGCTATTATTCCTGGGTACGATCCCAAAGTAATAGTTCCAGTTATGGCTCCAACTAATGCACGTCCAAAAGTAGGAAATGAAGAAAATTGAGTATCAATAATAACTTCATCAGAACATTTTGATCCCAAGGTTGCACATCTTTTTCGAGTTGATAAACTTCCAGAAACACCTACTTGTACAGGTAAAGACAAATATCCAATGGCAGCACATTGATAGTTCTGAGGGTATACGTTAGTTGCATATTTAGCAAAGAAAAACCACATAGAAGGATCTTTCAATTGCCATTCAGCACAAATTGATCCACTTGTTCAAATATTAGAAGAATCAGTTTTAAAAATAGGAAAGTTTTCAGGATATATATCAGGTATAGTATTATGACCTTGTGATGTTTTAATAGTACCCCATAACCAATATTTCTGAGTACAATAACTATAATTCCCTACTTTATCTAAAATACGTTTAGCTTTTGGGTAATCAGACCATTGATTAAACCAATTATGACGAGCATAACAACAAAAACATAAACCTCTAGTAAACTGATTAATCCGAATATAATTCCATCTAACTAAATTTAATTCATGTGGAAGAGTAGAAAATAACCAAGAAGAAGAAATATGTTGAAGTTGTGAAACAATGAAAGCAGAAGAATTAATTAGATTAGGAATAAAAGCAACTTGACCAAGAGCCATAGGAGGTTCATAATATAAAGTTATATTACGACCATGAATCAAAAACATATATTGAGCATGACGAATGCAAAGATTAGGACTAAGAGAAAAAGCAGGAGTTGTCTCAGAGTTAGTAGAAACTGGAGAAAGAAAACAAAAGAAAAAACAATACATAAGAAAAAAGATTTTTTTTCAATTGAGGTTGATCTTCAATGTGATTCCAAGGCAAGATTGGAGGACGTTGCATCCTTGGATTTTTCATTTATTTTTTCATGATAAGGACGAACACACCAGCCTGGAATCCGCATAGCTTGTTTTGTTTGCAGATCTTCAATTGCAGCGTAACCATGACCCCAGGTTATAAGTTTTGTAGGTCCACGCCAGGCAGGATCAGGAAGTTGATGATAGAGCACCAAAGGTCATGAAACAGGATCCTGAATATGAAAATGTAAATTGACTGGAATGTCTGAAAAGGAATCTAAAAATGTTAAGTAATTCCATGCATAAAGAGTGTGGATTGTGTGCACAGGCCTAGAAGATATCTATTGCTCTTGATCAGAAAATAATCTCAAAGCCAACATAACAACTGCCAACTCAGAACGTTGGGCAGATGTCTGAACAGAAGTGAATTTAGAAAACCATTGTTGACCATCCGTCCAAACCACAACTCCACGAGTAGGTGATCTATCTGTGAACACTGTTAAAGCTTCAGGAAGAGGAGAATGAGTTATAATAGAAGAAAATGAAAGATTTAATGTATTTGTAATAACTATTCTAGGATGTTTGGGTAAAGAATATTGAACATCACCAAGATAGTGAGAAAAAGCAATTTGATATGAATCAGAAACAGTCATTAAATGTTCATGTTCAAGTTTAGTATGAGTAAAAGCAATTCCGTCCAGGTCATGACCTATTAATTGCAAAGATCTTCATCGTGCTTTCATAATCAATTCTTCTAAAGCTTGTTGATAAGGAAAAATATTTATAGGAGGAGAAGCAGACAAATTCAACAATTCATGAATATGAATTACTTTTTCATCCAAAATAGAATAAAGACAACCAGTAGATAAAGGGGAAGTAGGAAGAATTGCTTACCATAATTTCTTAGCTATAGAAACAATTCTATCAACATATCTCAGTTTAAGTTTATTTAGAATGTCCTGGAGACATTTCTTTTGCAAAACAGTAAGAGAAACCAAATCCCCAGGATGCTTGGAACCTTTTAATAGAGAAAAAAGAGGTAACATTTCTCCTGTAGAAATTTTAAAATATGGACGAGCCCAATTGATTGTACCTAAAGGTTTTTGCCATTGAACCAAAGTATATGAAGATTGCACTCTAAGTTCAGGTAAGATAGGAATGGAAGAAGATTGTAAAACTTCAAACCCTAAATATGAATATGGTTCAGTACTTTGTATTTTTTCAGGAGCTATGTAAAGCCCTCTGCTTGCTACAATGGTAGTCGATGTTTGTAGCACTTGTTCTTCATCAAGATCTGAACCTCCTATTAAAATATCATCCATATAATGGTAAACTAAATAAGAAGGAAATTGATCACGAAAAGGTTGCAAAACTTGATCCACAAAATATTGACAAATAGTAGGAGAATTGAGTATACCTTGTGGTAAAACACACCAATGATATCATTGTGTAGGTTGGCTATTATTTAAAACAGGCAGAGTGAAAGCAAATTTTTCTTTATCCTGTGACTGTAAAGGAATAGTGAAAAAACAATCTTTCAAATCTACAACTAATAGTTTATATGACTGTGGGATTAAATTAGGATTAGGAAGACCACATTGTAAAGGCCCCATTGGTTGAATACATTCATTTATTTTTCTAAGATCAGAAATAAGTTTTACTTCTAAAGGAAATTTAAAATCCAAATCTGCTTGAGTAATTAAATCAACCCCAGCACTACCTGTTGTGGCTGAGGAGGCACAAGAGAGGGAGGAGGGAGATTTACAACGAGAAAGGCACTCTTTGTTTTCAGGGTGGGTGCCACATCCACCTGCAAGTTTCCCGAGCGAAACCTACACTGATTAGCTCAATGAAAACCCTTCTTGCAAACAGGACATTTCTTTGTAGGACGATCACCACCAGTATTTTTTTGTCATTTATTTGTCATTTATTTGACATTTATAGGCCGCCCTTTTCCCTCAGGACTCAGGGCGGCTTACAATTTGTAGGAAGGGAGTGCAAGACAAAACACAAAAAGAAAATGTGAAATATAATAAAATAAAACTAATAAAATAAAACAATAAAACACAACATTCATTCAGCATTCGGGTGGGGCGAGATTAGGGTCTTATCCCCAGGCCTGACGGGATAGCCAGATCTTGAGGGCTGTGCGGAAGGTCTGGACGGTGGTGAGGGTACGAATCTCCATGGGGAGATCGTTCCAAAGCGTCGGAGCTGCTACTGAGAAGGCTCTCCTCCGCGTAGTCGCCAGTCGGCACTGACTGGCGGATGGAATTCGGAGGAGGCCTACTCTATGCGATCTGATGGGACGAAGGGAGGTAATCGGCAGAAGGCGGTCTCTCAAATAGTCAGATCCACTACCATGGAGGGCTTTATGAATGGTAAGTAGCACCTTGAAGCGCACCCGGAGATCAACAGGTAGCCAGCGCAGCTCACGGAGGATGATGTAGATGGCGCTGAATGACAATCTTTCTGAAAATGACCTGATTTTCCACACTTGAAACAATTCCCTAAAGGCTTTCTCCCTTTCTGAATTGCAGCAGCCAACAAATTCATTTTATATGATTGAGATCCTATATCCTGACAAACACGTAATTTGTAGCTTTTAAAGGCTGCAGAGCACGTTTACAATCCACATTAGTATTTTCAATAACCAATTGGTGAAGTAATTCTGCTGCTGCTTCCTGATTATCCAATTGTTGATGCAAAGCTTTTGAAAGTCTCTCTACAAAATCAGCATAAGGTTCATTTACTTCCTGACGTATGTTAGAAAAGCTAACTTTAGGCTCACCAGCTTGAGGAACCTTTAAAAAGGCTCTGAAAGCACATTCAGAATCTACAGCAAAAGTCGCAGGAGGAAGAAGAACTTGATTAGGAACATCTGCAAACTGACCTGATCCAAATAACTGTTCTACTGTGTAAGCACCACCACCGCCTATAACAGCTGCCTGAGAATGCCGCAAATACTCACTTTCCCAAACAACATACTGCATAGAAGTTAAAATCATGCGAAACAATTGTTTCCAATCTTGAGGTATCATGGTATAGCCAGTCTTAATTCCTTCCAAAAGACCTCTAGTAAAATTTCCAGTAATTCCATAATCAGAAATAGCCTTCTTCAACTCCCTTAAAATTTGAAATGGCAAACCTTCCCATTCTGCAATCTGTTGTCCAGCCTGTGATCCTGGTTGATACTGCACTGGACATACACACAACAATTCAGCTAACTCTTCTCCAGAAATAACACCATCTGTCTTACAATTTTCCACCATCTTTTGAAAAGCGGAGGAGGAGGCTTTAATGTAATGTCAGAAGGAGAAGAAGGAAAAGAAGGCATTATTACAGCCTTAGACTTAAGATCAGAAGACAAAATTTCTTTTTCAGACAGCGGAGGATAAATCACAGTAGAAGGGGGTTGAGAGGAGGTGTTAAAAAAGAAACAGAATCTTCTTTCTGACCAAACATTTCTATAGCATAACGACATAGATGCCAATCATGTAAAATATCTCTTTCCTCGGCTCAGAATGCAAAACCTTGCCAACTTTTTCCCAATCAGACTTTAAAGAACCCTTTTCAGGGTAGAAAGAACAAGTTAAAGCAATTTCTCATACCAGCTGAAAAAGAGCCTTTTGTGAAACAGATAATTCAGACTTATTAAGAAGATAACCCAACTCATTAACATGCTTCCTTTGTTCCTGAGAAAGTGAGGATCCCATACTTACAGAAATCTTATGAGATAAGATTGAGAAGCTCTAGGGCTGATGACGCGTCTGTCCTTGCCGGATGAAATATGGGTCCCTGTTCCGGGCACCAAAATGTTGCATTAGGGTCCCGAGGCTGAAGATGAATGAAAGTAATCCAATCCACGGATAGCTGAACCAATAGAAGTTTATTGAGCATCCAGAATTGACAGCATTAAGCATTCCATGGATAGCAGAATCAACAGCAATTTATTAATCATAAGACATCATTTTTATAGCATTTGCAGCTTCTTAGTTCTCACCTACTTTACATATTATTACATTATTGGTTAACAAGTCTCCAAGGCACAATAATTGGTTAGTCATTACATCATTGGTGTTCGTGAGAATGTGCATGTTCTCACACACTGAATGAATCAAGTGTTATACATTCAAATGAGTAAATGTTACAGGTTCATTACATTGTATCATCCCGTGTCGTTGTTCATGCCTGGGAACACACTGCAAGCAAAGAATCGCTGACAAGCAAAGAATAACTGCAGATTGCTGCAGTTTGTATATACACGTGTAACCACAGTTCTAAGGACCATCCAGATAATTTACTGTAATAACCCTACATGGATGGGTTTGGGGAAGTAGAGTTATCTATTTGAAATAGGAGAGTGAACAGCTATTGAGTTTGGTTATACTTGTGAGAAAGATTGCAAGTCACTTTTTTATATATTTCTTTTGTTATCTTTTTCTTTATTTTTTCTTTCCTTTTTCATTTACTTTCTTATTTTTTTCCTTTTTCTTTCTTTGCATTTTTAATACTTTTAAATTTTTTCTTTCTCTGAGTTTACTTTGTATTAGTTTTTATTACTGTCATTAAAATTTTGGACATCCATCGACAAGTGGGCTACAAGTGGACCAGCCAACAAAATGACAAAAATATAGTGCAGATGAAAACCGTGCCATAATGGCCTGTTACTACAACTCAGAGCCAGAAAAAAGAGGTTATTTAAAGAGAATGTATGAATTATGGAAACAACAATATCCAGATTCAAATGTTAGTGAATGACTAGCAGATCAAAGGCAATTTATTATACAGAATAAAGTGTTTAGTGAAGTTGAACTTGAGAAAATTCAGGCAAATTGCAAAACCAAAAAAACAATATCACAAGCGGAAATAACTGATATTCAAGACACAACTAAAGACATTATAGTAGAACTCCCAGAAGAAGCTCTCGGGGAGGAAATAACACCACCACCACTAGAACCAGTTATCACTGAACCAACTGATGAACTAACTCAAAAACAAAAAGAATTGAAGGATAAGATCATGGAGCATTTTCTGCTTAATGAGGAAAGGCAACGTTTACCATCACTAAAAACTGTGCCTAAGAAAATTTTGGCCCCTATCATGAAAATGGTTAATGCAGTGTTTTCAACAATTGAATCGGGATCCATCTTGGAAACGAACCAGTTAATGTACAGCACAGCTGTAATAGTCATTAATGAACTAGGCATTAAAATCAAAATACCTAGTCACACAACAGAAAAAGCATCAAAGCCAAAGTGGAAAATCCGATTAGAACAAAAAGTCAAAAAATTAAGGGCAGATGCTAGTAACTTAAAGAACATGCATGAGCAATGGCTTAAAAACGACAAAATCATAGATCAGCTAATCAGAAGATATAGATTGGATACAAGAAACATCAATGAAGATGTAAAGATTGTAAAACAGCAGATAACAGCAACATCTAGAAAAATTGAAAGATATGAGGCACGAATCATCCAATATAAACAAAATCAGCAATTTTGATCAGACCAACGGCATTTTTATCAAAGTCTTAATGTGAATGGTGACACCAAAAGTGAAAAACCAGAAAAGCAGGCCACAGTTGAATTCTGGAAAGAATTGTGGGAAAATGCAAAGGACTACAATAAGGAAGCAAAGTGGATACATGACTTTGAGAAAAGCATTGGCAACAAACAAATGCAAGTATTAGAAATAACAACTGAGATGGTCAAAAATCGAGTAAAAAAGGTAAAGAATTGGACATCAC
Organism: Thamnophis sirtalis; assembly: GCF_051295495.1. Lineage (NCBI taxonomy): Eukaryota > Metazoa > Chordata > Lepidosauria > Squamata > Natricidae > Thamnophis > Thamnophis sirtalis. The sequence continues at coordinate 155,269,768 of NW_028261382.1, forward strand.
CTGGAAAGGACCAATTACATGGTTTCTGGCTCAAATATCTGACCAGTTTACATGCAATATTGGCCAGGCAATTAAATGAAATTTTACAAAAAGGTCAAATTGATGAATGGAAAACTGGAAAAACATACTTAATTCGGAAAGATGCAACTAAAGGAACAACACCTGAAAACTACAGACCAATAACATGCTTGCCAACAACCTTCAAATTACTCACAGGCATTATTTCAGATACCATGATGGATTATTTGGAAACAAACAACATCTTGCCAGTAGAGCAAAAAGGCAACAAAAGAAGGAGCAGGGACACAAAAGATCAGCTCCTAATTGATAAAATGATATTAGAAAATTGTAAGAACAGAAAAACGAACTTGAATATGGTCTGGATTGATTACAAAAAGGCATTTGACTCACTGCCACATAGTTGGATCATAAAATGCTTAGAAACAACTGGCATTAACAAAAATATTACATCCTTTACTGAAAAGGCGATGAAACAATGGAGAACTGAGTTGGCAGTAGGGAATGAGATATACAGAATGGTTAATATCAAGTGAGGAATTTTCCAGGGTGATTCACTTTCACCTCTTCTCTTCATCATCGCAATGATCCCACTATCAGTAATCTTTAAAAAAATGAAATTAGGCTACCAAACAGCCAAAGAAGCTGAAAAAATTTCGCATTTACTATATATGGATGATTTGAAACTCTATGGAAAGTCAGAAATAGAAATCCAATCATTGACAAACACAGTCCGAGTATTCAGCACCGATATTTCAATGCAGTTTGGCATGGAAAAATGCGCCACTGTATCCATAAAAATCGGCAAAATCACTGCATGTGAGGGAATTGAAATGCCCAATGGCCAACTAATTAAATGCAACAAAAATGAAGCCTACAAATACTTAGGCATTCTGCAGTTGGATAACATCAAGCATGGAGAAGTAAAAACTATTGTCAGGCGAGAGTACACCAACAGAGTTAGGAAAATTTTGAAATCTAAATTGAATGGTGGAAATACAATCAAGGCCATAAATACCTGGGCAATACCAGTTATAAGATACACAGCGGGTATAGTTAACTGGACACAAGCTGATTTGGACCTTTTGGACCGAAAAACCAGGAAACTAATGACAATGCACTACAGTTTATATCCACGTGGTGATACTGTTAGACTATACCTGCCCTGAAAATCAGGTGGCAGAGGATTATTACAAGTGAAGCAAACAGTTGAAGAAGAAAAACATGCACTGGTTGATTATTTAAAAGAAAGTCAAGAACATCTATTAATCGAAGTAAAGAACAAAAAACTACTTGATAAAATCAAGAATGGAGAGTTGGCAGAACAAAGCACTGCATGGCCAATTTCTGGAAAAAATAAAAGATAAAGTGGACAGTGAACAAACTTGGTTATGGTTAACAACAGGTACATTAAAGAAAGAAACAGAGTCACTAATCCTGGCTGCGCAAGAACAAGCTATCCGCACAAATGCCATTAAGGCCAAAATCGAAAAATCCTCTGAGGATGCCAAATGCAGATTTGCAAAGAAGCTGATGAAACTGTTGATCACATACTCAGCTGCTGTAAAAAAATCACGCAGACTGATTATAAATTGCGGCACAATTCAGTAGCACAAATGATCCATTGGAATTTGTGCAAAAATTATAATATTAAAACAGCAAAAAACTGGTGGGAACATCAGCCTGAAAAAGTCACCGAAAATCAGATGGTCAAGATCTTGTGGGATTTCTATATACAAATGGACAAAATACTGGTGCATAATACACCAGACATCACACTGGTTGAGAAAAATAAGGTCACAATCATAGACATCGCAATACCAGGTGATAGCAAGGTCGCCGAGAAGGAACATGAAAAAAATCGCAAAATACCAGGACTTAAAAATCGAAACTCAACGACTATGGCACAAACCAGCAGTGGTAATTCCAGTGGTAATTGGCACACTGGGTGCTATTCCAAAAGCACTGGAATTACATTTGAAACAGTTAAAAATTGACAAAATCACCATCAGTCAAATGCAAAAGCCGCACTGCTTGGATCTGCACGCATATTATGAAAATACGTTACGACATCCTAGGCCCCTGAGTGGGGCCCGACTAGTAACCAATGCCAAATCTGGCGAAACAACTGGCCGCTGTGATACAATTGTATAATAATAATGAGAATAACAACTTTGTGAGACAATTTTACACAATGATGAGCTTAATTTACTCAGAGAAAATCATTTTTAAAAAACTGATTGCAAATGCTAAAACTCTACTAGTTTGCATAATAAAGATGCAATTGTATAAAAAGAATTGCCTTCAGATTTCTCCAGAGAAGACTAATGTATGTTTTCAAACCATTTGGGATGCTTTTTATGAGATATAAACAATTGGCACGCTAAAAAATTGAGTTTCATCATTAGCCAACAATAAGTTATCCCTTAGAGCTTTCCATGCATTGTGGGATTGTGCATTTAAACCCTATTAAAATAGATTTCTTACAGCCACTTGTTTTAGATGAACATCTGAAAATTGTTATCGTCTTTCTAGCAAAAAGGTTTTCTACAGCACGTTCATCTTCCTTATGTTCTTTTCGCAGTCAACCTCAGCAATGGAAAAATATAATAAAATGATATGGTACATATTTTGGAAGTTGCTGAGGATACAAAGTTACTTTTAGGTAACATTATTAGCTGAAGCCCAACCCTGAAATATAAACCTCAAAATTCTCTAAATTTTGCTCTAGCGCTAGTAAATTTATACTGTATACCTATAATACAGATCAATATGATCTGTCACTACTCCTTTTATTTCCAATTGTTATGCCTGTTATGTTATGCCTGTTATGCAGTCAGCAAATATGCCAGTTCTTCCTAAGTAAAAAAAGAAATGTGCAGTTTATATTTGGTTGCTAAATCTTGAAACTTTTTTTGTGCACTAGTAAATACCTTAAAAACTGATATAATTTCTTCAAAATCATTCTAAGTTAGATCATTATGTTAGGGGGCATTTTTTTAAATTCTCAAATGTATTATTGTAATTTGTTTTTTTTATTTTAATTTATACATTTATTTTAAATACATATTATTCGTGGATTTTTAAAAAAAAGATAAGAGTAAAGAGTATTATATGTATAGTTGAATTTTATAAAAGTAATTTAAAAAACTAAAATAAATAAAACAAAAACCTACCACTTATTCTTTGCTGAAAGAAAGCACTTTTTAAGTGCCATAGCTCCCTCTAGTAATGAAAAAAAAGCTGCAGAGTGTGTTGTCTTTTCCTTAGGAAAGCTGCAGCAATTGAACTGCAAAGGTGGGCCTGGCAGTGTCTTCTGTACCTCTATGGTTAGTCATTTGATCAAAGTGTTGTCATCTAAGCCATTGTAGCTGTCAAGCATGGTTTATGGCAGTGTAATGCATAAACTAAGACAGCATTGGCTTGTTCAAAAAACAGTTGTAAAACAAATCTGGATTAGTGTAGTTTGTGATATCTTGAAGTAGAGATTGCTTCTGGTCCATATCCCAGCAAACCACTTATGCTGTATTCCAATAAAATTCCCTCCATTCCCCTTCATGATTTTCAATCCTTCTAACTCCAGCAGGCAAATGGAGAGAAAATAGTAACACATTAGATTTCCCAAGAGTGATGCCATTTTTTCTCTATTGCATGCACCCCACCTCTATAGTGGCTATTAGCCATCATGATATTTACTGTTCATCCTTAGCAAACTACATTAAACAAGATGTCTATAGCAAACATGCTAAATAAATGTCTGTGAGTATCAAAAATGGTACTTACTAGAATACTGGAATATATTTTTGTTGCTCTCTGTTTTCATCAGGCTCTGTTTGCATGCAATGTAGCAGTACAATGGGAATGTTGCAGCCGCCTCTCCTTATTTATGTCTGTAGCAGTAGTGCTTTCCACAAGTATTTTTGGATCCAGTTGTAGACAAGGTGATAAGTGGAGAGTAGCAGTTATATTATTCCTGTATGGTAAGAATTGGTTGTTACAATAGGCCAAAATCCAAAGGTATCCACTTTTATTCACCAAGATTTATTTGCCAAAAAGTAGAAATAAATAGATTTAATTAAGACTATATGATCCAAAACTAACTCACTTATATATCAATTCTTAATCCTTTGTTCAAAGGAAGTTTTCATCAATGAATGCTTTTTATACAGACAATTCTTTTCCAAGAGAAAATAAGACAATTTTACACAAGATTATAGTTCCCACCAGAAAAATTCTGAAATGTTATTAACAAGTTTGATTTGGGAGGGTGTTTGATGACTGATTTTCAATAGTATTATTAGAGTTGTTTTATTTGGGATGGTATTTAAATTTAATAAATAAATACATTATTATGTTGGTACTGTATGCTTTTTTGGTATATGGTATATGATAGATACTGTAGATGATAGACAGAATAAATAAATATTCATTCACTAATACATATTCTCCATACATCTGTACAAATCAGCATCTATCCAAATGAGAACATATGTATAATGATGTTATGACATAATGACATCAAAACACACATGCTATTACTATATGTACTTAAAATATGTACAGTATATCATAACATTTGCATGAAAAAATAACATAAATGTAATTTTCCCCCTGTCACATCATCTCTTGCCTTCCTTTGCAGATGTTGTTAGCATTCAGGATTGACAGATTAGTTGGTGCATTTTTCAAACTGAGCTCCATACATTTTTAAAATAACTAAAATAACCTATTGTGTTTGGGTGTGCATGTGTGTAGATGGTTTTTATGCCTCTTAAAAGTTTTAATGACTGAAGTAGCATATAAGCATTCATTTTATATAGGTATATAACTCATACACACAAAAGCACATAATCTATTACAAACTGTTATTACATAGCTATTACATATCTTGCTCCCATTAAAGGATGTCAACTTCTCCTTTACATATATTTCCTTTACATAATCTCTATTCAAGACCCTGATGGTTAAATAGGTCAAGATGCCAGTCACAACCATGCATGTAAAAAGAGCAACTATCATATGGTTGTGACCCTCATGTTCACTATTTTGGCACCCCTGCTTGGATACGACACATAGAAAAGTGCTGCTTGTATCACACGAGCTAATCTTAAAAGCCAACGAATGCATCAGTCTGAAAGGAGCTGTCTCTAATAGCAATGGCACTTAGACTTATATATCGCTTCATAGTGCTTTTTACAGCCCTCTCTAGGTGGTTTTACAAGTGGTTTTATTTCCCTCAACAATCTGGGTCCTCATTTTACCCACCTCAGAAGGATGGAAGGCTGAGTCAACCTTGAGCCAGTGAGATTTGAACTGCCAAACTGCAGCTAGTGGTCAGCTGAAGTAGCCTGCAGTACTGCACTCTAACCACTGTGCCATCTTGTCTAAGGAGACAGGGACTCTGCCTAACTTGGGTTTCCTGCCTACATAGGAGCTAGATACATATTCAGTTACTAGAGGCAGGGGAGGCGGGGCCTCACCAGTCTCCTGAGGGAAAGGAAGAATTTTAAATAATTTTTTTTAAATAATTAAAGCCAGGGTAGTTGCTACCAGATTCAAAGTCACAGTGGCTTGGTGTCTGCTCTCAGTGTTAACTATGGGAGGAGGCCAGAGAACTCAGGGCCTCTTTTGCCTAAGGAATTTTTCGCCTTTTAAAAGTTAAGGAGGAGTTAAAAACCAAAAACTTTCATATGCAAAAGAGGCACTGATTCTCCCGCCTCCTGATCGGGGAGCAGCGAATCATGCCTTATGAGCACGCTTACGTTGAGCACGCTTACGTTGGGCGGACAAGAGGAGAGTTGAGAGAGTTTCCACAGCTGGAAAAGGTGGATCGGACGGAGGGAGGGGGGATTCAAATTTATTGTAATTTAATTTGTAATTTTTTTATTGTGAGGTGTGTTTGTGTGTGTTTTTTTTTCTTTCTTCACAGCGGTGGGGTCAGAGGAGGCAGGGGGCGAGGCAGCGGAGCACGTAGGCGGCAGGGACGTTCTCGCCGCTGTGTCGCAACAGGCCAGGTGTCTCGTGTTTATGTCCACCATAAACGCGAGACGCCTGGCCTGTTGGACACAGTGGTGCCAGGGGGAGGAATGGGCTGGGTGGGCTGGCTGGCTAGGGAGGGGAGAGCCCTTTAAAGCCCTGCTGTCGCGTCTTCCCAGCAAGACTTCCTTTTGGCTCGCGGTTTCCCTTGCCTGCCTTAACCAAAGCTTGGTGCCCTGCCTCTGCTTTCACGCTCTCCCTCCCTCAGCTGTGCAGCAGCGTCAGCAGTAGCTCTCGGCCTACGGCAGCAGCGTTGCACAGGCTGTGGAAGGAGGAGGAGGAGGAGGAGTGAACCAAGAGAAGCTTTTACCGGGTGTGCGCCCCACAGCCAGGACCGTCATTGCACCTCAAGCCGCGTTTCTTCCTGCAAAGCCCTTCAGGCGTCAGGCAGAGCTCTCGGGTTGCCTGAGCCGAAAGGAAGTCTTGCTGGGAAGACACGGCAGCAGGGCTTTAAAGGGCTCCCCCCTCCCCAGCCAGCCAACCCATTCCTCCCCCTGCCACCACTGTGTCCAACAGGCCAAGTTGCTGGGAGGAGAAAGTTTGGGCTGCAGAGCAGAGTTTGAACTGCCGAATGACGTGCGTTGAGCTTCATGGCCGGTGAGGGTCCCGCTCTATGGCGGATGCGGCGCCGGGGCTTCGGCGGGGCTTTCGCGCTTGCCTCACCGGCCATGAAGCTCACCACACGTCACTGTTCAGTATATACAGGAGTAGTTGACCATTTTGGTGGCATCATGGAATAAGCTTCTTCTGCTTCACGTATTAAATCCCCACATTGATTATATATCCAAGCAGCTGTTAAGAGTTGTCGTTGTTTAACTGAGAGACTTGAACTCTCAGAGACAATTGCTCCCACACTTGTGATACTCTGCATCACGTGGACAATTCTTAAGATGAAAGAGTCTACATATCTGAAAGTTAAGCTCATGATTTACCCACATGTAACCATGCTTTTTACTTATCCTCCAGTTAATTTCTAAATACTATTTTGTACCAGGCTAACAACGTCACTACCAAGATGTGTACCCAAGAGCAGTTTCCTTTCTATGTGAAATTTATATAAGCCATATACATGCCGACTGAAACAGGAACCCATTCTGCAGATGTGTCTTTTGAATGTCTTACTGGCAGTGTAACTTTTTTTTAACTTCTGGTAATTGCTTTAGAAGAACAAAGCTCTTTGTTTAAGGAGAGCTCAGGGAGATCATAATTGCCATAAGGTACAATTCTGTTTCCAAGTATTTCTGAATTGCTTTTCTTTCTACATTAAATATTTAACATCTAATCTTGGGCCAAACTGTAGAAACCCACTAAAGTCCATGGGTGATGACATCAGGAAGAGAATGGAGACCTGCCAGTGAAATGCTCTCTGAGATTTTTCACTATATAACCAGAAAAGTGTCTGTCTTAATTCAAAATAATATCCAACATCAAGAATATGCAAGGTTGCTGAAATTGAAAAGTGTGCCATTTTCTATTTGTTCCATATGTCTGTGAAGAATTAACTGTTCAGAAATGGGTATTAAAATACATCCAATCCCGTTTTTTCATGCTGAACACTGTACAACAAATATTTATCATTCCCACCCTCTGTACTGTCTTCACCTCTTGTGGGTTTTCATGTGAAAGACATCATTCTTCGCACTTTCTTGCCAGGACTGGCTCTATCTAGAAATATCCAGCAGTGAAACTATAATTGGTACTGTATTTTTTTAAAGCAAGCGTTAACCAAAAAATTTGCTAGTTCAGCTAAAGGGCACCTGTTTTCTTAACTGAGATCTTAGTGATTCCAGATGCTCTGCTTAATCCAGACAGAATAAGCTATTATGTTTTCCAAATGATAGCACAGTGTGAATTTAAATGGTACAACGAAGTCAAAATCCTCATGAATTGCCATAGTTTAACACAGTTAAAACTGTGGGGTTGGATAATTTAAAACCTTGCTGGCAAACCCTTTCTTCAAGGATCCCAAGCAAAAGATACCTATGGCAGGTTGCCACTTTTTTGTGTTACCTGTCTAGATGGGGAATTTTACTACCTTCAATGAATTTTACTACCATTCCACCAATTCTAGAAAAAGTGGGAAATAAGTTCTGGATTTTCTGGTCCAAAACCTAAAATGCAAAATGTGCTAACCTTGTGGTAATATTGAAATGCAAAGAGTGCCTGTGCTACTGTGCAGCCTTTGAATGGGGAAGATTTAATGAAAAATATCCCCTTTAAATCAATGTAACCATGATAATAAAACCATTATATTGGGAAAAAGCAGAATATAGAGAAAACAAGGAATAGCAACCATCATCCATTCAGAATTCTAAAAAGCATGTAATGAAACTACTTAGTTACCACCTGCTTTCCTCATACCTGAAACCCCAGGCTTCTGGAAAGTCTCTGGAGGCTGGGGAGAGCGAAAAACGGCCCCAACGGGTCAACCGAAAATTTGGAAATAATCCGCTTCTGGAGTGACAAGGGAGGCCATTTTTTGCCCTCCCCGGGCTTCAGGAAAGCCTCCAGAGGCTGGGGAGGGTAAAAAACGGCCTCTCCGGGCCAACCAAAAGTTCAGAAACGATCCATTTCTGGTTTCCAGGCGGACTCGGGGGGGCTGGGAGAGGCCATTTTTGCCCTCTCCAGGCTTCAGGAAAGCCTCCAGAGACTGGGGAAGACGAAAAACTGCCCAACCGGGCCAACTGGAAGTTCAGAAATGATCTGTTTCTGGCTTCTGGAGGGCCTCCGGGGGGCTGGGGGAGGCCGTTTTCTCCCTCCTCAGGCTTCAGGAAAGCCTCTGGAGGCTGGGGAGGGCCAAAAGTGAAAAACAGAACTTCAGGTTGGCCTGTTGGGGCCATTTTTCACCCTTCCCAGCCTCCGGAGCCTTTCCTGAACACTGGGGAGGGTGAAAGCAGCCTCCCCTGGCACTCCGGAAATGTGAAAAATCAGCTGGCTGGCACGTGCATGCGTGCCAGATCTGATGGCTGGCATGCCACCAAATATGGCTCCGCACGCCACCTGTGGCACATGTGCCATAGCTTCACCATCACGGACCTATTGTTTCCAGCAGGGAGACTCAGTTGGCACCTCAAATGCAGAGCAATTAGTTCTGCCAAACCTTGTTCTAGCAAAAGACTCCAACTTGATTGATGTACACTGGAAAACAAATAGTTGTCTGCAACAACAGGCCACTCCCAAACCCCTACTATTTATTTTCCAGACGGGGAGGGGTTGGCTAGCATCTATGACAGCACTCCACCTTCTCAACCAAAAGCGATGAGGCATGAGAAGAAAATTATCCAGAACAATTCAGAAGGCATACAGGAACTCTTTAAATGGTGTCAGAGACTTTCCCTTTCTCGGCGTTGAATTAACCATTGCTAGGAGAAATCAACACCTCACTTCTAGGTGACCTTGACCAACTAGAAGGAGAATAGATTTAAACTAAAGGTAGCTGTACTTACAATTTCAAAGACCATTTCCTCAGGTCCAACAGGATCAAAGAAAACTGAGTAAGAGCATTGCCCAGGCATCTCCAACAGACCTGCATTATATGTATTCTCCAACTGAGAACAGATCTGAGCAATTTTATGTGCTAGGTAGATGAAAATTACTCTATGCATCTCTGAAGATGAACCTCAGAGTCCCTTTTATCCAAAAGGGGGTCAGGCCAAACTGGGCCACCAAGACAAACTCTGCAGATGTTTTATCCTGACACCTGCATAGTATTATTTGTATACATTTTGTCAGTTTATTAAAATTGTTTGGAAGTGAAAAAAATAATAATTCAATGGGGAAATTGCTGTTATAACAGCACAGTTAAGAAGCAGTTGGATGAAAACTTAAGACACTTTGACTAAGAAAACACTTTCAGATTGTTTTCAGTTGCTTTAAGCAACATTTTAATTCAAATAATAATTCTTGAATAATTTAATTCAAATACTATAATTCAAATAGTAGTAACAAGATCTGTGATTTAAAAATAAGCAATGGGCAACAAATCACCATATAGGTTTTCTTTTCTCCACCTTGTAAGTTGTTTGGCTTCAAACTAGCTCCCTAGAAAACATTTTAAAAGTTATAAATAATGTGAAGTAATTGCTAAATATAAATTCAATATTCTAGGTGGAATTGCTTGGAATGCTACATATCTTAAGTACCATATACAGACCATTGCTTATTGATCTCTGAAATAATGGAAGAGAAAATGTTGGGCAGGACGATCAGCAATAGATGAAAGCTAGAATAGTTATGTAAGCTAGAGTGAATGTCGAGTGGAAAGTGAAGCGGATTTCACTTTTCTACTCGACATTCGTCACAAATCAAGATCAGATAAGCTTTAGGGTAGATTAATGTTAAAGCCATCTTGTTCAGTGTGTGTGTGTGTGTGTGTGTGTGTGTGTGTGTGTGTGTGTGTGTGTGTGTGTGTGTGTTTTCCAGCATAACTCTGGAACACCTCGAGCAATTTCAACCAAACTTGGTACACAGATGACTTACTCTCTGGAAAAAAAATACTATGGGAATAAGACACCCCTAACACCCCTCGGGGTGTGTGTTCTGTTAAGATACAGACTGTTGTGCCTTAAAATGGGGTCTACTGTACTGCTGTAAAATGGCTTCCACTGTACAGCACAGTGGAGTTGCCATGGTAACGGTTTCATAGTACTCCACAAGGGGGTTCCCTCTGGTAAGGGAGAAAATCCAACATTAGAAATTATGTTTGGTCCTGACATTTTCCCCCTATAAATAAATATCCAGGCAACGCCAGGTCATCAGCTATCCAGAATATATTACAATTGTTCAAACCAATCTACAAGGAAGAGAATTTGGATGCTAAGACTACAAATGGTGTGAGAGGTATGGTTTTGTTTTTTTAATAATGCTGGATTCAAGATAATGCATTGACAAGTGTAGGGCATATTTATAACCAGTTTTTATACTCTGTATTTTAAACTGGTCTTTTATTTTGTTGGAAATTTCAAATGTGTACTGTGTTTAACTGTATTAATTGTCTGGCCTTGGGAAAGGCATGTCAGAAACATAAATAAAATTTGAAAATGCTTTAAAAATATTCTATATGATGTTGGTAAACTTTTAATGTCCAGTCTAATTATCATGTACTAATGTGTTTTAACCATTAATGAAAATTGCTATTTTTAAAACGATCATTATATCTTTACATTTCTTAGCCAACGGACACTGTTGTTTTTGAATTTAATTTGATTCTCAATTTTGGTGTCCAGTTATAACAAAATAAATTTGCCACGGTCAAAAATCAGCTATTTTTCTTATTTTAAGTTCTGCCAAAAGTTCAATCAAAACTATCAAAATCAAATTAGATGAGCTACCAAGCAAATGTAGTTCTCCATGGACAAAGTTTGCCTTAAGCCCCAGAGCGAATATATGTGTCAAGGAGAAAGGAGATATTGGATTATGGCTCAAATAGTTTTTTAGGTTTTAGGGAAATAAAATGAGAGAAGGGGCTGCCAGCAAAAGTAACCAGGAATTTACAGTATGCTCTGTGGGTTCTTGCCTAGACCTTGACTTTCATCCAGGACTATCACATTTGCTACTGCCAGATGTTCGGGCTTGAGCCAAAAATCCCATATAGGCTCACAGGAAAAACAAACCTGTATCCTGATGCGTAACTATGAGATTCTAGCTCGGTTTACTATACAGCTTAAAGTTATCCTATGACTACAGCTGGATCTACAATTTTGTTTGGCTTTTAAATTCTTTTCTATCCCTTCATGATAAAGAAGGAAATTTCTGTTTTTCAAGTTGAGGTTCTAAATGGCATTGTTAAATTCTGGTTCAATAGAAGAGACAAGAGTCTGTCAATAGCTTAAAAGGGAATAGATTTGTTTTTTATAGCAACCCAACCCCCAAGTTCTTAGGCAGACAGTGAATTCTGCAGAACCCCTGAAGTTCCTTCTGTTTTTCTGTTGCAATAATCGAGCACTAAAATAGCTGTTTTGTCCATAAAAGGCACAGGGGCAGAAGACAATGCAATCTACATTTTATTTAAAAGATTGTTATTCTGTTTTTCAGTAATACTGATAAGGCATAATAATTAAAAGTCAGAATTAATTAATACATCAAAATCACTAAAAAAATTCATGGGAGAGAAAGAAGTAGAATTGAACGGTCAGCAACTTACATTAAGTGTTGTAAGTACCGGGGCAAATAAACTGACTTTCTCTCAGAATATGAATGGCTTCACAGTTGGCTCCTAGACAAGATGCTAAACTCTTGACAATTCGATCGATTAGTTTTGTGGTGGGATTCAAATTTTTTTACTATCGGTTCTGTGGCCGTGGCTTGGTGGGCGTGACAGGGGAAGGATACTGTAGAATCTCCAGGGACTCAGGAGGCAGAGAATAGAAGGGGGCGGGCCCAGTCAGAGGTGATATTTACCAATTCTCGGAACTACTCAAGATTTCCAGTACCAATTCTTCACAACTGGTCAGAACCTGCAGAATACCATCTCTGGATTAGGTAGGTAGGTAGGTAGGTAGGTAGGTAGGTAGGTAGGTAAGTAGATGATAGATAGATAGATAGATAGATAGATAGATAGATAGATAGATAGATAGATAGATAGATAGATAGATAGATAGACAGACAGACAGACAGACAGACAGACAGACAGACAGACAGACAGACAGATAGATATAGGAAGGATCCATTGTTTCCCAAAGCACATTATCAGAAGAACTTATGAAATATAGATTCCTCCATTGCAAATATCTCCTTGGCTACAAATGGCTGAAATTTTAAGTCCCTTCATTTGAGACTGGGACTGACCTCTAGTGAACTAAGAGGAACATAGTTAAACATAGTTAAAATATGTGGTATTTCAGTCTTTTGGGATGGATGGTTTTTCTCCCTTGCAAAACTGGGGGAAATTATAAATTCCTTAATAGAATCAGGAAACAGAATTAAACAAAGTAAAGACTTAAAGTGAGTCTTTTAATAATATAGAAGTGACGTATGTGTAGAGCCATTTATCAACTTGCAATCTCATTCTGTTCCATTGACATGCAGTCAGGAGAGGCAGGGGAAGCAGGGCCTCACCACTGTCATCATGAAAAGAAAAAGGCTGAGGTAGTTGCTGCCAGAGTCACAGTGGATGACTCTGCTTAGTGCTTAACTGTTTAAAAAGTGCCCACTACAGGAGGAGGCTGGAGAACCACATGCCTCATTTAGTCTATCTTTATGATCACTCGAGCAGAGTTAAGCAAGGGTTAAAAGCCGAAAAATTCCTTATGTAGATGAGGCATGTGGTTCTCTTGCCTCCTCCTGTAGAGGGCATTATTTTTAGAGGCTTTTTTAAACAGTTAAACAGAGTCATCCATTGGGGACTCTGGCAGCAGCTAACCCAGCCTGACCTCAGCAGCTCTTGCCTTTTTCCTTTTATATTTTTACATTTTCAACATGGCAGACAAGAGCAGAGTTGAAATCCTCTGTGAAACACCTGGAAAATGTATGTGGGTCGGAGGGAGGGGGAGGAATTCAAAATTAATGTAATTTGTAAGTAATTGTATTATTTTAAGTAATTTGTGTGTGTGTGTGTGTTTTACCCCGCCTCTGCTGGCGCACGGGCTGGCACTTTTTTTATGTCGGACACAGCGGCAGGGTTTTGGGGCTTTTTATGTTGGACATAGCACCGGGGCGGCAGGGCAGCTTTTGCCTCTTTAAAGTGTCCCGCCTCTATGGACATAGCGGCGGGGCGGACATAGCGCCGGGGGGGGGGGGGGCAGGGCGACTTTTGCCTCTTGAAAGCTCTGCTGTGGGCAAAAGAAAGCGCTTTAATCAGTGGGGTGCCAGGAGAGAGGAGAGAATGCTCAGGCATTCTCTCCTCTTCCCCGGCATCCCACTGACTAAAGCGCTTCCTTTCGCCCGCCTGAGCTCTGCTGCAGATGAAAGAAAGTGCTTTAATCAGTGGGGTGCCGGGGGAGAGGACTGCCTCACCAGCCATAAACTTCACCGCACGTCACTGCTGCTGCCTCACCATAGATGAAGGTATAGATAGAGCTATCTGTCATCAACATGTTAACACTCAATTTCAAATTCCAAGGGAACATGCCGCAGTAGCTACCTGCAGAAGTTTAAAAGCTTTAGAGACAATACAGAATTCTGCCAGTTTTTATACCACACCAGCAGTCCTGGAGCACCATCTTCTGGAACAGATTCTTCCAGAAGGAGTATCAACGTTTACAACAAGAACTGACAAATGAATCAAAATCAGAATCACCAAAAATTTTTAAATGTTAGTAAATAGTGTCTATTAGTCAAACAAAGGAGAAATTAGAAACTAACATTTATCTGTCCTGCTTCTGCTTCTCCAAGAAATAACGGAGATTTTGGCACTTGTCTCAGAGATTCAAATACTTACTCACCCTGTTAAAAAAAATTAATGTATTTTTTAAGATCTCATCAACAATATACTGAGTAATAATTGTACACTCTTGTAATTCATTTGTCCCCCTATGGATACTATATTTCTTTTCTCCTCTTCCTTACTTGTTCAGTCTTCTTTTTAAAAATAGGATTAATACATAATACTTTTCATGCACCATATGTACCCTGGTATTAATGGAATTAAGCAACAATATAAACAATTGCTGATTTCAGCAAAGTAATAATAATAATAATAATGATGATGATGATGATGATGATGATGATGATGATGATGATGATGATGATGATGATAATGCCAAAAAGATTCTCATGACAAGGTCTGATTCAAAACCTGGAAACTGCTGTTTTCTGGCCAAGCATTACAATATTGAGCATAAATGCTAAAGGCAGCCTATTTTCCTTCTGAAAAACATTTGTAATGTGATAGCCATGTTTGGGAGAAATCCAGTCTCAAACTCTTTTTACAAATCAAAGGTCAGATTCCCAGACAATGTATATGAACTGTGGAGAAAGTGGAGGCATAATATAAAGCTAGAATCTAGGACAGTGTTGGCGAAACTTTTCGGCACCAAGTGAAAAAAATGGGAGTACGCATGTGCGTACCAGAAACAGAAAAAGCAGTCTTTCAGTGAGCATGTGTGTGCCGGGAAGGTGATCTTCTGGTTTTTGGCATGTGCAGTGGCTAGCTGGTCTTTGCATGCACATGTGCGCCAAAAACTGGAAGACTAGGTTGCTGGTATGCATGGGTGTGCTGGAAACCAGAAGATCATCTTCCCTGTGCGCACATATGCACTGGCAGTTGCTCTTCCGGTTTCCTGTGCTCCCGCGCAGGTGAAGACCAGCTGGCCGGCATGCTGGAACCCGGAAGAGCAACAGGCAACAGCTTGTGTGCCTGGAGAGATGGCTCTACATGCCACCTATAGCACACAAGCCATAGGTTCGTCATCACAGATCTAGGGCCTCTTAACAAAACTGAATAAAGACAGAAAAGAAAGTCCTGTTTTATAAATCATTGTCAAACTGCAACTCTCTATCACAAGATGTAATCAAGACCTTTTTCCTGGCAATTCTTAAAGAGTATTAGAGAAAATTCATGGGGTTCAGGGCTAAGATATTTTTTATGCTTTTTCAATTAGCAACCACAAGGAAACAAATGTGCAGTTAGTCTGTCCTGCTGTGGACTTCCTAAGAACATCTGGTTGGCTAGGAAAAGAATGTTAACTTGATAATCTTATCTAACCAGTAAGGAACTTCTCTTATTCTTAACATCATTCTCAATATAACATTTTTAGCACAGCAGAATGTCTAACTATTGAATTTTTGTTCTAATGTGCCTCGTAGTAAATCTTGGCATTTTGAAAGGAAAGAAAGTTTGACTTTCTTTAATGCTGCGGGAAATGCTTTTAATCCTGCATTTATTTTCATACTTGTGATTTGACATAGCATGGCAGCACCCTCCAGTGATGCTTTGGAATAGTATACATTGAGGCACAGAAGTGCACAGTTCTAAGTACGTTCTGTCATATACAAATAACTCAGCTGAGGTATTGGAGAAGATTGGTTAGGTTTTGTTCTTTACCAATCACTTAAACTCAAAAACAAGTTTCTTTTAACTGAAGGATTTTAGAAGAGCGGGGAAGGAAAAAAAGACAGAAATTGTTTTAAAAGTTGACTAATCATAATTTAGAATGACTTGATCAGATTTTTTTTCAGGTGATTCCTCTTACATGGCAAAAAGCTGAATTTTATCAGTTTGTGATAAGGGCTTAGCTAACACAGGGACACAGTGGCTCAGTGGCTAAGACGCTGAGCTTGTCGATCAGAAAGGTCGGCAGTTTGGCAGTTTGAATCCCTAGTGCCACAAAAAAAAGAGTGAGCTCTCATTACTTGTCCCAGCTTCTGCCAACCTAGCAGTTTGAAAGCATGTAAAAAATAGGAACCACCTTTGGTGGGAAGGTAACAACATTCCATGCGCCTTTGGTGATTAGTCATGCTGGCCCTATGACCATGGAGACGTCTTTGGACAGGGATGGCTCTTCAGCTTTGAAACAGAGATGAGCACAGTCCCTAGAGTCGGGAATGACTAGCACTTATATGCGAGGGGAACCTTTATCTTTACCTTAACCAAGCCAACCTCGACCCAAGAGGTTCTTTGTTGACTTATATGATTTAGCATAGGAAAGACTGGATATGACAAAGCATATTTTGAATGCCCAGTCCCTGTTTCAATACCTTGTATTTCAGAATTATAAAATCTCTTATAAAGATAGTCCCCAGCTTACAACAACAGTCCTGGTTTCTGTTGTTAAGCAAGAACTGCACAGGTCATAAGTGAGGATTCACATGACCATGCTTTTGATTTTCTGCAAGCTTCCCATTTATTTTGCTTGTGGAAAGCCAGCAGGGAACATAGGAAAATACAATTTTATCACTGTGGGGACATGACAACTGTTGAAACTCTCAAGGACCAGTTATAAGTCCCCTGGTTCAGTACTATTATAGTAACTGTGTTACTAACTGAACTGCAATGATCCACTTAACAACTATGGCAAGAAATGTCTTAAAATGGGGCAAAACTCACTTAACAACTGTTTTTTTAACTATTAGCCAAGTTTTGGAACTACAGTGGGACCTCGGGTGCTGATCTTAATCCGTTCCAGGACTTCGGTCAGCATCCAATTTGGTTGCGACCAGAAGCAAGATTGACTGTGCATGTGCACGCACAAAAAATGGCGTGGAGGGGGAAATTGACACAGCTGTGTTTGATCGGCACCCGAGGATGTGTTTGTGACCTGAATGAAACATTTAGTGGATTTTTGGGTCGCCACTCAATTTGGTCATGGTCTGAGCCATTTGTGACCCAAGGTCCCACTGTATTTCATCTTAGCAGATCTCAACATGCTCTTCACTGAATAACTGCCTTGAGTTACCCTATTATTGACATGTGATCACAAAAGCAGGAACTCTTTTACATGTTGCCTGAAACATGAATGCTACAATTGAGACAAATCCTTTCTTCCATTATCTCCAATAGTAGTCTATAAATTTGTCTTGTTTTCCCTAGAATGCTATGCTATCAATTCACAAATATCTTATGAAATGTTTTTGGATGCTTATGTAGATGAATCACTTATCAGAAACACACTGTAGTTTCTTGAATAACTCATAGTGGCAGCATGCATAGGGTAATCATTGCCATAAACCAGAGATGTAAAACCTGAGGCCCCAAGACTACATTCCCAAAACCACAAAAGATTGTCATCTAATTTTAGTTTCTAAATGGGTGGTGGTGGTGGGAATTAACTAAATAGATGACTGGAGAGTCATGATATTCTTAGATTAAATATCTAAATGAGATTTGCACCTGAGGGTAGAACAAGAAGCAATGGGTGGAAACTAATCAAGGAGAGAAGCAACTTAGAACTGAGGAGAAATTTCCTGACAGTTAGAACAATTAATCAGTGGAACATCTTGCCTCCAGAAGTTGTGAATGCCCCAACACTTCCAACACTGGAAGTCTTTAAGATGATGTTGGATAGCCATCTGTCTGAAACAGTACAGGGTTTCCTGCCTAGGCAGAGGTTGGACTAGAAGACCTCCAAGGTCCCTTCCAACTCTGCTATTGTATTATTAGATGTATTAGATGAACTTGTAATTTTTTCCTTAGTTCCAGCCATTAATATTAGAGTGTAGGATTTGATGAGGTGAGGTTCTCAGCCTGGAAAAAGTTGTCTACCCTGGACCTAAGCCATAGTTTGTAAATCACAATGACTTTACACATTATGCAAAGCAAATACTAATTGAACTATATCAAGTCTTAATATGATGTATGAATATGACTATGATTTGCTTCTCATTTAAAGGAGCAAATAGGTATATGTATTGTTTCCTTTCAGACTATTTACAGTACTTTGGGGGAAGCTTGGTTTTATAAGTCAACTTTTAACTGAAAACACAGATTCAGTTATTATCTGGACAAGTGCCTGAAGAAATATTTTACCATATTATATATACTTACAACATAGATTACATGTTTCAAATTTTCAAGTAATTTACCTTTCCAATATTTATGATGTACTTTTTGTCTAATGACAGAATGCGCTAGTAAAGTAGTTGCTGTTGCTTTAGAATTGCTGTGACCTTGAGTTTTGGTGAATGCAAACAACATTTAAGATCAATAAAAGAGTGGATAACCAGGTATTAGAGAAGGTAATCAATAAATCTTAAGTGAAGTCTCCATTTATTTAAAAAACTAATAAGAATACAAGCCTATAAAAACCTGAATACAAATATACTTTGATGCATTGCATTAAACAATACGTTACAGAAAGAAGAAAGGGTTTGTAACCAAATGCAGTTTCTAATTAATGCAACAAAATACTGTACTATAATGACAGAATCATCCAGTCAATAAACAGAGATTTCTTGCTGACTACATATAATCCGCTCATCGTAGACCCATAATGGCAAACCTATGGCACACGTGCCAGAGGTGGCATGCAGAACCCTGTCGCCAGCTGCTCTTCCAGATTCTGTTGCGTGCCTGCATGCTGGACAGCTGGTCTGGCACGCATGCGAACCAGCCAGCTGTTCTCTTCTGGGTTCTGGCACATGCATATGTGCTGGGCAGCTGGTTTTTGCATGCGACGGAATCCGGAAGAGCAACTGGCCCCCGCACGGATGTGCACCGGCGAGCTGCTTTCTTCTGGGTTCCGGCACTCCGGCGTGTGCATTCTAGTTTTAGCACTCAGTGCCAGAAAGGTTAGCCATCACTGTTCTAGACTTTTCCCCTTTGTTTTCTAAATTAATGAGTGAGGCTTTTATAAAGAGAAAAGATATACCTTGTATTTTATACTATGTCCTCTTTTTGTAGCTATTACAGGTTGTCCTTGACTTACAACCACTCATTTAGCAACCATTCTAAGTTACAACAGCACTAAAAATGTGATCTACAACAGGGATGTGCAGTCACTAGAGGCAGGGGAGGCGTGGCCTCACCAGTCATGAGCAAAAGGAAAGAATTTTTAAAAAATTTTTAAAAATAATTAAAGCCAAGGTAGTTGTTACCAGATTCCAAGTCACAGTGACTTGGAGTCTGCTTAATGTTAACTATAGGAGGAGGCGAGAGAACTATGGGCCTCCTGTGCATAAGGAATTTTTCGCCTTTTAAGAGTTAAGCAAGGGTTAAAAAGTGAAAAATTTCGTATGCAAAGGAGGCACGTGATTCTCCAGCCTCCTGATCTGGGAGCAGCGAATCATGCCTTGCATTTGAGTGACTGCACAATCTAGCAGCAGGAGCCTTGCTTGTAAAATGGCCTGTGTTGGAAAGTTCATGCTCCGAGCAAGTTCAACTCTCCACTTTGCATTGCGGGAGCCACCAAGAGCAGAACCATCTATAGTCAGAAGACTTAGAGGTCTCTTATTTCAAAAACTCTCCCTTAAGAATGATTAAGTCTGCATTAAGACATTATTGTTATTATCATCCCCGACATAGGAAATTAAAGCAATCTGCATATGGAAGCCACTTGGAAATTTATGGCCAACAAACATGGTAAGCGAATATGGGGCTACTGAAAAGTAAAGCCCACAGACTTAAGTGCTGGGCTGGCTGCAGGCCAGTGCAGCGGGTGGGCAGCGGCCTCGGCGGCAGCGGGGCACTTTGCATCGCGAGAGCCGCCAAGAGCCTTTGCTGCAGACCCGGGTATGGTGCTGGGCTGGCAGCCTGCAGCCAGCCCAGCATCATACCCGGATCTGCAGCAAAGGCCCTTGGCGGCTCCTGCAATGTAAAGTGCCCCGACGACAACAACATTCACGCCACTGCCAATGCCGCGCCAGCCCGCGGCATCGGCCCAGCACCGTGGGCTGGCTGCAGGCCGGGGCAGCGAGTGGGCAGCGGCATTGGTGGTGGCGGGGCACTTTGCGTCACGCTTCCTCCGCTGCTGCCGCTTTCCCCTCTGCCTGGCCGTGGCTTATGCCATGTTCAGAGTGCTGCCTTTGGGCAAGACGCAGAGCCCGGAGTCCTTGCTGGACATCGTGGTGTGGCATGTGGCAGAGAAGTGGCCCTTCCAGCGGGTGGAGGAGTGGTTCGAGCTCATCCCGGAGCCTGTGCAGTGCCGCATCGTCTACTGGTCCTTCTCCCTGCACCGGCCCTCCCCCTCCCGGTAGCTTCTCCTCCTTTAAATCTCTTTTTGCACACTGTCAAGCCGCTTTTTTTATTTTTGCCTCACCAACCATAAGCTTCACCGCATGTCACTGATCTACAACCAGTCCTCACACTTACAATTGTTACAGTATCCCTATGATCAAGTGATCAACATTTGGGCACTTGGCAACCAGCATGTATTTATAATGGTTGCAGCATCCTGGGGTCATGTGATCTCCATTTGTGATCTTCCTAGCAAAGTCAGTGGGGGATCTGGATTTGCTTAATGACTGCATAATTCACTTAACAGCTGAAATGATTTGCTAAACAACCATGGCAAGAAGTTGTAAAATCAGGTGTAACGCACTTAATAGCTGCCTCACTTAGTAACAGAAATTCTGGTACCAATAGTAGTCATAAGTTGAGGACTAGTTGTATGGAAGAGACTGTTTCATTCATATAAATTCTTCTTTGCCATCTAGAAACCTTCTGGCATGAGAGAGAGTGAGAAAGAGAGGTGGGAGGAGCTATGCAAGCTGTGAGGGCTATAATTCTCTACTTTGGTTAAATCTAAATAATGATGAAATAAGGATAAGAATAGTAATGTGTAACCACTAACATAAAATAATGTGGTTAAGCCTGGATTCACAACTTAACTTCTGCTGCTGACGCCAATCTTTCTCTGCTCAGATTTTAATCAGAACTGGAGGTTAAGTATCAGTTTTCTCCAAAAATATATTTGGAACCAGACTTTTTCAGAACTAATCATACACATTATGTAAATGGGAGGATTTGTCAGTTAATTGTTGCTTGGTCAGTCTTTTTCAAAAACCAGATCCTAATTGTTACATCAAACATTTCAAGAATCACTGACTACACTAATATTAAACAAGTATCTCAGCTCATGAAAATTATTTCTTTGCACCCCACATACAGCCAGTTTTCTTGAAAGTTTATCATATTTGAACTGCAGCATGTTTTATAAATTTCTAACATGTACATTGCATCTTGCTATATAGGAAAATGTAAAAGAATGAGTTTACAACCTTCACATAGTAACTCAAATAAATAATGCATTATAGGCTGTCTCAAATACCTGGATGACCATTTGTCTTACTTGAATGTTGAATGTCTACAGAAGCTTTTAGATCTGTTGATGCATTAATCTTTAATTAGCAGAAAAATATTACGTTGAGAGAGTTACAGATATATAATTCACCTGCAATAGCATGATGGCATTACCACGATATGTTGATTTGGGTCCTGAATTGAACTTGCAGAGTGGTAGAGTACAAAAGTTAACCATAATATGGACAATTCAGCAAATATAGGCCTAAACATTCAAGTGATCTAAATCAAAGTACAGACAGTCCTCAAGTTATGGAGCTTGACCATTAAGGCCAAAGATCAAAATAATATAAAATGAATTGCCTCAAGTAACAACCAATCATCCCTGTTCACCCTAGTGCATTCATTAAATGAGTGCATCGGTCATTATGTGGAGATGGGGGGACATCCTGGGAGGCTCAATGCAAATGCTAACTCACCTGCCTCAGGCCTTCCCCACCCAAGATAGGCCACAGTGGCACAGCTGTCTGGCCAGCAGGAAACAATGGGGGAGGAAAATACTGGGCACACCTGCCTTTCCCAATTCTCCCTCTGTTCTTCCTCCTGCCAAGGTCCACCCTTTTGTGAGGGAAAAAGAACCAGTTCTTTAGGAGCCTTTTGGAGCTTTCTCTGCTGATCAGCTGTCCATCCATGAGTTGTTCTTGGAGACACTGCAAAGCTCTCCTGCCTCTCAAGGCTTTGGGAAGAGGACCCTTGCATAAAATGCAGCTTCATGATGAGCTTTCCAAACCTTTCCCTTCCTTAATGCTCCCCTCCTTCCCTGAGAAAGTCACATTTCTTCAATTAAAAACAAAAAAATAAAAATAAAAAAATAGCTGGGAGGGATGGACTTCTTGATCTCTCCATCCCACCACAGTTAGATACTAAAACTAAATTCTCCCCTCCAACTAATATCCCTTCTAAAAAAAAACTTACATTAACTGGAGGCGGAAGTGCAGAGGAACCAAGCACGCAAGGAAAGAACATCTTTCTGCAACTTTTTACTCTGAAATAAAGAAATGTTTTTGTAAATACCCTGATAATACACTGTATTCAAAATGATTATGAATAAAAAAAATTAAAGGAATGGAATGGAATTTTACTGTAGTGTATACTTAATGGATTCTGACTATTCAGAGTAAGTTATTATGGCAAAACATAGATCTTTTTTCATTTCTTTCTTACATTTTCATGTTTGAACAATGCCATACATATCGTCATAATGTGTCAGAAATCCATTACCTATATTTATACCGTAGAAAGTAATAGTGGATGAGTTGTAAAATTGTTATCATCTCCCTAAACATTTACTATAGCCCTTAGAATTTAGGGAAAGTTCTTCAACCAATAGAGTTGAATAAGGTATAAATTAATTTTTACGAAGATTATTTATTATGAAGCTAAATGTCCTGATTTTTTTTCTCAGGGCACATTACTTCCCATCTATTATTAAATTACAATAGCTTAACAAACTGGATACATAAACATCAAAACTCTCAGCACATATGAGTTTGAACATTTTTACAGGTAAAATAGTATGAGTGTAACTAACAGCCTTAATTTTTATTGTGTTTTTTAAATCCTACCTTTATTATTGTTTATAAATAACTCAAGATACACACATTCCTTCTCTTCTTTTCCTCATAAACTCATTCAAAGTGAGTTTGGATAAGAGAAAGTGACCGGCCCAAAGTCACCCCAGGCTTTCATGTGTAAAATGGGATTAAAACTCAGTTTCCTTCTTTCTAGCCTTGTGCCTTATCCACTCGAACAAACTGCACTGGAAAATTTGTAGTTTCTATGCTTTTTACAGCATAAATAAACAGTGGATATATCAACTGTAATCTTAAACAAAATTTATTGAGTATATGAGTATATAAATCATTTGCAATGAATAATACAAACTTGGAGCTAGTAACATATCTGTGTGTTGGTATAATCTGTTTGGAAGTGAATCTTAACCAATGCTAATTAAATTCTTAATATTGAACCCAGCGTGCTTTCTTTTATGTCAAGCCATTTGAAAAATGTGTTTTTCTTGTGCACAAACTTTGGTGCAAGATGTTTTACAAGGTCTTTCTCAAGACCTTTGAATGACCTACTGAAGTTAATATGCTACAGCCGGTTTCTATATCCTCATATTTCAATATGAGACACTGCTATTACATGCATTGAAATTAGCAGAACCATACTGCTCTCAAGGAGCAGAATATTTTAAATTCTATTTTATTACTTAAAATTTGGATACATAACAGCCCTGTGTTTTATGTTTTGTTAGGCTCACTAGCCCTTGGTTCTGCTGCAAACAGAAGGCCTTTTTGCTCAATCTAGCAAGCAAGTAAGACTGTTTTAGTCAGCATGGAGCCAGTTTTTTTAAAAAAGAACAACTCACTAGAGAATCTTTTTCCAACTTCCAACAGATTGACTAGAAGAAATTTTGCTGTGCACCTTTTAGCTGACCACTTCAGGATTCTTTTTGCAACTGAGAAGAATAACAATATTTTTTAATAAACTGAGTACAATATTTTGCAAGCTATTCCCAAATAACTCTGTTTTGATAGGATTTTCTTAAGCCAATTAAAGTTGCCATGAAACCATGACCAGCTTAAGTATGAGCAGTAAGTGCAGTTGTAGCCTTAAACATGAAAAGTTGTTTAAGCAAACATCTTAATTTAAATACTTACAAATAAAGCCAACTGAAAAGCATTGTTTCTTTTAATGATTATATAGGCTTGAACATTACAGAACAATGTATAGTACTGTTGGAAGAAATGTCCTTCTGGGTTAGGCTCCAAGTGGGGAAAAAGACACTGGAGACATGGAGGCTGCTTGGAAAGATGGTTTTAATGGTGGACAGGACCACATGGCTTGAGTCCTGAACAGAAAAGGTGATCACATGCTTCAATGTTGGTGGAGAAGAGAAGGGAAGGGAAGGGGAGAAGAGAAGCTGAGTCCCTGGTTTTATGCCCTCTCTGGCCTTTGATCTTGATCTTGTATTCTGATTGGTTGTCAGACTCCCATGGGCCCATGCAGGGCAACTCTCTAGGCTGCGTTTTGAATCCAGGTTTGGTTGAGTTCTCAGATGCCATGTGGTGAGCTGGGTAAAGGGCCAATATTATCATGCCTTAATCCCATTACTCTGGAGCTGAAGGGGAGAACTCTTTATTATGTAAAGTGGACTAGCTCAGGCTTTAATGGCTCATTGACAAAGGGGGATGGGCAGGAAGCTGCAGGCAGCTATTCTGTCTTTTAAAACATGTTTCTTCCTTTTCACATCCAGAGAAATATTCTGCCTTTTCAATATTTCCTAGGATATTTAATTTTTTTCTGGGAGAGGGCTGGGTGATAACTTCCTACAGTACTATAAATTGTGCATATGTATTTGCAATCAGAAAGTTTTCTGCAAATACTACTTTCAATATTTCAAATATTTAGATAGCTTTACTTAACTCTAGATAAATAGATAAATCTGTAGGTTTAGGTTCATTTCAGTGCATAGTTTTGTCTCATTTGGAATAAAAGATTTTGCAAAAGTCTTAAACCTAGAAGTCTCTGTATACTGTACTGTAGAAAGATGCAGTTCTGAATTTATTATGAAGAACATTTTTTTCTCTGGAGCTCTGTTGGCTGGGACAAGATAAGCCAGTTTAACATTAAAAAGAAAAAGATCCTTTATGTAAAAACATAAACAGAGAATAGCAAAATGCCCCCAACAACAGTAGATCTAGCAAGATTTCTAAATAAGCTAACAATTGCCAAATATTGAAGAGCTTTCCCACTTCTCCAATTTAATATTTTTTTCATCAGCAATTCTCAAAATATATATAGAAAGGGCCCCTACTGAGAAATATTCTGCCCATGTGGCTCTGAGGCCATTACACCTTTTGAACTACTCCCTGTAATATTGCAATTTCAGTAGAGCTCTGAGAACCGCTTCATTGGAATCTGTTGTAGTTATTCCCTGTCTACCCAGATTAATCCAATGTTTCTCCTATTACATATCGGCTATTAGATTAAATCCCAAAATAACATGAACAGATTAATAAATTTGCATTACTACCATTCAAAACATGAGTGTAGTTAGTAAAGGCACAGATAAAGTAAGATAAACAACACAGTATTAAGATTTCTTTTTGTTCTCATTCTCAATTATTAAATTCTGACCTATTAAGTCAAACTAGATAAAGATTATACCCATGTATCTATACTTTTTTTAACAACTCTTTTCTGAGGTATTAGACTATGTACAACTTTTAATCAAAAGCTTGTGTTAGAAGTAGATTAACACAACCCTATATAATGTATAGTGTATGGTCGCAAAATTTGTGTAATTAGTAATTAATTTTAACTTTGATTTCAGTACTATATTACTGATTTTTATATTTCTGTTGAAACTTAAAGTTAGTCAAAGATCATAAAAAAATATTTGAAATTGAAGCAGTCTAATCAGTAGAAAAACATCCGGGGGGGGGGGGAGAGGAGGAAAGTTTCAGTTTTACAGAAGTTGGAATCATAACTTATTCGATTATAAAAGCTCAGGTTTGAGTGACAAATGAAGTGCTGTAATAATATTTTTATGGAAGGTCAAACATTTACATAAACAACTGTAACTAAATTCCCAGAAATGTTCAGAGGCAGAAATATAGAAAAAATGAAAAAAGAGAAACTTTATTTGACAGAGAATCAATCCTCTATTGCTACTAGCCACAGCGGCTGGAAATTCAGGAAGTTGCAATCCACTACATCTGGAGGTCAGCAAGTTTCCCTCTATTTATTTTAATACGGGATTTATTTTGTGTTATGTTATTGTTTAGGGCTGTCCAAATCCAAATGCTTGGGATTCATGACACACAGTGGAAATAAAAGGAGTTCATTCATTATAAACCATTTGTGCAGATATGAAAAACAACTACAGTATTGTAAACCTGAAAAAATGCCTCAAATGCAGTGATAGGGACATTGTGTTTCTGTCATATAACCATGTTGCTTCAGGTGCCTCACTGGTTACTATTTTATTTTCAAGGACAATTCAAGCTGCTGGCTGTCAGCTGTAAAGCCCATAGAGTAACTTGGATATCTGCAAGACTGCCTTTCTCAGATAGGCCAAATCAGGGGTGGGTTTCAAATTTTTTACTACTGGTTCTTTGGGCATGGCTTGTTGGTCATGTGATGGTGGGTGTGGCTTGTTGGTCATGTGACTGGGTGGGTATGGCTTCATGACCATGTGACTGGTTGGACATGTGTCTGAGTGAGTGTAGCTAGTTTGTCATGTGACTGGGTGGGCATAGCTGGTTGGTCATGTGACTGCATGAGCGTGGCCAACTTGACATCACTCACATCAAGGGGTGCCTTGCCTGACCTCTCCTCACCTCAAAGACCTCAATGAGATACAATTTATCTGTCTATTTATTTACTACTTCTGAACATCCAAAATATACTATTTAATCCTATGTATATATGCCATATGTGTACATAAATATTACACAGTATAGAGTGTGTATAGGCACACAAAAAGATACATTATCTACTATATATACTGTATGTATATGTACACACACACATACACACACCTCTTATAAAACTATACACATTCAACCTCACTTACTGCACTTGGAAAAACACACCCAGAGTCCACTTTCTGCCACACATTCAGCTATAACTTTTGTACATTAGAACATTACACATGTCTTCCGATGTTCTTCCCTAGCCTGCATATGACTGTTAGAGCCAGGAGATGTCATGGATTGAGTAAAATGTGGTGAAACTCACTTAGCAATGCTCTTGCTTAGCAACCAAAATGTTGGGCTCAATTGTGGTCATAAGTCAAGGACTACCTCCGCCTTCCTCTGCATGGCAGCCTTGTCTTAGTAGACTCCTTCTTCTTTCTGGCAATTCTCCTCTTTGTTGGAGGCACCAAAATAATCCAGACAATATAAGGTTTCCTGTTGGAGCAGGGGTTGGACTAGATTTCCTCCAAGGATTGCATATTGTTGCTATATAACAAAATTGTATTCTTATAAAAATACAGATTAATTTGACTGTAAATAAATCAGGATTAGAGAGGGCTTGAAATGACAATGGTGTTTTGAAAGCCTTTTCAATTGTACTGAAATGAACTGTTTTTTTTCTGCTATCTGACAAAACCTATAATTCTTTAAAAGCAGCTCTAATGGCTTTAGTTTTTCAAATTCTAATAATGATCCAATGTCATGTGTTTCTAATCAGAAATGAGACATGGTTGAAATTCAAAATTATCTGGAGACCTTGCCTTAATACGTATATTCACTCACTGATAAACAAGAACCAGGATACGGATACTGGTCTGTGTGTGTGTGTGTTCAGTTTCCAAGATTCAGTAACATAACCCAGTCCTGATTGTATTAAACCTGACTACTCTGAATTTGTGATAAACTTGCTTTCTTGATGGGAGTTGTTGTAAGGAGCTTGATAGATTGGTTTGT
This sequence comes from Thamnophis sirtalis, assembly GCF_051295495.1. Classification (NCBI taxonomy): domain Eukaryota; kingdom Metazoa; phylum Chordata; class Lepidosauria; order Squamata; family Natricidae; genus Thamnophis; species Thamnophis sirtalis. The sequence goes on from NW_028261382.1 coordinate 155,297,935, forward strand.
GACAGTTGCCTGCCTGGTGTAAAGATTACAGATATCATGTGCCATTTAAATCTGGATAGTACTACAGAGGAAGCAATAGGAGTAGCCCGTAGACTTATATACTGCTTCATAGTGCTTTTACAGTCCTCTCTAAGCAGTTTACAGAATCAGCATATTGCCCCCAACAATCTGGGTCCTTATTTTACTGACCTTGAAAGGATGAAAGGCTGAGTCAACCCTGAGCCGGTGAGACTTGAACTGCCGAACTGCAATACTGCATTCTAAACGCTACACCCCCACAGCTCTAAGCAGCAGCTGCAATGAGGGCACTTAGCACCAATGAGTTGGGGAAATGATAGGCAGTGCTACTCAAATCTAAGCTGGACAACCATGTTTGAGCTGTCAAACATCACGCACTGGCCACACCCACATCTGGTTTAGGGAAGGGGGGGAAGTCCTGATACGATGACATGAGTTTGACACCCCTGGTATAGGGTCTTCTGCTCAAGGAGGGGGTTGGTCTAGAAGATCTCCAAGGCCTCTTCCAATTCTATTATTCTATGCTCTATGGTCTAAATTGCTAAATAGCAGACTGAAACCTAGACTGCCAGTATTTTCGGAAATGCTACTTGTTCCACACAGAGGGACAATTAGATTCGCTCAACAGTCTCAAGGCGATTATGCCAAAAAGAGGAGTAAAAACTTGTTAGGTGCTGGGAGACAAGAGATGACCATCCTATAGCACGGGCGCCACTGAATTGAAATGGAAGCACACTGGGATTCGACAGGAAGTTCTCCAGCTGGACAGATGTGGGAGATGTGGGCTCCTAGGAGTCTCACATGAACCCTTTCTGACAAACCGTCTCCGAAGATTCTTTTGAATCAGAATGCCCACTGGAAGTGGGGGCGAAGAAGGGCAGCGTCTCATCAGACCCTGAGGGAAGAAACAGATCTCTGGTGGGTTAGAGATTTGCCTATGAATCGGGGTCAGGATGACAGCCTTCATGGCTGACAAGATGCTGGCCTTTTTTGTCAAAATAAGTTTGGAACAGGCGGAGATCGGGAGAGATAAAAGACCTGGTAAGAGAATTTATCTAACCCACAACTATAAATTAAACCTGGAAAAGGCAAAGAAATTTTGAGAACATAAATAATACTGATGGTCAGATCAGGACTTTTTTTTTCCCCTAAAAGAAAAGGAAGGAAGAAGGGTGGAGGTTGTAACACCAGCCCCCCCCCCCCGAAGTTCTTTGTCTGCACTTTCAAACAGAAGAACTGAAAGCAGAGCAGTTACAAACCCACATAATTATAACGTTAAATTTGGTTTTGGATCTTAAACAGAAACCAATATTTTTACTTTGTTTGAATTCCTTCCAGCTAAAATAATCAAGAAAAAAGCACGTCTTCTTCTAAACCCACTTAATATAAACTCTAATTTGGTCTCAGATATCAAATAGAAACCAAATATTTTGATCTTTTTCTCTGATAACGGATAACCTAACCTTGACTGTGTGGGAAGCTTTAACTAACTAACTACCATAAATCAGAAGTTGCAAGAGCAGGAGGCAAAAGAGACACGTACTCAAATCTAGCTCTTTATAAGTTTGTTCTAATTGATATGTTTTAAGCAGCTGTGGTTGATCCGGTGATGGAAGGTGACAGGGGGAAGAATTATTACAGAGATAAGAACTGGAAAATACAGCAGTGGAAGTGGATAAATTTAAGGTGGACCAGAACTCTGAAATAACTCTATAGCTAATTCTAACTTTGGAATTGGACATCATGGAAAGCTGGGAATTTGAAGAACTATGTGAAATTATAAAAAATATGCATAAATCATTAAAATCAAGCCTAAATACAATTCTGAACTCATAGAAGCAGATATCTAAAGAAGAATTCAAAGAAAAAGGGGGACAAGATAATGAATGAGTAGAAACGGAGGGAAACAAAAGACAGACCAAAGAGTTTGAGGTTGTTAGTGACATAAGGGAAATTGAAGGGGGAGGTTTTGCCACAACAAAGAGAAATAAAAAAACATCCTTTTGGTGATGACTTGGGGAAAGTTGGGGAAAGTGGATGTGCTGAAGCAAAGAGAAGGGAGAGGGCAGGACAGAGAAGTGGGACAAAAGACTTACTAAGAAAAAATCAAACAACAAGAAATTTTTATGGGGGAGAATATAAAACTAAGATAAGGGTTTTATTTCTAAATATGACAATAAAATGGAGTTGCTAATTGATTGAATGTAATAATGGAAAAATAATTAAGCAAAGTTTGGAATATATGGAATATGGATAAATATGATATTAATATTGATGTGGGGAGGTTGTGAAAAATATGACAATAAAATGAAGTTGCTAACTGGTTGAATATAATAATGGAAAGACAACTAAACAAGGCCAAAATATATGGAATGTGGATAAACATGAAACTGACATGGAGATGTTGTAAAGCAGAGGTTTGCCATTCACTTTTATACATGATAATTAAACTGAGTGGCAAATTGACTGGAAACGACAACAGAAGGACAACTAAACATGGGTTAAAATATATGAAACATGGATATACATAGAATTTTTAAGATGATGAAATGTGTTTACTGCTTGTTACTCTATACAATAGATTAAGGGAATTGAAATGAATATTGAACAGCGAGGTTTGCCATTCATAGACAACTAAAGGTAATCTAATCCAAGACATGGAAAAATTGGAGAGGGAACATGAAATACACTTATAATGGGAAACTATGGAGACTTAAAGGCAGAATCACAAATTGGGGATGCGTAAGGATGTATAATTATATATCAAAGATAATGATGAGAATAGCTGGGAATTGTAACCAGGTCTACATCTCAACCAAAATTAGGCTGCGGGGGGGTAGGTGTTAGAAGTACAATGACTATATATGTATACTTTTTTGTTCTGTTTTTCTTTTTTTTTAAAAAAAAAAAGGAGGAGAATATATGTTTAAAATTGAATATGTATATTGAAAAGGAACTATAAATACCATCAACATAAAATATATCATAGAAGCTGATATACACCAAGCAAATGAGATGAAGAGTGGGAAGAAAAGGAGAGAGATAAGGAAAGGAGAGAGGGATAGGAGAGAGGGTAGGAGCGGGGAAGAGGGGGAGAGAAATGAGGAGTGGAAATGGGAGAGAGGAGTAGGAGAGAGGAAGGGGAAGTAGAGAAGGGCAGGAAGACAGAGAGAAGAAAGGAGGTAGGGAGGAGGATGACAGAGGGAGAAAAAAGTGAACGCACAAATATAGTGTATGGAGAGAAGAAAAGCCAATAACTAGTGTTTTTTTCTTCTTTTTCTTATGGATAGTTGATGGTAATATGAATTGATGTAAACATTTAATAATACAATACAATGTTGGCTATGTAATAGTCAGTGACGTGCGGTGAGATTTATGGCTGGTGAGGCACTGACACAAATTTTTTTAGACTTATGGTCTTCAACTCCCAGAATTCCACAGCCAGGCATGCTCAGTTCCGATTTAAAACGACAGCATTTGCTAAATAAGTTTCCTTCTTTCTTGTTCTTTTTCTTCTCCCTTCCCCTCCTTCCTCCCTCTCTCCCTCACTCCCCCCTTCTCAAAAACACACACACACACACACACACACACACACACACACACAAAGTTGGATTGGAGGGAGTCAGGGAGACTACAGGAGGAGGCAGGAAGCCAGTCAAAGCCATACTGGAACATGGACACTTTTCCCCAGCCCCGGAAGGATCCAGCCCAGCTTCACTGATTACAGGTTTGAAAAGACAACGTAGCTCTGCCTGCAATCAAACTACACTTGGGGAGGGAGAGCACTTCCCTAGAGCCTTTGCCCAAAGCCCCACACCAGGAGGATGAAGTTTGAATTCCTCCCCCTCCCTCCGACCCACACATACCTTTCCCAGCTGTTTCAGAGAGAATTTCAACTCTGCTCTTGCCTGCCATCATGAAAAGAGAAAAATGTAAAAGGAAAAATGCAAGAGCTGAGGTCAGGCTGAGCTAGTTGCTGCCAGAGTCACCGTGGATGACTCTGCTTAACTGTTTTAAAAAGCCTCTAAAAAAGCACCTCTACAGGAGGAGGCAGGAGAACGACGTGCCTCATCTACATCATGAATTTTTCGGCTTTTAACCCTTGCTTAACTCTGCTTGAGTGATCATAAAACGCCTAAAGTCAAACTAGATGAAGCAGGTCGTTCTCCTGCCTCCTCCTGTAGAGGGTGCTTTTTAGGGGCTTTTTTAAACAGTTAAGCACTAAGCAGAGTCATCCACTGTGACTCTGGCAGCAACTAGCTCAGCCTGACCTCAGCTCTTGCCTTTTTCCTTTTACATTTTTTTTCTTTTCATGATGACAATGGTGAGGCTCTGCCTCCCCTGCCTCCCCTGACTGCACGTCACTGGTAATAGTATACATGTGATTATATGTTATAAAAATGAAAAATAAAAAACTTTATGAAAAATAAATAAATGGAAGCATACTGCTAGAGGAAGAATAGTTAGAATCTGAGTATTGTGAAACGAATCAGGGCAAAAATTTTGGGGTCACAGTAGATGTTGACTTTCTGGTAGCTATGAAAAAGGCAAATTCTACACTTGTATCTTTTGGAAAGGGGCTTAAAAATAAATTTGCCAACACTGTAATGCCCTTATATCTTTGTCTTTTGTACAATTCTAGTTTTTTGCAAAACATATGAAATAGAGCTGGAAGAATTGTAAAAAAAAAAAAGGTGATGAACTTAACGAAACATTCAAATATCTATGTTATAAGAAAGACATAAAATATTTAACTTAGATAAACCATAACCAAGAAGAAACATAACTGAGATAAAATAATGCACGGCATGGGTAGCATGTACATTTCTTGAAAAACGAGGTTCTTGATTGAGGGGACTTTGCAGTATTTTAAAAGACACTGGAGCACTAAGACTACCATACAAAATTTGCTGTTTCCAAAGGAATAATATAGTCAGTGAAATCTCAATAAGCAAGTATTGTTATTATTCCTATTTAACAATTTTTCTAATAACTGTTTCCAACATGAATTAATAAACTGCAAAACAAACGTATATGTGCATTTGAGGGAAAGGCACTCTGCACTGGTTTACAGCATGCAGCAAGAATTAATTCTGGTGATATAAAGGCCAACAGCTCCACCTTAAGGTCCAAACAATTATAGTTTGCTTTTAATAATGTTCAGGGATGGCTATGGAAATTCTCAGTCATCCAGGTCATGGTTGTCCCAAAGGTGCTTTTTCAACAGGCAACTGGACTTTCTTGTTTTTCTTTGAAGATGCATCTTTTCTCTTCAGCGCTGACTATATGATGGAGAATGGAAGGATTTGTATTCCTTGCAGACAGCTGGTCATTTGCATTCTTTAAGAGAGTCATTGAGGCCCTTTGGAGGTTAGATAGCCTCTTTCAAACCAGCGGTTGTCCAAAATGTGGGCTTTGTTGTCTTCAAAAGAATGGCCTTTGTCTTTTAAATGCAGGCGGATTGCTGAATCTTGTCATACATTGTGCCATGCATTTATGAAGTGGTTGTTTTGTCTCACCAATCTACAGATATGCACACATCTCACTGCATTGTACTGCATATACCATGTTGCTCAGTTTGTGTCTAGGTGTTTTACCCTTGGGATGGACAAGCTTCTGCCTTAGTGTATTCTTGAGTTTAAAGTGTGAACATATGTTACATTGGCTAAAGATCCTCCTGAGCTTTTCAGGTTGAGAGATCTTAAAACTGTTTTAATCTTTATCTGATGTTACTCTACTTCCTTTTCTCTCAAATTCCTGGTAAAAACAAATAAATAAGTAGCAGACCCATGATGTGAATAATGCTTTGATAGATGATAATTTGAAGGATACAGATATTACAGTTATATAGAGATTCAGATTTAAAGACAATGCACAATCCATGTTAAACATCTGTCAGAGATTTCCCCAATCAGATACTGTACTGATGCAGCTACCCTTTTGGACCCCAAGAAAATAGATGTTTGATTTAGGTGTTCCTGACAAGTGCTACATGTACACTCACATATACTGCAAGGGTGGGTTCCTAAGTGAACCGGTACCAGCTGCGCGTTGCTTGCGTATGCGCAGTTCGCTGTTAATGATTGTGCACATGCTCAAGTAGTCCCCATTCACTGACTATTCATTCAGCTACTTTTTGAATTTATGATGCTGCTGAAAATAGTCTTATAGCCAGTCCTCAAAACTGCAGCCGTTGTAGCACATGTTCGCGATTTGCTGCTTGGCAACTGGCATGTATTTTACAAAGGTTACCTGATTGCCATTTGGAACCTTCACAGCTGACTTCCCACAAGCAAAATCAGTAGGGAAGCTGGCAGAAAGGCACAAGTCACTTGACAACATGCTTCACCACCATGTTACTTAGCAACAGTGTTTACTGGTCCCTAATGCAGTCGTTAAGAGAGGACTACTTGTACCTAAGAAATCTTTCTTATAGTCAGGCACAGATGATTTACTTTCAAAGGGGGCTTAGATCATGCGGTTACAACTTCCATCTTGACTTTTTGCTATCCCTGCATATCCCCTTGTTTAGGACTTTCATTTCCAAACAGCCAAAATGTTCTCTTTGTTTTTGATGTTAAAACATCACAACAGTGAAATACCAATGAGTTCAAAGAAGGCTTGAACCTTGTAAATGCACCAAAAAATAAAAAAATCCCAAACATCTCAGTTGCCCTGGAATGCTCATTAACTATAGCTGGGAATGAAAGCAGAATGAATTATCTTGAAAGATATCGTGACTTACTGAAACATTACTTAAGCATATACAACCGAGCAGATCCAATCACTTCTACCTCATTCTGCAGCTGAAAACTGGGTCCACTCATTCCATAACAACATCTGAGGAAAGCAGTGGCTGGAAACAAAGCTCCCTCCCTCCAAACTAAATCTTAACATATTCCACAATTACAGAGCACCAACTTTGGGGGAAGATAAGTGGAAAAGTAGGGGCTTCCCCATTCTAGCAGCAGTAGACCTGTATGGTGCAATATTTTGTTATAAGCCTCATTGTAATGATATATCTATTATGCAAGCTTGATAGTTGTATAGCAAAGGCCATTATATACCTGTCACTAAATATCTGAATGGAAAATATGAAATGATGCAGACAAGCTATAAATATTAAAAGCACTCTTGTCAAGATCATCTCAGTTATTAGGCAAAATATGGTGCCTGTCTCTGGTAACTAGATATGGGTATACTGGAACAGAAGCAGAGGATTAATCATGTTGTGTTAATAATTGCATGTTCATTGTCAAGAGGAGCTTTTGTAGGATTTTCTGACTCAAGTACCAGAATAACTATACTAGCTTTTGGTTGTACCTTCATCTGGTGGCAAGTCAGTAAAAATATCAATCCAGTGTGCAGCTACTGGAGAAGGGAAGGCAAATTCTGTACTAAGACTTAATGGACAATAAAGACAGTCAATGCAGTAATATTCCAAAATAAATTTATGATGTGACTTTAAATATTATATACACTTCATCATATTTCAGAAGGTTGTTGTTTAGCTGGAATTATCAAATGGGGTGGGGAAGGAATGGGAGGAATCTGAATCACTTTTAATTTTAAAGCAACACTCCCCTTTCCAATGAGGTTTCAATTAATATACGTACGTACGTATGTACGTATGTACATACATACCTACATACATACATACATACATACCAGTGGTGGGTTTTAAAAAAATTTGGAACCTCTTCTGTAGATGTGACCTGCTTTGTGGGAGTGGCTTGCTGGCCATGTGACCGGGTGGGAGTGGCTTGCAGGCCATGTGACTGGGTGGGAGTGGCTTGGCAGTCATGTTACTGGATGGGAATGGTTTGGCAGTCATGTTACTGGATGGGAGTGGCTTGGCAGTCATGTGACCGGGTGGGAGTGGCCAAGACGATGTTACTGAATTCTTTGCCCCAATGGATGATCTACAAAAAGATATAAAAAAAGGAAATTTATTATTTTGTGTACTTACTACTTAAATAAGATTAAAATAAGTACACAAAACAATAAAAGATCTACTTACGGAAGGAAGATAACTGTCCTTGCCAGTCTTCAATATCACTGACTCCAATGAATGGCCTGTACAAAGAAGAGAAACAGAAATGAAATCTTTCATTGCATGCACTGCTTTAGGATGAAACCAGCACACAAAATAATAGAAAAGGAAGATTACTGTCCTTTTGTGTGTTGAAGTCACCCACTGACCACCTTTCTCCAATGAATGGCCTGCACAAAGAGATACAGAAAGGAAGACTTTTAATTGCTTGCACTACTATATTAAGGATGAAACAAGCACACAAAGCAATGAACCAGGTGCTTACATAGGAAAGATGGCTGTCCTAGCAGTCATACGCTGTTGCCTCTTCATCCTGTTAAATAATACTAACTGCAGAAGAAATAAAACAATATTGGACTTGATTGTGGTTGTAAGCTGAGGACTACACTACAGGTAACAGAAGGGACCTCTGTTTTCACCCAACAATGTACAGTCTTTTCAGGAAGGATGTCTCACAACAAATAGGAAAGATATAGTTTTTCATCTAAGAAGTTAGATCAAGAATGAATGTCATAGGTAGATTCACAGAGCAATAAAGATTTCTCTTTCTGAAATTTATTCCTCAGTTCAAAAAACAGAAATATATGAATTAGGTTCAGTACTTAGGACAGACCAAGTAGCTATTTAAGAGTTAGTGGTGTCATGATTACAAGCAAGGGTAAAGCAAGATATGGATTTAAAACCAGTAATATTTGGTTCGGCATTTCAAAGGGAATACAATACATATTTAATTTTACACATGTTAACAGCTGCTGGAATTGTGTTTTGTGTGGAAAAACAAAGATATGAAAATGAATAAATATTAGAATGTGCAGAAATGAATGAATTGACAATTAAAATCAAGAAGGCTTTGAATACTTTTTCACGAGAGATTTGTTTTATCAATTGCTAACTAACAGAAACAGAAATTAGAAATCTAAAAGTATGAAAGAAAACATCAATTATCTAAGGAAAGGTCACTAAAATGCAAAGGAAATATTATTAGTACTTGATCATTATTAATGTGTAGATAACTGCGGGACATTACACACCCACACCCACAAACTATGACAGTGCCAGGAAAACACCAAAAAATAACAATTTCCCCCCAAAGGACTGCAGACGAAACCAGTTTTTTTTTTCCCTAACCCTAAGCCAGGAAACACAAAGCCATTGGAATAAAAACTATTAAGGCATTGTGGGAAATTATAAAGGACAGTGCCAGGAAGCTCACAGAACCAGCAACCACTTCACAATTACATAAACAGCCAGGTATCACACAGAAACATACAAAATCTGGCAAAGCTGCCTTGCACCAACCTGGCCTGCCCATAGAAAAGCAGCCACTTTGAGACACATAAACAAACCATGCACCAACCGGCACATTTAAAAGCAACATATTGCATCACAAATAAAACATTTGCACATTTTCTTATAATAAATATATTCTATAAACAATAAATAAATAAGAAGTCCCTAAAAATATTTTTAAAGATATTCTATAAATAATTAAAAAATCCTTAAAAACCATTTAAAAATATTCTGTCCGCAATAAATTAAAATAAAATCATTAAAAAAAATTCTATACACAATACTTTTAAATGTATTGTGGATAGAATATTTTTAAATCGTTTTATTTAAAAGTATTGAGTATAGAATATTTTTAAATGGCTTATTTTAATTTATTGTTGATAGAATATTTTTAAATAGTCTAAGACAATTTAAAAGACTCTACCAACAATAATTTAAAATAAAACCATTTTAAAGTATTTCACAAACAATAATTTAAAATAAAATTATTTTAAAATATTCCACACACAATAATTTAAAATAAAACCATTTTAAAGTATTCCACACACAGTAATTTAAAATAAAAGCAGTTAAAAGTATTCCACACACAATAATTTAAAATAAAACCAGTTAAAAGTATTTTACACACAATAAATTAAAATAAACCATTAAAAAAATTCTATACAATAGTTTTAAATAAAATGATTTTTAAAAATTCTACACACAATATATTTAAAATATTATTTAAAAAAACATTAAAAGCATAAAAGAAAACAAACGGGTCACTTACCAGCAGACAGAATCAGCAGCTCTCCGATGCGATGGATGCAGCAGGGAGCAGGCAGGCGACGAGGCAGCAGGTAAGCTGGACTGAAGGGACAAGGGACAACTTCCCGCCGCCACCGCCGCCCACCCCCTTTTGGCCACGCGGCGTACACCAGCCCACAGCTTTCGCGAGGGAAGGCCTGAAGGCCTTCCCATGTGAAAGCTACGGCCTGGCATACGGTAGCTTTCCTCCCCCGCCGCACCCCTTTTGGCCACATGGCGTGTGCCAGCTCACGGCTTTTGCAAGGGAAGCCTGAAGACCCTCCCTCATGAAAGCCGTGAGCTGGCGTATGTTAGCCTCCCGCCGCCACCGCCTGCCCTTGCACTTAGTTGTTTACCTGAGGGAAGCAGCAAGCTGTTGGAAGGAGAAGTGAAGGGAGGATCCAATCAGCAAGCGCGATGCGACAGCTGCTCAGAATGTTGGCCGATGGCGCCATGCTTTTAAATGGGGGTTAGAGGTGGGCGGGTCGACTCCATCCCACTCACTGATTGGCTGGACTCCAGCCAATCAGTGAGACGTGGGCTGGGCTAGTTCAGTGTGGACGGGGGAGCGAGCGAGCAAGCTGCGATGGAACGATGGGGCAAGCGAGCGACAGGGCCGGGGCCGGCATTCTGGAACTTACTTCTGGATCCACCGGTGGAACTTCTTCTAACCGGTATGGTAGATTTGATGAACCTCTTCTACCGAATCAGTTAGAACTGGCAGGAACCCACCTCTGATACATACATAGCAGAGGGGAGGGAATAAATTGAGGGTTTTGGGAGGAAGGGGAGGAGACAGGAGGAGTGCAGGGAGAGGAAGGAGGGACTTGCCAGGATGGAAGCATGGAGAGACGAGGTGAGAGGAAGGGGGCACAAGCCTGAGGGAATAAGGGAATAGGCTAGCAGAGGCTTTGGTGGGCCAAACCTGAGGGAGGGGGAAGGGAATAGTATAGTAGAGGCTGCTGTGGGCCAAAACTGAGGGGGGGGAAAGAAATAGTATAGCAGAGGCTGCTGTGGGTTTTATAGTTTGAGGCATCAATAACGGAGGAGGCGGCAAGTCAAGTAAACGTTTTATTAACAGAGCAACTACTGACAGGAAAAAGACAAGCAAACCCCATCTGACAGCTATTTATACTTGTAGCTGTCAGACAGGGAACCAATGGGAGATCTGTTTTTTTCCTGCCGGCTGGCAGGCGCATCTGAACCAATCAGAGGCGTTTCACACAGCGCCACCTGCTGGCCACGTCTGGTGGAACACGACACCTCTTACCCCTGGACTGAACATGCGTAGTCATGGAGGTATCCGTGGCATCTGCGCACGTGCTGAGATCTTCTTTCCAAAGGTATGGCCATCGCCGAAGGAGGAGGAGTGCTGGACTCGTCGCGCTGGCGTATCAGCAATGAGAGCTGCGCTGGAGGCCCAACCCCAAACATGGCGCCAGATTCCAAAGGTAAGGCAACCGACGAGAACGAAACGGGCGGTGCATACTTGGAGCTAGAGTTTCTTGGATTGTCTGGCCGACAGGCGGCGTTATTAGGGCCTGTTTATCCTGGAACAGCTGGGTGGTTCATGGGCCTCTCCGAGTTCCGCCAACGGAGCTGGTCTATATGCCGCCGCCAAAGTCTCCCATCATTGAGGAGGACCCTGTAGGAACAGGGCCCCGTTATCTCCGCAATGTGACCAGGTAACCATTTTGGGTCACCCGCAAAATTCTGGGTGAAACCCCCCTCCCCCACCAGAAAAGCCCTAGGGAGTTTAGGGTTTTGAAAAGAGGCAGGGGTGTAGAGGGGGTGAAGACAGTCTAAAGTTGTGCGAAGTTTCTGGCCCATTAGTAACTCAGCAGGGCTCTTTCCTGTAATTGGGCAGGGTGTGGTGTGTTGAGCCCTAAGGTATGTGGGCACTCTGGTAGACCAGGGCAGAGGGGCTATGCGGCTGAGAGCCTCTTTGGCGGAACGGACAGCACGTTCTGCCAAACTGTTCCCTGCAGTGTGGAACGGAGCAACAGGGGCATGGCATATGCCTAAGGTTGTTAGGAATGCTGGAATTCCTCAGAGGTAAACTGGGGACCATTGTCCAATACGAGCACGTCATGGAGACCGTGGGTAGTGAACAGAGAGTCTAATACATGAATAGTGGCCCCAGAGATAGTGCTTCTCATAGGAAAGAATTCGACCCATTTGGACCAGGCGTCGACAACTATGAAGAAGGTGAGACCAGGCATGGGACCCATGAAGTCGACGTGGAGGCGACTCCAAGGGGCCAAGGGCTGTTCCCAGTCTCTGGGCAGAATGGCAGGGGGGCGCCGACTGCACGCTTTGGCAAGGCATGCAGCGCTGCACCCAGGCAGTGATGTCAGCATCCATGGAGGGCCACCAGACGTAGCCACGGCCCAGACTTTTCATCCGGACAATGCCTGGGTGCCCTTCATGGAGGCAGGTTAGTACAGCACGGCGAAGGGAGGTAGGAATAACTACGCAGTTGCCCCACAGAAGGCAGCCCTGGAGGACTGACAGTTCTGTGCGGCGGCGGAAGTAGGGAAGGAATTGGGCCTCCCTGGAACTAGAGGCCCAGCCCCTACAAACAGCGTTTAGGGCACAGGACAGGATGGGGTCGGTTTGAGAGGCCTGAGCTATGTCCAAAGTGGACATGGGCAGGCGCAGGTCCTCAATGAAACAAATAGAATCAGTGGGGGCAGGATCGGAGACCTCGATGGGCAGGGGGCAGCAGCTTAAGGCATCTGCATGGCCCATATGGTGACCTGGCTTGTGAAATAGGGAGTAAGAGTAAGCAGCCAGGAACTCTGCCCACCTGGACATCCTGGGAGAGATAATAGGGGGGTAGGTTGGTCCCTTGCAAGGATCCCTAGGAGGGGCTTGTGGTCTGTTACAATAGAGAAAGGACAGCCGTATAAGTAGTGGTGAAAGCGTTTCACTCCTGCAACGGCGGCCAGTGCCTCCTTATCCAACTGGTTGTAGTTGCGCTCAGGCTTGGATAAGGTGCGGGAGTAAAACGCAATAGGGGCCTCCGACCCGTCAGGGTAGGAGTGACTAAGGACAGCCCCTACTTCAAAGGGGGTGGAGTCACAGGCAAGGATTAAGGGTAGGCGCTCATTATATTGCGCCAATACGGGGAGGAGTCAAGGAGTGCTTGACAGCCACGAGCGGAGCTGTCCAGCAGCCTGTGGAGCGGCTCCACCAGGGAGGCTTTATGGGGAAAGAATGAGGAGTAGAAATTGAGGAGGCCTAAGAAGGCTTGCAACTCAACTTTATTCATTGGGGTGGGGATTCGTGTTTTTCTAAACATATTCTGTGCTTGACATAATCCGCATCATTGAAGGTCTTTCTTTTATCAACGAAGCACATAACGACTTCAGTTTTGCTACCCTTTTGCCCAATACCCAGTGTGCCTCAACAATAATGTCTCGTGTTCCTTGGCCTTTTCGAAAGCCAGTTTGAAGATTTGCCATATCTTTTGCCATACTTGGCTCCAATTTGAATTGGAGGATCCTAAACATAATTTTCCTAGTGTGTGAAATTAAGAATATTGTACAATGCTTTGCATAGTGCCTTGAGTATCCTTGTTTGTTACTAGAGTATAGAATGACCTCTTCCAGTTGATTGGCCATTGGCTTGTGATCCAGATTTGAAGAAAGTGATTGTATTGTAGCTATGTACCGTTGTTGCTATACCCTTACGTATTATAAAAGTAATGCCATTCTTTGTATTTTGTGTCCCGAATAAGAAACAGTGTAACCTTATAATTAAAAGCTATTATAGCAAATCAGAAACAGATTACATTGAAGCAACGTCATGTACAACTTTCAACAGAGGTACCCATAAACAATAGCTGTAGAAATCTAAGTTAATGAAGTGACACTGACATGCTTAATATATAAAAGGCTAGAGGAAGGCAAAACGAAATTGTCAACTTTTTTATAGGACAAATAAGCATACTAATATCAAATGATAAACTAATCAAATAGAATGGTGCAAGGACTAACATTTGGTCAGATAATTGTTTGACTAATCATATTGTTTATTTAATATGGCTTATTGTGTCCAGTAGTTTTCCATCTATTCAATCATACTTTGCATACATTTTCAAGCCTATGTTTCTCCAAGTAAACCTAAGTATCAATCTTGCATCCCTTGTAAACCAACCCCCAAACAATCACAAGCTCATTGGGGTCTTTACAATTTCTTCATTATGCTTGCTTGTGCTTCCCAATATCAAGGCTTTGCAGGGGATGCCAATATAGCCTTACGAGACCTGATAGAGTACTTTAATCGAAAGATACTCTTTCAGTCCAAATACCTGAGCCACATAACCGTTTGATGTTTGTTATGTCAAACGTGACCTAGCTTAAATAGCAAAAATGTCCATTATCCAAGATCAAGCAATTCTCCCAGACAAAATAAGTTTAGGAATCTTTTTGTATCTGAGACAGCAAAATGACAAAGCATCAAGATAACAGATGCACATTTCTTCTTTTTCATTGAAATACTCAGCTAATGTCTTCTTGAACTGTGGTGATACAGACACACAATGCTAATGCTAATCCCTGTTGTAACTGCTGATGTTTTATAAAACACAATGCTAAGGAATAGATTGATATATGTATGTTGGAGGATTGCCATATTGTTTGTAGAAAAAATAAAAGTAATGAGAAGTGTAATAAGTCCAGAACTAAATGCTCTTTAATTTTACATATCAATTCCCACATCTATATTTGGAACTCACTAAGGAGAGTTATAATAGAATAATGTTCACTAATCCATAAACGGAATTCCCATGGAATTCCTGTTTTTGTTGGCTTTATTCCCTGGGTCCTGGTTCTGATCTCACAATGAATGAGCCATATGACAAATGTAACTAAACTTTTACCAGTAAATAATGGAAGCCAGCCTTCATCTGAGAAAGATAGCCTTTCTGAAACCCAAATAATTTACTTCCATGTCCTATACAGTAACAAATACAATAAATCCTCTAAATTGCATTCCCCAATTGCAGGAATAGGAACGGAAAAGATAACTGCTAAACAAAGCTATGGTGATTTCATTCTTTCCTTAGCTTTGCATGGTGCCTTGGTTTTGCAGGCAACGAGGTTGACATTCACTCACACCTGGATTCCTGAGACAATTACACAGATGCTAGCACTTTGTTCCAAATATTAATATGAATGGGGATTATGCATAAGTGCCCTTTTCCCAATTACCCATCATAAAATTCTTATTGGTTTGCTCTAAATGCTAATTCTCACACTTTGGAGCTGATTGCCACCCATCGTAAGCCCTCCTGCTAAAAGTCTTTACATGTAAACATTTCCATAAGAGTTGGAACCACAGTGTTGAGAGAGCTCCAACTCATATAAAGGCCTTGATATATATGCAAAGGCTCCCTACCACGTTTATATTGTATCCATGGAAACTAGCTCTTCAGTGATATGCAAGATTTGGAGAAGAGAATGTCCGTTCATTGTTCTTTCCATGTTGACTACTTCTCCACCATAACATTACACCGCTGAGAAGATATGAAGAAGACCTGACTGGGCATAGATAATTTCTACTTTCTGTTATTGTTAGTGTTAACACTTCACCACCACTGAGAGACAAATTTCAATATACTATCATTCCTAATGATTTTTCAGTATCTTCAATCACTTTTCCCAAAATCTATATAGTACATGCGTATGGAAAATCGGTTTTCCGGTTAATTGAACCATGTAAGACACAAAAAATATGGCCTTGCAATGTCTAGCTCAAACAGCAGAAGGGCAGGAAGTAACCTCAGATTTACTGTATTATGTGAATATGTATGCACGCATTATTTCCCCCTCCTTTCTGAAATGTATAAATGACTGCAATTGAGCCCAAAATTTTTGTTGCTAAGCAAGGCAATTGTTAGAGAATTCTGTCCCATTTTACAACCTATTTGCCACAGTTGTTAAGTGAATCTGCTGTTGTTCAATGAATCATGCAGTCATTAAGCAAATCTGGCTTCCCCGTTGACTTTGCTGGGTGGAGGCCAGATGGGAAGGTTACAAGTGGGGATCACATGACCCCAGGACAGTGCAATTGTCATAAATACATGTCATTTGCCAAGCACCCTAATTTTGATCATGTGCCCATGGGGAAGCTGAAACAGTTGTAAATGTTAAAAGTGGTCATAAGTCTCATCCAAATCAAACCTGATTCCAGATGAGTTCATTAACACTTCAAAACAGTTCTTATGGCAACAATGCCAAGTGATTACTGCTGCCTTCTTCCAGGTTGTTTTCCAATATCTCAGCCTAGCCTAGAACCAGTTACTAACCAGAACCAACTGCGGTTAGCTTTTCAAACTCTGTTATAATTGTTTAAGTACTGATATGGCTGCAAATAGGCATAATATGCTTTGCCTCCAAACCTATTTTTAATATCTGACTTAAGATGTAAACTTTATAAAAATAAGCCTATAGAAGATTTTAAAAAAAATATTATTTCTGGTCAATGATAATTTGAAAACAATGAAGAATCTGTAAACGCGTTGGACCTTAACCAGAAAATGATTTATATTGTACTGATTTTGACAACCAATATAGATTTCTAATTTTGGAAGCCCACTAGGTGACAATGGGCTCATCATGCTCCTTTTATCAATCCAACCTACTTAATATATAGGGATAAATTGGGAAGAGAGACTATATTCTATGCAATTTGTAATTCAACGAGGAAGATATAAATCAAACAAATACATTAAATGAAATGATGCTCAATCTGCTAATTTCCTCTGGATTATATTTCTGATTTGTTTGAACAGATCACGTGCTTTATAATTTTAAAAAGATCTGTCCAAAATACCTTTATTTGGAGTTAAACCTCATATATTTATGTACATTTTATAGGGAGTATGCTTAAAATGGCCATCTAAAAAATTAGCAATGTTAGTGTACTGTTGTGGCCCAGCAGGAGCCATTGGAGCTGCCACCAGACTCCGACAGCAAGGGGCCCTATGAGTCAGCTTTGGAGGATGTGGAGGACCCTGGACAGGGTTCCGACTCCGAGCAAGGCGCAGAGAGGCTGATTGGCCACCAGGAGGCGCCTGAGCCTTGGACCAGTGGGGAGGAGACAAGGGAGTGTGATCTGGACATCAGCAGTGGGGAGGAACCAAAGGAGTTGTTCCTAGATGCCTGGCACCAGAGAGCTAATAGGCGTAAGGAACAATTATGCAATTACAGGAGGTAATTGCACTCAGCTGGTGGTCATTAGGCTCCTCTCCAAACTATAAAAGGCCTGTTTGTGCACACGCCCCTTTTGCAGAAGTCAACTCAGGAACTAATGTTGGAGAACATTATTGTGAGCTTGGCAGGCTGGATTGCTGCCACGGCTTATCTGTGCTCGATTGCTGCCCAAGTTTGTCTGTGCTGGTTTGCTGCCAAGGACCGGTCTGTCTGTTAATTAAATGCCATAACTTATCTTTGGCTCGGAGTGTGTTGGTGTGGGACGAGAGGGGTCAGAACAGTGTACATTGTTAAAATTAAACAATAGTAACTTGTTTTTTTTTAATTTGGTTATTTTGTAAAAATATATTTTGATTTTAAGAAGAATGGACAAAAAATTGCA
The DNA here is from genome assembly GCF_051295495.1 of Thamnophis sirtalis. Lineage (NCBI taxonomy): Eukaryota > Metazoa > Chordata > Lepidosauria > Squamata > Natricidae > Thamnophis > Thamnophis sirtalis. The sequence continues at coordinate 155,315,684 of NW_028261382.1, forward strand.
GGTAGTCAAACAAAGATATGGTTAGTGTGGAGCATTCACTTTTTAGCTATAAAATTAGTTTGGCAGGAGGGAATCATGAAAAAATACACAATAAACTTTCAAATAACTACAAAAATATATAGGCTTTGCAGGTAGTCCTCAACTTATAATCATTTGTTTAGTGACCAAAGTTACATTGGAACTGAAAAAAAAATCTTACGACCTGTTTTCACTCTTATGACCATTGCAGCATCCCCATGGTTACATGATCAAAATTTGCTTGGCAATTAACATACATTTATGACAATTGCACTGTCCTGGGATCATGTGATCACTGTAACCTTCCCAGTCGGCCTCTGATAAGCAATGTCAATGAGGGAAACCATATTTGCTTAAGATTATAAGATTCACTTAACTACTGCAGTAATTCAGTTAAAAACTGTAGTAGAAGTCATAAAATGGGCAAAACACAATTAACAATTGCCTTGCTTAGCAATGGAAATTTTGGGCATGATTGTAAGTTAAGGACAATCTCTACCTCTTTATGCTGCATACCCTTATCATTAACAACATTGATTTGGCAGTTTCTGTTTAGTTTAATTCTGAAATGTCTTTAAAAAGCTTTTAATATTACTTATTATTTGTGAAACATTACCTTTTAAATTGCCCTTCTCTTATATTTATATTAATTATTGATTTCCTATGTTTTCCCTCATTTTTTATCATTGTTTCCCCATTTTAGCTGCAATTTCTGAAAAACCTTCAAAATGAATTTGCTCTACTGATCCAGTGAGCAACTGAAAAAAATGTTTTTTTGAAAAGATAATAAAAGATAAAGTTGACAGGAGTAATTTTACTAACTTGCTTTAAGAAATGAACAAGCTCAAGTTTTAATTAAATCTTTTACAGTTGGATTGTAAAGAATTCATAGGAAACATGTAGTGTTATAAAATAGCAATTAAAACAAGTCAACTAAGTAAATCACTGTTATGTAATGTTAGTCCCTGGAGATTGCAGAATTTTTCTTTCAATAAAGAGTGCATGATATAAATTTCTACATTAGCACAAATTCAATATTTGTGTACATTTTAACCTCTTTTAATTTAAGTAATTCATCTGAAAAAAAATCTGAATCATTTGAAGGAAATTTTGCACTAATTTTTATTTTTACTGGAGCATAAAGCAATAATTCACAATTAAGTAAAGAAGCATCTGTATCGGCATATGAATATATACACTTGCTTTACTTGGTTAGAGTTAATAAATCTGATTCTTCTGAGCAAAAATATGGGAGGAAATATGTCTTCTCCAAGAAAAATAATCAAATATAGAATCTGGGTGGGCTTAATGGCAAGTTGATACATTCATATGTGTATGCATGCCTAGCTACAATTTACACAATAGCAAATGAGTGCATTTCATGTTTATGAGAAAAAGTTCCATAAATATGTCTTAAATCTTAGATCGCCAAATGTGCCCAGAGATATATGCCTGGATCCCTCTTTAGGAAAAGTAATTTTAAAAAATTGGAAGTTGATCTGTTACATAATAAAGCAATAATGCCAACATGTTTTTTTTTTAAATTTTCGGTGAATTCTGTTAGAAAATAGAAATATTGGTGTGTTTGGAAGCGTGGACATTTGTCCAAAGGGCCAAAATAAACAAAAGAACATTTTAATTGTGAGTTGGCCTGCAAGTGATATTTTAGTGCAGTGTTTCTCAACTTTGGCAATTTTAAGATGTGTGGACTCCAATTACAGAACACCCTGTTCCCACCCACCCCCACACCCCAGGCAATTTAAAATTGCTAAGGTTGAGAAACACTGTTTTAGTATATCAGTGCTTCGTAACTGGTTGTGTCTCCAATAAGCTTTTGGTGAGAAATGTCCCATGGTTTGAAGGAGACATTATGGCTGAAAAGGAAATTCAATGCTGGATACGAACCACTAAAAATCTTTCTGGAGAAAAAGAGATCTTGAGATCACCCATACACCTGATAGCTGTTTTTTGTCTGAGTATATGGCAGAAAGGAATGTTTTTACAATCTCTTGCAAATAGATGGGAATCACAGGATTTCACCAAGTACATAGCTGCTAATGGAGACTTTTATGGATTTAAAGGTTTGACCAAACCTCACATTTTAATCACTATGGTGTTTAACTGGGTTTTTTAAACTGCTTGTTTAAAACCTTCAGTCTGTTCTGGTCCTATTTGCTGGGTTGGTTTTCCTTGAATTCTCAAAGAAAAAAAAATGATTTTAAAGTTAAATATTTTTAAAATATACACCAAAAGAAATATTACAGTGTTGATTTTAGACAGTTTTTAAACAGTTAAAGGGTTTAGATGGACTTATATACCCTGTTTCCAGAAAAATAAGACCTCCCTGAATAGGCTTTTGAAAGCATGCGCTAAAATAAGTCCTCCCCCCAAATAAGCCGTCCCCCCAAAATATTGCAACACAGCAGCAGCCATGAGGTGACTACGGTCGCCACCTCCTGCACCTCAAAAATAATACCTCCCCAAAAATAAGGCCAAGTGCTTATTTCGGGGGTCAAAAGAAAATAAGACCCTTTCTTATTTTCGGGGAAACACAGTAGTTAAATAAGGACTTTGGAGTTAATTAAAAGAATTAATTAAATTTTTAATTTAAATTAAGAATCTAATTAAATAATATTTTCTTGTGGAAAATACTGAGATGCTGCCGGCATCCCCCGCCAAGCAACTGATAACACCACTTTGAAGGTTGTATACTAAAGGGCACTAGAAGAAGAAAAAATATCAATGGCTACCTTAAGGGAATTCTTAGATAGGGCCAAAGATGTAATCATAAAGTTATCTGTTATTATAGAATTGGAAGTTGTTGTTATAGAAAATTTCCACTGAAAAAAATGAAATTGATAGTCAATAACAAAGAGATGGAAGTAATAGATTTGCAAATGAAACTGGATGATTTAATAATTACAAAATACATACAAATATTAAACCAGAAGAGTGATGTAGATAACCACTCTACATGAGATTTGGCAAAGGACTTGCTTAAGTTTCAAATATTTCATGAGAAGAACAAGAGAGAATATGAACAGTGGTGTGAATAATTTTCTTTCATTGGAATTACAAACTGTGCTTGTCAAAGATATCAATGATTCTGAGAGAAGAGGCAAAAGACAGTATGGGAAAGAAGATGTTACCCTGTTTCCCCAAAAATAAGACATCCTTTTGAGCGCATGCACTAAAATAAGCCCTCTCCTGAGCCCTTCCTGAAAATATTGCAACACAGCAACAGCCATGAGGTGATCACACTTGCTGCCTCCTGCACCTCAAAAATAATAAGACCTCCCAAAAAATAAGGCCATGTGCTTATTTCAGGGGTCAAAGATAATAAGACCCTGTCTTATTTTGGGGAAAACATGGTGGCTCTTCTTGGGAAATAAATATTATTGGGAGAAATAATACAAAACTCTATTTTGGTAACGTTTAATGGATTTTTGTTGATTAGGATTGCATGATGAAGTGTTCAAGATTTTGCTTATTTGAAGAGAGGAAATAGAGAAAATATGTTTGAACAGAAAGGGAAAAAATAAATTAAAAGGAGGGATTAAAATTGGGTTTAGTAGATATAATTTGTAAAAGTTACAGTGTTATTTCTGATAACCCTTAATGGATATTTGCTAATTAAGATGAAGAGATGAGGTTTTAGAGAGTGGTTTATGGAAGAGGGATATGAGTTGAAGATATGCTTGGTTTTAGTTTTAGAGATAGCCATATTTTTTTCATTTTGATCCATTGTGAGATGGAGGTCTCTTTTGTTTTTTCTCATTTTTCTGCATATTTTTATTTCTAAGGTTTTTTTCTTAATATATTTTTATTTTATGTAGATTATATTAGTTTTATTTGTATAATGTACTCAATAACATTATTAAAAAATAATTGGTTACATTTCCTCTATTAGACAGTTGGTGAATCAGTGAACCCTATCTGAATTTCCTAAGTGACCAACCAAATTCAAAATATCAGTCCCTTGTCTTAAAATCTGTCAATGTTCAAGCCTAACTTTGATTGAAACTTGACTATTTGTAATTACTAGAATAAGCACTGTTAGAAGAGAAGACATAAACTGAGACTGACTTTTATTTGTTTATATACAGTACTTTTGATCAAAGCCAGCATAGTTCCTGGGGGGGGGTTCATCAGTACTTCTATCACGCAAAGACCTTTACTGAAAATATTTAAAAGCTGGTAGGACATGCAAAAATTCACACAAAATATCATTTTTAGGCTTTTGAATCTATGAAAGAAGTATAATATTGGAAGTTCAGTTATTAGAATATCCATAAAATGACTTTTAGAATTCTGGGCGTGCTAATCGTACATACATGGAAGGCAACGGGGGGGGGGGGAGTTGTTGAGGAAATCTTGACTGTTGTGGGGGGAATAAGAAGCAATTCGCATGTCTCGTTTGATAGTAGGAAGGTAGAACACGGTAAATCTGTTTATTCTTCCTATGATTTGTTGGCTGGGAAGGGCCACTGGATGTGAAGCCTTTTGGACTGGAATGATTGCCTGTGAAAGGGGAAGCCCTTGAGCTTGGAAGAAAGGCAAGGTTGTCCGCCTCTGCGATTATCTCAAGCTTTCTATACAGATAACAGCTCCATCTCTGCGGGATAACACGATTTGGCCTACTATTTCCGCGTGCGCGCGCGTTGTATCTGTGTGTGTGTGAAGGACGACCCCTCCTTGAACGCGAGCTCTGCGCGCGAGTTTACTACGCACATGTGTACATATCAGGTCCCCCCTCCAATTCTTCTATAGCTTTTAGCTACGCGGTGGACACGCAGCGGCGTATTTACGGTAAGGTGGAGTGGACCCGACGGCGGCTCCGTGTCAGGTGATCTGAGGCGAGGAACTACCGCCGCCGCCCAACCAAGACCGCTGCAGCTGCTTCAGTTCTTGTCCGGAGGAGAGGGGAGGAAAATGCAAAATGGCCCAGCAGAAGCTGCAGCGGGCTTATGAGGAGGGGCTGCCAGGCGCACCCCCACCCCCCCACCCCCGGCCTTGACGCGCGGGGACAACGCTAAGCGTTGAGTCCCTCCTTTCCCGCCGCTAGCCCAGACGTGCGCCCGCTTCCTTCGCTTCCCGAAGGGCCATCCAGACATGGGGCTCTGCTACAGCCTGCGTCCGAGGCTCTTTGGCGAACCCGGCACAGCATCAGCAGGCGGCGGCTCCATCTCCAGCGCTGCCGCCACGACCACCTCGGAGACAGAACAACAGCCATCGCCACTGCCCACGGCAGAACCCTCAGCCCGGGCGCCGCCGCCACCTCTCCTACCCGGAGTCCAGGCCGGGAGAGCCAAAGGCAGAAGCGCAGCGAAAGGAAGCGGGAGCAACAGCATCAGCGGCGAGAGCGAAGGAGCCGCTGGAAAGCCGCGCGCGGGGGAGGCGGACGGGCCGCTGCTGGTCCTGCAAAACGGAGAAGGGAACGGGGCGGCTCCCCGGGAGAAAGAACGGGAATCGCCGCAGGGGCCGCCGGCATCTCAGGCCAAGGCCGCCGCTGGCAAACAACAGTCTCTGGCGCTGCAGAGACCCTGGGAGAAGGGACGCTTGGAAGAGCGGGAGGCTGAGAAGGAAGCGAGGCGAGTCAGCAAGAGCATTGACCGGGCGCTTAAGGAACAGAAGCGGGAATACAAGCAAACGCACCGCCTGCTACTGTTGGGTACGTACTACCCCGCCTTGCCTCGCCTTAGCGCACAGGTGGCTCTGGCTGCTTCCAAAGATGACACATGACAGTGTAAAAAAAATAATCAGCGGGTGGCTGAATTGGGGGGTACTGCTTTGTGATAGGATGGTATTTAAACCCAAATTGCCTGCTCTGGCGCGGTGCATGCTTTGAACAAAGCACCTTTCTGCCATGCCTCCCCAAGTCGAAACTGCATTCTTGGGATTCATGCAGTTCTTCAATCATGTAATCTTCCAGCCTTGTCCCTGTCCCCCCCGTTCCCCCCCCCACACTTTTGTGTATTATTTCCGGATCTCCGGTTTCTTTTCTCCTCCAAATGACCTGATGCTTTTATTTCTGTCGGGCTAGAAAAATGGTATTTATAGGATGAAACTGTCCTAACCAAGCAGCACAAGAGAAAAGATGTCCCAGTTTATGATTGCCAGCATTAAAGTATATGGTCTATGGTAACCTTATTGATCGGGAATGTAAAGAATCTCTGTGCTGTCATTTTGAGAATAGGAACAGATCCGATTGTTAATAACAGGCTTGTTTCTAAGTGTAAAATCTTAAACATATTTTTCTTCACAATTGGTGATGTCCTTTTGAGAAAAGATGATGTGCATTTATAATGGATAAAGGAACCATGGGGATGTTTCAGATATAAATGGAATAAATAAGTGAAATAATATGTTTATTGTGGAAATGTGAGGAATTGATGAGCATAAAAGAATTCAAACTAAGATTTAAACCAAATCTGTTCAGTGTTTTGCGCCTCATCCCAAAATAGGATTTTGTACTAGAGGGGGGTGAAAATGTAGCCCTTCTCTGCAACTCATTAAGGCAACCATATTTTTCCTTCAGATTCACCTGACACCTGTCACAACCTAAAAAGTGAGATACTGGTACTGGTTCCTCAGTATTCATTGTTAATTGGTTCTGGGAGGCACATGAAGCATCAGAAACTGAGTACTAAACAAATTTTTCCCATAAAGAATAATGTAATGAGTAACAAGGCAGCCAACACCAACAAGTTGTAACTTGTGCATCGAGTATCAAACAATGAGTACCGGGACAACATTTTCGCATCAAAATGCTCTGAATACCAAAGTTGATAAGTTACCAAGGTACCAACCACTGTGGTTGCTTTAAAGAGCACCATATTAGAGGTGATATGCTTGCAGTGCTGTGCACTCCAAAGCATCTTTTCCAAATTATTTCCAAAGCATTAAGCAGCCCTTACTTATAGCAGATTTTTTACGTAACGTATTCAAAGTGTTTTATATTACAGAGGACTGGAAAATCCATTTATGTCCAATTGGATTAATAATCCTAAAGTTAAACTATGTAACCAAGCAATTCAAATTATTTGGATACATAGCAGTTGAAAATAGTTTTCTAGCACTGTTTTTGAGAGGAATCTTTCAGATAAGCATCAGATTGGTTTGCTTCCTATAAGGCAATTTTCAACTCCCACAAAATTGACAAGAAATCTGACCTAATTGGAGATGCTGCCTCCTAGTCCTCCTCCTCTTATATGTTGTAATTACATGTTTAATAGGCAAGGACCTTTTTTTAATGAGGGCTTTCACCAAAGAAGTAAGGGTAAAAGTAACTTAATTTTCTGACTATAGAAATCATCCAGTATTTTAAAGTTATAAAAGGTAAGCTATTTTTCTATAATTAGCTTGTTGATACATTTTAATTAATAATTAAACTCTCTAGGAAGCTCATTATGCATGCTGCTTTTACAGCATGAATGCTACAGGGAGAGTTAAATGAAGCATCTGATTTCCCTGAAGAAATAATCTGCAATCACATGTGTTTGATTTGTTCATTTTAAGTAGTTAATCAGTGGCTGTGCATTCCAAAATAAGATCAGGCCAGATATCTTTCACACACATTATTCTATTGAAAAATAGTTACAATTATATATCATTTTTTTTCTCCAAAATTCCCTCATATGTCTAAAAGAAAGAAACCAGTTAAAATACTTTAATTTGTTATGGTGCAGAACCATAATTGTTTCTAAATCATAGTCTCTGTGACTAGCTAGCTGGATATAATTCTGCATTATTAGGTGGCACTAAAGGAGCAAATAGAATCCTTACAGCAGATTTTGGATTGACAGTCACAATTGCAAATGCAATTTTCAACGCAAGTGAAAGATATTAAAAATGGAGACAATAGCTGCTTTGGATAAATAGTGAAGTATGATAAAGCTAGCGAGGAGGAATTGAGGTAATGTAAATAGTTGGAGAAATAAAGAGCTATTCATTTGTGTAATTAAGAGTTGCCCCAATGTTACTAACCAAATCTAATTCTAAAAAGTTAATGACTCTTAAGATTAAGTGGGGGAAGAAGACATTCTAAATAAATATTGAAACAAGACTGCAATTTGCTATCAGTAAAATCCATCTCATAAGATGGGAAAGTACATGTTAAACTTTCTCTTTAGAACTCATCTGTGTTTATCTGAACTATGGGTCCAGAGTTACTAGAGCAGTGATGGGGAACCTTTTCAGCACCGAGTGCCCAAATTGGAACACGTGTGCATTTGTGCGCGCCAGAGTGCTGGAAACCCGAAGACCAGTTGGCCAGTGCATGCATGCCCGAAAAAGGCCCCAAAACAGTCTGGAAAACAGCCATTTTGGGAGGCATTTTCAGGCTATAAAGACCAGCTGGCCAGTGTGTATGAAGAGCAGCTGGCAATGGTGCGCGTGCCCACAGAGAGGGCTCTGCGTGCCACCTTTGGCACACAAGCCATAGGTTCACCATCACAACACTAGAGACTACTTGTTTCTTCTAGAGTACATTCCTGTTCAATGCAGATATTCTGCTATGAAAGCCATCTAAGACCATTAATAGATGCTCTTATACTATGCTGGCATCTGCTGCTCTTTATTCCTTGTACTCTGTCACAAGATTTGTGTGCCTATGGTCAGAAGGACCAGTCATATTAAAAATGGAAGATTTAGAGAAGAATTGGGATATTATGGGGAGGTTCACTGGGGAATGGATTCAGTTGAATATGGTAATCCTTAGGGATGAAATGCAATACAGTAAAATAGATGTGGACATCTATGCATGCTCCAAGACTACTACTAATTCTCCTCTCTGGATTCAGATCCTCCAAATCTGTTTAGAATGATGGAGGGGATCTCTGGCTTTGAGGGTAAGGGAAACTTAGATTGCTTCTATTCTATTCTGGGTTCAGAGTTGGCTTCCATTCTCATAAATATGCTGTTGCATTGTACTCTAGTTAATCTTACTTTATGATTGCTCTGGAATGTGATTGTGCTCATTGTTTTATTGGTCTGAATTGTGTGTATGGGTGGATCCATTTTAATTTCTTAAGGCAGGTATTTGGAGAACAGAATTCACTGTTAGTATAGTTGATGATCTGAAGGAATAGCAGTACATCTAGTATAAAGAATATTTTACATTTTTAAATGTCTATGGAGATTCTCGGTCATCCAGGTCATGGTTGTCCCAAAGCTGCTTTTTAAAGAGGTAACTGGACTTTCTGGTTTTTCTTTTTTTTCTTTGAAGACGTTTTGCTTCTCATCCAAGAAGCTTATTCAGCTCTGACTGGATAGTGGGGAATGATTTTATGTTTTTAGATAGCAGAATAAGGTTTACTTTATACTTTGACATTATTAATCAATAAAGAAAAATTGAGGACTAAGTTTGGAGGATCTTACTTAGAGGGGTTTGAAACTTTAATTTTAAATTTGAATTCGGTTCTCATTAATAGAACAGTAGCTCACTCCAAAAGGCCGGTTTCAAAGAATAAAAAATGGTTCGATAGAGATTGCGTGCAACTAAAAAGGATATATAATATGAGAATACAAGAAAAGTAAAAATGCCCTTTTTGAGGATCACACTCATTACTTAAAGCAGCTGAAAGGACAATATAAGAACCTTCTAAAAAGAAAAGAAAAGTGCTGCTCTGAAGGAGTCTTGGCATAGACTAATTACGGCAGTCAGGACAAAAAATACATCCCTTTTTTGGTACATCACCAGAGGATTGGGGAAACCTCCCCTATCCCTAACTAATCAGGTTCCGATTCATGCCTGGGAAGAATATTTTAGGGAGCTATATACAGACCCTGACTATGTAACCAAGGAGAGCCAAACTAGTTTGGACCAAACTCCTTACTGGCCGCCTGTTACACAAGAGATATCCCAGTTGATCGGAGCCCTAAAGGCTAATAAGGCACCTGGTGCTGATAGTCCTGCCAGAAATAATCAAAAAGAACGCCGGTTGGGTGGCTCCACTTTTAGCATCTCTATTTACATTTATAGATAAAACAGGCCATATGCCAAGAGATTGGGGAGTAGCAATTATCCTACTAATTTATAAAAAAGGTATTAGAAATGACCCAGGCAATTATAGACCTATTAATCTTCTGAGCATTATTAGTAAACTGTATGCCAAACACCTAAACTATAAACTTCAGGATTGGCTAATTTCAGGGGGGGATAATCAAGGACAAACAAGCCGGTTTTAGAGAAGGAAGATCTACGTTGGATCATATCTTGGTACTCCACCATTTAGTACAAATACACACAAATTAAAAAAATCATCTCTCTTTGTGGCTTCCTTGATTTTAAGCAGGCCTTTGATTCAATATCCAGGATCACCCTCTGGGAGAAATTAAAATGCACCACTATCAATAAACGCCTCCTCTTCCTCATGCAAAAATTGTATGCCAATTCCACCTTGAAAGTGAGGTACAATCCCCAAGGGAGTTTAACTGGCCCAGTAAGGTTACAAAAAGGGGTACGGCAGGGTTGCATCCTCGCCCCCTCCCTCTTTAACTTCTACATTAATCCCCTGATTGATCTCTTACAGAACCCTGATTTCCATCCTCCTAACCTAGCACAACGCAAAATTCCAATTCTCTTATATGCTGATGATGCCGCTATTATTTCACAAACCCCTGTAAGATTGAAGAGAGCAATTAGGGCAACACTCGGCTATTGCAGGCAAAACAAGCTGGTCCTTTGATAAATCAAAAATTTTAGCTTTTGCTAAAAGACCTAGCCAATACCCCTGGAAAATAGAAGGATATAGTTTGGAACAGGTTAGAACATTCAGATATTTTGGGGTGGTTTTCCACTCGCAAGAGTCATGGAAGGCACACCTGTATCATACATTGCAAGCAGCCAATGGATCCTCAAACACAATTAAACACTTCTTTTACACAGGCGGAGGTCAATTAGTACCTACTCCCTTAAAACTTTGACACAAAGTCTATATAGGGCACAAACAGGAATCGTTGCAAAGACTTGCTAGAAACCATACAAACCAAATTCCTGTGAGCCATCTTAGCTGCACCCATAGGAACTCCAAATGCTCAGTTAAGAATTGAGACAGTCGTGCCTCAAATTCAGATAAGAACCTGGAAGATGATGATCATTCATTGGCTTACAATGCATTTCTTTCCAGAAGGACTGTCCCCACTAGTGTTGACTGACAACTTCCCCTCTCCCTGGAAACAGGCAATTGATCACAAGCTGGGCTCTTACGGGCTCTCACCGGTATTCTTAATGTCTCTAGGCTTTGATCAAGCAAAGCAAGTAGTAATCAATAGAATGAAGGACATGGAGTTCCAAGAAGAACTAAATAGGTTGCCTCTCCACAGTAGGGACAGAATCAAACAGTGTGGGAATCGGCAAGTTTTCCAGGGCGCTGCTCAGGAGAGCCCAAGCAAGCCAAACTGCCCAGAACTGAATTGAAACTTTAAGCCACGCCTCTGGTGCTGATTATCTTCAGATTTTTTTCAATTCAGCTAGCCCAGTGGACGCACTTAGAGTTTCTCTTCATTTCTATCAGTTGCTTGGACTCTCTTTGTCAGTAAGTGCATTAAATTCATATATTTGAGCAGGCTTGGAGAGAATAAGATTTCCTTAATTTTAAATTGACTGTTCTCTCGTTTCTAGTCCTCCCGGTGTCCTGGATACCTTAGGCACCGCTGGGGGACACAGGCAGCTGTTGGGGGGGCGTGTGGGTCGGAGTGCCAACGCTAGCGCTGCCACAGCAACCATACTGCAGTGGGATCCCCCACGGAGAGCTCCATGGGCTGTCTTCTGTGCTTTTTGAAGGCGGCATTCAGCACGGCTTCTCTGGACACTCGTGTGCTCAGCCGGCTAATTTAAAGCGCAGGTGCGGTGGAAAAACGCTCTGCCCGCCATTTTTTGCTTCCCTGCCGCTTTCAATTTTGATCTCCTGGCACATTGCCGCAGCTACTTGAAGCCTGACTCATCGCAGGAGCCGTGCGGAGCTATTATTGTCCAGCCTGGCTGGAGATTTATCTCCGGAGCCCTTTCACTCACAGCGGCAGTGTTTGGAGGTCCCTGAGTTGCAAACCTATTATTCCTGCGGGTGCTGGGAGCTGTGATTGCTCGCGCCCAACTCTTTGCTTGTCTTTGATACTTCACCTTCAGTTTCTCCCCGGTGAGCGCTTTGGTCGCCTGTGGGCTGCTGTGAGGTGGTGAGTGGAGGTGCCCCTTATCTATTGGATTGAGTTCAGTGCCATGGCGGATCAGATTACAGAAGAGCCTGGCCAGTCAGGGGTCCCCTCCAAGGCCTTTTCTAGGCAGGCAGGCATGGCTGCCAGGGAGGCTATTAGGGGTTCCAAACCCTATTCTAGACCCGGGCCTAAGCAGGGATCGGGGCCCAATAAGGATGCCTTACGCCACCAGAAGGCCCTTGAAAAACACTTCTCCAAGGCCCAACAGCAGACCCAAGCCTCCCAACCGGTGTCTCCTGAGGAGCCCTCTTTGGGAGTCCCTCTTGCTCAAACACATCCTATTTCCGACAGTGATGAGGAAGGCCAGGAATTTTCCCCCACGGCCTCCTTGGCCATGGCAATCTCCCCTGGCGTCTCTATGGCGGACCTGGCCAACCTGTTTGCTTGTCCTTCGGACCTGGAGGAGGGGCCTGTCTTGGGGCCCTTGGCTCCGCAGAATCCGCACCCCAGACCAGATCCCAAGGTGCACCCTGTTGAAGATCGGGGACCCCATCTCAGCGGAAATGCAGGAGATCATTAACAGAGCTATTTCTCAGGGTATTGAGGCAGGCATGCAGCAGAGGGGTAAGCGTACTCACAAGACCCGGCATCTGCAGCCCCTGGTGGCTCCCAGAGTGGCTTTTATCTCCCAAGAGCCTTAGTCTCCCCATTCTTCCCTAGCCTCTGAGGATTCAGAATGGGAGGAGGAAGATTTCCTACCCAGGCAGGAAGCTGAGTTCTTTGGGGAGGAAGATGGCGCCTCTGAGAAGCCTACCTTTTCTGGTCTATTTAAGCTAGCCAATTTCAAAACCATTTTGGATAAGGCTAAGATAGCGACTTGTATGGGGTTCAAGCCCCCAGTTCAAACACCCGATGAACCAGATGATCTTTCCGGGGACCTCTTTGAGGAGCTTGTATCAGCCCAGGAGATAGTGCCAATCCCCAAGCTTTTTCTCAATATGGTTCAGAAGCAGTGGGCACAGCCTGCCACCATGGCTACAGCCAGTAGCAATGATAAGAAGTTGTACACGGTTGATGCCAGTCTGGAGGACTTGCTCAAGCTACCTTCTATAGATCCTCCGGTGGCGGCCCTTACCTCCGTCCTCCCGCCTGATTTATTGGAAGGTCTTAAGGCGGAGGATAAGAAATCAGAGACCGCCTGTCATAAGACACACCAGGCAGCCGCTTGGGCGATTAAAACATCAGCATCGGCTTTGTTTCTCTCTAGGGCTGCCCTTCTCTGGTTGAGACAATTATTGACTAAGATTCCAGGAATACCAACTTAAGGCAGAATATTAATAAGATCATGGCGGCCACGGAGTATATTGCCGATGCCACCCTGAGCGCAGCCAAGTTCGCCTCATGGGCACTGGTGTCCAATGTCACTACTAGGCGCCTCTTGTGACTTAGGCACTGGAACGTGGACATGCACTCCAAATGGAAGCTAGTTTTTGCTCCCTTTAAGGAGGACAAGCTTTTCGGGGAGGTCCTGGACCCGGTTCTAGTAGAGAACAAGAAGAAGGTGATGCCGTCAGTCACGAAGAAGTCTGACCGGAAGGGCCCCTACTCCTACAGGAGGCAGCCCTTTCGGAACGCGGAACCATCTTCTAGTTCCGCTCCGCCCCAGCGTCCATATTCCCAGGCTGACTGGTCCCAGGACTGTCAGTCCTTTTGTGACAGGGGTCGCCAGCAGCACTACTCCAGACGTCCTTTTCGGGGAGGTCTGGTTCCCATCCCTTCAGGAGATACAAATGACTATCACAGCTCAGCTCCCATGGGGGGGCGCCTCCAATTATTAGCGCCCAGTGGGAGCAGACCACGTCGGATCAGTGGGTCCTGCAATCAGACTAGGACTCACCCTGGAATTCCTCTTCCTTCCCCCCCCCCCGGCCACTTCATCAGGTGCCCAGTTCCGTCATGCCCAGTCAAAAGGGCTCTTATGGAACAGGAGATCAGGCATCTCAGGGATATCAAGGCCATAGAGCCAGTTCCGCCAGGCCAGGAGAGGACAGGATTTTACTCAATCCTGTTCCTGGTTCCCAAAAAAGGGTGGAGAGGAATCTTGAATCTAAAGAGGCTAAATTATCACATCACCTACCGGAGATTCAAGATGCAGTGCCTACAGTCCATCCTGGGATGCATCAGGGTAGGAGACATCGTGACATCCATAGATCTCAAAGAGGCCTACCTCCACATCCCTATTTGCAAAGCCCACTGTCGTTACCTCAGGTTTGCTTACGCCGGCTGCCATTACCAGTATCAAGCACTACCATTCGGCCTGTCATCGGTGCCCAGGACGTTTACAAAGATACTGGCAGCTGTGGCGGCCTTCCTCAAATCCCGTCCCGTGAGACTTCACTGCTATCTGGACGATGTCCTCATTCAGTTGTCATCAGCCCAGCTGGCGGTCAGGGACCTGGAGCACACCATGCAAGTGCTTCAGGCTCACGGCTTCTCCATAAACATGGAAAAGGGCCATCTGCATCCAATGACCAGGCTACAACATCTAGGTGCAATCATTGATACCGTCGCCTGTCAGGTCTTCCTGTCGCCGGAGCAAGTGGCGAGCCTCAGAGAATGGGTCGCACAGGTACAGCGGCTTCCCCAGGCCAAGATTGTTCAGCTCTTGCAGCTCCTAGGCAAGATGATTTCATGCCTATCCATCGTTCCTTGGGCGAGATTTCACTCTCGGCCCTTCCAGTGGCTCCTGCTTCCTTACCAGAGGGCCAACAAGAGCAGCTCGACGAGACTCATTCCAGTCTCCATGAAGGTACGTCGGTCGCTAAGATGGTGGATGTCTCTGGCTTTGATGAAGGGCTCCCCGTTCAAGGAACCAACACGTCTCACCATCATGATGGACGCCAGCCTGTTCGGTTGGGGGGCCCATTTCCAAAACCAGTTGGCCCAGGGCAGGTGGTCCCCAACCGAGGCCGCTCACAGCATCAAGTGGCTGGAGCTGAGGGCGGTCCGGCTGGCCCTACTTCAGTTCCAAATCGACATCCGGGGTCGTCACGTAAGAGTATTGACGGACAACGTTGCAATGACAACAGCCAGGGAGGCACGCACTGCAGATCGTTGATGTTGGAGGCCGACCTCCTGGGTCGGTGGGCGGAGAAGCACCTCCTGTCCATTCACGCGGAACACATTTCCGGAGTAACCAACACCCAGGCGGACTGGTTGAGCAGGGCCACGGTCGACCACTCGGAGTGGCACCTGCATCCTCATCTGTTCCAGCGCATGTTCCAGAGGTTCGGTTGTCCGCAGGTAGACCTGTTCGCCACCACAGCCAGCTCACACCTCCCCAGGTTTCACGAGGTTCCACGACCCGCGTGCGAAAGGGGTCAATGCTCTACATTCCCCTTGGTCGAGGGGGATTGCTCTACGCATTCCCGCTGTTACCCCTTCTTCCCAGAGTCATCCGGAAGATCCTGTCAGAGGCAGCGGAGGTACTGCTGGTGGCACCGTTATAGCCCAGGAGAACCTGGTTTGTGGACCTGGTGAGCCTCTCAGTCGAACCCCCTTGGCAGATTCCTCCGCAGGAGATCTCTCTCAGCCAGGGGAACCTTCAACATCCAGAGCCCCAGTGGCTACAGCTAGCTGTCTGGCACTTGAGAAGAATCTCCTGAGCAGGGTCAGCCTTTCAACCAAGGTGATCTGTACCATCCAAGCGTCTCGGTGCCCCTCCATGACCCAGGACTTTGGCGCTACCTGAAGGGCCTTCGTCAGCTGGTGTTCTGCCCGCGACCTATCTGCTTCCTCGGCCTTGGTTCCTGTCATCCTGGACTTTCTGCAAGATGGCTTTGACAAGGGATTGGCGCCCAACACTCTTCGCTGTCAGGTGGCAGCTCTTTCCACCATCCTGGCGCCTGATGGGCAGGCTTCTCTCAGTCATCATCCTACCATCCGCAGTTTTCTCAGGGGGGCTACTAACTTGAGCCCTCCAACGGTTCACAGATATCCGACTTGGGACCTTACTGTTGTCTTATGGGGTCTCACCGAGCCTCTGCTTGAGCCTATATGGTCCATCAGCATGAAACTTCTTGCGTTTAAGACTGCCTTTCTGATTGCCATCACTTCTGCAAGGCGTATATCTGAACTGGCTGCCCTGTCTCTCTGTGAAGACTTGTGCTTGATTCAACAGGACAGAGTAATCCTTCGGCTGCATCCATCGTTCATCCCTAAAATTAACTCCTGGTTCCACCGGGCTCAGGAGGTAATTCTTCCTTATTTCTGCCCGCATCCCAGGCATCCCAGAGAGAAACGATGGCACAAGCTGGATGTTTGCAGGACACTTCACAGATATATCAAGCGTACGGCCAGTTTTCGTCGCTCTGAATTGCTCTTCATTTCCTTCCAACCGTCTTCTCAGGGGAGGAAGGTGTCTTCATCTACAGTTGGTGGGTGGCTTAGGGCTTGCATCGCCCTCGCTCATGTCCTGCAGTCCAAACCGGTGCCTAGTCGTATCACGGCACATTCTACCAGGAGCGCTGCCACCACAGCAGCCTGGGCGACTAGGGCTCCGATTGAGGAAATTTGCAGGGTGGCCACCTGGACCTCGTTATCTCCGTTTGTACAGAATTATTGTTGGACAAGTTTGCTTCAGCGGAAGGGGCCTTTGGGAGGCATGTGCTTCAGGGCATTCATTCCAGCGGAGAGACCCTGACTGCTTCTAATTCCTGCCCTAGTGACATTTAGCTTGGGTATGTTCTTTGCTTGGACTCTCCTGAGCAGCGCCCTGGAAAAGGGCCATAGACTTACCTGAAGGGTCGTTTTCAGGGCGCTGCGAAGGAGAGTCCACCCCACCCAGGGGTCTGGCTCTGCTGTTCCTAGTCGAGTTGTCAATTTCCTGTTGGACTTGTTTTGTTATCAAAAGTATATTCAGTTTCGTTGTTGGACTTCTCAGCGGCAACAGTTCCACGTCTTCATTGAAAAAATCTGAAGATAATCAGCACCAGAGGCGTGGCTTAAAGTTTCAATTCAGTTCTGGGCAGCTTGGCTGTATTTAACCCTTGCTTGGACTCTTCTTCGCAGCGCCCTGAAAATGACCCTTCAAGTAAGTTAATGGTCCATATCTAAATGACCTGATCTTCCCAAAACAAAGAATAGCTTTCTTCAGAGCCAGATTTAACATTCTTCCTTCAGCACTCCTCCAGGGCAGGTATAAGAGAACACCAATAGCAGAAAGGGTTTGTATATGTGGCGAAGGAGAAGTTGAAGATATCTCACTTGTTCTATTATACTGTGAGCTATACAGAGTTTGTAGGTCTGCACATATTCTCCCCTTATTAGAGAGATTGCCAGGGAGGGCAGACAATTTTTATGTAGGCTTTCTTCTCCAGGACACAAACCTGGCTACCACGTGTGCAGTGGCAAAATTCTGTGTTGCTGCCATGTCCACAAGAAAAAAATTGGTTATAGAAGTATAGTTGTCATCTTGTACCAATTATTTGGACATATCTATAACAATTTCTGGACCATTGTATTTACTCCCATTTATTGGCTTTTCATCCAGGTAAACCAGGGAGTGACCCGAACAATTTGAGAACATGTATGTTATTATCCACTTTTAACGTCAATACTTTTTAATTATATTTTAATGTCAGTACTTTTTAACATATTGTAAAAAGTAATGTGTATTGCTGGTCTTTGACCGTAATGAAGATTTATACTAATAAAGAAGAATTGAGGGGAAAGCAGTATTAGGTATTTAAATCCTCACAACATAAAGTTCATTGCCTTAGGATCATATCTATAGTTAGCCATTCATTTACTATTGGAATAATACTCTCCCTTCACTGGGTGCCTCTGTAAACACTCCTGCCAAAGTTGAATCTTGTAAATTTTAATTAAAGCTTTCCATGAAGAGAGCTACCTTCTAAAGCCTTCCTACAGTTTGCTTACATTATTTCATGAATTTTATTTCCACAAATAGATACACATTTTAATTAACAATTTAAATATAAAACAAATGTATTTTGTCTGTTCACGTCTTGCCTTAAACACATTATTTTGTACAAAATATGTACAGATTCAACTTATTTCTAAAAATCAGTTCTGAGAACATTGTTAAACTAGATGTTAATACTGAACTGTTTCTCTGTTGTTTACAGAGAAATGTATTTTGCTTAGAACTATGACATATATTATTCCTAAAAACTGCTGTGAATTGAAGTATGCATACGATTCTTACAGGTGTTACTATATTGTGGGATAGCACATATCTCATTGACTTCCTCGTGGTTAGATATAATTGTTCACAAGTAAAAAGAAAAGTTTTCAGTAAATATAATTAACTTGAAAAAATGTAATCTCTCAGATACATTTTATTCTAAAACAAGCCAAACTACATTTTTACTGATTCATGGTTAAAAGTGGCACAATTAGCAAGTATGCTTGTATTTTGTAAAACTTGACAAACCTATCCTGTTCTACAAATATTTAAGGGTCACAAGGAAATCTTGGGGGGAAATCAAGTATTTGGAAGATACTAATCATGGTAAAAAGCAGCAAATGTATTTATTTATTTAATTTATATAGCTGCCCATCTCTCATATTCATATGTGACTGCTTGTAATTAAAACATCAAAAAAATCTAAAAAAAACTAAAACTGCTATAGAAGCCATAAAAACATTAAAAACAAAGAATTAAAAGCCATATAGTACCATACCACAGTCTTAAGTAAAGCAGATATTTACTTATATAAAAATAGCAAATATATATATATGTATCCAAACATTTTATTGAAAATTCCTCTTTAGGAGACACAATGGGTTGAGGGACACTGGAGCACAAGACTGCAGGGAAAGGTTATCTGGGAAATAATGGTCTATTGGGTGTTGGTGTTATTTCAGAAAACACCTGAGTGCTGATCTGAGCAAATGCAATCCAACTAGTTAGAATGGGACTTGAAACATACACTTTCATTTGGAGGTAATTCAGTTCTGGAAGCAATTTGAATGTGTGTTTTATTATTGACTACTGATGACCCGGCTTTGCCTGTGTATTTATAGACATTGAAGCATTTGTCTGACAGGGGCCTTTCTTCCCCCTATTCCCATGCCCATCATCCCTGCCTTCTCCTTTCTCCCTCCCATGCACTCCTTTTTTCCTGCCCCGTCAAGACAAATGCTTTGGAGCAAAATGCCAGGATCGTAGACAGGGCAGGAAAAAGGAGTGCATGGGAAGGGAAAGGTAGAGGGCATGGATGATGGGAGCCATTGGAAGGGGCCTTTTTCCCCACTACTCCCATGCCCATCATCCCTGCCCTCTACCTTCCCCCTCCCATGCGTTCCTCTTTCCTGCCCTGTCTATGATCCTGGCATTTTGCTCCAAAGCGTTTGTCTGACAGGGGTCTTTCTTCCCCCCACTCCCATGCCCATCATCCCTCCCTTCTCCATTCCCCCTCCCATGCACTCCTTTTTCCTGCCCTGTCTACGATCCTGGCACTTTGCCTGAAGCATTTGTCTGACAGGGAGCCATTGGGAGGGGCCTTTCTTCCACCACTCCCATGCCCATCATCCCTGTCCTCTCCCTTCCTCCCCCCATGTGTTCCTCTTTCCCACCTTGTCTACGATCCTGGCTCTTTGCCCCAAATGCATCAGGCACTTCCCCATTGGTACACTGGAGGATGAACGTCTTGGCTGGTTTTCCAGAGGAAGCTGCGAAGGAACTGACAGCAGAAAGAATTGCCAGTCTAGGACGCTGCACTCGCTCTCCTTAATGGGTCATGTGTTCCAGAGTTATGCTGTAACACACAGATACACACACCACAGGGGTGTCTTACAAACACATACACACACACACAAACACACACACATACACACACACACAAACAAACACACACACACACACACCAGTATCTGTTTCCAGAGGCTAAGTCATCTGTACCAAGTTTGGTTGAAATTGCTCAAGGCGTTCTAGAGTTATGCTGGAACATACATACAGCCATTTTTAAAATATTATAATAATAATAATAACAACAACAATGACAACAACAACAACAACAATAATAATAAAGATAGATTATTATAACTAGAATTCCAATTTCATATGCTAGGACTGACCAGATCTAATTTCTGCTCTGTTTACTCGTTTCTTCTACCTAATAATACAGTATTAGAAATTTTCTTGATTCCCAACTGGCAGACCTTATTTCTGCTATGCTCCTTGGCTGGAGGGTGCTTAGCCACAATAAGGTCTCAAACTTAGCAAATGCTGACATAATATAAGTTTCTTTGTAGGAACAGGATGAATTCAAAACCACACAAACCACACTACAGTATAGTGAGATGACTGAAACAATCCAAATTGCCTTTCTTTTGAGGGCATAATCTGATCTTCATCTTATAATTGTTTGTTATATTCTCAGAAGTCTGGAAGTCATGAAGCTTTGACAGAAGTAAATTGCATTACACATACAATAATAGAGTGGGATCTTTAATTTTCTGCCCTGGGATATATTTATAACTTTAGAAATATATTGCAGAAAGGCTACTGGTAGGTTATCCATTTCATTTATAAAATACATATAGGACATAACTAATAAACTAGTATCATTTTAGCTGAATCCTATCTGCTATCACTTATAGTACCCATCCTGAAAGATTATTTCAATTACTCATTTTTATCATTTTATTCCCTTTTTTCTAGGCAGGTGTGTAGACATTAAAAATAAGTCATAATTAGCCTTTTTGCACGTTTAAGAAGTCTTATGTGGCCATTTGGGAATAAAGATGACGCTGAAGGTTGACCAAATTTCCCTTTTTAAATTTTATTTTAATGTAGAAGGTTGTGTGGTGTCAAAAACCTGACAAACATCAAGAAAAATGTTTGGACACCTAAAATTCCATTCTTCTTATTGTAATATTTTTAAAAAGAACTTGCCAGTCATGTGACAAATTTATCTCTAAGTATGCAATAAATGCTAGTTAAAATGTCAGGTAACACTTATTTAAAGAATCTGAAGATACCAGATAATTTGACATAGCCTTCTTGCTCTAGAATGAAGATGTCCTACTAAGCTTTTTCAGAGGATATGTCTAGGTGCCACTGCCTGTATGTCATCATCTCCTAGCAGCTGAGAAAATCTGAAGGTGGCTTTAGGTGCCTGTTCTAGATATTGTGTTTTTGGTCATATCCTTTCTCCAGATCTTAAGTGTGGACATTGCAAGGTGTTGCAAAAAATATGATTTGAAACAATATGTTATATTGGCAGACTTGGTAGCCATTCCCACCTAGTCCCTGACTTGTTCTCCCACTCCTAATCCTCTGTGAGGACTACAGCCACTAATGAGTTGATATATTGGCATCTGATTAATCTAAAGCAGTGTTGGTGAACCTACGAAATGTGTCAAAGTGACACACTATAATCCAATCCAAATGCAGCAAGCAATAAGGCTGCATGATTTCTTTCTGGCTTTGGAATAGGAGGAACCACAGCAAGCAAAAAAACAGGTAGCAGCTGCATCCAGGAAGGTCTTTGAATGGCTTCATCTGGTGTATTGGTTGCTTTCTTTTCTGATTCAGGGAACCCTTCAATACCATGATCCTCACAACTGCAGTGGAACTGCCCTTGAAAGACCACTCAGAAGTTTTGTTTGGTACAGAATGCAGCAGTGTAGGCAGAGATGGTCATGTGTTAATATGTTCGTGCAGCACCTCTGCTCTGCAGACTGTTTACTAGTTAGCTTCCAGGTGTGATTCCTGGTCATTACCTATAAAAATTCTAAGTGGCAATAGGGGTCCATTTACATGAGCGCCTTACCTAGTATTTCCTCTGCGAATTCAATCTTGCAGGGTCAGCATGCTTTTAATTAAACAATTCCATTTATTAGGAATCCAGAGCTCTCAAAATCCAGACCTCTCCTAGATGGCAGTGGGCTGAGACTGCTGAAGTTAGGCAGTTTTGTCAGGAGCCTGGTATCCAAGAAGGTGACAGCAGCAAACATGCATGCATGACCTGCAACTGGCAGTAGGCTTAAACTCCTCGAGCCTGGCAGCCAGGTAGGCAGTGGGGACATGTATGCATACATGAACCCTGGCTAGTAGCAGGCTGCGACTCTGAAATGCGGTACGCCTGCCAGGAGCCCAGTGGCCAGGATAATGGCAGTTAGGTGGCAGAGACAAGCCCAGGATCAATTGTGGTGTGGGATTTGAGCCCGGCTGGTGGAAGCAAGCCCCAGAGAGGGGAGGCATGGTGAAAGAGACATGGGAGCAGCTGTAGCAGGTATGCATAGATGGAAGAGAGTAGCCTCTTAATCTTGGTCATGCTGTTCAGGGTACCAAAAGGTCAGAGTTAGTGGGGAGATGGGTTTTTGGTAGTTGAAGTGGAGGCAGTTCATGCAGGGTAGGAAACATGACTGTGGGATGCTATAGTGATCATAAATTTGAGAACTGGTCATAAGTGCATTTTTCAGCACCAACATGGAATTGATTAAGTGTTCTTACTGTCAGACAATTACTCCTTAGTTCTAAGTTGGATCTCTGTTTAACAAATTATTACTTCTTGTCTATTTCTTCTTCTGATGCTTTGAAGAATAAGTCAATCCCCTCTTCTCTGTGACAGCCCCACAAATACTGGAAGGCAGTTACCATCTTCTCCCTAATCCTTCTCTTTGATAGGCCAGACATACTTTGTTCCCTCAGCTGTTCATTGTATGATATAGCCTTCAGACCCTTTATCACAGGAATGTCAAACTCAAAGTCTGCAGGGTGCTTAGATCTGGCCCACCGGGCCGCTCTGGAAACAGTAAAGTATTGGTGTCTCTACCAGTGCAGCCAGCCCTAGCTCCATTTTTGCTGGCAGAGGGTTTCAGGAGGCTATCCCAGCCAAAAATGGATCTTGTGAGGATCGCATGTGGCCCTACCAAGCTCTATTTTCTCTGACAGAAGGTTGCAGGACGCTGTCCCAACTGAAAACTGAGATTGGGAGCTGTGCAGAGCTCTCTGTGCTCGCTGGCAGAGCGCTCGGGGCACCACAGGGACACCCAACACGAGTGATGTCCAACTGGCCACATCCAACCTGGCCACACCCACTCCAGCCCCCTGTGGTCAAACACAACCCTGATGCAGCCCTCAACGAAATTGAGTTTGACACCCCTGCTTTATCATCTTTGCTGCTCTTCTTACCACAATTTCTGGAGTTTCAGCATCTTTTTTATATCATGGGATCAGAACAATATTGCAAGTATACCCTAACTAATATGTTATAAAGCAGTATTAATAACTTCTTGTGATCTTGATGCTATCCCTCTGTTGATGTAGCACAGGGCTGCATTGGCTTTTTTTGACAGCTGCAGCACACTATTGGCTAATACTTAAGTGGTAATTAAATGGTAATCCACTACGACACCTAGATCCCTTTTGTAGTTACCACTGTTGAGCAAAGTACCATTGATTCTGTACCTGTGCATTTGGTTTTTCCTGCCTAAGTACAGAACCTTATTTTTCTTACCACTGAACTGTATCTTGTTGGATAAGGCCCATAGTCAAGTCTGTCAAGATCCTTCTGAATCTCGAGTATATCTTCCAAAGTGTTAGTGATCTCCCCTCAGCTTGATGTCATCTGCAAACCAGAGTTCCCCTTCTGAATGTATTGAAGAGTACTAGGCCTAAAACAGAATCTAGAGGAACATGGCTGTATCATGCCTGGAAGCTATATTTTGCCTTTTGAATTTCAGGCCTGCCACACTTTCTACTGTGGGAGAATGGGTGGGGGGATTATACAGAGTTGGGTGATGTGGTAATTACATTATTTCTCTCAAAGTCGGGATCAGCAGCCACCAAGCCAACTGGCTCCAGGGAGCAACTGCGGCACATCGCAAGTCTGGCCCAGGTCACTGGTGGCTTTCATCCCACAGCCGCTGGAGCCAGCCCAGTCTCTTTTGTTGCCAGTTACTCCTCCCTCAAGCAGGAGAGACCTATCACTGAGACGCCGGCTCATGCAGCACTTTCCCAGGAGAATCCCCCGCCCCAAGTGTGCGGGGGAAAGCAGAAGCAGCAAAAGCCTCAACCAACTAAGCTCACCGGAAATGGATTCTGAAGAGCGGGGAGTGGGAGATTGGGGCTGCTCCTCCTCACCTGCTATTTTTCCCCACCAGCCAGATATGTGGCCACAACCCAGCACCAGCGGCAGGGGCATTGGGTCTTCAGGTCCCTGCAGAGCGATGTGGAAACACGGGTAGGGAATCCGTTGAAGAGAAATTCCTCCCCTCGATTGATGCCTGCAAGGCCATTGAGTCAGCCCAAAGGCTGTGCAGGGAAAAGTACAGAAGAGAGATCTCCTCTGCCTGACTCAGCCAACAGTAAGGCAGGCGAACCTTCCTGGCGCCTCTGTCTGTGGCAGCCAACAGAAGGCTCCTAACTCAACCAGGAGCCAACGATAACCCTGCCCCCTGGGGTCTGGGTCCAGACAGAAGGAGCCCCACCTCACCTGGACCCTTGCCAGCCACACCGGCAACGGAGATACCCCCAACTCAATAGGGCAAAGGCGGAAGCCACATGAGAGAACAGAAGCGGGAGGATTTGCCAAACAGGCTGCAGAAGCCCCACTCGTTTCTTCAGGACTCGGTGGAGATCCAGCTGCGTAAGGATCAGAGAGGGAGACGAGTGGAAAACAGCTTTCAACTGCCTGCTTGGCAGCTTCCAATTCAGGGTCATGCTATTCAGTCTACAAGGGCCCCCCATGGTTTTCATGCAACTCGTTAACAAAGTGCTCCACATACCAAGGGATGCTTGTTTACTTAGATGACATTCTCATATTCAGCGAGACCCTGGAGAAACATGTGAAAGTCATCCGGCGAGTACTGAAAAAGCTTCTGGCTGCCAAACTTTACATTAAGCTCTCAAAGTGTGAGTTTCACCTCCTTAGACTACCTGGGATACTAAATCTCTAGTGGAGGAGTGGGAATGGACCAGGGAAAAGTGAGAGCAATGCTCAACTGGCAACCCCCATGCACTCACAGACAACTTCAAGGTTTCCTGGGATTCGCTAACTTTTACAGACAATTTATTCCTGCTTTTGCAAAGGTTGTTCTATCCCTTACAGAATTATTGAAAACGGGGTCTCCTACAACCAAGTAGCAGCCAACACAGCCCATTGCTTGGACAATGGACTGCCAGAAAGCCTTTGAAAAGAGGCTGTTTGCCCAGGAACCAATCCTGCAGCACCCAGACCCCAAGAAGCAATTTATCATCCAGGCCGATGCCAGCAACATAGCTTTGGCTGCAGTTGTGGTACTCTTACAAAGGAATGATAAAGAACAACTGCTGCCCTGTGCATATGTGTCTAAATGAAGCTGTTCATCAAGCACATCTATTGTGAGTCGACTGGAAGTTCTTCAGCTGGACAGGCATGGAGTGTGTGAGCTCTGAAGAGCCTCACATGAACTCTGACAAACCAATGCCGAGATCCTTTTGGATCAGAACCTCCCTATGGGGGAAGTGAAGAAGGGGCAGAGTCTCATCAGACCCAGAGGAGTGCAACAGGTCCCTTATAGGTCGGAGATTTGCCCTTTGAATCTGCATTGGGGCGGCAACATGGCTGCACAAGAAGCTGATTTCAGGCCAAAGCACTGAACAGTAGTATGCAGGAGATGAGATGAAAGCCTGGTAAGAAGATGTAATTAACCCACATTCATAAATCAGAATTTGGAAAAGGCAAAGAACCTTGAGAGTATAAATAAATAATTTTAATGAACAGATCAGGATTTTGGCAAAAAGAAAGAAGGGGAAAAATGGAGGGTTGAATCACTAGCCCAAAAGTGAGCCATTTGCTTTAAACAATTTGGACAAAAAAGGAGAAAGCAGAGAATTGACAGACCCATTCAAACACAAGCTATAAATTTTTAAAAGAGACTAGGAGGGTAAAACGGAAACCAAAACATACTGAGGAGATTTGCTTCTTTCGAGTTTCTTCTAACTAATATATCTTAAGCAACTCCAATTAATGAGAAATGGAATGTAACAAGGGAGAACTGAGTTGCTAACTGATTGAATATGTCAGTGGAAAGACAATTAAGTATAGGTTAAAATATATGAAATATGGACACATATAGAACTTCTAAGATGATGAACAAAGTGAGATGTGTACCGCTTGTTATTCTATATAGTAGATTAATAGAATTGTAACGAACATTGAACAGTAAGGATTGTTATTTAAAGACAAGGGTAAGCTAAGTCAAGATATAGAAACATGGAGAGGGAACTTGAAATATACTTACAATGGGAAATTATTGAGATTATAAAGTCAGAACTACAAATTTGGGACATCAAAGGATGCATAACTATATAAATATAATGATGAGAATAGCTGGGAATCATAATCAGGTCTACATTTCGGCCAAAAATAGGCTGGGATGGTGGTGGTTTAAAAATACAATTATTATATGTGCATACTTTTTTCTTTTAAAAAAAGGAGGAAGATATATGTTAAAATTAAATATGTATATTGAAAAGGAATTATAAATACCATCAACATAAAATGGAGCTTGCTCAGAGGCTGAAGTACACCAAGTAAATGAGGGGAAGAGTGCAAAGTAGAGGAGAGAGATAAGGGAAGAAGAGAGTGATAGGAGAGAGAGTGGGGGGAACAGGAGGAGAGAAAGAAGGAGTGGAAAGGGGAGAGAAGAGAAGGAGAGAGGAATGGGAAGTAGAGAAGAGAAGGACGACAGAGGGAAGAAAGATAGGGAGGAGGAGGGAGGGAGGGAGAAGAAAGTGATGGATAGGGTACATATATGGTGTATGGAGAGCAGAAGAGCCAATAATTGTTTTTGGGAGTTGATGGTAAGACAAATTGATGTAAACATTTAACAATATAATATGATATTGGTTATGTAATAGTACATGTGCTTATTTGTTATGAAAATGAATGTATGTATGTATGTATGTATGTATGTATGTATGTATGTATATCCTGGAAACACCAAGCCTGAAGTAGCCTGAAGCAGCCTGAAGATGACGAATGAGACTTCGTTGAAACGTCGCCAAGACATCTCCAATTCTATGCGGGAGAAAACCCGAACAACTAGAGACCCATATATATATTGAATATATGTATATTGAAATATATATATATATATATGTGGGTCTCTAGTTGTTCGGGTTTTCTCCCGCGTAGAATTGGATTGAATTATATATATATACATTTTGCATGGGGTACCCCAGAGGATCATCTCAGACAGAGGAATTCAGTTCACCGCCAAGTTCTGCAGGGAGATCCTGAGGTCCATCAGATCCACACAAGGACTTAGCTCAGCTTTCCATCCAAGCACAAACGGAGCTGCAGAATGTGCAAATGCAATGGTGGAACAATACGTCCATTGTTCTGTGCATTACCAACAGGATAATTGGTCAGTCCTGTTACTGTTCACAGAAGTAGCATACAACAATGTGGTTCATAGCAGCACTGGATTAACTACCTTCCAAGTTATCAGCGGCATGGAATTTGCTCCTATGCCTGAACTGCCCAGAGAGCCCCCCCTTCTCAATGTAGACTCTTTCAAGAAAGGGTGGTAGAATATAAAGAAAGCTCTGGCAGAAGCTGCAGAAGAGTATAAGAAAGAGGCAGACAAGTATCGTTCACTTCAACCCCCTTTCCATGTGGGAGATAAAGTTTATCTATCGACCAAATACATACAGTTGAGGATGCCTAGCAAGAAATTAGGGCCAAAGTTCTTAGGTCCTTTCCCAATAGTGAAAATAATTAACCCAGTGACAGTTCAGCTCAATCTTCCCCAGATTCTAGGGAAAACACACCAGTTTTCCACTGTAGCTTGCTGAAACCTATGATTGAGTCTAATTTGAGTCCTCAGACCCATCCACCCTCTCCTCCTATAGTAGTACAAGGAGAGACACATGAAGTGAAAAAAATACTAGACTTCAGATAGTATAGAGGTCACTTACAATATTTAGTACATTGGAAGGAGTACTCTTCATCAGAAGCTACGTGGGTAAAGAGTTGGAATGTGAAAGCTGATTGATTAGTTAAGCAGTTCCATGATAAGTTTCCAGATAAACCAAAGGGTCCCCCGGGGGTGGTGGTGAGGTAGTTAGTTTTATAATGTTAATCCCCTACTTTATTCTCATTACAGAACGTGCTTCTCTTCTGAGGGGAGGGTGCCTGTCAGGCCTGGATGCTATATTTTGCCTTTTGGATTTCAGGCCTGCCACACTTTCTATTGTGGGAGAATGGGAGGGGGGATTATACAGAGTTGGATGATGTGTAGCCATAATAACATTATTTCTCCAAAAGTCAATGTCACTTTTGTCCCTGCCCCTGGACGGATGTGGATGGGAGGAATCTTCCTTCATGGCAATGAATGATTGGACCATGTGATGGACTTGTGGGTGTTGGGGCAGGGTCTTGAACTTTTAACTGGGTGGGGAAAACCTGGAAGCTTTCAGATTCAGGTTTTCCCAGATGTGCCAATATGACATCTTCAATAAATTGCAACTTTGAGGAAACACAAGCCTCGGAGTTTCTTTTCATTAGGATTGTTAGTTGGAACTCTTACAGACTGCATGCTTCTCTCCATGTAGATGTAGTTCCATTAAGGAATACACACTGGGTGTGGTTGGTCAGACAAATATATTAGCATCCAAGATAATTTTATTTAAGGAAATGATATGGACTGCGACAATATTGGAAAAATACCGTATTTTTCGGAGTATAAGATGCACTGGAGTATAAGAAGCACCAAGGTTTTGAAGAGGCAATTTTTTAAAAAAAGTAGGTAGGTAGATAGATAGAGGGATAGAGAGGGGGAGAGAGAAGAAATACAGCAGGTAGGTAAGGAGAGAGAGAGAGAGTAGTTAGGCAGGTAGATAAAGGGATATATATAGAGAGAATGTGTTGGTAGGAAGGTAGGTAGAGTGATACAGAGAGAGAAATAGAAAGAGAGAGAGAAATATAGTAGATAGATAGAGAGAGTAGGTCAGTTGGTAGGTAGAGGGATAGAGAGAAATAGAGAAATACAGTAGATAGGTAGGGAGAGAAAGAGTAGGTAGGTAGGTAGATAAAGGGATATATATGTGAGTGTGTGTGTGTGGATAGATAGATAGATGATAGATTAGATAGATAGATAGATAGATAGATAGATAGATAGATAGATAGATAGATAGATAGATAGATAGATAGATGATAGAAAGAAAGAAAGAAATACAGTAGGTAGGTAGGTAGGGAGAGAGAGTGTGTAGGTAGGGAGAGGGATAGAGAGAAATAGAGATAGAGAGAAATACAGTAGGTAGGTGTTTCTGCTGGCACAGCACTTGATCAATGTAATTCTCATCAATCAGTTAAAGAGCTTTCGGAAAGGAGGAAAAATTTTTTGCACTCTGCAAATCTCCCAAAAATACCATCTTTTTCGGAGACTAAGATGCACTGGAGTATAAGAGGCACCAAGGTTTTGAAGAGGCAATTTTTTTAAAAAAAGTAGGTAGGTAGATAGAGGGAGAGAGGGAAGAAATACAGTAGATAGGGAGGGAGGGAGTAGTTAGGTAGGTAGATAAAGGGATAGAGTGTGTGTGTGTGTGTCGGTAGGTAGGTAGGTAGAGGGATAGAGAGAGAGAAATAGAAAGAGATAGAGAAATACAGTAGATGGGGAGAGAAAGAGAGTAGGTTGGTTGGTAG
The DNA here is from genome assembly GCF_051295495.1 of Thamnophis sirtalis. Lineage (NCBI taxonomy): Eukaryota > Metazoa > Chordata > Lepidosauria > Squamata > Natricidae > Thamnophis > Thamnophis sirtalis. The sequence continues at coordinate 155,345,521 of NW_028261382.1, forward strand.
GTAGAGGGATAGAGAGAGAGAAATAGAGATAGAGTGAAATACAGTAGGTAGGTAGGTGTTTCTGCTGGCACAGCACATGATCAATGTAATTCTGTTCAATCAGTTAAAGAGCTTTTGGAAAGGGGGGAAGTTTTTGCACTCTGTAAACCTCCCAAAAATGGCCCGTTTTTTTCCCCCCCAAAAAGGCATGAATAGCCTGGGGGGGGGCTTGCAGTGCTCCTGGGGGGGGGCAAAAACTAGCAAAAAATGGCCCATTTTTTGCAAAAACAGGCTCATTTTTTGTCACAAAAAATTGAATGCATAGCCTTATGGAGGCTTATAGAGTGCTGCTGGGGGCTGGGGGTCAAAAAACTGCCCATTTTATGCTCATTTCTGCCCTCCCCAGCCCCCAGGAGCTCTCTGAAAGCCTCCATAAGGCTATGCACTGCCATTTTGGTGAAGGGATGGGGCTTTGGGAGGCAAAAAATGCTGTATTCAGTGTATAAGACGCACCCAGATTTTCAGCCTCTTTTTTGAGGAAAAAAGGTGTGTCTTATACTCCGAAAAATACGATAGCCTTTATCGATGTATTAATTTTATGCTGCAAAACAACCCTATTGATTACATCAATATCCTGCTTTTCCTTCAGGAAAGTAAGGCAAATTACATTGAGGTCTCCTTCCATTTTATTCCCGCAAAAACACCACTGTGGAAGACTGGTTTAAGAGAGAGTGATTAGCTCAAAATCATATCAGTAACCTAGTCCAACAGCTTAACTTTAAGCTTTAAAGTAGCCTTGAAAATTAGTCCATAGGATTGCTAACTAGCACATTTTTCAGTAACCACCTAGGTTTTTTCATGCTGGTTAGGGAGTAGATGGTAATAACTTGTTCTATCTACTCAAAGTACTGCATGAAATTTATTAGTTATAGCTATAAGCCACATTTTAATTAACATTCCTTTAAATGTTTTTGTGCCTTTAAACTGTTAACATTTTAAAATTTATTAGGAAGCAATAAAATGAGATGAACACACTTCTTGAAATGACTAAAATCAGTTTCTGTACCCATGGTGATAAAGTTTGAATAGTTATCCCTAGTTACTTCTTTTCATTTTTAACAACAACCCCCTGCCATTTCATTATAAAAATGGAAAGAATAAAATTAGAGTGCAGTGCAATCATCTGCATGCCAACACAGAAATAAGCCTCACCAAACTCAGTGCTATTTACTCCCACGAAAATAAAAATAGGGTTAAAAGAAAATAAATTAATTTAAATCTCCCCTTGTTGGAACAGTATCTTATTTTAAGGATTATTAAAAGGAGGCACTCATCTGAAATTAATTTTTACTTTCATTGTGTTGCTTCACACTTTGCTTTTCAGAAACAATAAAATAAAGTAAGGATCCTATCATTAACATTTCTGACAACTTTTGCTAAACATGATGTACTTATAATGAAAGCTATCAAAAAATAGAGATGGGGGAATTATTTACTTAATGTTTTTCCATCCCACTGCAATCAAAACCTCAGTGGTTTATTTAGAATACAAAATCAATCAAACCCCCAGCCCCCAGCAGCACTCTATAAGCCTCCACCCAAAATAAGAATACAAACAATACATAGAAATGATATGATAAAATCAGGGGAAGTCTCTCTGAAACAGTTCTATCTTTATTATTTTCCAAAATACTAACAAAAAGAGAGGACTTGTATGATCTCTGCTCAGCACTCCTACTTGAAGGGAGCACTTTCTCACTTCAGTCCCCAGAATCTGCTGAAAATGTGAAAAATGATGTTCACGGGTTCAGCTTCCACTTTAGTTCTGCTTTAGCTAATTGTGAATTCTTCCAGCACTAAAAGTCATCTCTTTCTTTCCTGTTATATGTATTACACAGGCATTTTTTAAATTTTAGATTCATTCTATCTTCTTAAGTCTAGAATAGTAATTATGCTATTTTATAATTTTCCTACTTTTCCCTAGTTTTTTTCCTTTATTTTAAGTATATATTGATTTTATATTGCTGCTATTAGCAAAGAAAAGCTTTTCTCATTTCAATAGCTTAGAATGTAAGTGCATCCATGTTTTCAATACCACAATATGCATTAATATGTCTGTAAGATGCAGAGACAGTTTACCATTTATATGTATTGCATGAAAAGCATTTTTAAAGCTACCAAATAAAATAGTTTAATCTATGAAATTAAGCTAGCTATATTTTATGCATTTAATTTGCTTCATTAATTAGATCCTGATGGTGGCAGCACTTGTTAAGATATAAAGATCATACATATTCCCACTTGGAGAAATGCTAATGTAATGTTCTATTACTCAGTAATGTAGATAAAGTAAAAATCCTCCAAGTATGAATAAGGTACTTTTCTTTTTCTTTCAACAATTACTGTCACCCTGAAGATTTAATTAGAATTTCTAGCTAAGTAGGTATAATGTGAGCATTAAAATATGTCATTCAATATTAGCATAACCTTGGAGTTTTGATCCATAAAACCATATTCATTTTTGTGGTATTTTTTAAAGAATTCGTAGATGTGAAGTTAAGAAACCATATTTTCAAATACAGCCTATTTGATGAACTAAATGAACATAAGATTAACTATGAAAACAACCATGAGCCCTATTCTATTCCAAATATTTATCCAGGAAAGCTTAAGATATCTTGATAGAGAAAGTGTAGGACAGATACATATATCCTGGGTGCCAGACAAATAAGCTATTTGAGCATCTTCAGAATGGTCTGTCCTTTAATACTCTTTCAGCTTAAGAAGAAGAGGCAGTCCCTCATGGAAATAGTTTCCAACCTGTTAGGAGTTTTAAATTTTAATTAAGTTGTATTCAGATAATACAATTTATTGCCAAGTAATACAGATCTTTTGTTATAGGAATCAAATTTCATCCTTGGGTTTTATATTACTTAATCGCTTCTCTGCAATTTTGTGTTAACTATACTTTCTGGACACTTTTCAAAGGGAACCCCCACATAAAACATGTCACAGCAGTGAAGACAAGGTGTGACCAAAACACAGGTAATTATTGCCAAATCCATGCAGCTGAGAAACAGCCACTACCTACGCATTAATTGCATTTGTGAAAAAACAACCACCTGTAAGTCAAATAAAGAATAAACAAAGAGCACTCTCAAACTATTTCCTTGTTCTTTTATGAGGGGTGTAACCATTCTAAAACAGAACCTCAGTTCCCAAGTCTAGTTTCTTATTACTGAAGAGCATTTCTGTCTTATTTAGATCTGATTTCAGATTGTTCTCTGTCATCCAAATAGAATCAAACCTAGGTAAATTTTATAGGTGCTGATTGCTTTCTTAGAAATGAATGATGTGGAGTAGTAGAACTTGGTGTCATATTAATGGGATCCTATTCTAGGGTTCTGACTCACCTTTATTTTTTTGTAAATTTTGATCAGTGTTGGGTGGGCAAAATAGAACTATCAAAGGTTGCTTGCTGTGTGTTCATCAATAGATTGGGATTACCGCAAAATAGAACTCTGTGCTGTCTATCCTATTTTAAATTTGGTTTGTATTCAAAACAATAAGCATACCAGTGGGGAAAAGGTACAGGGATTTTATTAAATTAAATAGATTAAAATTAAAAATAATAGGCACAGCAAAGATAATCTTATGCCCAGTCTGCCTGCCACAAATCTACAAGGATGCTACTGGATAGATCCTTGAAGCTGGCATTTTATTCCCAGGATTCCTGGAAATTCCCTAGATCCAGGTTTATCCTTGGAGAGATACTGAGAACTTGTAGAGTTGCATCAAATTATGTCTAAGTGCTTTTTGATACTTATTTCTATTTATTATTATATTATAATCACATTAAAGTTGCAATAAAATACGTCTTGTAACTAATTAACTAGCACATTATATTAGCACAATATGAGGCAAACAGCATTTCTGTATTTTGTTATCGTAACTTTTCTAAGTAACCATAGCCTTTTGACAAAGAATATTTACTATGAATGATAAATCAATCAATCTTAAAACTAAGGAACATATTAGAAACCAATGATGTGTCTATTTAATATACTGCATAAACTTGAGGAAAGGGGATGTGCCAGACTAATCAGCAGTTATTGAAATATTTACTTGCAGTTATTGCTGCCCAAGAGGGAAACACCAAATGTTGAAAGCATTTTGCCCCCAACAGTCTGGGTCCTCCTTTTACCAACCTCGGAAGGATGGAAGGCTGAGTCAACCTTGACCCTGTCAAAATTGAATTCCTGGCAGTGGGCAGAGTCAGCCTGCAGTATTGCAATCTAACCACTGTGCCACCACAGCTCTTATAGTTTTAGCCTTGTTCAGTTCTTTAATTTGATGTCTTATATTTTAATATCATTTTTGTTTTGCTCAGTAATATAGTCCTATTTCCCTGAAGCTACATGTAGCAAAGCACTTTTCCCCTTATTATATCGTGTAATACTATTGCTGTAAAAGTCCAGATAATTCAGGTATTATTTTACCAGTTGCTAGAGAAGATTGATTTGGAAATAATTTGGAGTTTCACCTTTTTTCATAAGTTATAAATAAGGTTAACTACCTTTGTTTTAATAATTTCCCTTTGGATACATTATTAAAATTGTTTCTTTTTTCAACAGTCCTGTGCAAACACCAGAGCAGTGCTTAACAGTCTATTACAATACATATTCATTTGGTTTTTCGAGTGCTATTTAAACTGAGATGTTGCATGATAAATAGTTGCATGTATTTTCTTAAAATAATATTTGTACTGATGTGATCTTGTACAATCTTCAATATAAATAGATTATGTTTACTAGCAAGGTTTCTTATAGATAGATAATGTTAATAAAGTGGCAAGATTTGGGCTAGATAAAAAGAACACCTAGAGTTTTCCAGTATATTTTAAGTCCATATAAACAAATTTCTGGCAGTTGATTTCTAAAAAATATCAATAGTTTAATACGGCTTTTTGATCTGACTTCCCTTATCAACACCATTTTCTCTCATCTAAGTTTGTCTATCCACATGTAAAATTTCAGAATCCAGTCCAAGATCTACATTTGGAATCTACTCAGCTGTGGATAAACATCTCTTCATAGCATCACAATATTGTCATAAGACCAAAATTATACAAACACCAATGATATATTAATAAGAGTTATTTTAGGAAAACTATCAATTCTTTCAAAAGCTACAGTTGTGATTCACATCACTATTTATTTATTTGAGATTCTGCTTTTTCCTTCTAGAGGAGTTTGAAAACCATTTAAAATGGGATAGTGAAAACAATTACGAATATTTTTTTTAAAATAAAAAATAAATACCAAAATTAAAAGAACATATTAAAAAACCGGAAATGCAAAATAAAACCAATCTAAAACATATCTACGATCTGGTATGCTTGTTAGCTACAAATGACTGTGTGGACAAGCAGATATTCAGTTATTTCTGAAAGAAGACAGTATTGAGCCAAGTTTCCCTAGAAAGAGAAAGATTCATGTTTGATGTGCTGCCAAAAAAAAAGTCTACTCACCACTGCACTATGATCTAAATCCAACAATGGAAACCTTAGCTGGGTTTCCCTAGATGATCTGAGTGCATGAATTGGATGATGTTGGGCAAAAGCAATTTTTAAATATAGTAATTGAGTCCTATATTATGTAATATTAAACAGATGGATGTGAATCTAAAATTGGGTTTAATATCTTATAAGCAGCCAGTCCAGTACTTTCAGAATTCATTTTTAAAATATACCACTGATTATTCCAATCAGGATTGTAGCTGTATGATTGCCACTCCCTTCTAGCACCTTGTCCAAAGTTTGGAAAAAAATTTAAGCACAGACCACCTTCCTATAAATAATTAATTCATCCAAAAGATAAGATCATCAGCACATGCTGAAATCTTTTAAGATTGCTGTACATTCTTCTCGTGAAAAGCCTATGCCCAGATACCTATGAATCTCATTTATTGGAAGGCATCTCAACTTTTTTTAAAAGTCTTCCTTAGTTTTGGAAATTCCAAAGCTATTGAACATATCCTGGTTCTGTCCATAACCCTAGACTTAAAAGCATGCTAAATGATAACACTATTTAATGCAATGTTTTATTTTAAAAGGAAGATATGTATTGTGCAACGTATTGACTTTTCGTGATCTAGGTCATGTTAATTTCCAGCGCACTCTGTTGATATTCTTATCAATTACGGTATTTTTAGGTTCATTTTCTCTTTTGTGTATTTGTTTCCAGAGTTATTTTTCCAATACTGAATCAGGTATTTTGTAGTCAGCGCAGTATAATACCATCTTTTCTTTAGAGAACTTTTTGATTTCAGATTAAACAGTATACTCCATTGTAAAGCAAAGACCTCAAAGTAATGGAAGTGCATTGTTGTGCAAGACAGATGCTGCTGCTATTCCGTTGCTAGGTAACAGGTGCTTGGTTACATAGTTGATGACTGTCATACATTCTCTCTCTCTCCCTCTCTCTCTCTCATTTCTAGTATGTAAGATTTATGAATATAATTGGCATGATCTCAGTGGCAATTTGCAGGCCTATAATCATTTTAAAACTCTGACTTTTTTCAGGTTAAATGTAGCTGTATGTGATAATGGTCTGGAAGCTGTTGCACTGTTGAAACTATGTTGATATAAATTAAAGCAAGTAAAAGTAAGAAAGAGAATCCTTTTTTTTTGCCTAACCCGTTTGAAATTACAGTAAGGAGAAAAATATATAATTCAAATAAAATTTCATTCATTTTTATTATAGAATATAGATAATTGTTCAAGTAAAAAAATATGCATGATTCATTAATTTAACTTTTACTTTCACTCAGTTGCATTTTAAGACTTTTCAGTGTATTGCTTAAGATGTATTCAAAATTAAAGTTGATAGTATGTTTGATAGTTAGGAAGCACATGCCAAGTAGATTTCCAAAAATAGAACAAGTGTGATTACTTTCATTTACTTTGGTTACACTAGTACATACTCTAAATGTTGATATAATAAATATTTACTGTTACAACAATACTTCCACGTTTCAATGCTTGATCAGCTGGCCAAGAATGTGGCACATTCCTTTGCTTGGGTGTTCATTTTTTGTGATATGAAATCAGAATGAACATGTATTTGTTTTTAATTTTGATGATTAATTTGACTACTTTTAATGACTTTTATAGCTACATCTAGTGTAGTGTATGTTTTATGCTTGTGCAGTGATGTTTTCCTGTCAATCCTCACCTCTCCATGTTCTCCTGCAGTACTTCACCAATTGGTACTCTTCAGTTAATGGATGGTTACAATTTGGTGTCAGCATACACACAAACACACACATTTTTGCATTCTTAACCACTCTCTTTGATTCTTTCCTTATCGTATTACTTGATAAACTGATATTCATTGATAAATGTATTTCCATTAATTGCACTTAGAATATCTTATCTTCCAATTTTGCATTCATTTGTTAGAGATTCATTAAAAAAAATAAAAAACCACAGTTCAAAGAGTTCAGACCACAGTTTAAGTAAGTAAGTAAGTAAGTAGGAACAAAGCTAAGTAATTATAGCATCATGCCTATGGGATAAATAGTGAAGATAAAATAACATCTAATGAAGAGGATAAAATGGCTTTTCGGGTGGACAGAAATGTAACCTATGAGTCTGCCTTTCTGTATGTTGCTCTAGTTTTAACTAATCACTATGTTGCAGAAAATGACAGGCGTTAGACTTCTCAGGATACAGGAAAAGTTTATTTGGCAGCCAGGTTCAGAAAGCTAGCCCAGGGCTAGCATTGCAAGTTCTGAACCACCTTAATTATCGAAGCATGCATTCTTATACATTTTCAAAAGCATTGCAACACGGAAATTCTTAACACATTTCTTAGTGGTTACCTTGAGGAGAAAACCTTATAAGGATATGGGGTATTACTTCTCCTTTTGTTTATGGAGTACGTGTCATTAATGAACTTTACGTGTCATTAATGAACCTAGGACTTTTAACATAGGCTTTCGACATAGGCTTTTTTGACATAGGGACATCTTGTGGTTAGGCACAGCTTCCTGTTTCTATTGCAAGTTCCAACTCTGTCTATGTGGCTTTTAATATAGAAGTAAAGGGGCCTCTAAGAGGCTGTCCAGCCTGACCCAGTAGGTTTCACACTTAATGTCCAAATCTCACTTTACGTCTGCTTTATCTCCCCCTTCTAGACTCTATTAATACCCACAACTGAGTCTAGCCTGTTGGATTAAAAATACAAGCATGCATAATAGCAAATTAAAGTACATCTTATATCACATCAATACACATCTTAGGGTTTATATTCCGGAATCACTTTCCTTTCCTCTAAGAGTGCAATTTGAATATAGGAGCTAGTATCTGAAGCTTCATTAACATTAACTCCTTTTCAGCCCGTATCTCTTTTACAGACCTCATAACGAGCTGTTTAAGCAAGGATATTATGCAAGGGATAATATCTTGCAATTCCACATAATAAATAGCATTTATTTAATCCAACCTGCTCCTGGTAGCCAAGAGAACCATTCAGAACCTTGTGGTCTTTAACCAATTGAGGAAGCTGGGTTTCGTAGTTCTTTAACTACCCCTCTCCAGACCCCTCCTGATTTATTCATATAGAAACAGCAATCTTCTCCCAGGAATACACATAGCCCACCTTTTCAGCAGTTAAAAGATCTATGACACGCCAGTTCACAATTTGGTTCAGGCTTTCTTGGATTTCTTCTGATAGCTGCCTGAACTGTGTAATGGAGTGGGTCATTCCACCTACACCCGTACTAACTGCAGTCCCTATTCTCAAGATCGCTAATAGCGGAATTAGGAGCAGCACTCTTTTCTGGACATGTCCCATGAGGGGTATAGGGAAGGTCTGTTCTCTACTTACCACCCATTTTAGGGAGGAGGTGTATTAGAGTGCATGTGCCAGTCCAATTGATGGGTAAACATAGATATGCATTTCTCCCACATAGAAAGAAAACTCAATTTTCTCCTACACATATGCTGATGTTCATGGAGAAGGCATGGGCTCGGAGGTTCCTTCTATTAGTCCAGACTTGTAAGATTTCTGCTAGGAATATACCACTCAGGGGTTGTAATGGAACTTCTTCATTAGGATCCATTAACTTATTCCTGAGGCCTGGTCCTTCAAAGAGATATTGCAAAAGTAAACACAAACTCCCATATTGGATTGTTTTGAAAGCCAAACAGGAAGTCAGGGTGGGTGGAATGGCCTTGGGCAGCTTCCAGTGGTCAGATTCCCCTCCCTTCGGTTAAAAAAAACAAGCGGAGGTGACTGTTGGAAGATCTTGTGAGCAGAGGCAGACATGCTGCGAATCAATTTTACATCTACAAGGATTTTCCTGGGGGCAAGATACATTTCAGATGGGCATTGTTCCTCTGATAGTGACCCCACAGGAATGCCAGGCTCCTGATATCGTTTGATGCACAAGGAGGGTGACCCTATAATTTCTACACCAACTGCTATCGGCCAACGATGGGGAGACGGCTCATTCCCAGTCTTTTCGCCATGTAGCTGGGATTCTGCCGTTTTAGTTCCCCAATTACCTCCCTTGTCAAAGGCAATCATAGCTCTGGTCATTTCCCCAAAATCTGGCTCAACTGGAACAGCATTGTAAGATTAAGAGGTTGCAGACAAGCACATCCAACATTTCTGGCCTAGATCAGGATCAGACCGTTTGATTAAGCTTTGACCTAACTCCAGCACTGTTGCAGGGGCCCATTTTCCCTATGCTCTGCCCTTTTTCTTACAGGGTTTGTCATGACTTTAGGTGTTGGGATTGACTTACAGTTCGTTCCCAAGCATAAATAATGCACCGTTGATGGGAGCGGACCTATTCCACATCCTGTAACAATTCCACCCTGTTTTCCGAGATTTTTTGACATCCTCGGATCTTTCTTCAAGAGCAAGGGGGGGTTGCTCAGGTATTTTTGCAACATTTGGGAACTACTATTCAAGACATTATCACTTAGCAAGCTCTGCCAATAACAGCCAGAGCCACAAAAAGCTCATAATCATCCCTCATGCAAAACTCCTCCTAACACAATTCTTTTAGCCTACTGAATTACCATGTTAGGGAGAGGGCAGGGTTCTATACAGTTTGAGGAAGGGCAATCTATAAAACCAAATCTTATTTGCTAAACATATTATCCACAATCCAAAAACTCCTATTATACTGCAAAGAACCCATTCCCACGGTTCCTCAAACATAAGTGTCAATAGAAGATTCACACTCCTCTTTGTCACAGTCAATGATTTTAGCCTCAGCAACTGTCTTCCTCTGGAGGGGGCAATTCCTGGGGATGAATATGCAATACACAATTAAGTACATTCATTAAAGCAAGAGATAAAGTAGTTATGACTATGAATACTTGGCTTGCCATTTCCTGACAGATGCTCAAACTTTCTAATACATCTTATAATACAGCTAATAAATGGAACGTTGTCTTCCTTCCTTCAATTCTTCAGCCGTACGTTGAGAAACCGGTTGTGGTTTCAGTAGGGCTGAACGTTCCGGTTGTGGTTTCAGTAGGGCTTCTTCTGCCCCGTAAGAGCTTCCCATTGCCAGTAGGGAAGCTTATAGGGGGCGTTTCTTTAAAGCATATCACTAGAGGATGGGCTTTATCCTGGTCTGCCTCCCAATACTCATCAGCAGCTGGCTTAACTTGAATCCAGTGAATCCAAAACTTGGATTCCAACACTTTTACTTACATGACCATAGTATATGGGTCCTTCCATCTAGGTTTCAAATGCTTCTCCTTTCCAGTCTTTTACCTATACTTTTTCTCCCACCTGAATATTATGACTAGGGGTGGTCCACATGGTGGACTGAGGGACACACAGTATTGCTGGATTTCTTATATTTGCTTATTCAGTTCTCTCACAATTTGGTTCACCCATAAGGCCCCTATTTGATCTAGGTGCCCTATATGATTTTTCAAGTTAGCACTTATAACTGGGGGTCTCATCACTTCAAAAGGAGATAACCCAATTCCATTTTGCTTAGAGCATCACACAGACTAAAGTGCCATTGGCAATGCATTCACCCATTTATGACTAGCATTGCCTTATATAGCCCACACTTGGGCATGTACGTCTGCTTTGGGTTTACTTGAGCACACATGCTACACCTTTTACTTGCATGGGCACACAGTGCGTGTAAGCGGTCAATGTAAGATGGAGTTCTTCTGCTTTGAAATATCTGGAGCTCAGTCTCCTTCACATTTTTCAATGCTGCATAAGTTATCATGTCAGGGTGGCTCTGATCACCTTGGGTTGCTGACAGCCTTGTTTTTCTGTCAGCTGCTTTTCCCTTTTCTGCTGGATCTGACCATCCAGTTTAGATTAAGGAACTATTTAGAGTGCTTTATGTGGGGTAAATCTTATAGTCCAGAGAACTAAGGGTAAGGCGTCTACCCATTTAAGATGGGTTTCAACACATTTTATCTTTTTCCTTAACAGTGCGATTCACACATTTGCTTAATTTCTTTCCTGAGGCCATTAAAAGACCTCTTTCCCCATAATCAGCAGTATTGATATGCAAAGTAAGGAAGGCATATAGAGTCAGTTCAGAAGTTCACCCTTCATTCATTCTTTGTCCTCCTTTAATGCACGGATTAAAGCCCATAATTTTGCTACTTGGGTTTGTTAACCATAAATGTCCCTTTGTTTCTAAAATTCCTTGAATGGCATGGCTGGTATAGATAAAAGTAGGCTGTCCAAAAGTTAATTTATTAGCTTCTTCTATCACAAGAGCCGTGATGGTTAGAATCTTTAGGCAATGTGACCAGCCTTTTGCAACAGAGTCCAGTTGTTTAGATAGATAAGCCACAGTTTGTTGCCAACTTCCCTTTTCTTATCAAAGCCTGAGATAATTCTGACTTCAGGGCTTTTTACACTCTTTTCTGCTTTAAACCCCAAACACAGGGTTCTTTTTCACCCTCCTTTGCAGATGTGTAAGGAGGTTTGGCTAAAGCGCAAAATTTGAAATCCTCATCCTGCAATTTGGCACACAGCTTCTTTTCACTCATTTCCTATTGTCTTATTGGAGTAGCGCATTACTTCGCCAAAAAGGTAGGTGAATTATTATTTTTATTTTTTCAAATCCTTGGCAAGCAAACTGCCTCTTGTGACTTGTTACTAGGTTTTCCCCAAAAGCAAACAGTTTTTTTTTGGCTGTCTCTATGTATTTGAAGTGGTAGGCAGACAGGCATGGCTAGAGGCTTTACTTATATAATTATTGGTACATGATGAGATGCATAGCCTGGTGGATTAAATTCTTAAACCACCATTACTTGCCATATCTCATCTGGGGGGGGTGCCTCATTTTAGGGCCATTTTTTTCTTCCTCAAAGGACAGTGTAACTCCCATTTTGCATAGGATCACACTTCAAAAGAGGAACTGGGTATTCAGGCATGTCTCGGGACATTTGGCCTTTTTTCTTTTCTTTTCACCAAATACATTGACCTCTGCTTAACTACAAGGATGAAACTTTTCTCATGTCCTTTTGAATTGGAGACATCTTAGTTTCAATTACCTTGAGGGTGCACAAAGACTTAGACACACGTAAGAATTTCAACAGACAGTACATCAAATTAATCAAGTCCAATTACCTAGGTCTTCCCATTCAATAGGCTTTACCTTTTTATTACCTGCTAAATTCCTTACTTTTGCTCGAAGTTATGCCCGATGTTCTATCTCCTTATGCACTAGATTGTTAATACCTTCTCTGCCCTGGGGTGTTCCATAATTTGGACTTCCCAGCCCACACTGGCATATTTTTAAAAGTCCACATTCTTGATCTCCCAGCCCACACTGGCATATCTTTAAAGATCAAAATATATGGAGACTTTCATTAACACATCATTTGCATCTGGGTGGGGCTCTTGATTCATCTCATGATGGCCAGAATCTGATGCCCTACAGAAAGGCACCCCAAATCTTGGCACAATGTCTTTTAGTACACACAAAACCAAGAGATCTCTCAATCCCAATTTCTGGGAATATTGTGGGGAAATCTGTTTGCCACACAGCACCTGGGAGCCCTGTAGAAGGACTTCCAAAGGAAGTTTCCATTCTGTCTTTGGGTTGTTGTTTTTTTCACAACTGAGACGAGCTGCAGCAACCTGATTAACAACAGCATATGTGTCTCTAACTCCCGATCCCTGCAATCAACCTCCTTGAGGCTTGTGCAATGGGGGTAAGGATAATTTCTCTGCCAGAGACTTTACTAAAACTTTTCTGAAGGTTTTTTCAACACGTATTGGAGGGGCATTCGAGGAACACTCTCCACCCTCCTATGTTCTATTTCTAACACACTTTTTGCTGACCTGCGGCCCCGGAGCTCATGGCCACCAACAGGAAATGCAGCAGATTAACCTCCCACACAAACCTAGAGCCTCATTAGGAAACGCTGGTTCCGTTTGGAAGGGACGCTATCCCGGGCCCAGGGGGGTGATCACGCCCCCTCTTCCACTCCTAACCGAGTGGGTCTACAATTCTTTTGATACTTGCCTGCAGGCGTCTTCTTTCTCAGCTGGCATAATTTTTTTATTAACTTGTCCTGTCCCTGATCAGATTCTTGGAACGGTGGTGTCCTCCGGATTCCCAAGAGAGGTTATCAGCCTTCTTCCAGAGAAAGGTCTCTGTGGCGCCTGAAGAAGGGCGAGATGGCCTCGATGGGGCACCGATTGGTCCGTTCCGTCCTCAGCGAAATATCGCTCTAACTCCTGCCTGGCTCACCAGAATATGTTGCAGAAAATGACAGGCGTTAGACTTTTCAGGATACAGGAAAAGTTTATTTGGCAGCCAGGTTCAGAAAGCTAGCCCATGGCTAGCATTGCAAGTTCTGAACCACCTTAATTATCGAAGCATGCATTCTTATACATTCTCAAAAGCATTGCAACACGGAAATACTTAACACATTTCTTAGTGGTTACCTTGAGGAGAAAACCTCATAAGGATATGGGGTCTTACTTCTCCTTTTGTCTATGGAGTACGTGTCATTAACTAACTTTAATTGAACCTTGGACTTTTAACATAGGCTTTCGACATAGGCTTTTTTGACATAGGGACATCTTGTGGTTAGGCACAGCTTCCTGTTTCTATTGCAAGTTCCAACTCTGTCTATGTGGCTTTTAATATAGAAGTAAAGGGGGCTCTAAGAGGCTGTCCAGCCTGACCCAAAGCCTTTTCTGTTGCTGCCCCGACCCTGTGGAACAAGCTCCCCATGGAGATCCGTACCCTCACCACTATCCAGACCTTCCGCGCAGCCCTCAAGATCTGGCTCTCCCAGCAGGCCTGGGGATAGGCTTCCAATTACCCGCCCGAGTGTTTGATTGCTGAATGAAAGTTGTGTTTTATTATTTTTTCTTTGTGCACATATTGTTTGTTTTTGACCTTGCACCCCCCTCCCCTGTGGTTGTAAGCCGCCCTGAGTCCCCTCAGGGAAAAGGGCGGCATATAAATCCCAATAAACCTCTAAACCTCTTCACACTTAATGTCCAAATCTCACTTTACGTCTGCTTTAACTAGACAAACTGTAAGGTCATTTTTCTTTCCATACATAATATAGGCTTGTGCCATTTCCTCTCTCCTCACAACTCTTGGAAGACCCCATTGAAGCTGTCACCTCTTCCTGAACTGCACAACTGCCTGCCATTTGACTGGGAGAGGGGCAATAAGAGAACAACAGACCACAAGGAAAACTGTATCCCCATTTCAGGATGTCCCAAGAATCCCCTCCCTCCACAGAAAAAAAAAGATCTGTTGACTGCTAGTGGCCGTAGCCCAGCCCTACCTTGCCAGCAAGCATCTGAGTCACTCTCTTGTTCTTCCCACGCCAGCCCCCACCATTAAAAGATTTCAGATTTTGGGCTCTGTTCCAAAGCAGCTAATGGCTGCTCACCCATCAGGCTTTGCTGCCAGCACAATTGGGCAGAGGGAAGCAGGAAAGAGGATGGGAATATCTCCCCTATTTTCTTGCACCACACAATCTATAGATTTCTGGAAAGCCTACCCCAGAAGGTGTAGTGGTGAATCGGCCACGACTTTGCCAAATTTCAATTCCACAGAAATTATGGGTCTTGCGTTTGGGATTTATTCAGTAAGTTAACCTATTTGAGGGCAAGTTGATTCAAAAATTGTTGCTCTGCGATAATCATTTTACCCAATAAACGATTACAAAGTATCAAACTTTGCTTTAGTGCAGTAGTATATAGATAAGAAATGCTTAGCTAAATATTTTTCTGGGTTTTTTTTCCTTCTTCATTTGAGGAAAAGCTCTTGCTTTCAGCATTTGCTTGTTCCCAAGAAAAAATAACATTTTAAGGAGATTTGTGCAGTCCATGAGGAGGCGGAAAAGTGTCTGTATCTGTCTTTCATCATACTTGACATTGCTCATCTGCGGCCTCTGATTTCCCATGCACTAATTAAATTCCAAAGAAAGATTTTGTGAGGGAAGTCTTCCCACAGAACTGCTTCATTTAAAGAACAAAAGTAATCAGGGAAGCCTATAGAGACGTATAACAGAAAAAGAAAGAATCTTTCAAGAATTGGAGAATAGATTTAGGATAACATTAATTTAATAAGATCAAAGTTAATCTCAAAGTTTAATTCTCTGAGTATTCCTATTCTAGAAGGAAAAGTTATAATGAAGATGCCCCATCTTTGGAGACCAGTGTTACTTATGTTGTTATTCATTTTTTTAAATAAAATTTTTATTAAAGTTTTACAAAACACATAAAAACTAACACAAACTAATAAAGTGCAGAAGCAGTAATGAGAGAAGAAAAGCAAAAGTGCAGGAAAAAAAGAACCAAAAAGAAAAAAGCTTCCAATCGCAATAAGTATAATAAGTAAATTTACAAAATTCTCATTAATCAAGTTTCTATAGCCGCCCATCTTACAAAAAGTGACTCTGAGTGGTATACGGTAATAAAATAAAATGATAGATATAAACACTATAAATATAAAGATATAAAAATCCATATTTAAAAGATGAATATTATAAAAACAAATAATACAAACCCTAGACAAAGAGATGATAAAAATGGCCACCAGTAGAGCCATTGAAACATGTCAGTGATTCCCTGGGAGCCCCAAGCCTGATAATAGATCAGGTCTTGAGGAACTTCTGGAATATCAAAAAAGATGGAGCTAATCTAATCTTTGGGGGAGGGGAGAGAGAATATTGCAAAATATGAGAGCCACAGCAGAGAAGTCAGGTCTTCTGGAATCCACCAAATGTAGCTTTCAATCTAATGGTACCTGCAGCATGCTTTCTCTGCCAGATCTCATTGAGTGGTCTGATATAACTCGGGAGAGGCAGTCCTTCAGGTAGCCTGGTCTCATCCTCTGAAAGGCTTTAAAAGGTAAAAGCAGCACCTTGATTTATTCCCAGAAGCAAACTGGCAACCAATGCAGCTTGTAGAGCAAATGTATAACGTATATTGTTCTGGGAGTGCACATAACTGACTGCACCGTTGCATTCTGTACCAGCTGAAGTTTCCAGATACTCTTCAAGGGCAGCCCCATGTAGAACACATTGCAGTAGTCCAATCTGAAAGTGATTAGGCCCTGAGTAACTGTAAGCACCCCCTGGCCACATACAGGTGTTAAAGAGGAGAGGAGAAAGCACCTAACCCAGCTGCATATCACATTGTAAAAGCCAAGGGCGGGATAAGCTTTATAGGATAAGCAGGATAAGCATGTAGGATAAGCTTTTTCTGTGGTCACCTTTAAGCTGTCATGCTCTAGTTGAGGAATCATCCTCAGATAAGGAAGATCACCATGGCAAGTTAGGAAGCCGGGTAAACAAAGCTCAAACTGAAACAACAGTGGGCACGTAATAGATATGCTCAAACCAGTGGTGGGTTCCTACTGGTTTGGACCAGTTTGGTCAAACCGATAGTAACTTGGAGACCTGGGTGGCTAGAACTGGCAGTGACCCAGGCCTTCCACATTCGAAAACCGGTTATCCCAGCGGTGGCATCGTGTTTTTGGCTTCTGTGCATGCGCAGAAGCATTTTTATTGCACTGTGCATGCGTGCACAGCGCACATCAAGCGCACTCGGTGCACCTGTGAACAAACCAACAGTAGTCTCTGCTGGAACACACCACTGGCTCAAACCAAACAGTGGACCCTAGTTCAATTGACTCTAATTTCACTTGGATGCCGGTTGGGCATTTCATTTATTTACTCAAGGAAATGCCTGATTGGTATACAGTGCTGGAACAATCTTTTGTCCTTGCACCATTTTTTAAATATGCAAATCTCTTTGGACACTTCATCCTTGCCAGATACTGCTGTTTGCTTGCCTCTTGAACCTTGGTTTTCAGTGATAGAACTAACTTCTTGTGAATTTGGAACAGAAAAATGCCAGAGAAAACCGGCAACTCAGCTTGGAGCCATGCAAGAAGGGGTCCCAGCAACTGAGCGCAATCCAGGGGACCTGAACAAGTGGCATTCTGAAGGGTCGCCGCTGTCGGACGGCCTCTGGTCCACGCGGCCGCCCAGAATAACCTTCACAACCCTCGGCGAAAATGATGGAAATGGTGGCGCCGCGCTGAAGGCGCCATTCTCGGCGTTTTATGGGCCTAGTCCTGTTTTCCTTGCTGACTGGGAGGAGCCCTGGTGTTTATCGGACTGCTGGAGGACGATTGTTATCAAAGAGAAGGTGGGTGATTGGAACAACGCTGGATGAGGCAAGGCAGCTGGCCTATTCCCCGCTGCCGCGGTCTCCTTAGGCGCCCCCCTCCCTCTGCTTCGGCGGTTTACGTTGCTTGGCATTCCTGGCATTCCCTGACATCTTTGCCCCCGCCTTTTGGGATCTTTCGGACTCTGCTGACCTGTTTCAGAGAGGGGGTAGTCAGCTTGATATGGCGCTGTATAAGACCAGGCAGCTGGCCTTGCTGCCGCTGCCATGGCCCTTTAGACTCCCCCCTCCTCCATCCCACTTGACTCGGCCCTTCCCTGCGGTGCAGCCTCTCCTCTGTTTGTCCTCTGTTTGCCCTCACGCATACGGGGTTTTCTGTCATCTGGCTCCCCTGCTCACAGCTGCTGGACTTTGGACTTTGGACTTGGGACCTGGTCCCATTTGGTGTGACCACTGCCGCCCGTCGATGCCAAGGGGACACCACCTCAGTCTGGGGACGCCACCTCAGCCCCCCTAGACTTTTTTGGACCCCTCCACTTCTACACCATCTTATTGCACAAGAAAGAGGGAAGACGAACTTTATTTTCTCCTTCTATACCTCCGCTAACTTCCATCGGACTGGACTTTTGCAAACCCGCCTACAAACTTTACACGAACTTGCACATTTTTTAACAGCTACGCAACTTTTTCTTGTATGGGGAGTGTATGTGGTATGTATGTGACTGATTGAGTGATCCCACACTTTTTAATCTAACAAAATTTTTATTAGTATTTTATTGTATCATTGTATTTTACTATTAGTGGGGTATGCATGTGGAGAATGCCTGGCCGGTATGTATGAAGGGATTGAGAGTGCGGCCCGGAGCTCG
Organism: Thamnophis sirtalis; assembly: GCF_051295495.1. Classification (NCBI taxonomy): domain Eukaryota; kingdom Metazoa; phylum Chordata; class Lepidosauria; order Squamata; family Natricidae; genus Thamnophis; species Thamnophis sirtalis. Next base: position 155,364,050 of record NW_028261382.1, read on the forward strand.
CTCCACTGAGTGCAGAAGCAGAAGTCGATGGGGCCCCGGATCCGCCTCTCGTCCCAAAGGGAATGCCATGAATGGCCTGCCGGGGAGAATGGGGGCCGTGAGAGGGGAGGAGGGGTCTACGGCGACGGGGACGGGCTGGAGCATCCCGGTTACGTTTGGGAGAGGCAGGTATGACGGGAGTTACAGGGCTAGCCATTACCGGGGAGGAGGGTTCACTACGTCACAGCGATCCCTCCTTCCGGCCCTGATAGCTCAACTCAAGAACCAGGTGGCAAGAGATGTCAGGGCCCTGGTCTCAGGTTGCTGTTGCTAAATGCCAGGTCTGTGATTCATAAAGCTCTCCTCGTCTGGGACTTAATATTAGACAAGGGGGCAGACCTGGCTGGGCCACGAGGGAGGAGTCCCACTCTCAGAAATGTGCCCAGAAGGGTTTCAGGTGCTCCACCAACCACGACACCAGAGAAGGGGTGGGGAAGTGGCAACCATCATCCGAGAATCATTAGTCCTTCGTGGGATCCCTGCTCCGGAGACTGTCGGGTGTGAGTCCCTTCTGGTAAAGTTGGACCTAGGGGGTCAAGTGAGCTTGTTTCTAACATACCTACCTCCCAGCTGCATTACAACAGCCCTGCCTGCGCTCCTTGAGTCAGTAGCCGGACTGGCGGTTGAGTTCCCCAGACTGATAGTACTGGGGGATTTCAACCTGCCATCTCTTGGCGAACGCTCGGATGGAGTGCAGGAGTTCATGGCTTCCATGACAACCATGGACTTGACCCAGGTAATTCAGGGTCCGATTCATACAGCGGGCCACACGCTCGACCTCGTGTTTCTCTCGGAGCAGTGGAGATGTGATCTGGAACTGAAGGGCATAGAGATCTCACCCTTGTCATGGTCAGATCATTTCCTACTGAGGCTTGACTTTCGGAAACTACTCCCCCACTGCAGGGAGGGGAAGCCAATTAAGTGGTTCCACCCCAGGGGCCTGATGGACCCTTCGGGATTTCAGACGGCACTTGGAGAGATACCTGACTCCCTTGCACACAACCCGGCAGTGTCCTTGGTCGCTGCTTGGAATATAGCGGGGGCTGAGGCACTGGACCGGATTGCGCCTTTGCGGCCTCTCCGTGGCAGTGGATCCAGGAGGGCTCCTTGGTTTACCGAGGAACTCCGGGAGATGAAGCGCCAAAAGAGACGCCTAGAGCGACATTGGAGGGCTAGTAACTCCAAATCTGACCGAACACAACTAAGAGCCTTTATTAGGACTTATTTAGTGGCGATACGGGCGGCAAAATGTACTCATTTTTCCGCTCTTATTGCGTCCGCAGAATCTCGCCCGGCCCCCCTGTTTAGGAAAACCCCCTCCCTCCTGAAAGAGAGGGATGCGGGAGAACCCTTACAGGGTAGAGCTGAGGAATTTGTTCAGTTTCTGTCAGACAAAGTCGCTCGGATTTGGATGGACCTGGACTCCACTTGGACAGTTCCTGCAGAGATGCCGGGGGAGGGCCTTGATCGGACTTTGTGGAGCGAGTTTCAGCTTGTCGCTCCTGAAGAAGTAGACAAGGCCATAGGAGCAGTGAGTGCCTCCACCTGCTTACTGGACCCGTGTCCCTCCTGGCTGGTCTCGACCAGCAGGGAGGTAACACGAGGCTGGCTCCAGATGATTGTTAACGCCTCTCTACGGGAGGGATCTTTCCCGCACCCACTGAAGGATGCGGTGGTGAGACCCCTCCTTAAGAAGCCTTCTCTGGATCCAGCTATCCTTAACAACTATCGTCCAGTCTCCAACCTCCCTTTTGTAGGGAAGGTTGTTGAGAAGGTGGTGGCCTTTCAACTCCGATGGTCCTTGGATGAAACAGATTATCTAGACCCTTTTCAGTCAGCTTTCAGGCCTGGTTACGGCACAGAAACTGCTTTGGTCGCACTGATGATGATCTCTGGTGGGCCAGGGATAGAGGACATTATCCTGGTGCTTCTTGACCTCTCAGTGGCCTTCGATACCATCGACCATGGTATCCTTCTGCGGCAGTTGTGAGAGGTGGGAGTGGGAGGCACCGTTTTACGGTGGTTCTCCTCCTACCCCTCGGACAGGTCGCAGTCGTGTTGGTTGGAGGACAGAGGTCGACCCCTAGGCCCCTTAAATACAGGGTGCCGCAGGGCTCAGTCCTATCCCCCCTCCTATTTAACATCTACATGAAGCCGCTGGGTGAGATCATACGCCGGCACGGGATCAAATACCATCAGTATGCGGACGATACTCAGTTGTATCTGTCTGCCCCGTGCCAACTCAGCGAAGTGGTGGAAGTGATGTGCCAGTGCCTGGAGGCTGTCAGGATCTGGATGGGAGCGAACAAGCTTGCACTCAATACAAACAAGACCAAGTGGCTATTGATGTTGCCTTCCAATGATAGTCCAGATATTCCATCCCTTAGCCTGGGGGGTGAAATCCTACACCCCTCGGAGAGGATCCGTAACATAGGTGTCCTTCTGGATTCGCAGCTGACATTAGAACATCATTTGTCGGCTGTGACCAGGGGGGCTTTTGCCCAGGTTCGCCTAGTGCACCAGTTGCGACCCTACCTGGACCGGGAGGCACTTCGAATGGTCACTCATGCCCTCGTCACCTCTAGGCTCGATTACTGTAATGCGCTTTACATGGGGCTGCCCTTGAAAAGTGTTCGGAGACTACAGTTAGTCCAGAACGCAACCACGCGAGCGATTTTGGGTGTACCTAGATACACACATATTACACCTATCCTCCACGAGCTGCACTGGCTTCCGATCAGTCTCTGCACACACTTCAAGGTGCTGGTCATCACCTTTAAAGCCCTACATGGCCTAGGACCTGGATATCTGAGAAACCGCCTCCTGCCACATACCTCCCAATGGCCGATAAGAACTCACAGACTGGGCCTTCTCCGGGTGCCATCAACCGGACAATGCTGGCTGGCGGCTTCTCGGAGGAGGGCCTTCTCTGTAGCTGCTCTGACCCTGTGGAACGACTTACCCGTAGAGATCCGGACCCTCCCCACTCTCTCGGCCTTCCGAAAAGCCTCTAAAACCTGGCTATTCCGGCAGGCCTGGGGGTGTTGACTTCTTGAATTAGGTCCAGCCCCACCTAGATTGAGTGTATGGTGCGTTGTTTTTAAATTGTTTCTTTTAAATTGTTTCCTTATTTTAATTCCTTATTTTAACTTGTTTCTGTAAGCCGCCCGGAGTCCTACGGGATTGGGCGGCATATAAATTTATTAAAAGTTAAAGTTAAAGACTCTATGTATGTGGAATGGGAGTCAGGAGGAAGAGTCACAGACTGGACAATCATCGTAGTCGACATAAAGAAAGGAGCATGTGGAAAGCATTTTAAAAGGGACTCTCTGTATTTTTCCAGAGATTAAAAGGAGAGGAGGGGAAAAATACTTTTCACACATGAAGATTCTGTTAATGTAGTGTTGCAATAAGGATAGTTGTCTTCTTGACTGGACTACCTCAAACAGCTAACACCCTATCAAGCCTTTGACTTTGCCTGATGGTTTTATGATTTGAATTGCTTGAATTGCTTCTAGCCTACAGCTAGAACAGCAATTCCCAACCTTTGCAGTCTGGCAGCTGGGCAGAGAGGAAGACGGAAACCAGGTGTGCAAGTGGCAGACCTGCACATACATGCAGCTCAACTTGTGTGAGCATTGGATGCAAATTGGTGAGATACGACCTGTATGCCCTGGTACAGGCATACCAGTGCCTGCTGGGAGCACCATCAACTGTTCTGGTACAGTGCTCTGGAGGGCCTACCCACCCTCCTTACCTGTATTTGAGCCAATCGGGGCTTACGCGCACACGCACGGAACCTACAGTTCCTGTGCGACACTCCGCCGAGCAGCTGTAGCATCACAGGCAGTAACTACGCATGCGCACTCTGCGTGTGTCGGTGCACATGCATGTGGTGGACGCCCGGCCCCATTGCACTGTACCGGTTGCAGTGGGATCCGGAATCTACCACTAGTGCAAATGGACCTGTATGTGTACGCCTGCGCACAGGCCTGCCACCTGCACAGCCCGGTTATGAATAGGCCACAGCCCAGTTGTGGGCTGCAACCCGGGGGTTGGGGACCTCTAAGCTAGAAGGCCAGATCACAGGATGTGAAGTACATTTTCTTGAGAGATCTGTTTAGTCTGCATTCTGTCTTTAGATCTCACAGACAAGATGCTAGGCATTAACTTTTTAATTTCATTAAGATTGTTTTCTAATTTTCATTTTTCAGTGTATATTTAAATTACTATTAGCTATTTTGAATACTTGATTAAATAGAAAAACAGTTAAAATCAAATCCAGTAATGTAAAGATAGACTATTATGTGTTCCATGTGAACAGATGTTACATATCTGTATTTAGTTTAAGCCTAAATATTTGTTTTTCTAGCTTATGAGAGCTCTGACAGGGCTTCTTATTTTTCAATCAGGTGGGCACATTTGGAATTTTGAGACAGCTACGATGGATATAGTCAGTCACAAGACTTTCATTTCTCAGAAAAGCAGATCTAATGAGGCTAAGTGTCAAGCAGCTTATCTAATTACTTCAACATAAAGCACCATTGGAATCTAAATTCGCTCCATTTATCCCAATACCCTCCCAAATATGCTGTAACAAGCAATATTTCCACTACACAATGTCCACTTCGTCTCTTAGTTCTTTATCTTTTGTAGGTTAATTTTTTCTCAATGGTTGTCTCATTTTCTCTATCATTTCTCTTTTCCTAACCACTTCTATCTTTCATTTTGTCTTGCTCTCCTCATCCTAGTCTTGGTCTCCCTACTTCCTGTTCCCATTTCTTCAAGTCTGTCCAAACCCTCAAAATTGGCAGCAATAATCAACTCCATGTATCCATTTGTTCTTACTGTTGATTGAGCCATCCTCTTTGTCAAGCAACTGGAAACAGTACAAAGCAAAATATTGTCAGCAATTATTTTGCATTATCTTAATGTCTGTTGATCCATCTGGGGACCCAAGGCAATCCCAAGAATAGAAAGGATGTTTGAGACATGGACTTTACTTTGAAAAGCTCATTTTAGAATACTTTGTTATAAATAAAACCCACAGAGATTAGCAGGGTACTTCTCAGAAGCAAGGGGGAAATGTTTTTGCACCTGCAGCACCATATAGCTCTTAATGATTTAAAGTTATTATTATTACATTCTTTTGTATTTGTACCTCATGCTGGAATCACAAGATGAAAAAATAATTATATAGTTTTTAAAACATTGTATTTATTGCATTACTGTTAACAGCAGTGGTATACAAGGCACATTTATATGGTGCAAGTTTACTAATCACTGGATTAGTAGTTGTTTTTCCTGCCACCAAACTTTGCAGTACCAATTAGTGGGAAAGTTGCTAAACATTTCATAAAGAGGTGATTGCAGCCATTTCTTAATCCACGTCAGAAATCTTTCAATTAGAGAAAGAAAAGCAGCACATTTTAATAAAATCATAACATCTGGGAGGGACGAAGAGCTGTATGTGCAATGCTGAGCTGCGTTATAAGAAGAGTGAAGTCCTGGTACTAAAAGGAAAAAAAAAAAAACTCCAACCCCACCCATGCTTTCACTACTTTACAGTTTGCTGAGCATGTTGACTCAGAGAGAAAGTCCTCAGACAATTTGTTTGTTGTGCTTCCATCATCACGGGTCTATTAGATCATTTTAATTGAAAAAACCTACTTTGTTATGTTGGCATCTTTCCAGTAATTGTTCATGCTAGTGCCAAAATCCCCTTTTTTCCTGTAACAGAAATATCTACTAAATTCTATTGTTGGAATGGATAAAATATAACAGGTTATATTTGTTAACCTTAGACCTGTATACTTCCAGGACTTGATTCTGGAATCAGATTCTTTGCAAGTGAGGAGTAAAGCATACTTTCATATTAAATGAAATCACTTTATCATGGTTTTTTTAGAATTTATACAAGAAGTTTAAATAATTTCTTCAGAATTGGAAGTAATTGTTAAAATCTTGCAATTCAATTTCTTTCCATTTACTATAGTCAGAGAATCAGGAAATTCTGTTTTGTTAGGAAGTTTTTAAAAACATATTTTTCTTGTGTTCATATTATCTAGTTTGCATTTACTTTATTGAAGACTCTGTGTCTGTCTGTCTGTCTGTCTGTCTTTCTGTGTGTGTGTGTGTGTGTGTGTGTGTGTGTGTGTAGAACAGGAGGTTTAATTGTCCTAACAGGAAGGAACAAAGCCCTAAACGATCAGATTTCTCTCAAAATCATTTTTTTCCATTTTGACTACTGTTAAAATAGAGGGCTAATGTTTTGCAAACTTTTATATCATTCTGAAAAATTACCTTTGTTAGTGATTATTTTTTAATTCAAGTTTTATTTAATCCCAAAAGATGTTTTGATTTTAATGGGTAAAATCTATAAGAAATATTATTTCTGTATAAATTTCCTTTAGTTCCATTTTGACATGATGGAAAATGATTTTTAATTTAACATTTGTAAATGTACTAGAAACATCATGTAGTACAATCTGGAAATCAAATAATTCAATTACCTAGGATAGGATTTATTTTATGAATTGCCGTTTGTTCTCTTTCTTTTCCTTCTCTTTATTCCCTCGTTAAACAGTTCTTGTGACCAACTACTTGCTCTGTGCAGGAGTCCAAATTATAATATTCCCAACAGATGCTTGTGTGCTCAATATCTCTGTGGGTAATTGGCCTGCCAAAATTCTCCCCCCAAGATTTTGTCAATTAGATTTGCTCTTTGCTTTCATTTGAGAAACTCTCAGGCAGAAAATGCTGTGTTCAGGCTTACAGTTAGCTTCGACTTAACAACCATTATATTAGTGACTATTCAAAGTTGCAATAGAACTGAAAGAAGTAATTTGTGATTGGTTTTACCCTTATGACCGTTGCAGCATCCCCATGGTTCATGATCAAAATTCTGGAGCTTAGCAACTCAACTGTATTTATGACAGTTGCAGTGTTCTGGGGTCATGTGATCACTATTTGTAATCTTCTCAGTTGGCTTCCAACAAGAAAAATCCATGGGGCAAAGCCAGAGTCACTTAACAACCGCAGTGATTTGCTTAACAACTGTGGCAAAAAAAATCATAAATTTGGGCACAACTCACTTAACAACTGTCTTGCTTAGCAATGGAAATTTTGGGGCCATCTGTGGCTATTAAGTCGAGGACTACCTGTACCATAACAATCATCTTACCCAGGAGGGCTTTAACACAAAATTGTTCTTTACTATGGTGGTGGAAGACATATTGGATGGAGGATATTGGGCAAGTATGGTGCCCTGTTTCCTTACACTACTGGTGTGCCACATGGATAATGCTGATCTCCTCGGATCAGTTGCACATATGATAGGAGAGCTTATCTAACAATTCCTGAATTAAACATAAATAGCAGATATGCCTCTAACGTGGCTAAAACTTGTACAAAATGAGGAAGTGGTGACTAATCGTTCTTCCGTGAGAACATGGAGAATGGAAATGAATTGGGAGCAAAGTTAATAATTGTTCCTACTTCCTTGCTTTTTAAACAAAACCTGTAAATAGGAACCTCTGTCTCAAACAGTGTAAATTAAAGAATAAAGCTAGCTAAATATGTTTTAAAAATTCTGCTGGATTAAAAAAAATAGTTACAAAAGTTAAAATGCTATAATTTGTCATAATGTATACACAATGCTGTATGCAAGTATAGAATATTTGCATATTTACACAGTTCAGAACCAGCTGTTATACAGTGTAATATATTCCTTTATATAACTGTATTATTTGGTATTCAAATAGGAAAATAAGTATATTGTATTGAAGCTATTTCTAACGTGTTTACTTTTTTCATCGCATATAATTCCTAGGGCCTAGGATATAGAAATACACTTGAAGTAGTGGTAGGGAATTATTGGAGCATAATGAAAATGCATATAGATAATGAATCACTTGAACACTATTATCAAACATGTCTTCAAAAAATTAAAAATGTAAAAAAAATGTAGGCAATGTTTTAAAAACAAAATAATGCTTTAAAATTAGCTACTCTGTAGAAGGATGATATCCTTTTTTGTTTTGAATTCTAGAGATTAGAATATAAAATAGTTGCATTGCTTTTAAAGATGGACATTTTATGCCTAAATTTAGCAATGTATTCCAGAAGAAAGAATATGCATTGGAGAAGTTTTAAAGCATTTATATTACCATAGCTCACTTATAATGAGAACAATGCTATACACATGTTTGCTTTTGGGCATTTGAAACAAAACATTATAAAAGGAATGAGAAATATCAGAAGAGGAGGTTTGAGACCCAGAAAAAATAAGAATGATAAATGGATCCTTAACTTAGCTTAAAGGAATGTATTGTAGATTTCATTTCCATATTCCAAAAAAAAGTTTGGAAGAATTCTTAAGAAGTAATCTAGCATAAAGTTATATTTAAGTGTATTAAATATATTACACCTATGCATATATTATGTACAGTTATTCTGATTAGCTTTTTTATAAATTAAATAGTTTCCCCCTTGGCCACATAAAATATTGACATTTGAGAATACGTTTTTGAGGTGGTGTAGTGGTTACCCTAAAACTTTGGATGGTTTCTTTCTATCTAGGGACTTTAGTTCATGCTTCCCTGGTATTTGGTGAGCTAAATCTATGTAGTAATAGGATTATTATAAGGATGCATAGAATTTTCTCCTCTTTACATTACAGTATGTTCAGATTGGTTATTATAAATGGGAAAAGTCAATATTCAATTTAGCACAATGATCTTATTTTCTTAATGTCCAGTATTTATGTATAACATGAGTTAGGTATATTGCCTGTGCATGAATCAGGTATGGCATGTTGAATCAGTGGACTTAAATTCTAAAACAAAATTGAAATGGCAGAGGAAAGGGGAAATGGACATGTGGATAAGCTATCATCTGACAGAATAAGATGATTAAAAGTTTAAAAAATCACATAATAGGGGTCAAAAAAGCAATGATTATAATCAGAATTTGAATTGAGAGGTCATGCCTGTGTTCTAGATCATACCTGTGTTCTAGATCATCTAGAACAACAACCCAACAATCAACAACCCCAACATCCAAGGCTAGGCATGCACGCCCGCCCCCAAGATCATCCAGGTTTACCACTACAGACCTTAAATGCAAACTACTCAACAGAAGTACCCTTGTAGAGAAAATGCAGGAATTTCTTCTACTAAATACAGCTCAATTTAACTTTATGTTTGTCTGCAAAACATGGTTAAACAAATCCTTTCCAGAAGTGACTACCATGTCCACCGGTCTGACTATGAAATCCAAAGAGGAGGTGGTGTTGCTATCTTCTACAAAAAATCCCTAGATCTGAAAAATATTCAAGTAACACAAGAGTTCGTTCTTCCTGAGACCATTATCTGTGATGTATCACTAAATACCACAATTCACTTCCTATTATGTTACAGAGCCCCTGATTATGACTTTGATCATGCGAGCAAACTAGCTACATTACTAACATGCACAGCCTCATGCCAATATCCCATTATCTTTCTTGGTGACCTCAATTTACCTCTTATTAATTGGACCCTAAATGAGTGCACAACTGAAACAATATATATGACCCTGTGTAATGCTGTCACTACTTCAGGACTCGTTCAATTGGTAATTTTCAACACTAGATTCAACAATTGCCTTAATCTAATCTTCTGCAATAGTTTAAACACAATTTATAGCCTTCATATCAAAGAACCTTTGCAGAGTGCAAAACCTTTTTTTTCTTTTTGGAAAGCTCTTTAGTTAGTGTGGTTGATGAGAATTACATTGATCAAGTGCTGTGCCAGAAACAAAGTCTTAGGTGCTCGCTCTCCCTCCCTCCCTCCCTCCCTCCCTCCCTCCCTCCCTTCTTCTTCTTCTTCTTCTTCTTCTTCTTCTTCTTCTTCTTCTTCTTCTTCTTCTTCTTCTCTCTCTCTCTCTCTCTCTCTCTCTCTCTCTCTCTATATATATATATATATATATATATATATATACATACACACACACATACACACACACATACACACACACACACACACACACACACACACATATATATATATATATATATATATATATATATATATATATATATATATATATATATCGCTCTATCTACCTACCTACATTCTCTCTCTCCCTATCTACCTACTGTATTTCTCTTTCTCCCTCTATCTACCTTTGTACCTACCTTCTCTCTCTCTCTCTCTCTCCTACCTATCTACTGTATTTCTCTCTCTCTCTCTCTCTTCCTCTATCTACCTAACTATTTTTTTTTAATTGCCTCTTCAAAACCTTGGTGTGTCTTATACTCTGAAAATACGGTAACCTTAGTACACAAGATTATCTACCATAATGTCCTACCTGTTAATTACTATGTTTACTTCAACCGTAATAACACAAGGGCTATCAATAACTGCTCAGTTAATCCCTTGTTTTCTATTCTTATTTGAATCTTTGAAACAGGAAGTTAATATAGGTAAAAATAGTCATTTTTACTGCTGTAGTTTTGTGAATAGTTTTAGTTATTTCCTTTTGAAATATCTGCCATTATTTTTCCCATTCTATATTTTTAGTTAAATAAATTCCCTAAACTTTTTAATAGGAGAGTTAAATCCTCTCATTTGCTTTTCTTCTTCAGATCCATTCCATGTAACTATTTGTGTCTTTTCTTACTAATATAGTATACATACTTGCTTTATTAATGCAGTGTCCTGATTTTTTTATTGTAAAGTTTTTTATTTTTTCATTTTCATAACATATAATCACATGTATACTATTACATAACCAACATTGTATTATATTATTAAATGTTTACATTAATTCACCTTACCACCAACTCCCAAAAACAATTAAACAATTATTGGCTCTTCTGCTCTCCATACATCATATTTGTACCTTATCCATCACTTTCTTCTTCCTTTGTCCTCCTCCTCCCTACCTCCTACATATATAGTAATTGTATTTTTAAACCACCACCACCCCAGCCTATTTTTGGCCAAGATGTAGACCTGGTTACAATTCCCAGCTATTCTCATCATTGTATCCTTACATGCCCCAAATGTGTGATTCTGTCTTTAAATCTCAATAATTTCCCATTGTAAGTATATTTCATGTTCCCTTTCCATTTTTCCATATCTTGGCTTAGGTTACCCTTAATTGTCTTTAAATAAAAATCCTTACTGTTTAATGTTCATTACAATTCCCTTAATCTACTATATATAGCAGTGATGGCGAACCTTTTTTGGCTCGTGTGCCATAAGTGGGGGATCTCTTGGTCCAAGCACTGTTTGAGTTTGTGAGTAGGTAGGAAAGTTGTTTTATCTGTTCTTGTATTCAGCTTAATTGGACACTTCAAATTTTGCTTAAATTCCAAATTGCACTGCGGCCCAGGGGACAGTCTTTTCTGCCTCAGGTGGTCGGGGGGGCTGTGGGGTGTTTGTCCTCCCCTCCGCGGGCCCGGAGCCTTAGTCCTATCCCCGGGACTGCGGGGGTGCCATGCTCCAGCACAGTTTTGGTAGAGGCTACTTCCTTCACAGCGGGCTGACAGGAGAGCACTGCCTGGTGCCACGAGGTGCCCACGAGCCGTCTGCGGAGCCGCCGCTTATTTCAGGCGGCCGCCGCACGCTGCACCATACTCGCTCAGTGCAGCGAGAACACGGGGGGGGTGCGAACTGGTGTGCCATGGGGCCCCCAGTGTTCCGAAGCCTGTCCTTTCCTAGACGTTTGCATGGCCTCAGAGCTCCTACGGCCTCCTCTTTCCCATGCTAGCCGTTTGGAGGCTCCGGCAGCCATTTTGGCTGCCGCCACGTGCACAAGGCCTTCCTTGCTCGTGTGGCTTATTGGGAGGCCCAGGCCTGGGGTGATTGGCTTAAGTCGCTTTCTAGCCATTGAAGGCCCAGGCTCCGGTGGGCCCTACAGAAGTCTGCTTTCTTCCTCCACATTCTCCAGGACACACAAGTGAGGCAATGGAGGAGGGCTTGGAAATTCCCCAGGGCCAGGAAGAAGATCCGATGAGGGGGGAAGAGGGCCTAGGGCAGGGGTTCGGGCCCGAGGATCCCCCAGCAAGGCCCTTAGCAGCCCAACGCCCCTCTAGGGCTTCCACAAGGGTGGAGGCCAGAAGGCACAAGGCCCTGGAGAAGACCTTTGCCAGGGCTGAGAGGCAGGCCAAGTCAGCATGGCCTGCCTCTACCAGCAGATCCAGGTCACCAATCAGGCCCCCTTCTGTTCATTCTTCACCTTGGGGGTTCAGTCCTGCTTCTCCCTCGTCCTCCCTGGCCAGATCCTGCAGCTATTCCAGGCGGAGGGGGTCTCCCTCTCCCTCCCCTTCAGTCTCTCCAGAATTGGCGAGGGGGAGTTCTGCGGACCCCTTGGAGGGGACATTCAGAGGGCATCATTCTTCTCGCAGGTTGATGCCCCAGGGTCCTAGCTCTTCCTATAAGGACATGGAGGATTTGGACCGCCTTCCTGAAGGTATCAAAAGACTTATTTCTGCAGCCATCTCACGGGGCATTGCCCAGCAGGACAGGAGTTCCCACTCATCTAGACTTCAGGGGGTCCTAGGACGTCCTCTCCATCCATGGTTACGGAGGGTTTGGTTCTGGGGAAGGAGAATCTCCAGGATATGGGATTCTCGGAGGATGACGTGGCCCCTCCCAATGCTCCTTCTTCCTCAGGTCTTTTTCCTCCGGCTGCATTCAAGACTCTCCTGAACCACGGGAGGAAAACCACCAAGATTGGTATGGTCGATCCCACGGTGCCCCCGCCTAGGGACTCAGACATGGCCATGTTTTCGAACACTGCCACGAACAAGGAGGAGATTCCAGTCTCCTTTGTTTATGGAGGTCCTAACCAACCAGTGGACCCGTCCCTCCAATTTTTCTAATCCTGGGAGTAATGACCGTCGCTTCTACAACGTGGAGCAGGCATTTGCCCAGGCCATTCAATTACCCATTATTGACACCCAGGTTGCTACGCTGGTCTCTTCTTCCCCGGTAGTGTCTGTGATGCAGCGGATAAGTTGAAACCTCAGGATAAGCACACAGAGCTTACCTTACGGAAAAAATTCAATGCCACTGCCTGGGCCATAAAGTTCACGGCAGCAGCCTCGTATTTTAACCGCACTACGGTCATGTGGCTCCGCCAGCTCCAGGATCACATCCCGATCCAGGACGGGCAGCTTCACCAAGACCTGACTAAGATTATTGCTGCCTCTCAATTTTCCACTGATGCGACAGTCAAATTTGTGTCCAACGCCTTAGCCACCTCAGTTACTTCCCACCGACTTTTATGGCTTTGTAACTGGCAGACGGATAACAAGGCCAAGTGGAATCTGGCAGCTGCCCCTTTTAAGCGTCCCAATCTTTTTGGGGAGGCTCTCGACCCCATTCTAGTCGAGAACAAGAACAAGAAAAAGGTATACACTACACTAGATGTAGCTATAAATGAGGCTCAGGCTCATCCTTATCGTAGGCCATCTTATAGGGTTCCTGACTTTGACCATCATCAGCGTTTCTCCTCTTTCAGGCCCGACAGGCAGTTTTCTTGGTCGTCCTATCAAGACCAGAACAGATTCCAGCATCAGTCCCGGCGACCCTTTCAAGGTGGCAGCGGTCGCCCTTACCACAGGGGGAAGTGACTCGAACCCGAGTTGTCCCATAGGCGGCCGTCTGTCCCTCTATGCGGATCAATGGGACGAGATCACGTCAGATGCCTGGGTCAGGTCCACAGTTCGTCAGGGTCTCAGGTTAGAGTTTCTCTCCACCCACCCCACCCCCCGAATCTCTTCAAGTCGTTCCCTCCGTCGCGGAGCCTGGAGCGCCGCCATCTGATGGATCAGGCTATAAAACACCTTCTCAACATTTAGGCGGTGGAGGCAGTTCCCCATGTGGAACAAGGTCGGGGCCACTACTCCAATCTGTTTGTGGTTCCGAAGTGTTCGGGGGGCTGGAGGGCAATTCTGGACCTCAAGCACCTGAACTGTTTCCTGGTGTACAGGCGCTTCAAGATGTCTATTCTTCAGGGCATTCTTCACTTAGGGACAGTCATAGACTCCGTTTCGGGGGTGGTCCGACTGTCCCCAGACCACCAGACAAGTCTTCAACAGCTCGCAGGCAAGGTTCACAGAAGTCGGTTACTTTCAGTCCTCACATTATCACAGTTGTTAGGCAAGATGGTTTCTTGTATAGGGATAGTCCCATGGGCCAGGCTCCACCTCCGCCCCCTTCAGTGGGAGCTCATCCCTTTTCAGAGGGGAAGGATGAGCAACTCTCTTCGGACTCTCCGCCTCCCTGCAGGGGTCCAAGCTTCCCTCAGGTGGTGGACCTCCCCGGCTCTTCAACGGGGCTGCTCCTTCTGGGAACCAGACAGGGTGAACGTGACCACAGAAGTGAGTCTGTTCGGTTGGGTGGGCCTGACAGGTGGACGGCCTCAGATCTCCGGCATAATATAAATTGGTTGGAACACGCCTAGCTCTGCAACACTTCCGGACCTCTGTGGAGGGCCATCATGTGCTTCTCCTGATGGACAATGTGGCCATCAAGGCCCACAAAAATCGGCGGGGGGGACTCTCTGGCTAGAGGCCCTGAGGATCAGCACCTGGGCAGAGCGACACCTATTGTCCTTGGTGTTGGAGCACATCTCCGGTCTGTCCAACCACCAGGTGGACTGGCTGAATCAGGTGACCCTGGACAATGGCGAGTGGCAGCTCCACCCGTCCTTATTTCAGGAGATCGGTCGGAGATTTGGCACCCCTCTGGTGGACCTCTTCGCCACTCCAGCGAATTCGCAACTGCCACGATTCTTCACCCAGTTTCAGACCCGGTTAGCGGAGGGCACAGACGCCCTCTGGAGCAGGTGGCCTCAAGGACTTCTCTATGCCTTCCCCCCGATTCCCCTCATCCCGGGGACTCTCAGGAAGGTGGTAGTGGAGAAGGCGCTGGTCATCATTGTGGCCCCTTATTGGCCCAGGAGACCCTGGTTTGCGGATCTAGCCCAGCTATCAGTGGCTCCTCCGTGGAGGATTCCATAGGAGGAAGTGGTCTTGTGCCAGGGAGTCTTGATTTACCCAGAGCCCCAGTGGCTCCATCTGACTGCCTGGCTCTTGAACAGCGACTCCTGTGGAAGGCTAACCTGTCCTCAGGGGTTATACGCACCATCGAGGCTTCTAGGTTCCCGTCGATGACCCGGATTTACAACTCCACCTGGGCTGCCTTCGTTAGGTGGTGCTCCTCACTTAGCATTTCTCCTGCCAGGGCTATGATCCCACACGTCCTGGACTTTCTACAGAAGGGCCTGGACGATAGGCTGTCACATAACACCCTGCGCTGACAGGTGGCAGCACTGTCTTCGGTCTTGGGGGAGTGGCGTCTTCCTCCCTTTCTCATGTTCCCCTGATCAAACGTTTTCTTAAGGGAGCGGCCAATCTCAGGCCGCCCCCTATTCACAGTTTCCCTACTTGGGACCTTCCCCTAGTTCTCAGGGCCTTGACAGGGCCTCCGTTCGAACCTCTCCGGTCTGTTCATCTGAGATTGTTGTCCCTTACGGTAGTCTTTCTGGTAGCTCTTACCTCGGCCCGACATATATCGGAGCTGAGCGCCCTTTCTTCAAAGGATGATCTTTGCTGTTTTCACCAGGATAGGGTGGTTCTTCACCTTGATCCTACTTTTCTCCCCAAGGTGAACACCCCTTTTCATCGGGCACAGGAGATCATCGTGCCCGACTTTTGTCCGGGTCCTTCTAGTGATAGGGAGAGACTCTGGCACTGTTTGGACGTTCGTCGCGCGTTGCGCATTTATCTCAGGCAGACTGCGGGGATTCGCAGGTCGGAGGCTTTGTTTATCTCCTTCCAGCCTGGGTCATTGGGGGCCAGGGTATCTTTGCCTACTATTGGCCATTGGCTGCGACAGGCCATTCTGGGGGCTTATGAGGCGGCGGATCGTTCAGTCCCATCAGATATAACGGCCCACTCCACTAGGAGTGCTGCGACCACGGCGGCGTGGGCCACTAGGACACCCTTTGAGGACATTTGTCGGGCAGCTACTTGGGCTTCCTCGACTCCTTTCATCCGGTACTATCGCCTGGATGCGTTCACCTCGGCGGACGCATCTTTGGTCAGAGGGTCCTACGAGGATGGCAGCTGATACTCCCCTTGGGCCATAGTTGTGGTTTTCCCTCCCTGGGACTAAGCTTGGGTATGTCCCACATGTGACCCCTCCCTCTCTTCCACTGGAAAAAGAATATTGGTCTTACCTGAACGTGTCTTTTCAGGGGAAGAGAGGGAGGGGTCACGACCCGCCCTTGTTTGATTGTTGAGGCCAAGGAGAGGGCCGGGAAGTTCCTGGGGGTTTTGTTTGTTGCATTTGTTTTCAGTGCTATGGTTCGCCTTCGAGAAAACTGGGCAGGAATGGAAGGAAGGAGTATTTAAGAAGTTTGCTCTCAGTCTTTGGACCAATCAGGCTTTGAGAATACCCACACGTGACCCCTCCCTCTCTTCCCCTGAAAAGATACGTTCAGGTAAGACCAATGTTCTTTCTCTCTCTTTTTGTTTTGATACATCCATCCTCTTCCATTTTCCTCAAGCCACTGTCAATCCCAAAGAAATCATTTATAGTTCCTTTTGTTGGGATGTAGCCCCCTTCTTCCCTGTGCCACTGTCAACCTCCGTAAGGTCTTTTGTCTGCTTTTTATTTCCTTTTGTTGGGACACATCCCCCCCCTTTTCAATTTTCCCTGTACCATTGTCGAACCCAATGAAGTTTTTTGTCTATTTTTTATTTCCCATCGTTTCTACCCCTTCATTATCCCTCCCATCTTCTTCCTTCACTTCTTCCTTCAGTTCCTGCTTTTCTGAGTTCAGAATTCTATTTAGATTTTATTTTAATGCATTTTATGCATATTTTTTTATAATTTCACATAGTTCTTCAAATTCCCACCTTTCCATAATGTCCAGTTCCAAAGTTACACAGTTAATTTACAGTTCTTATTTCAGAGTTCTGGTACACCTTAAGTTTAGCTAGTTCAACTGATGTGGAGAAGAAGAGCGTCGGGAGCCATCTTAGTCTTTTGTTCTTGCTTATTACCCAGTTCCAAAATTGCAGTTAGTTATACAGTTATTATTTCAAAGTTTTGGTCCACCTTAAATTTAGCTAATTCAGCTAAAGTGAAACGGAAGAGAAGTGGGAACCATCTTGAACTTTTGCAGAGAAAAAAAACCTTCGTATTTTCCCAATTCTTGATATTATTATTTTTTTCCCCTTGTTACCTTCCACCTCTCATTGGTTATAGTTGCTCAAAATATATTAATTGGAACAAACTTGCATAAAACCAAGCTCGGGTATGTTTCTCTTCACCTCCTGCTTTTCCAAGTTCTGATTTGTGGCAGTTGATTAATAAAATCTTTCTGCACAGGCAAGATTAGGTTATCAGTTATCAGTGAGAAAATAGTGCTTTTTTCTTGATTTTTTTTTCCTTGTTACATTCCACCTCTCATTAATTGGAGTTGCTTAAGATATATTAGTTAGAAGAGATTCGGACAGAGCAAACCTCCTCGGTATGTTTGGTTTCTATTTCAAATCCAAAACCAAATTTAGAGTTTGTATTTGAGTGGATTTATCACTTCTCTACTTTCTCCTTTCAGTCCAAATTGTTTCAAGCAAATGGCTTGGGGGGGGGGGGTAGTGATTCAACCATCCATTTTTCTCTTTCTTTCTGCCAAAATCCAGATCTGTCCATTAATATTATTTATTTATTAAATTTATTTATTTATTAAATTTTGTATGCCGCCCACTCTCAAAAGAGACTCAGGCAGGGTGGCTTACAATGAAAGGGAGGGGGGATATATAAAAAATAAACAACAGTTTAAAATTACACAACAGTCACAAACATGAAGTGGGGCTGGACAACTCAACAGCCCCAGGCCTGCCGGAATTAGTTATACTCTCAAGATTCTTCGCCTTTTCCAAGTTTGATTTATGACTGTGGGTTAATTGGATCTTCTTACCAGTCTTTCATCTCATCCTGGATGCTCCTGTTCAGTTGCTTTGGCTGGAAGCCAGCTTCTTGTGCAGCCATGTTGCCATGCTGCCACCCTGACTCTGATTCAGAGAGCAAATCTCCGAGCTGCGAAGGACCTGTTGCCTACTTCTGGGTCTGATGTGACTCTGCCCCTTCTTCGCCCCCCCTCCAGGATGCTGCAAAGGTCGTAACAGTGAAAAACAGTGATAAGTCACATTTTTCAGTGACTAAATGAACTGTTTTTCACTAAATGAACTGTTGAAAATTGAGAACTACCTATACTGCTTCGTGTTTTTGTAAATTTGGCCTTATGTTATTGGTGATACTATCTAGCTACCTTATATTTTACAAGATTATTTTTCAGTTTTCTAAGTATTAAGGGTTTTTTCTGTTATCTTTTTTTTTGTTTTATATGTTCTGAATATTTAAGCTTTAGTTTAATTATTAGTGCTTCAAATAGAATTGAATTTTTTGTTCTTACAATCCAGATGGTTTTCTACTATATTCTTTACCCCAACTCAAATACATTTTCCTTCATCCAGTCTTGCATATGACACCAAGCCAGGGGGAGTAGCAACACTTTAGAAAATAGTCTCAGGATCCAGAGACTGAAAACTCATCCAAAGCAGGTTGAAATTCAAGATCCAAGTTCAGTTGTTTTCTGCCTTTCATTTTCTTGGGTTAAAGTTTCTATACCCTTTTGAGTGCTGTGTAATTTTGCTTATCCAAGGCACTGAATGATAGGGGTGTGGGTGTGGGTGTGGGTGTGGGAGAGAGAGAGAGAGAGAAAGAGAAAGAGAAAGAGAAAGAGAGAGAGAGAGATGTCTGCTGGAAGGCATTCTGAACAGTGGTGGGATTCAAAACATTTTACTACCGGTTCTGTGGGCGTGGCTTTGTGGGCATAGCATGGCTTCATGGAAGGGGAAGGATACTGTAAAATATCTATTCCCTCCCCACTCCCGGGGAAGGTTACTGCAAAATTCCCATTTCCTCCTGATCAGCTGGGACCTTGGAGGAAAAAAATAGATGGGGACAGGGCTAGTTAGAGGTGGTATTTACTGGTTCTCCGAACTACTCAAAATTTCCGCTACCGGTTCTCCAGAACTAGTCAGAACTTGCTGCATACCACCTCTGATTCTGAAGATGCTGACCCATATCTACATGTCAGAGATACGTTTTAACAAGATGTTACTGTTCTGCACTTTGAGGAAAATCATATTTATATACAGTAGCAGTTACTCAAATAAGAAAATTGAACATTCCTGTTACCATTCCCAAAAGTATTTCCTTGCAATTTTCACATTTAGAGTGTCATATAAAAAAGTTGGCAGGTAGAGGGCAAAAAAGTAAAGATGCTGTTTCTGTGTGATCAAAGGTCCACTTCTTTTTAAAATACATATGATGCATGTATTTGGGTAACGCTAGACTTTGAATGGAGAAACCTACTCCTCAGAACTCTTTCCTCCCAACTCCCCACCCATCCGCCTTTATGTTTCAGAAGGATTGAAGTGATATGGACATGTTATTATGTACCGTGAATGTCTAATAGCTAATAGGAAGGGAAATGTTATCCTTTCCAAGGCAGGTGGATTCTAACACCCTGTAATTTATGAGATGTTCCTGTGTGCTAATTCCAAAATGGTCCTTGAGGATAGTAAATAAGATTTGCTGCTCATTAACAGGAGAAAATAGATCTGCCTTATGATGTAAACATAAATCACTGGACTTCATAATAATAGCTGCCTGTGGGTGGGAGAACCTTTAGCTCTGACACACTCCACATAACCATTGGTTTTGTTCTAGACAGTAATGAGTGCAAATCTAGTGCTTCGCATACTAGCAGGTCAACCTGAATGCTAGCTTGTTTGGTCTTGCTTTTGCTTTGTCTCTTTATTTATCCTTTGACATCAGTTCCTCTTTTGTTTTGATCTCTGGTCCACCTATCTTCCAATTTGTCTTCTGAACCTCACTTTCACCCAATCTCTATCAGGGTTATTATTCCCGCATCTAGTTTTGACGCCACCTTAAGTCATATTCACTGCTCTGAATGGCAAATATATAAGAGAAATGTTTTGAAAAAACAATTAAAAAATATCAGTGGCAAGGGGAACGACTACTTCTCCCAGCTGTCCTTGGTCAGTAAACAATTGGTTGTTAGTTTGCTTATCTTAGATGGAGTTTGCTCACTTATTTTAATTTTCTTGTCAGATTGATTACACTTTCATTGTGATGACTGATTGAAAGGAAACAAGTCCAGAATAATCAATAATATAATTTTCATTGTATCTTCCTGGCTCTGTCTTAACAGAGATCCTCCAAGAGTGTATCAAGCAAATTCCATGCCAAATGTTTAAATGAATTGAATCCAGTTATATCCAGGATAATCAGGTTCAGTGAGGAAGACTTGGAGTTGTCTGGCAACCACTTGTTCGAGTCTTTTGCCCATAAAGGGAATATTAACAATCTGATATTGTTTAGATCTTCTGGGTCCATTAAATCATTCTTCAAAATCATAGGTTAAAAAAAAGAATACTTATGCATTCATATTATGCGGGTAACTAATATGCATTTTGTATTATATGTATTAGTTATTTAATTTAACAAGTTCCTCATGTCCTTATCATTTCTTGATTAGACTCCTAGAGTGTGCTCTACATTGGGTTGAGTTTTGAACATCTGGAAATTTTGAACATGCCAATACAGCAGCCTTGTTACTCATGGGAATTATCAGAAAATAACACCATTTGTGCCTCAGACCTTGCATTGGTTACCAATTGATTAATAGGCATAATTCAGAGACCTGGTTTTGACATATAAAGTCCAATATAACTTGGTGTTTAAGAACCTTCAGAATTGCCTCCTTCTACTTGAATAGGCCCATTCAATCAGTTGGCAGAAGTTTTTGATCTAAACCTACACTTGTGAAGTAATAGATTGGAACCCAGAAGCTGATATTTTTAGTTGCTGCTTCAGTCCAGTGGAAAATCCTCCTTTTAGAATTATGATTTCCTCCATCATTTCTAATGTTCGGGGTCTTACTGAAATTGGAACATTTCTGAAGAGGGTTTGATTGAATGCTTTGGGCTCATCTTTATTTTACCTTAAGATGTTTTTTATTTTGTTTGTTAGATATTAGTTTATTTGGTTGTGCTGTAATAGCCTAATTATTTTTCATTATCATGAAAAATGATAATGTCCAATTTCAGTCTGAGCAAACATAACAGCTTAATTTATAAGCGGTTTACTGATGAATAATACTGCAATCAATTACAGAGGGAGGCCGAGAGCCTGCTGTACAAATGCATACATGTGTACTTCAGAAAATACAGGGAAGTAAAGTCTTGTCTGATAAATGGGCACAATGTAGGTAATGTAGATGTTGAGTCCAGAAGCATGCTAGAGGAGGCAGATGGAGAAATGGGCAGCAACAGAGATGCATAGTTCACAAAAACCCAATAGTCAAACACCAGAGAAGTTAATAACCCTGTTGAAGTTGAAAGGATGAGAATTAAGGAACAGAGCATTGCATACTTTCTCTCCATGTAGACATAGTTCCATTGAAGACAATCCCACTGAGTGCAGTCGGTCAGCTAATTGAGACTCCATCAAGTGGTACTACTGACTATGTCACATTGCTCTGTTTTATCAAGGAAGTGGTTGCAGTCAACTTTGTCAAATGTCTTGCTGAAGTCTAAGTATATTATGTCCAAAGCAATTCGTGGTTCACTAATTTAGTTACTTTATCAAAAAAGGTTTGTCCAGCATGACCTGTTTATAACAAAACCATACTGGTATCTATTAATCACCTTGTTTGTTTCCAGGTTCTCACAAAGGCTTATTTTTTCCCATGATTTCCTCAGAGATTGATATCAAGCTGATTGGCCTATAATTTCCTTACGGTTCTGTCTTGGTCCAAGTAATCTTCAACATCTTTATAAATGATCTAGACAAGAGAATAGAAGGGGAACTCATCAAATTTGCAATCAACATCAAGCTGGGGGGAGGGGGGATAGCTAATACTTTGGAAGATAGGTTCAAGTTCCAGAAGGATCTTGACAGACCAGCGTTGGGCTCAATCCAATAAGATGCAAATCCTGTAGTAAGAAAAATAAGGCCTTCACTTAAGCAACAAAAACCTATTTTCTTGCTTTAAAATAGGTGATACTTGGCTCATCAGTAGTAACTGACAGGTATCCATTTAAGTATGGGCCAGCAGTGTGCTGCAGCTTTCAAAAAAGCCAATGCAATCCTAAGATAAACATAAACAAAGTGATAGCATCGAAACAACTAGAAGTGATAGCACCACTTTACATTGCCCTGGTGAGACCACATTTGGAATACTGCAAACAGTTCTAGTCACCATAATACAAAAAATATGTTGAGATCCAGAAATTGTGCACAGAAGAATAAAAAAGAAAAACATGATGAGGAGCCTGGGAGCTAAATCATATAACAAATGATTGAGGAACCTAAATATGTTTAGGCTATCGAAAAGGATAAGGGAAGACCCAATAACTGTATTCCAGCTTTGAGGGGCTGTTGCAAAGAAGAGGGGATTGACTTATCTTGGGCACCAGAAATCAGGACAAAAAGTAACAGGTGGAAGCTTGTCAAAAAGAGATCCAACCTAGAACTAAGGAGAAATTTTCTGACAGAGAAATTACATCAATGAAATAGGTTTTCTTCTGGGATTGTGGGTGCTCCATCACTGGAGGTTTTCAAAAAATAGATTGGACAACTATTTTGTATAAAACTCCTGCCTTGAGCAGCATCTTGGACTAGAACCTGGGTCCTCAAACTACAGCCCATGGGCCGCATGTGGCCCGCCGAAGCCATTACTCCGACCCGTGCAGGACCATGAGGCTGCCTCGCTCACATTGCCCCGCCCACCCTTCAGCTGAGCACAGGATCTACCTTTGGGAGCCCCACGGGCTAGAACTGAAAGGTAAGGTCAAACAATTTTGGCCTGCAGAGACAAAAATGAGCCGTTTTTGCCTGTTGGGCCTGCAGAATGCTTCTAGAAGTTGCGGGGGGGGGGGCTGAAAAATGGGACACATAGAAGCCCCAGAAGGCCAAAAATAATAGGCAAAATGGCCCATTTTTGGCCAAAAAATGAGCCATATTGCCTGGTTTTGGTCTGCAGAATGCTTCTGGGGGGGGTGAAAATGGGGTGCACAGACACCCCAGAAGGCCAAAAAACAGGCAAAAACAGCCCGTTTTTCACCTCACCTGCCTCTAGAAGCTAGGGACAGAGAGATAGACAGAGAAAGAGGAATAGAGAGGGAGAGACAGAAAGAGAGAGAAAGAAAGAGAAACAGAGGGAGAGAGAGAGAGAGAAAGAGAGAGAGGGAGAGACAGACAGGGATTTCTTAAGCTCCTTGGGGCTGAGAAGAATTGCTACAAATCTTGAGTTTTCTGAAGTGGACCACTAGACTTCTAAACAACTGAAAAACAATCTAGTAAAAAGAAAAGACAACCAAAAGAGCAACATGAAAACAAAAGCAAATAAAACACCCCCAGGAGCAAAACAAATTAAAGTTTAATTTGTGTGCATTGTTCAATGGACTGTTAAATTGGCCACGGCCCCTATTCACATGACCCAGCCATGCCCACTCAGTCACATGACCCACGCCTACCCAGCCGGTTTGCCCCCCCCCCCCCAACAGTCTGAGGGACTGTGAATTGGCCCCATTTAAAAAGTTTGAGGACACCTTGACTAGAAGATCTCCAAGGACCCTTCCAGCCAGATGATTTTATGATTTCTGTGAACATGTACATAAGAATCCAAGGTTGCCACATTTTCAATAGAGAGGCAATTACTGGCAGATGTTCTTGAATAGGCCAGATTCAAGTATTACTCAGTTATGGGTATTACATCTTTGCTTCTTGTGGAGCCAAGTAACTTGCCTTTGTATGAGTCTCCAAAGTTCCCAGTGCATCCTTTACTGGACACCCTCTTCACTTGACCCTTTCTGCTACTCCTGATCTGCCAAGTCAACTTCCATTGGTACACTGACAACCAGTTCCTAAGAGTGACAACTCCTCTGAGATTCAGAGACTGAGGTGCCTGATCCAGCAAGTTGCCATTCTTAGACATCTTATGAGTGAGAGGAGTTCGTAATTTATTAATACAAATTATAATAACAGTGGTTATTATGGAGTCCATAAAGTCACTTTGGTTATAGATTATATTTAAAATAAAAACTATGGTTGTAAAGAGCAGTTAAGATCTCAGTATATTTTTGTCTTTATGTGAATTTGTTGTCATATTCTGGAAGATCTTATTATTTGATATTATCACATTCAACATCTGTATTCTCATTCCCTCCTTCCCTTTCCTCAAATGATAGAGATACAATTACAGTTTTCATTCTGACATTACTAGTAATGAGCTTAAAAATGAAATTATTTTATGTTTTTTATCTGAGAATATACATCCACTGCAGCACATTAACATCTGTTTGACTTGGGTGTTCAGAAATCTCATGCAGTAACATACCAGCTTTTAACACCATATATCATCTCTTGAAACATGAGAAGACACAGGAATCAACTATAAAAATATTGCTGTTTCTACAGAGGCCAACATCTAAAGATTGTAAATCTATAGTTAGATTCACCTTTTGCACGATGGACTTTAGTATTTGGGGAGGATGAATCTAACTAGAACCACATGCCAGCAGAAGCACATTTTTTAAATAACCATGCTATGCATGATTCAGTATGGATTTTTAAAGCAGAAATTCAGCTACCCTCAGTTGTTTTTTTAATTCCCACTATCCCTTTTAAGGATTTGTTGTAAAGCCCAACCAAAAATCATCAGGAGTTAGAACCGATCATGCAATCCAGCTCTCTTCCCTCCTCCTTTCCTTTCTGTCTTCATTTTGCAGTATTGTATTTCCACTATTTCCTGGTCTCACAGAAAGAGGCAGTGCTGAGTTAGAAAGACAAAAATAGACCTTTACAGAGAAATATAGGGATCGTAAGTGTGTGTGTGTGTGTTTGTATGCGCGTGTCCGTTTCTTTATGTGTGTGCGTGTTTGTGTGTGAGTGTGTGTGCACGCGCATGCTGGTGAGAGGAAGACAGCATTAGGCTGATTTCCAGGAGGAGCCTTCTCTCTTTTCACTGTGTGTTAGGCATTTTGTACAGATTTTCGTTCTGTTAAAAAACACTTACCTCTTCCGGAAGTTCTTTATATCTCTTTGTGGGAGGAAAAAGAAACCAACTGTGATCAGAAAACGGCCAGAAACCATTTTATTTGAACAACTGGTGGGAAGAAAAAGGAGAGATACCATCACAGGGATATAAATATCTTCTGATAAAAAATATTTGTTTGAATAGAATTATATATCAGTAGTGCAGCCTGACTTCCACCGTGAGGGAGAGCGATGGGGTGTTTGGGCAACAGCAAAACAGAAGACCAGCGTATTGATGAGAAAGCGCAGCGAGAAGCCAACAAAAAAATAGAGAAGCAGTTGCAGAAAGAGCGACTAGCTTATAAAGCCACACACCGTTTGCTTCTGCTGGGTAAGAAGAATGGTTTCTGCGGGGGAGGGGGGGAGAAGAGGGTGCAATAGTGCAGTTAGTTTTTCCGGGGAGGCAGATATTGTAGACAAACTGCTGTTACGTGTAGGAGAAAATGAGATGGAAATAATGCAGTCCTGTTTTATTAACCACAGTGGGTTTAAAATGGAGAGGTTTGACTAAAGTATGTGTAACAATATTTTGAGAGGAGAGAGATGCTTTCAACCTGTGTTTTCCCGTTTTCTCCTCACCCCAATGTATTTACATCATGCATTTTTCTCTTCTTTTTCAGGGGCTGGTGAATCAGGAAAAAGCACTATTGTCAAGCAGATGAGGATCTTGCATGTAAATGGATTTAATTCAGAGTAAGAATTATTAATACGTATGGGGGGGGGGATTTAAAAAGAATCCAAATAGGCCATTTGGAACTCATTAGCCCAAATAGAAGAACTGATATTTGTACACATTTTGTCGGTGTTGCCATTACATGATAAGCATGGACTTTACAATGACGCATATATATTGCAAGAATCATGAATTTGTATTCTCCTTCCCCCCCCCCCCCAAAAATAAAATCTGGTCTTTCTACTGTATTTTACATTGTTGTTACTGCAGTGCTTAATAGGCCCTTGTGTAGCAACAACATGGCGACTACTTACAACAAATACTAAATATTGACTGTATGCATGATTAAAGATATATCATCCATTCATTTGAAATAACTATTACAGAAAAAATATGTAATAATTTTCATCTTCAAATAACATGGCTTATTGTTAATAATATTTCTTTTAGATTTTTTTTAGAATTTAATAATAATTTAGATATGATTGAACTTCTAGAACTGAAGCCATACAACAAAATGAAGTATTTCTGTCCTACATATTTAATTATTTGACTTGCAATATATCATGCGATATTAATCATTTATTTTAGCTAGCTTGTATGCCAAATTGTGTATCAAGATACCAGTATAGTGATTAGGGAAAATAGTTTTTGGCATGGCAAATATTACTTGGTGAACATTTCAGAAATAACTCGAGTAACCAATTGATTTTTGCTGTTGTATACAGAGAAAAGAAACAAAAAATTCTGGATATTCGGAAAAATGTAAAAGATGCAATTGTGGTAAGGCTTTATTATTATTATATACACATTTAGCAATTGGATGAAACAAATTGCCAGATGATGCTAATTGAATTGCTATCAGTATTTAATATGTCCTGTTATTTTTTTTCCTAGACTATAGTTTCAGCAATGAGCACTTTAATACCTCCAGTTCCATTAGCTAACCAAGAAAACCAATTTCGAGCGGATTACATCAAAAGTATAGCTCCACTTTCCGACTTTGACTACACCCAGGTAACATTTCTGTTTCTTTCTCCTTTCCAATTTTCAAAAAGAATAGGAGTGCCTTATTTTCCATTTGTGAGGCCTGGACTTTGTAATAAAATTATAATTAAATTAATTGGTATTGCAATAAGGAAAAAGAAGCTGTTCTGATATAATGCTACATTTTACTTTCCTAAAATATTTAAAAAGATTATAGTAAATAACAGGTATGCAAAACTGCATCAGTTTTCAGTTTTGTGGTTTGTAAAATTTGAGACTGGTTTTAACTTCGCATAGAATGTTGGTGAAAATCAGTGATGCTTTATTATCAGAAAGATTATACTACTTGTAAAAACTGCATTTTCATCCTCATGAAAACTTTGATCCAATATTTTAATTTAGTTTGTGTTAGCCATTCTATAAACCATTGTACAGCTTGTAATAATTTATTTAGAGCAGAGGTTACTTGCATATATTACTCTGACATACACAAATGTTAAGGTTAAAAAATGTAAGCTCACTCCTTTCTTTTAGTCACCTGCATCTATCAGTCTAAATCGAGGAGATCTGCTAATAATTATAGGTAATGCATAGAGCAAGAGGAATTGATGATGAAAAGAACACCATATAAAATTCAGAGTGTACTAGATTTTACTCTCAGAAATCGGAGGCAGATCATAGACTCTAAGTAAGGAATATGTCTTCAAAGATTGTGGTTTTTTTTTAGATTATAGGAAAAGGCATTATACAGAAGGGGAAACAGGGCATAAGACTGAAGATTTGCTGGGAATAGAAAGGAACAGCTACTTCCTATTTCTTTATTGATGTCCTGCAGCCAATAAAATTATTGAATGATTGACAGAAATTTAAGATAGTTTGATTGTGTTCACAGCTGGCAAATAGCAGTAAAATGTTCTTTTCTTTGTTGCACTCATTATGTTGTAAATATAATATGAAAAAAAATACATTCAGGACTACTACTAGAATTGATCAAAATGAATTATGAGGATTCATCTGTAATAACGTAGATTTTTTTGTGCTTCTTCTATATAAGTAACTATATCATTATGTTGTCACTAACTATGAATCCTGAATTTTTTTAGTCTATTTCTCCTGTTTTCTTTTTGGGATAGTATGGGGTTTATTACTAGTTTTATTAAGAATCGCAATACGTTTGTACAACCTCTGTAAGAGACAAATTTGGTAGAGGACTATCTCTTGTTTAGGTTTGTGATATGGTAGAGCTAGTCTATTTTTAAATAAGTATAGTTTAGATATTGTATCTTTGCGTTAAATGTAGCTATTCCGAAAACTGTCCTCATATAGCTCTTTACTTGAAATAATTTGTTAAGCATAATAAACTTTTGTTTTAAGATAGTTAATATTTAACTTCATAACTTTTAAAGCTTCAGTGTTATACCAACTTGGGAAAAGCTATCACTGAATTCAGTGTGATATTTTTTTTTGTACCAGTAATATAGAATTGTCTTTCGTGGTATGCACAACTCTCTTACAAATGCAAATGCCAGAGATACTAATTTAACTTTTAGTTGTATCTGTTTGGTCTAACAATGTTTTTCTCCTGTTCTTTTATTTATTAAAGTTGGTGAATGATATATGGCCTTGACCATGCCATTCTTTTAAAGAGGCAGATTGAAAATGTCCCTATGTCAAATATATTATTCAAATAATGCTTCATCAGAAAATGATAGATTTGGTTTAGATCTAAAAGTAGGAATGTTGCTATAAAGTGAACCTGTTGGTTTTCTAACTAGGAAAAATCAAGTATGTGTATTTAGTAAACCTCTTGGATTGAAGAAACATAGGAGACCTTCTCAAAGAGTGATATGGCAAAGCATTCTAAAAACATTCAAGCATAATAATATAGTAACCTGCTATTAAAAGCAGAGGCATCCGCAGGTGGTGGTTCAAAAAAGTCAAGATGTGACTGCATCTTTAAAGCACCACGTTTTTTTTCTTGTGTGTTATACTCATTGCATACAAATGAGAAGAGATACAGCTTTGATTGCATAGTTATATCTGCCATCTTGACTTTTTTGACTTATACTGTGGATGCCCTGAATAAAAGAGGGAAAAGTCATATTGTAAGCCCCTTGACTCAACTAACACTCTTAGATTCTTAGTCAATATGTATTGCATATAAACATGGGCTAATATTTTTGGGAAGGAATTCCAGAATATCTTAACTGCTTCTAATGCAGAATAACTGTTGTGTAATGCTAACCTAGAATTTGGACAGTTGTTATTTAAATGGGATAAATACATCCGTTCTGTTGAACAACATCCTCAGCAGTGGTATCATTGATACAATGAACTTCCGTTTTGAATCATTCACTTCATTTTAGACGTTACATAGTGGATAATAATTACATTATTATCATTGCTCTCCTTAGGGACTAAGCATCTTTCATGATGGAGTCCCTTCATTTTATTCTTACAACAACAGGCTTATAAGGTAGACTACCTCAAAGCCAATCTGGCTACACCAAAGTCAAGTGCAGGCTGAAACCTATCCCATTACTGCACCTTAATCATTATTCAACCTTAGTATTGTGCATAGGTACAGCCTTTTTGTATTTTAAGTAAAATGCTTAACCACATATTTTTACAAGCACAAATATGTGTAAACTATTGGGAGTCAGATTTGAATTTCTCTACCAGGAAGGAATATATATATATTTCCTTCGGTTATATAATTGTGGTGTCTGAATGCATGTCGAGGGGGAGAAGAGAAAAATATGTATCTTTGTTTACGGAACCTTTGAATGCAATTGGATTTTCCCCCTACTAATTTATTATATAAGTCTGCCACTACATAAATACAGATAAGATTTCAACCATAGTTGAAATTATATTTAAATCAGTTAAATTTAATTTAGAGTAAAATATGATAAGGATCAGGCTGTAGGAATAATCATTTGAAAATGAAGCTCTCCTAAATCATCAAAATGTATTGGGTATAGATTCAGATTGTGTTACTAAGAAATAATATATAGAGCGTTTCTATTCTAATATAAAAAATAGTTTATAGTAGTAAAGTGCAGTAATTCTGACATCAGCACTGGAGTTAGCATTTCTTTATTGCTGCTGTGTTTTCACTTTATTCTATTATTATTCTGTTCTTTGGTACTCATTGCTTATTTTGGAGTTGTTAGTGACTATGTCTGAATGTATATAAAGGATGTTGAAGTATGTTTTGATACAGTAATTATAACTTCAAATTACATTTATATGGATGTGTGTATGTGTGTGTTTTCTGTGCTATAAAACTTTAATTTGGCAAGTAAGTAGTTTTTATACTGTACACAGCTCAGAGTCATATTGCATGACTTGGTGTGCCTTATCACTTATCAATAATTCAGTATGTATTATTTGCAAAAATTAACAAAGCAAATTGTATGAGCTATAGATTACAGTAGTTGAGTCATGGTGGACTTATATGGAGGCTGCCATTATTGAAGTCTTAGTTTTTGGAAGCTCTCGATACTACTGGGAGCATAGCCTCTGGCCTGCTTGCAAGCATCATTAATTGGAGACAAAGTATTGTGGTGGTTCCACTTCTACCTGGATGGGTAGGTCCAGGTGGTGGTATGGGATAGGAAGGTACTTTATTATGGAGTGCCTTAAGATTCTCTATTTTATTCAATATCTACATGAAACCATTGAGTCATCTGTTGGTTGACTTGGTTTCAGGGGAGGTGTGATAATTATACAATATGCAATGTCTCATTTACATATCTCCATGCTTAGCCTATTGGGAGATATGATGGAAGTCATGACCCCATGTCATGACCCAAGTCTTACAATAGGAATAGATTGCATTTGAGATAGTCATTCATACCTTTGTCATTTAGATATTAAATTAGTGTAACTTATTCTATGTAGGCTGTCCTTGAAGACCACTTGGAAACTACATAGTCTAGAACATGGCAGCATGTACATTTCACCTGCAAGACCTACAGTGATTACCAGTAATTTTCCAAGTGAAATTCAAGGTTCAGGTCACTGAGGGCTGGTTATCTTAGAGACTACTTTTCTCCAAGTGTTTCTGCCTACCATAAAACACCATACGACATATCTGGAAAAACGATAGCTTGTTAAGGGTCCAAACCTATCAGGAGATAGGGCATGGGTGGGTGAGGTAGGTGATTATGAGCATTCTTTGTAGCTATTCCCCTGATTTGAAATAGTTTCTCTTCTTGGATGAGTGTGGCACCCTCATGGCTTCCAGATGTAGATGAAAACATGGCTTTTCGGAATGGTTAATTAAAAATAATAGTGACAGGTTAGCAGGTATATTTAAAATAATGGTAATCATTTTAATGTAGTGAAAATAACTAGAAAGGGTTTACAGTTTCAGTGTAATTGTATTTATTTTTATGGTGTTTTATATGTAGGTTCTGTAAGTCATCTAGAGTCCATTTGGTTGTACTCTGATCTCAAACACAGATCGGAGAAGAGTGCCTCAGCCATAATTAAGCACTTAATTAAAACTATGAATAGTACAATACAATAGCAGAGTTGGAAGGGACCTTGGAGGTCTTCTAATCCAACCCCCTGCCTAGGCAGGAAACCCTATACCATTTCAGACAAATGGCTATCCAACATCTTCTTAAAGACTTTTCATTAAACTAGACATACCCAGTTTCTGCAACCGGTGCCTGAGTTCAAATGTAAAATGTAAAAAATTACTGCAGGAAATTCAAATTACAGGTCTTCTAGTATCTACATTAAAGAAAGGAAATAGAGGAAAATATACAAGCCCAACAACGTTTCAACAATGTAATGTTGAACATTGTGTAGTGTATCTACTAATAGGCCTTCAACTCTCCTGTGTGAATATTCCATCAAGCAAATTCAATTGGGATAAGTTTTTATTACATCTTATTGAGTCACACTTTTAGTACCGTAGCATTACATTTCTATCCCTGTGACTCTACATAGCTTTGATTGGCAGGTTTACCAATGGATGATATCCCCCCCCCTTCAGTCCCCACCACATTTTTCATTTCATTTCATCTTCCTTTTTTCTCCAAATTTTTTTCTATTAGTATATTCTAAAATCTCTGTTTCTGCAAAGGAGAACTGAAGCTGTCAACATGTGGAGCATTTCTATAATCTTTTGATTTTTGGATAGCCTGAAAGCAGTAAAAGTGCACTGGTTTGTTGCCTAGCAGCAGCTATGCATATCCATGCACAGGTGCTTCTGAAAGTGGGAGAGGAGTGGAAAGAAGAGGAGGAAAAAGAACCGCAAGATCAGGAGGGACTTCCTCTGTTCTTTGTTTCATAATACCAGTCTTTTCCTAAGTGTGCTGCCTTGAATATTTACTTATGAAAAATGAGAAAAGTAGAAACATGAACCTTTCTCTGAGGAATCTCTAAGCAGTAACATTTATGGATCAGGTTTACTTTCTTAATCTCTGCTCTCCATCTCTAGAGTCTAATTCGTCCAAGAAGATGACAGTGGCACAGTCTATTCTCTGAAACTGGCTAGGGATATTGTTAATTTTTCTTACAGATGATAACATTTGGCTCATAAAAATTGCTTCTGGTCATTCCTGGTGGGGCCTAGATCTGATTCCTATTCATATGGTTACCAAATCCAGACTGCAGCAATCAAGACAACCAGTAGATGATGTCTTAGAAATATACTATATTGCTGCCATATAGTAGTGAAAAATTTTATAGCCTTGATTTGATAGTCCTTTCTGAAAAATTAATGGCTTGTTTATTTTATGTTACGCATATAGAGGTATCTTTCAACTTATGTCTGTAAACCACATTCCCAATTTCTTTAAGTTAACTGAGTTGTTGTCTCAAGAACATAGATCTCACTGCTTGAAAGCACTGAGAGTCACCTAAGAATTATGCCCATCCTCTATGGTTCAGTTTTCCTTAAAAATTCCTTTGTTATAGCAATAGTAAGTAAATCAAAGTTAATGAATATGTTAGTGCAGGCAAAAAGTATTTAAAGATAATTCTTCTAAAGAGAGTCAAATGCTCTGGAAGATTGAATCCAGTACACCTGTATTATCTGGTTTACCTCCTTTGAAAGCATTCTTCAGCTTCAGATAACAAATTAAATCATTTGCTCTCTAGAGCAATTAACTCACCCCACCATTTTCTAAGTCTTACAGGCTGTCACAAAGAAAGCATTCATATCTGATTCCTGGAGATAGAGAGCAGGCCAATAAAAAAATGAAGAACAAAGTTGGTGTGTGTGTAAATCTAATGCCAACTACAGTAATATAAAGTTTTTAAAAAAGAAATCAGAGCAAGCTAAAAATGCAAGAAAGAAAAAAGGGAAAATACAAGGAAATAGCTCCCAATCTTCTTTACTGTAGTACAATTATAAATTCTTACTTTATGATTACAACATAATTCTGTTCTGTATAATCATCAAAACCATATTTTTTAAAAGTTCTTATTTGTTTGTCTTATACAAAAATACATAAGTGGTTTTGAGTCAGTAAAAAAGATAGATACTGTCTTTTCTTTAATTTAGCCATCCATCATATTTACCAACCATTCCTCGATTGTGGGTAGCGCCAAATTTTCCCATTCTTATGCATGTAGTAATCACAATAACAGGAGCCAGTTTGCTCTAGTAATTAAGACACCAGGCTAGAAACAAGCTGTGAGTGCTCGTCCTGTGCTAGGCATAAAAGCCAATTGGGGGACTGTCAATCTCCCTCAGCCCAACTCACTTCACAAGGTTGTGATTGTGGGAAAATAGGAGGAGAAAGTAATATTAGTTACGTCTGCCACCTTGAATTAGTATAAAGAAATAAAAGTGGGATAAGAAGCTAATTAATAAATTATATATTCATTTTTAAAAGACTCTGAATCAGTAAATGTATGTGCATTCAGAATTTTATACTTTTTTACACTTTCACCATACTTGTTATACACATTTCCAACATAAATATGAAGCTCCTTTATATATTCTAGACAATTTCCCTGTGACATATACCCATAGTACATTATTTTATAGAAGTTCCCTTTTATAAGAAATGGATGGTCTAGTGGTCAATAGATAGATAAATATTTATTTTTAAAGTGAAAAATAACTATTTCAAATATGAAGTTAATTTTATAAGCAGGCGGAAAGATGCTGAAGATTTAAAAGGTGACAGAATTATGGCAGAGTGGAACATTGATGGCCCTAAGGGCAGCTGAGGGAACAGAAGGAAAGGAAGGTGATGGGGAGCAGAAGTGACATATACCAGACTTGTACGCATTTTGTTTTATCAAAAGCCAGGAATAGCCATATGTTCCCAGTTTCTGTTCTGTCGTTTTAAAGATGTGTATGTATATGGAATGCTTAATGTCTAAAAGTGCTTATAAAGTTTAGAACATTGGTGACTTTCAAATTTCCTGACTTCCAAACTCAAAGGGCAATATATGGGGTCTACATCAACAGGGGAATAGTGTCTAAATCATAGGAAGTACAAGTAGTGCTTAACATGCAACCACATTGAACCTAGAATTTTTATTGCTAAGTGAGACAGTTGTTAAGTGAACCGTGCTCCATTGTATGACTTTTCTTGCCACAGTTGTTAAGTGAATGATTCCCCATGATTTTACTTGTCAGAAGTTTGCAAAAGATGATTGCATGACCCCAGTACGCGGCAACCATCATAAATATGAGTCAATTGCCAAGCATCTGAATTTTGATTACACGACCATGAGAATATTGCAATGGTCATAAGGGTAGAAAACAGTTATAAGTCACTTTTTACAGTGCTGTTGAAATTTCTAACAGTCCCTAAATGAACTGTTGTAAATCGAGGACTACCTGTAACTGTTCCATTTTATTTTGCACAGGTTAGACCTCAGCTCCAGTATGGTATCCAGTTGTGAGTACCATTCAGATAAATTAGAACAGAAGGAGGGTGCCAAGGGTGATCTAGACAGAAGTTAATTTCTATGGAGTCATAGCAAAGAAATTTCAAGCATCTGCGCTTCAGAAGAGAAAATGCAAGATAGCTGAACTATATTACACAAAAGAAAATCAGAAACTGGTCTTTTTCATATTGATGTGCTGAACATGAAGCAGTGAATTGCAACTATAGGAAGCCTGATCCCAGCTGACTGATAGGGGGAAAAATAACAGTAAGCAGTTCAGTGGTAAAAATAGTTATGGGTGTGTTCATTGGTTATATTCAGGCAGAATAGCTATATCTCAGGGCTGGTTTAATTTGGATTCATGCACTTAGTAGAATGATTGAACGTGATGATATCTCTGATCTGTTCCACTTTATATCATATCTCATCACTTCTCCATGGGCCAGGAAGGCAAATATTGCTATATCCAAGTAGTGTTTGAGAGGTACTGTATGTTGACAGTTTCTCTGCAGCTTTTTGGAGGACTAGGTTGTCAACAAAGATCTAGTTAGCTGGATTTAAGTGTTCCCAAAACATGATTGTGTATAATGAATGTAATCTGTACAATTATGAATCTATTTGGCTTAAATTCAGCTATTGAAGATTTAATTGACTGAGTCAAGTGATCTCTTTTCGGTTATTTCCATAACCCTCTCCCTAATAAATTCACTCCAGAAATAAACACCCTGGAATTTCTTTTGCTAGTTATTTTAATGTTTGGTCCATTATTAGAGCTGTTAGAAAAATAATCTCAATTGATGCATAATACTGAAAAACATAAAACTTTCAAATTCTTTTTCTAAGGATATTTATAAACATTCACTGTAAATTTAACAATTCAAAGCTAGCAATATTTTCCTGATTCAGTATTGACCATGAACAATATAAAGAAAAAATCAGGAGGAATACATTATAATAAAATTATGACATATACCCCCTCTAGTTTTTTATTTTTTTAAAAAATGTGGGATTTTTATATGAAAGCTTCTTAGTTCAGCTAGAAGATAGCTAGGTAGCAAAATGCTAGCTTTTGTTGCCAACTGGCATAGTGGAGGAAAAATAGTAGAAATCAGTAAGACTTTTTCGTTGCTCTGAAAAAATTTACAAAAGTGCAGTATGTTACTGTATACATAATTAATATTGCTTTATTAAAATTCTGTAATGTCAAATGATCTTCCCAATGTTGCTATGATCCACCTTTTCCTTTTTTTTGCAGTAAATGCTTTTCTGTGATTTTGCGTGTTGCTGGGTTATTTTTCAGCCTGTTTCTCCATTGGTAGTTGTTGCAAAGCAATTGTTCATGTCAACAACTTGTTCTGGATTTCTTTCTCATGTGCCCTCAATTCTCTACCATGGTAACATTGTTAGGGCTCTTCCACTTGAATCCTAGTGTAGCAGCTGGGGAGCACTATTGTTTAATAAATGGTGTTCACTAGAGAAACAGTGACGATATCAGCTGCTAATACATTTACATGGGAATTTTCAAGTACACAGTGCTCTTTTATTTTAAAGCTAAACAGGTCTCATTATTCCCCAGGCAGAAGATTGCGTGTCATCAACATGTAGAGTTTCCAGAGAAGGGTAAGATAGAAGTGAAATATATATCCCAGCTTTGTTTTTCTTTTTTCTATTTAAGCTCAAACTGGATTTATTTATTTATTTATGACATTTGTAACATATTATAACCAATTTTAGACAACTTCCAATCTAAATAAGAACATAAAAACCATATTAAAACTATAAAACTAAGCACATCAAAAATATCAAAAGGATAATCATCTGTAGATATTCTTAATCATCCAAGTCATGGTTGTCCCAAAGTTGCTTTTAAAAAGATAACTGGACTTTCTGGATTTTTTTCTTTGAAAATATTTTGCTTCTCATCCAAGAAGCTTCTTCTGTTCAAAAAGCACATTTGGGACAAAAGGATGTTCAGGAAACTGAAAGCAAGAAACCTCTATACCAGTGGTTCACCACCTTTTTTTTGGCCATGCCCACCTAAGCATCTTTAAAATCCTGATGCCCCCCTGTGACATATAATTCTTACTTTACTCAAAAAGTGAACTCTACTCACGTGGAGGAAGGCTAAAAGACCATTAACTTGGTTTAAACAAGGTTCAAATTGCCCCTATTAAAAATCAAATTGCTCCCCTGTGGGGCGTGAGCCCCACATTGGGAACCACTGCACTATACAATTAACTATGGGTTTGATTCAAATGTTGTATGATACTGACTAGTTCAAAAGTTTTGGAGGTCATAAAAATGGTTTCTAGGCTGTCTTTGAAGCCCTACTAGCTGGAATATATAAAACCATTTCTATACAAGTAATCTTCAATTTATGACCATTCGTTTAACAACTATACAAAGTTAACAGTGTTGAAAAAAGTGACTTTTCACCTGTCTTAGAGCTTATGACTATCTCAGTGATCCATGGTCACTTGATACAAATTCATAATGATTTCAACTGCACAGGCACATTATATGTGGTAGCTTGCTCAGTAGTAGTAACTCTGAGATGGATCTTGGAGTTCTAGTGGGCAACCATTTAAATATGAGCTAGCAGTGTGCAGCAGCTGCCAAAAAAGCCAACATAGTTCTAGGCTGCATAAACAGAGGAATAGAATCAAGATCACATTACCTTACCATATGTTTGCAGGTGTTAATACCATTTTATAATGCCTTGGTAAGGCCACACTTGGAATATTGCATCCAGTTTTGGTCACCACAATGTAAAAAAGATACGGAGACTCTAGAAAAAGTGCAGAGAAGAGCAACAAAGATGATTAGGGGACTGGAGACTAAAACATATGAAGAACGGTTGCAGGAACTGGGTATATCTAGTTTCATGAAAAGAAGGACTAGGGGAGTTATGATAGCAGTGTTCCGATATCCCAGGGGCTGTCACAAAGAAGAGGGAGTCAAACTATTATCCAAAGCACCTGAGAGTAGGACAAGAAGCAATGGGTGGAAACAAATCAAGGAGAGAAGCAACTTAGAACTAAGGAGAAATTTCCTGACAGTTAGAACAATTAATCAATGGAATAACTTGCCTCCAGAAGTTGTGAATGCTCCAACACTGGACATTTTTAAGAATAAGTTGGATATGGATTTGTCTG
Organism: Thamnophis sirtalis; assembly: GCF_051295495.1. Lineage (NCBI taxonomy): Eukaryota > Metazoa > Chordata > Lepidosauria > Squamata > Natricidae > Thamnophis > Thamnophis sirtalis. The sequence continues at coordinate 155,401,969 of NW_028261382.1, forward strand.
AAGTGGTGTAGGGTTTTCTGCCTAAGCAGGGGGCTGGACTAGAAGACCTTCGAGGTCCCAAATCTGTTATTCTAGTCTATCTTGGGTTTGCGTGATCACTATTTGTGACCTTCCCAGGAGGTTTCAGACAAACAAAGTCAATGGGGGAAGCTGATTTTGCTTAACAGTTGTATGATTTGCCTAATGACCATAGTGATTCATTTAATGACCATGGCGAAAGAGGTCATAAAATTGGATGTGATTCACTTAATGACCACAAGTTCCAGTCCCAATTGTGGTTGTAATTTGAAGACTATCTGTATTTGCCAGTGATCTTCAAGATCCTATTCCTACCCGTTTCCCTGAAAATAAGACCTCCCCAGATAATAAGCCCAATTGGGCTTTTTAGTGCATGAGCTGAAAATAAGCCCTCCCTGGAAATATTGCAACACAGTAGCAGCCATGAGTGACCACGCTCTCTGCCTTCTGCAGTGCAAAAATAATAAGGCCTCCCTGAAAATAAGGTCAAGCACTAATTCGGGGGTCAAAAGTAAAGTAAAGTAAAGTAAAGTAAAGGTTATCTTTAAAATCCAACAAGTTTCCAAAGAGATTATTAAAGTGCATCCTACACAAAGATAGTTCTTTAGACTTTCATGAATTACAACTGTCAACAATTCTAATCACCCAGAAAATGGTGTAGCAGAGGTCAGCAAAAGATCCAGCCTTTCTGTTTTTGTACAACCCACAAGCTAGAAATGGAAGGGCATGCATGCAAAGGCCAGAACACCAGGCCTCATCTGAGTTCCTGAATGAAGAGTGGGGCCAGGATGTCGCGGGTGGTAGCCTATCAGCAGTCTCCATCTTGGCAGTGCAGTATAGTCCAATGGCTGCCATGCTCCTTGGCCATGCTTGCAAGCTGTCCCCATGGATGTAAAGGAACAGTAGGATCTGGCCCTTTATCGAAATAGTTTGCTGACTCCTAGCTTAGAGATCCACAGGCAATTCTCACCTAGTAATCATTGAGAATTGAAATGAAAACAGGATTTTCTTGATCATGCTTGACTTGCTGGGATTTATTTTTATAAGAGAATAACATTTCCTCTTGGTGTATAAATGTGCCTTAGTGACCTGGTTGACCAAATCTATCCAAATAAAAGCAACAATTAAACAAACTGCAGAAACAAGGAAAGATATTTCAACATTTAATTGAAATCTTATAACAGAAGGTTTTCTGGCACTTATTTGTAATTATAGATGAAGCAGGACTCAGAAACTGAACAAGTTAGATTGTTTGATTAAATAGTTGCAGAATGTATATCCTGTAGTAGATTTGCAACTGTGAGAATTTCAGTGGAAGAAAAATATTAAATTCATACTGTATATTTCACTTAGAAAAAAAGCCATAAAATGTTCTGTCATTAGTACATTTTTATCCTAATCACTAAAATGGATACGACATTTTCTAAAAATGATTGGAAGTGTAAGGATAAGGTCAGATCACTTTTTTCAAGTCTGGTGGCTATGTTGTGAAGCTTAACAGATTTCGAAAGTGATTCATTTCAGACTGAAACAAAACTTAAAAGTAGAATCTACTTTTCAACCTCCAATTTTCTTACTAAATTTTACTGAACAGAAAATCCCACACTACAACTGAATTAGCTCTGTATATCATAAATACTGTGAGGATGTTTTCTGCCTCCTATTGCAAACAAAGTTTGATCTCTCTAATAGAAGAATGACTAACCATTGTTGGAGTGTGTTTCTATGACCAGAATAATTTTATACTTTAAAATAAATTTGACATACAATTTAATTGAAATAGGAAACAATTTCTAGATTACAATTTAATATAGATTCATTTTATAATTAACATTTTGACATTTATATTGTGTCTAGTTTACAGTCATTATGAATTTCCAGATTTTTAGAATGATGTAATCAGTTACTTACAATGAACTAATGATATATTGAAAAATTATAGTTTCTATAATATGTGTAACCCCCTTTTTTCTAACCTTGTATCTTTTTTTGTTCTTTTTCTTTGTTTATATTTTTCCCTTAAAATTGTCAATAAAAATATGTTTGAAACAAATATAACCTAAGGATATGCATATACTATAGTATTTGTTCATAACTGTTTTATCCAAAACCAGCCAACTACTATAATTAATCAGCTTATAATCACAATTGGGACCAGAACTGTTCTTATTAAACAAAGTGATGTTGAATCACCTGATTTTATGACCTTGTTTGCTATGGTGATTAAGCAAATTATTGCAGTTGTTAAGTGAATCATGTAGTCATTAAACGAATCTGGCTTTCCCTATCAACTTTGTAGAAGTCAGCTGGTAAGGTTGGAAATAGCAATCACATGATCCTGGGACACGGCAACCATCATAAACATACACTGGTTGCTAAGTGCTTAAATCTTGATCACGTGACCACTGGGGATACTGCAACAGTTGTAAGTGTGAGAACTCACTGTATATTTTTTTCTATTTGAATCGTTGGATAACTTCAATGGAGTATAGAAAATTTACCCCCCAAAATAATAGGAAGCTAATATTTTTGTGTACATTAGAAAACAAGTGTCATTTGCATCATCATGGCACACACTAGAAGCTTTGTTATATGGAGGCAGTGTCACAATACACAAGAAGGGTGGAGTTTGTACTGTGATGGTGCAATGCTCATTTTTTTCATATGGCACACTTCTCCGATGTCTCCAATATAACAGGAAAAAAAACCTCCACAAAAATCCCTTCATGTAATTAGAACTAGTTCGATATATTAAGGAGGAGATGTACATTTCCACTGCTTCCTCATTCATTTTTGTTTATGAAGGCTTATCATACACTTGTAGCTTATATATTTTTTGCTGTTTATATTTTTATAAAGTAATGAATGGATTTTTATGCTTTATTAAAAAAGAAGGGATACAATATTATTAATCTTACACAGAACCAAAGTGGGATTTTATGAATAGTAGTTCCCACAAACAGGAATCTTTGTCCTGATATCACCAGCTCCCAGTCAACGAGTGATCAGGTGATGGCAAAATTTTCCATCCATATGGTTATTGGATGCAGTTATTACTGCAACTTTGATGAAAGAAATGTAAAAAGGACAACTTTATTGATTTAGGACATAAAATTGACTCCATGTAATTTATCTGTTTTCAATATTTAGGGTATTGTCACCCACTGACTGTATAATGTGAACATGTTGTAATATGCACAGAGAAGAACAAACGTCAAGAATTATAATTGTAACCCCCTTCCTCATTTAGTTAAAAACACTGTCGTGAAGAATTATAATAAACTGTGAATTTGCATGCATGCAGCTTCGGTTTGCACATTTGTTTTTATGGTTTAGGAAAGGTCAATTTCACATATCTGCATTATGTTGCAAGATCCTAAAAAATAATAAGCTTCATTTTAACATTTCATTAGATGTGACAATAATTTTCCCCATAGAATAGTTTGTTTTTCAAAACAAGCTCTTCAGGGAAGGAAGTTTAAAGCAGTTGGTAATTGTTCCTGTAGATACTAACGAACTTTGCCCAACGCATAATAAGTATATTGTGCTACTACTAGTTTAGAAACTTTTATTGTACCAGGTTTTCATGAAGCTTGAACAGAATGTGCGGCAGACTGATCATCATTACTGTGGTGCTAGCTAACATGAATTGAATTCGATAAACTACTTAGTATGAGCTTTGAATTATTAACCTAAGTTTGGGCAAAGTGAGAGAAGGGAATACAATTTATATAATATATGACTTTAAGGGCCTTGAAACATGTATGATAAAATAGATTATATAAATAGATATGAATGTTTTCTAGAATCTAAATCGTAAAATTTATACATATTCATAAGTAGTGAATATGACAATTATTTGAGTCATAAACTAAATACCGTATTTTTTGGACTATAAGATGCACTGAAATATAAGGTGCATCAAGATTTTGAAGAGGTAAATTTTAAAAAAAAGTTTTTGCACTTTGCAGGACTCCCAAACCTTCTGCATGCCTCGTTTTTTGTGAAAAATGGGGCATACAGAGAGTTTGAGAGGCCTGCAAAGTACTCCTGGGGGCTGGGGTAGGGCAAAAACAAGCAAAAAATGGCCTGTTTTTTGTGAAAAAGAGCTAGTTTTTTTTTAAGGGCATGCATATGCTTTGGGAGACTTGTAGAGTGCTCCTGGAGGCTTGGGAGGGCAAAAACGGGCAAAAATGGCCTGTCTTTTGCTCAGTTTTGCCCTCCCAGCCCCCAGGAGCACTTTGCAGGCCGCCCAAAGCCTATGCACATCCATTTTTGCAGGGGGGGGCGGTCAGGAGGCCAAAAATGCTGTATTCAGTGTATAAGGCGCAGCCAGATTTTCACCCTCTTTTTGGGAGGAAAAAGGTGTGTCTTATACTCAAAAAATACGGTAACCAACAATGTTTAAGTGTGCAAAAACTGTCAGCATATTCACTACAAATGTCTAAAGATGTGGAGCTTTCAGGTCTAAGGCTGAACATGCAGAAAGCTTCACTCAGTTCAGGTTTGAGTGGAGGATTCCATGGCTACAACCCAAAATAAGAAGTTCACCATAATCCCTTTCAGGCATTTGTATAACTACTGCCAGCAGCACCTATATGACATGCACAAAGGAGGATGCTTTAAAGCAGTGGTCCCCAACCCCCGGTCCGCGGACCGGTGCCGGGCCGTGGAGTACCTGGCACCGGGCCGCGCAGCGGCCGGGGGCCATGCAACGGCCGACTCTTCACTCATGCAGCGCCGTCGCCGGAGGGGGGGAGCTGCGCAGAAGCACAGGAGCAAGTGAGGCGAGGAGGAAGAATCCCCCGCTACTACACCACCACCTCCCCGAGTCAGCCGTCCCCTCAGTGAATGCCTCCGCCTCTTTCTCCTTTCTCGCCTCAGTCGGCTCGCCTGGAAGCGAGGCGAGGAGGGGGCGGACTATGAGCTGGAAGCGGAGCCCTTGGAGGCCCTGGCGGCTTCCCCGGCGGTCGTTGCTGGCCGCTCTCTTCTTTTTCTCGCTGTCCTCCTCGGCTCAGTCGTCTCCGAGTTGCCCAGGGAGGGGCGGCGTGCCCGGGACGGAGACGGCGCTTCCCCGCCCGGCCTTGGCTTGTGAGAAGGAACGGCGGGAGAGGCGGGCGAGGTAGAGAGAGAGAGAGAGAGAGAGAGAGAGGTAGAGAGAGAGAGGTAGAGAGAGGTAGAGAGAGAGAGAGGTAGAGAGAGAGAGAGGTAGAGAGAGAGAGAGGTAGAGAGAGAGAGAGAGAGAGAGGTAGAGAGAGGGAGAGAGAGAGAGAGAGAGGAGAGAGAGAGAGAGAGAGAGAGAGGGAGAGAGAGAGAGAGGAGAGAGAGAGAGGTAGAGAGAGGGAGAGAGAGAGAGAGGTAGAGAGAGAGAGAGAGAGAGAGAGAGAGAGGTAGAGAGAGAGAGGTAGAGAGAGGGAGAGAGAGAGAGGGAGAGAGAGAGAGAGAGAGAGGGGAGAGAGAGAGGAGAGAGAGAGAGAGGGAGAGAGAGAGAGAGAGGTAGAGAGAGGGAGAGGGAGAGGAGAGAGGAGAGAGAGAGAGAGAGAGAGAGAGAGAGAGAGAGAGAGAGAGAGAGAGAGGTAGAGGAGGGAGAGAGAGAAGAGGGAGAGAGAGAGAGAGAGAGGGAGAGAGAGAGAGAGAGAGAGGGAGAGAGA